>NW_027362780.1:0-1250000 GCF_046119375.1 Phyllobates terribilis
GCATAGGATAAAACAACATAAATACAATTTAATAAAGCATAGGATAAAACAACATAAATACAATTTAATAAAGCATAGGATAAAACAACATAAATAAAATTTAATAAAGCATAGGTTAAAATAACATAAATACAATTTAATAAAGCATAGGACAAAACAACATAAATACAATTTAATAAAGCATAGGATAAAACAACATAAATACAATTTAATAAAGCATAGGATAAAACAACATAAATACAATTTAATAAAGCATAGGATAAAACAACATAAATACAATTTAATAAAGCATAGGTTAAAACAACATAAATACAATTTAATAAAGCACAGGATAAAACAACATAAATACAATTTAGTAAAGCATAGGTCAAAATAACATAAATACAATTTAATAAAGCATAGGATAAAACAACATAAATACAATTTAATAAAGCATAGGTTAAAACAACATAAATACAATTTAATAAAGCATGGGATAAAACAACATAAATACAATTTAATAAAGCATAGGATAAAACAACATAAATAAAATTTAATAAAGCATAGGATAAAACAACATAAATAAAAATTTAATAAAGCATAGGATAAAACAACATAAATACAATTTAATAAAGCATAGGATAAAACAACATAAATACAATTTAATAAAGCGTAGCATAAAACAACATAAATACAATTTAATAAAGCATAGGATAAAACAACATAAATAAAATTTAATAAAGCATAGGTTAAAACAACATAAATACAATTTAATAAAGCATATAATAAAACCACAGAAATACAATTTAATAAAGCATAGGATAAAACAACATAAATACAATTTAATAAAGCATAGGACAAAACAACATAAATACAATTTAATAAAGCAGAGGATAAAACAACATAAATACAATTTAATGAAACATAGGATAAACAACATAAATACAATTTAATAAAGCATAGGATAAAACAACATAAATACAATTCAATAAAGCATAGGCTAAAACTACATAAATACAATTTAATAAAGCATAGGATAAAACAAATTAAATACAATATAATAAAGCATAGGATAAAACAACATAAATAAAATTTAATATAGCATAGGATAAAACAACATAAATACAATTAAATAAAGCATAGGATAAAACAACATAAATACAATTTAATAAAGAATAGGATAAAACAACATAAATAAAATTTAATATAGCATAGGATAAAACAACATAAATACAATTAAATAAAGCATAGGATAAAACAACATAAATACAATTTAATAAAGCATAGGATAAAACAACATAAATACAATTTAATAAAGCATAGGATAAACAACATAAATACAATTTAATAAAGCATAGGATAAAACAACATAAATACAATTTAATAAAGCATAGGCTAAAACTACATAAATACAATTTAATAAAGCATAGGATAAAACAAATTAAATACAATATAATAAAGCATAGGATAAAACAACATAAATTCAATTTAATAAAGCATAGGATAAAACAACATAAATACATTTTAATAAAGCATAAGATAAAACAACATGAATACAATTTAATAAAGCATAGGATAAAACAACATAAATACAATTTAATAAAGCATAAGTTAAAACAACATAAATACAATTTAATAAAGCACAGGATAAAACAAAATAAATAAAATTTAATAAAGCATAGGATAAAACAACATAAATAAAATTTAATAAAGCATAGGATAAAACAACATAAATACAATTTAATAAAGCATAGGATAAAACAACATAAATAAAATTTAATAAAGCATAGGATAAAACAACATAAATACAATTTAATAAAGCATATGATAAAACAACATAAATACAATTTAATAAAGCATAGGTTAAAACAACATAAATACAATTTAATAAAGCATAGGAAAAAACAACATAAATACAATTTAATAAAGCATAGGATAAAACAACATAAATAAAATTTAATAAAGCATAGGATAAAACAACATAAATAAAAATTTAATAAAGCATAGGATAAAACAACATAAATACAATTTAATAAAGCATAGGATAAAACAACATAAATACAATTTAATAAAGCGTAGCATAAAACAACATAAATACAATTTAATAAAGCATAGGATAAAACAACATAAATAAAATTTAATAAAGCATAGGTTAAAACAACATAAATACAATTTAATAAAGCATATAATAAAACCACAGAAATACAATTTAATAAAGCATAGGATAAAACAACATAAATACAATTTAATAAAGCATAGGACAAAACAACATAAATACAATTTAATAAAGCAGAGGATAAAACAACATAAATACAATTTAATGAAACATAGGATAAACAACATAAATACAATTTAATAAAGCATAGGATAAAACAACATAAATACAATTTAATAAAGCATAGGCTAAAACTACATAAATACAATTTAATAAAGCATAGGATAAAACAAATTAAATACAATATAATAAAGCATAGGATAAAACAACATAAATTCAATTTAATAAAGCATAGGATAAAACAACATAAATACAATTTAATAAAGCATAAGATAAAACAACATGAATACAATTTAATAAAGCATAGGATAAAACAACATAAATACAATTTAATAAAGCATAGGATAAAACAACATAAATACAATTTAATAAAGCATATGATAAAACAACATAAATAAAATTTAATAAAGCATAGGATAAAACAACATAAATACAATTTAATAAAGCATAGGATAAAACAACATAAATAAAATTTAATAAAGCATAGGATAAAACAACATAAATACAATTTAATAAAGCATATGATAAAACAACATAAATACAATTTAATAAAGCATAGGTTAAAACAACATAAATACAATTTAATAAAGCATAGGAAAAAACAACATAAATACAATTTAGTAAAGCATAGGATAAAACAACATAAATAAAATTTAATATAGCATAGGATAAAACAACATAAATACAATTTAATAAAGCATAGGATAAAACAACATAAATACAATTTAATAAAGCATAGGATAAACAACATAAATACAATTTAATAAAGCATAGGATAAAACAACATAAATACAATTTAATAAAGCATAGGCTAAAACTACATAAATACAATTTAATAAAGCATAGTATAAAACAAATTAAATACAATATAATAAAGCATAGGATAAAACAACATAAATTCAATTTAATAAAGCATAGGATAAAACAACATAAATACAATTTAATAAAGCATAAGATAAAACAACATGAATTCAATTTAATAAAGCATAGGATAAAACAACATAAATACAATTTAATAAAGCATAAGTTAAAACAACATAAATACAATTTAATAAAGCACAGGATAAAACAAAATAAATAAAATTTAATAAAGCATAGGATAAAACAACATAAATAAAATTTAATAAAGCATAGGATAAAACAACATAAATACAATTTAATAAAGCATAGGATAAAACAACATAAATAAAATTTAATAAAGCATAGGATAAAACAACATAAATACAATTTAATAAAGCATATGATAAAACAACATAAATACAATTTAATAAAGCATAGGTTAAAACAACATAAATACAATTTAATAAAGCATAGGAAAAAACAACATAAATACAATTTAATAAAGCATAGGATAAAACAACATAAATAAAATTTAATAAAGCATAGGATAAAACAACATAAATAAAAATTTAATAAAGCATAGGATAAAACAACATAAATACAATTTAATAAAGCATAGGATAAAACAACATAAATACAATTTAATAAAGCGTAGCATAAAACAACATAAATACAATTTAATAAAGCATAGGATAAAACAACATAAATAAAATTTAATAAAGCATAGGTTAAAACAACATAAATACAATTTAATAAAGCATATAATAAAACCACAGAAATACAATTTAATAAAGCATAGGATAAAACAACATAAATACAATTTAATAAAGCATAGGACAAAACAACATAAATACAATTTAATAAAGCAGAGGATAAAACAACATAAATACAATTTAATGAAACATAGGATAAACAACATAAATACAATTTAATAAAGCATAGGATAAAACTACATAAATACAATTTAATAAAGCATAGGCTAAAACTACATAAATACAATTTAATAAAGCATAGGATAAAACAAATTAAATACAATATAATAAAGCATAGGATAAAACAACATAAATTCAATTTAATAAAGCATAGGATAAAACAACATAAATACAATTTAATAAAGCATAAGATAAAACAACATGAATACAATTTAATAAAGCATAGGATAAAACAACATAAATACAATTTAATAAAGCATAGGATAAAACAACATAAATACAATTTAATAAAGCATATGATAAAACAACATAAATAAAATTTAATAAAGCATAGGATAAAACAACATAAATACAATTTAATAAAGCATAGGATAAAACAACATAAATAAAATTTAATAAAGCATAGGATAAAACAACATAAATACAATTTAATAAAGCATATGATAAAACAACATAAATACAATTTAATAAAGCATAGGTTAAAACAACATAAATACAATTTAATAAAGCATAGGAAAAAACAACATAAATACAATTTAGTAAAGCATAGGATAAAACAACATAAATAAAATTTAATATAGCATAGGATAAAACAACATAAATACAATTTAATAAAGCATAGGATAAAACAACATAAATACAATTTAATAAAGCATAGGATAAACAACATAAATACAATTTAATAAAGCATAGGATAAAACAACATAAATACAATTTAATAAAGCATAGGCTAAAACTACATAAATACAATTTAATAAAGCATAGTATAAAACAAATTAAATACAATATAATAAAGCATAGGATAAAACAACATAAATTCAATTTAATAAAGCATAGGATAAAACAACATAAATACAATTTAATAAAGCATAAGATAAAACAACATGAATTCAATTTAATAAAGCATAGGATAAAACAACATAAATACAATTTAATAAAGCATAAGTTAAAACAACATAAATACAATTTAATAAAGCACAGGATAAAACAAAATAAATAAAATTTAATAAAGCATAGGATAAAACAACATAAATAAAATTTAATAAAGCATAGGATAAAACAACATAAATACAATTTAATAAAGCATAGGATAAAACAACATAAATAAAATTTAATAAAGCATAGGATAAAACAACATAAATACAATTTAATAAAGCATATGATAAAACAACATAAATACAATTTAATAAAGCATAGGTTAAAACAACATAAATACAATTTAATAAAGCATAGGAAAAAACAACATAAATACAATTTAATAAAGCATAGGATAAAACAACATAAATAAAATTTAATAAAGCATAGGATAAAACAACATAAATAAAAATTTAATAAAGCATAGGATAAAACAACATAAATACAATTTAATAAAGCATAGGATAAAACAACATAAATACAATTTAATAAAGCGTAGCATAAAACAACATAAATACAATTTAATAAAGCATAGGATAAAACAACATAAATAAAATTTAATAAAGCATAGGTTAAAACAACATAAATACAATTTAATAAAGCATATAATAAAACCACAGAAATACAATTTAATAAAGCATAGGATAAAACAACATAAATACAATTTAATAAAGCATAGGACAAAACAACATAAATACAATTTAATAAAGCAGAGGATAAAACAACATAAATACAATTTAATGAAACATAGGATAAACAACATAAATACAATTTAATAAAGCATAGGATAAAACAACATAAATACAATTTAATAAAGCATAGGCTAAAACTACATAAATACAATTTAATAAAGCATAGGATAAAACAAATTAAATACAATATAATAAAGCATAGGATAAAACAACATAAATTCAATTTAATAAAGCATAGGATAAAACAACATAAATACAATTTAATAAAGCATAAGATAAAACAACATGAATACAATTTAATAAAGCATAGGATAAAACAACATAAATACAATTTAATAAAGCATAGGATAAAACAACATAAATACAATTTAATAAAGCATATGATAAAACAACATAAATAAAATTTAATAAAGCATAGGATAAAACAACATAAATACAATTTAATAAAGCATAGGATAAAACAACATAAATAAAATTTAATAAAGCATAGGAAAAAACAACATAAATACAATTTAATAAAGCATAGGATAAAACAACATAAATAAAATTTAATATAGCATAGGATAAAACAACATAAATACAATTAAATAAAGCATAGGATAAAACAACATAAATACAATTTAATAAAGAATAGGATAAAACAACATAAATAAAATTTAATATAGCATAGGATAAAACAACATAAATACAATTAAATAAAGCATAGGATAAAACAACATAAATACAATTTAATAAAGCATAGGATAAAACAACATAAATACAATTTAATAAAGCATAGGATAAACAACATAAATACAATTTAATAAAGCATAGGATAAAACAACATAAATACAATTTAATAAAGCATAGGCTAAAACTACATAAATACAATTTAATAAAGCATAGGATAAAACAAATTAAATACAATATAATAAAGCATAGGATAAAACAACATAAATTCAATTTAATAAAGCATAGGATAAAACAACATAAATACAATTTAATAAAGCATAAGATAAAACAACATGAATACAATTTAATAAAGCATAGGATAAAACAACATAAATACAATTTAATAAAGCATAAGTTAAAACAACATAAATACAATTTAATAAAGCACAGGATAAAACAAATTAAATACAATATAATAAAGCATAGGATAAAACAACATAAATTCAATTTAATAAAGCATAGGATAAAACAACATAAATACAATTTAATAAAGCATAAGATAAAACAACATGAATACAATTTAATAAAGCATAGGTTAAAACAACATAAATACAATTTAATAAAGCATAGGATAAAACAACATAAATATAATTTAATAAAGCATAGGTTAAAACAACATAAATACAATTTAATAAAGCACAGGATAAAGCAACATAAATACAATTTAATAAAGCATAGGATAAAACAACATAAATAAAATTTAATAAAGCATAGGATAAAACAACATAAATACAATTTAATAAAGCATAGGATAAAACAACATAAATAAAATTTAATAAAGCATAGGTTAAAACAACATAAATACAATTTAATAAAGCATATAATAAAACCACAGAAATACAATTTAATAAAGCATAGGATAAAACAACATAAATACAATTTAATAAAGCATAGGACAAAACAACATAAATACAATTTAATAAAGCAGAGGATAAAACAATATAAATACAATTTAATGAAACATAGGATAAACAACATAAATACAATTTAATAAAGCATAGGATAAAACAACATAAATACAATTTAATAAAGCATAGGCTAAAACTACATAAATACAATTTAATAAAGCATAGGATAAAACAAATTAAATACAATATAATAAAGCATAGGATAAAACAACATAAATTCAATTTAATAAAGCATAGGATAAAACAACATAAATACAATTTAATAAAGCATAAGATAAAACAACATGAATACAATTTAATAAAGCATAGGATAAAACAACATAAATACAATTTAATAAAGCATAGGATAAAACAACATAAATACAATTTAATAAAGCATATGATAAAACAACATAAATAAAATTTAATAAAGCATAGGATAAAACAACATAAATACAATTTAATAAAGCATAGGATAAAACAACATAAATAAAATTTAATAAAGCATAGGATAAAACAACATAAATACAATTTAATAAAGCATATGATAAAACAACATAAATACAATTTAATAAAGCATAGGTTAAAACAACATAAATACAATTTAATAAAGCATAGGAAAAAACAACATAAATACAATTTAGTAAAGCATAGGATAAAACAACATAAATAAAATTTAATATAGCATAGGATAAAACAACATAAATACAATTTAATAAAGCATAGGATAAAACAACATAAATACAATTTAATAAAGCATAGGATAAACAACATAAATACAATTTAATAAAGCATAGGATAAAACAACATAAATACAATTTAATAAAGCATAGGCTAAAACTACATAAATACAATTTAATAAAGCATAGTATAAAACAAATTAAATACAATATAATAAAGCATAGGATAAAACAACATAAATTCAATTTAATAAAGCATAGGATAAAACAACATAAATACAATTTAATAAAGCATAAGATAAAACAACATGAATTCAATTTAATAAAGCATAGGATAAAACAACATAAATACAATTTAATAAAGCATAAGTTAAAACAACATAAATACAATTTAATAAAGCACAGGATAAAACAAAATAAATAAAATTTAATAAAGCATAGGATAAAACAACATAAATAAAATTTAATAAAGCATAGGATAAAACAACATAAATACAATTTAATAAAGCATAGGATAAAACAACATAAATAAAATTTAATAAAGCATAGGATAAAACAACATAAATACAATTTAATAAAGCATATGATAAAACAACATAAATACAATTTAATAAAGCATAGGTTAAAACAACATAAATACAATTTAATAAAGCATAGGAAAAAACAACATAAATACAATTTAATAAAGCATAGGATAAAACAACATAAATAAAATTTAATAAAGCATAGGATAAAACAACATAAATAAAAATTTAATAAAGCATAGGATAAAACAACATAAATACAATTTAATAAAGCATAGGATAAAACAACATAAATACAATTTAATAAAGCGTAGCATAAAACAACATAAATACAATTTAATAAAGCATAGGATAAAACAACATAAATAAAATTTAATAAAGCATAGGTTAAAACAACATAAATACAATTTAATAAAGCATATAATAAAACCACAGAAATACAATTTAATAAAGCATAGGATAAAACAACATAAATACAATTTAATAAAGCATAGGACAAAACAACATAAATACAATTTAATAAAGCAGAGGATAAAACAACATAAATACAATTTAATGAAACATAGGATAAACAACATAAATACAATTTAATAAAGCATAGGATAAAACAACATAAATACAATTTAATAAAGCATAGGCTAAAACTACATAAATACAATTTAATAAAGCATAGGATAAAACAAATTAAATACAATATAATAAAGCATAGGATAAAACAACATAAATTCAATTTAATAAAGCATAGGATAAAACAACATAAATACAATTTAATAAAGCATAAGATAAAACAACATGAATACAATTTAATAAAGCATAGGATAAAACAACATAAATACAATTTAATAAAGCATAGGATAAAACAACATAAATACAATTTAATAAAGCATATGATAAAACAACATAAATAAAATTTAATAAAGCATAGGATAAAACAACATAAATACAATTTAATAAAGCATAGGATAAAACAACATAAATAAAATTTAATAAAGCATAGGAAAAAACAACATAAATACAATTTAATAAAGCATAGGATAAAACAACATAAATAAAATTTAATATAGCATAGGATAAAACAACATAAATACAATTAAATAAAGCATAGGATAAAACAACATAAATACAATTTAATAAAGAATAGGATAAAACAACATAAATAAAATTTAATATAGCATAGGATAAAACAACATAAATACAATTAAATAAAGCATAGGATAAAACAACATAAATACAATTTAATAAAGCATAGGATAAAACAACATAAATACAATTTAATAAAGCATAGGATAAACAACATAAATACAATTTAATAAAGCATAGGATAAAACAACATAAATACAATTTAATAAAGCATAGGCTAAAACTACATAAATACAATTTAATAAAGCATAGGATAAAACAAATTAAATACAATATAATAAAGCATAGGATAAAACAACATAAATTCAATTTAATAAAGCATAGGATAAAACAACATAAATACAATTTAATAAAGCATAAGATAAAACAACATGAATACAATTTAATAAAGCATAGGATAAAACAACATAAATACAATTTAATAAAGCATAAGTTAAAACAACATAAATACAATTTAATAAAGCACAGGATAAAACAAATTAAATACAATATAATAAAGCATAGGATAAAACAACATAAATTCAATTTAATAAAGCATAGGATAAAACAACATAAATACAATTTAATAAAGCATAAGATAAAACAACATGAATACAATTTAATAAAGCATAGGTTAAAACAACATAAATACAATTTAATAAAGCATAGGATAAAACAACATAAATATAATTTAATAAAGCATAGGTTAAAACAACATAAATACAATTTAATAAAGCACAGGATAAAGCAACATAAATACAATTTAATAAAGCATAGGATAAAACAACATAAATAAAATTTAATAAAGCATAGGATAAAACAACATAAATACAATTTAATAAAGCATAGGATAAAACAACATAAATAAAATTTAATAAAGCATAGGTTAAAACAACATAAATACAATTTAATAAAGCATATAATAAAACCACAGAAATACAATTTAATAAAGCATAGGATAAAACAACATAAATACAATTTAATAAAGCATAGGACAAAACACCATAAATACAATTTAATAAAGCAGAGGATAAAACAACATAAATACAATTTAATGAAACAGGATAAACAACATAAATACAATTTAATAAAGCATAGGATAAAACAACATAAATACAATTTAATAAAGCATAGGCTAAAACTACATAAATACAATTTAATAAAGCATAGGATAAAACAAATTAAATACAATATAATAAAGCATAGGATAAAACAACATAAATTCAATTTAATAAAGCATAGGATAAAACAACATAAATACAATTTAATAAAGCATAAGATAAAACAACATGAATACAATTTAATAAAGCATAGGATAAAACAACATAAATACAATTTAATAAAGCATAAGTTAAAACAACATAAATACAATTTAATAAAGCATAGGATAAAACAACATAAATTCAATTTAATAAAGCATAGGATAAAACAACATAAATACAATTTAATAAAGCACAGGATAAAACAAAATAAATAAAATTTAATAAAGCATAGGATAAAACAACATAAATAAAATTTAATAAAGCATAGGATAAAACAACATAAATACAATTTAATAAAGCATAGGATAAAACATCATAAATAAAATTTAATAAAGCATAGGATAAAACAACATAAATACAATTTAATAAAGCATATGATAAAACAACATAAATACAATTTAATAAAGCATAGGTTAAAACAACATAAATACAATTTAATAAAGCATAGGAAAAAACAACATAAATACAATTTAATAAAGCATAGGATAAAACAACATAAATAAAATTTAATATAGCATAGGATAAAACAACATAAATACAATTAAATAAAGCATAGGATAAAACAACATAAATACAATTTAATAAAGCATAGGATAAAACAACATAAATACAATTTAATAAAGCATAGGATAAAACAACATAAATACAATTTAATAAAGCATAGGATAAAACAACATAAATACAATTTAATAAAGCATAGGATAAAACAACATAAATAAAATTTAATAAAGCATAGGATAAAACAACATAAATACAATTTAATAAAGCATAGGATAAAACAACATAAATAAAATTTAATAAAGCATAGGTTAAAATAACATAAATACAATTTAATAAAGCATAGGACAAAACAACATAAAAACAATTTAATAAAGCATAGTTTAAAACAACATAAATACAATTTAATAAAGCATAGGATAAAACCACAGAATTACAATTTAATAAAGCATAGGATAAAACAACATAAATACAATTTAATAAAGTATAGGACAAAACAACATAAATACAATTTAATAAAGCATAGGATAAAACAACATAAATACAATTTAATGAAACATAGGATAAACAACATAAATACAATTTAATAAAGCATAGGATAAACAACATAAATACAATTTAATAAAGCATAGGCTAAAAGTACATAAATACAATTTAATAAAGCTTAGGATAAAACAAATTAAATACAATATAATAAAGCATAGGATAAAACAACATAAATACAATTTAATAAAGCATAGGATAAAACAACATAAATACAATTTAATAAAGCATAGGATAAAACAACATAAATACAATTTAATAAAGCATAGGATAAAACAACATAAATACAATTTAATAAAGCATAGGATAAAACAACATAAATACAATTTAATAAAGCATAGGATAAAACAACATAAATAAAATTTAATAAAGCATAGGTTAAAATAACATAAATACAATTTAATAAAGCATAGGACAAAACAACATAAAAACAATTTAAAAAAGCATAGTTTAAAACAACATAAATACAATTTAATAAAGCATAGGATAAAACCACAGAATTACAATTTAATAAAGCATAGGATAAAACAACATAAATACAATATAATAAAGTATAGGACAAAACAACATAAATACAATTTAATAAAGCATAGGATAAAACAACATAAATACAATTTAATGAAGCATAGGATAAACAACATAAATACAATTTAATAAAGCATAGGATAAACAACATAAATACAATTTAATAAAGCATAGGCTAAAACTACATAAATACAATTTAATAAAGCTTAGGATAAAACAAATTAAATACAATATAATAAAGCATAGGATAAAACAACATAAATTCAATTTAATAAAGCATAGGATAAAACAACATAAATACAATTTAATAAAGCATAAGATAAAACAACATGAATACAATTTAATAAAGCATAGGTTAAAACAACATAAATACAATTTAATAAAGCATAGGATAAAACAACATAAATATAATTTAATAAAGCATAGGTTAAAACAACATAAATACAATTTAATAAAGCACAGGATAAAGCAACATAAATACAATTTAATAAAGCATAGGATAAAACAACATAAATAAAATTTAATAAAGCATAGGTTAAAACAACATAAATACAATTTAATAAAGCATATAATAAAACCACAGAAATACAATTTAATAAAGCATAGGATAAAACAACATAAATACAATTTAATAAAGCATAGGACAAAACACCATAAATACAATTTAATAAAGCAGAGGATAAAACAACATAAATACAATTTAATGAAACAGGATAAACAACATAAATACAATTTAATAAAGCATAGGATAAAACAACATAAATACAATTTAATAAAGCATAGGCTAAAACTACATAAATACAATTTAATAAAGCATAGGATAAAACAAATTAAATACAATTTAATAAAGCATAGGATAAAACAACATAAATACAATTTAATAAAGCATAAGTTAAAACAACATAAATACAATTTAATAAAGCATAGGATAAAACAACATAAATTCAATTTAATAAAGCATAGGATAAAACAACATAAATACAATTTAATAAAGCACAGGATAAAACAAAATAAATAAAATTTAATAAAGCATAGGATAAAACAACATAAATAAAATTTAATAAAGGATAGGATAAAACAACATAAATACAATTTAATAAAGCATAGGATAAAACAACATAAATAAAATTTAATAAAGCATAGGATAAAACAACATAAATACAATTTAATGAAACATAGGATAAAACAACATAAATACAATTTAATAAAGCATAGGATAAAACAACATAAATACAATTTAATAAAGCATAGGATAAAACAACATAAATAAAATTTAATAAAGCATAGGTTAAAATAACATAAATACAATTTAATAAAGCATAGGACAAAACAACATAAAAACAATTTAATAAAGCATAGTTTAAAACAACATAAATACAATTTAATAAAGCATAGGATAAAACCACAGAATTACAATTTAATAAAGCATAGGATAAAACAACATAAATACAATTTAATAAAGTATAGGACAAAACAACATAAATACAATTTAATAAAGCATAGGATAAAACAACATAAATACAATTTAATGAAACATAGGATAAACAACATAAATACAATTTAATAAAGCATAGGATAAACAACATAAATACAATTTAATAAAGCATAGGCTAAAACTACATAAATACAATTTAATAAAGCTTAGGATAAAACAAATTAAATACAATATAATAAAGCATAGGATAAAACAACATAAATTCAATTTAATAAAGCATAGTATAAAACAACATAAATATAATTTAATAAAGCATAGGTTAAAACAACATAAATACAATTTAATAAAGCACAGGATAAAACAACATAAATACAATTTAATAAAGCATAAGACAAAAAAACATAAATACAATTTAATAAAGCATATGTTAAAACAACATAAATACAATTTAATAAAGCATAGGTTAAAACAACATAAATACAATTTAATAAAGCATAGGATAAAACAACATAAATACAATTTAATAAAGCATAGGATAAAACAACATAAATAAAATTTAATAAAGCATAGGATAAAACAACATAAATACAATTAAATAAAGCATAGGATAAAACAACATAAATACAATTTAATATAGCATAGGATAAAACAACATAAATACAATTTAATAAAGCATAGGATAAAACAACATAAATACAATTTAATAAAGCATAGGATAAAACAACATAAATACAATTTAATAAAGCATAGGATAAAACAACATAAATACAATTTAATAAAGCATAGGATAAAACAACATAAATACAATTTAATAAAGCATAGGATAAAACAACATAAATACAATTTAATAAAGCATAGGATAAAACAACATAAATAAAATTTAATAAAGCATAGGTTAAAATAACATAAATACAATTTAATAAAGCATAGGACAAAACAACATAAATACAATTTAATAAAGCACAGGATAAAACAACATAAATACAATTTAGTAAAGCATAGGTCAAAATAACATAAATATAATTTAATAAAGCATAGGATAAAACAACATAAATACAATTTAATAAAGCATAGGTTAAAACAACATAAATACAATTTAATAAAGCATAGGATAAAACAACATAAATACAATTTAATAAAGCATAGGATAAAACAACATAAATAAAATTTAATAAAGCATAGGATAAAACAACATAAATAAAAATTTAATAAAGCATAGGATAAAACAACATAAATACAATTTAATAAAGCAGAGGATAAAACAACATAAATACAATTTAATGAAACATAGGATAAACAACATAAATACAATTTAATAAAGCATAGGATAAAACAACATAAATACAATTTAATAAAGCATAGGCTAAAACTACATGAATACAATTTAATAAAGCATAGGATAAAACAAATTAAATACAATATAATAAAGCATAGGATAAAACAACATAAATTCAATTTAATAAAGCATAGGATAAAACAACATAAATACAATTTAATAAAGCATAAGATAAAACAACATGAATACAATTTAATAAAGCATAGGATAAAACAACATAAATACAATTTAATAAAGCATAGGATAAAACAACATAAATACAATTTAATAAAGCATATGATAAAACAACATAAATAAAATTTAATAAAGCATAGGATAAAACAACATAAATACAATTTAATAAAGCATAGGATAAAACAACATAAATAAAATTTAATAAAGCATAGGATAAAACAACATAAATACAATTTAATAAAGCATATGATAAAACAACATAAATACAATTTAATAAAGCATAGGTTAAAACAACATAAATACAATTTAATAAAGCATAGGAAAAAACAACATAAATACAATTTAATAAAGCATAGGATAAAACAACATAAATAAAATTTAATATAGCATAGGATAAAACAACATAAATACAATTAAATAAAGCATAGGATAAAACAACATAAATACAATTTAATAAAGAATAGGATAAAACAACATAAATAAAATTTAATATAGCATAGGATAAAACAACATAAATACAATTAAATAAAGCATAGGATAAAACAACATAAATACAATTTAATAAAGCATAGGATAAAACAACATAAATACAATTTAATAAAGCATAGGATAAACAACATAAATACAATTTAATAAAGCATAGGATAAAACAACATAAATACAATTTAATAAAGCATAGGCTAAAACTACATAAATACAATTTAATAAAGCATAGGATAAAACAAATTAAATACAATATAATAAAGCATAGGATAAAACAACATAAATTCAATTTAATAAAGCATAGGATAAAACAACATAAATACAATTTAATAAAGCATAAGATAAAACAACATGAATACAATTTAATAAAGCATAGGATAAAACAACATAAATACAATTTAATAAAGCATAAGTTAAAACAACATAAATACAATTTAATAAAGCACAGGATAAAACAAAATAAATAAAATTTAATAAAGCATAGGATAAAACAACATAAATAAAATTTAATAAAGCATAGGATAAAACAACATAAATACAATTTAATAAAGCATAGGATAAAACAACATAAATAAAATTTAATAAAGCATAGGATAAAACAACATAAATACAATTTAATAAAGCATAGGATAAAACAACATAAATACAATTTAATAAAGCATAGGATAAAACAACATAAATAAAATTTAATAAAGCATAGGTTAAAATAACATAAATACAATTTAATAAAGCATAGGACAAAACAACATAAATACAATTTAATAAAGCATAGGATAAAACAACATAAATACAATTTAATAAAGCATAGGATAAAACAACATAAATACAATTTAATAAAGCATAGGATAAAACAACATAAATACAATTTAATAAAGCATAGGTTAAAACAACATAAATACAATTTAATAAAGCACAGGATAAAACAACATAAATACAATTTAGTAAAGCATAGGTCAAAATAACATAAATACAATTTAATAAAGCATAGGATAAAACAACATAAATACAATTTAATAAAGCATAGGTTAAAACAACATAAATACAATTTAATAAAGCATGGGATAAAACAACATAAATACAATTTAATAAAGCATAGGATAAAACAACATAAATAAAATTTAATAAAGCATAGGATAAAACAACATAAATAAAAATTTAATAAAGCATAGGATAAAACAACATAAATACAATTTAATAAAGCATAGGATAAAACAACATAAATACAATTTAATAAAGCGTAGCATAAAACAACATAAATACAATTTAATAAAGCATAGGATAAAACAACATAAATAAAATTTAATAAAGCATAGGTTAAAACAACATAAATACAATTTAATAAAGCATATAATAAAACCACAGAAATACAATTTAATAAAGCATAGGATAAAACAACATAAATACAATTTAATAAAGCATAGGACAAAACAACATAAATACAATTTAATAAAGCAGAGGATAAAACAACATAAATACAATTTAATGAAACATAGGATAAACAACATAAATACAATTTAATAAAGCATAGGATAAAACAACATAAATACAATTCAATAAAGCATAGGCTAAAACTACATAAATACAATTTAATAAAGCATAGGATAAAACAAATTAAATACAATATAATAAAGCATAGGATAAAACAACATAAATAAAATTTAATATAGCATAGGATAAAACAACATAAATACAATTAAATAAAGCATAGGATAAAACAACATAAATACAATTTAATAAAGAATAGGATAAAACAACATAAATAAAATTTAATATAGCATAGGATAAAACAACATAAATACAATTAAATAAAGCATAGGATAAAACAACATAAATACAATTTAATAAAGCATAGGATAAAACAACATAAATACAATTTAATAAAGCATAGGATAAACAACATAAATACAATTTAATAAAGCATAGGATAAAACAACATAAATACAATTTAATAAAGCATAGGCTAAAACTACATAAATACAATTTAATAAAGCATAGGATAAAACAAATTAAATACAATATAATAAAGCATAGGATAAAACAACATAAATTCAATTTAATAAAGCATAGGATAAAACAACATAAATACATTTTAATAAAGCATAAGATAAAACAACATGAATACAATTTAATAAAGCATAGGATAAAACAACATAAATACAATTTAATAAAGCATAAGTTAAAACAACATAAATACAATTTAATAAAGCACAGGATAAAACAAAATAAATAAAATTTAATAAAGCATAGGATAAAACAACATAAATAAAATTTAATAAAGCATAGGATAAAACAACATAAATACAATTTAATAAAGCATAGGATAAAACAACATAAATAAAATTTAATAAAGCATAGGATAAAACAACATAAATACAATTTAATAAAGCATATGATAAAACAACATAAATACAATTTAATAAAGCATAGGTTAAAACAACATAAATACAATTTAATAAAGCATAGGAAAAAACAACATAAATACAATTTAATAAAGCATAGGATAAAACAACATAAATAAAATTTAATAAAGCATAGGATAAAACAACATAAATAAAAATTTAATAAAGCATAGGATAAAACAACATAAATACAATTTAATAAAGCATAGGATAAAACAACATAAATACAATTTAATAAAGCGTAGCATAAAACAACATAAATACAATTTAATAAAGCATAGGATAAAACAACATAAATAAAATTTAATAAAGCATAGGTTAAAACAACATAAATACAATTTAATAAAGCATATAATAAAACCACAGAAATACAATTTAATAAAGCATAGGATAAAACAACATAAATACAATTTAATAAAGCATAGGACAAAACAACATAAATACAATTTAATAAAGCAGAGGATAAAACAACATAAATACAATTTAATGAAACATAGGATAAACAACATAAATACAATTTAATAAAGCATAGGATAAAACAACATAAATACAATTTAATAAAGCATAGGCTAAAACTACATAAATACAATTTAATAAAGCATAGGATAAAACAAATTAAATACAATATAATAAAGCATAGGATAAAACAACATAAATTCAATTTAATAAAGCATAGGATAAAACAACATAAATACAATTTAATAAAGCATAAGATAAAACAACATGAATACAATTTAATAAAGCATAGGATAAAACAACATAAATACAATTTAATAAAGCATAGGATAAAACAACATAAATACAATTTAATAAAGCATATGATAAAACAACATAAATAAAATTTAATAAAGCATAGGATAAAACAACATAAATACAATTTAATAAAGCATAGGATAAAACAACATAAATAAAATTTAATAAAGCATAGGATAAAACAACATAAATACAATTTAATAAAGCATATGATAAAACAACATAAATACAATTTAATAAAGCATAGGTTAAAACAACATAAATACAATTTAATAAAGCATAGGAAAAAACAACATAAATACAATTTAGTAAAGCATAGGATAAAACAACATAAATAAAATTTAATATAGCATAGGATAAAACAACATAAATACAATTTAATAAAGCATAGGATAAAACAACATAAATACAATTTAATAAAGCATAGGATAAACAACATAAATACAATTTAATAAAGCATAGGATAAAACAACATAAATACAATTTAATAAAGCATAGGCTAAAACTACATAAATACAATTTAATAAAGCATAGTATAAAACAAATTAAATACAATATAATAAAGCATAGGATAAAACAACATAAATTCAATTTAATAAAGCATAGGATAAAACAACATAAATACAATTTAATAAAGCATAAGATAAAACAACATGAATTCAATTTAATAAAGCATAGGATAAAACAACATAAATACAATTTAATAAAGCATAAGTTAAAACAACATAAATACAATTTAATAAAGCACAGGATAAAACAAAATAAATAAAATTTAATAAAGCATAGGATAAAACAACATAAATAAAATTTAATAAAGCATAGGATAAAACAACATAAATACAATTTAATAAAGCATAGGATAAAACAACATAAATAAAATTTAATAAAGCATAGGATAAAACAACATAAATACAATTTAATAAAGCATATGATAAAACAACATAAATACAATTTAATAAAGCATAGGTTAAAACAACATAAATACAATTTAATAAAGCATAGGAAAAAACAACATAAATACAATTTAATAAAGCATAGGATAAAACAACATAAATAAAATTTAATAAAGCATAGGATAAAACAACATAAATAAAAATTTAATAAAGCATAGGATAAAACAACATAAATACAATTTAATAAAGCATAGGATAAAACAACATAAATACAATTTAATAAAGCGTAGCATAAAACAACATAAATACAATTTAATAAAGCATAGGATAAAACAACATAAATAAAATTTAATAAAGCATAGGTTAAAACAACATAAATACAATTTAATAAAGCATATAATAAAACCACAGAAATACAATTTAATAAAGCATAGGATAAAACAACATAAATACAATTTAATAAAGCATAGGACAAAACAACATAAATACAATTTAATAAAGCAGAGGATAAAACAACATAAATACAATTTAATGAAACATAGGATAAACAACATAAATACAATTTAATAAAGCATAGGATAAAACAACATAAATACAATTTAATAAAGCATAGGCTAAAACTACATAAATACAATTTAATAAAGCATAGGATAAAACAAATTAAATACAATATAATAAAGCATAGGATAAAACAACATAAATTCAATTTAATAAAGCATAGGATAAAACAACATAAATACAATTTAATAAAGCATAAGATAAAACAACATGAATACAATTTAATAAAGCATAGGATAAAACAACATAAATACAATTTAATAAAGCATAGGATAAAACAACATAAATACAATTTAATAAAGCATATGATAAAACAACATAAATAAAATTTAATAAAGCATAGGATAAAACAACATAAATACAATTTAATAAAGCATAGGATAAAACAACATAAATAAAATTTAATAAAGCATAGGAAAAAACAACATAAATACAATTTAATAAAGCATAGGATAAAACAACATAAATAAAATTTAATATAGCATAGGATAAAACAACATAAATACAATTAAATAAAGCATAGGATAAAACAACATAAATACAATTTAATAAAGAATAGGATAAAACAACATAAATAAAATTTAATATAGCATAGGATAAAACAACATAAATACAATTAAATAAAGCATAGGATAAAACAACATAAATACAATTTAATAAAGCATAGGATAAAACAACATAAATACAATTTAATAAAGCATAGGATAAACAACATAAATACAATTTAATAAAGCATAGGATAAAACAACATAAATACAATTTAATAAAGCATAGGCTAAAACTACATAAATACAATTTAATAAAGCATAGGATAAAACAAATTAAATACAATATAATAAAGCATAGGATAAAACAACATAAATTCAATTTAATAAAGCATAGGATAAAACAACATAAATACAATTTAATAAAGCATAAGATAAAACAACATGAATACACTTTAATAAAGCATAGGTTAAAACAACATAAATACAATTTAATAAAGCATAGGATAAAACAACATAAATATAATTTAATAAAGCATAGGTTAAAACAACATAAATACAATTTAATAAAGCACAGGATAAAGCAACATAAATACAATTTAATAAAGCATAGGATAAAACAACATAAATAAAATTTAATAAAGCATAGGATAAAACAACATAAATACAATTTAATAAAGCATAGGATAAAACAACATAAATAAAATTTAATAAAGCATAGGTTAAAACAACATAAATACAATTTAATAAAGCATATAATAAAACCACAGAAATACAATTTAATAAAGCATAGGATAAAACAACATAAATACAATTTAATAAAGCATAGGACAAAACACCATAAATACAATTTAATAAAGCAGAGGATAAAACAACATAAATACAATTTAATGAAACAGGATAAACAACATAAATACAATTTAATAAAGCATAGGATAAAACAACATAAATACAATTTAATAAAGCATAGGCTAAAACTACATAAATACAATTTAATAAAGCATAGGATAAAACAAATTAAATACAATATAATAAAGCATAGGATAAAACAACATAAATTCAATTTAATAAA
This sequence comes from Phyllobates terribilis, assembly GCF_046119375.1. Classification (NCBI taxonomy): domain Eukaryota; kingdom Metazoa; phylum Chordata; class Amphibia; order Anura; family Dendrobatidae; genus Phyllobates; species Phyllobates terribilis. Next base: position 21,971 of record NW_027362780.1, read on the forward strand.
GCATAGGATAAAACAACATAAATACAATTTAATAAAGCATAAGATAAAACAACATGAATACAATTTAATAAAGCATAGGATAAAACAACATAAATACAATTTAATAAAGCATAAGTTAAAACAACATAAATACAATTTAATAAAGCATAGGATAAAACAACATAAATTCAATTTAATAAAGCATAGGATAAAACAACATAAATACAATTTAATAAAGCACAGGATAAAACAAAATAAATAAAATTTAATAAAGCATAGGATAAAACAACATAAATAAAATTTAATAAAGCATAGGATAAAACAACATAAATACAATTTAATAAAGCATAGGATAAAACATCATAAATAAAATTTAATAAAGCATAGGATAAAACAACATAAATACAATTTAATAAAGCATATGATAAAACAACATAAATACAATTTAATAAAGCATAGGTTAAAACAACATAAATACAATTTAATAAAGCATAGGAAAAAACAACATAAATACAATTTAATAAAGCATAGGATAAAACAACATAAATAAAATTTAATATAGCATAGGATAAAACAACATAAATACAATTAAATAAAGCATAGGATAAAACAACATAAATACAATTTAATAAAGCATAGGATAAAACAACATAAATACAATTTAATAAAGCATAGGATAAAACAACATAAATACAATTTAATAAAGCATAGGATAAAACAACATAAATACAATTTAATAAAGCATAGGATAAAACAACATAAATAAAATTTAATAAAGCATAGGATAAAACAACATAAATACAATTTAATAAAGCATAGGATAAAACAACATAAATAAAATTTAATAAAGCATAGGTTAAAATAACATAAATACAATTTAATAAAGCATAGGACAAAACAACATAAAAACAATTTAATAAAGCATAGTTTAAAACAACATAAATACAATTTAATAAAGCATAGGATAAAACCACAGAATTACAATTTAATAAAGCATAGGATAAAACAACATAAATACAATTTAATAAAGTATAGGACAAAACAACATAAATACAATTTAATAAAGCATAGGATAAAACAACATAAATACAATTTAATGAAACATAGGATAAACAACATAAATACAATTTAATAAAGCATAGGATAAACAACATAAATACAATTTAATAAAGCATAGGCTAAAAGTACATAAATACAATTTAATAAAGCTTAGGATAAAACAAATTAAATACAATATAATAAAGCATAGGATAAAACAACATAAATACAATTTAATAAAGCATAGGATAAAACAACATAAATACAATTTAATAAAGCATAGGATAAAACAACATAAATACAATTTAATAAAGCATAGGATAAAACAACATAAATACAATTTAATAAAGCATAGGATAAAACAACATAAATACAATTTAATAAAGCATAGGATAAAACAACATAAATAAAATTTAATAAAGCATAGGTTAAAATAACATAAATACAATTTAATAAAGCATAGGACAAAACAACATAAAAACAATTTAAAAAAGCATAGTTTAAAACAACATAAATACAATTTAATAAAGCATAGGATAAAACCACAGAATTACAATTTAATAAAGCATAGGATAAAACAACATAAATACAATATAATAAAGTATAGGACAAAACAACATAAATACAATTTAATAAAGCATAGGATAAAACAACATAAATACAATTTAATGAAGCATAGGATAAACAACATAAATACAATTTAATAAAGCATAGGATAAACAACATAAATACAATTTAATAAAGCATAGGCTAAAACTACATAAATACAATTTAATAAAGCTTAGGATAAAACAAATTAAATACAATATAATAAAGCATAGGATAAAACAACATAAATTCAATTTAATAAAGCATAGGATAAAACAACATAAATACAATTTAATAAAGCATAAGATAAAACAACATGAATACAATTTAATAAAGCATAGGTTAAAACAACATAAATACAATTTAATAAAGCATAGGATAAAACAACATAAATATAATTTAATAAAGCATAGGTTAAAACAACATAAATACAATTTAATAAAGCACAGGATAAAGCAACATAAATACAATTTAATAAAGCATAGGATAAAACAACATAAATAAAATTTAATAAAGCATAGGATAAAACAACATAAATACAATTTAATAAAGCATAGGATAAAACAACATAAATAAAATTTAATAAAGCATAGGTTAAAACAACATAAATACAATTTAATAAAGCATATAATAAAACCACAGAAATACAATTTAATAAAGCATAGGATAAAACAACATAAATACAATTTAATAAAGCATAGGACAAAACACCATAAATACAATTTAATAAAGCAGAGGATAAAACAACATAAATACAATTTAATGAAACAGGATAAACAACATAAATACAATTTAATAAAGCATAGGATAAAACAACATAAATACAATTTAATAAAGCATAGGCTAAAACTACATAAATACAATTTAATAAAGCATAGGATAAAACAAATTAAATACAATATAATAAAGCATAGGATAAAACAACATAAATTCAATTTAATAAAGCATAGGATAAAACAACATAAATACAATTTAATAAAGCATAAGATAAAACAACATGAATACAATTTAATAAAGCATAGGATAAAACAACATAAATACAATTTAATAAAGCATAAGTTAAAACAACATAAATACAATTTAATAAAGCATAGGATAAAACAACATAAATTCAATTTAATAAAGCATAGGATAAAACAACATAAATACAATTTAATAAAGCACAGGATAAAACAAAATAAATAAAATTTAATAAAGCATAGGATAAAACAACATAAATAAAATTTAATAAAGGATAGGATAAAACAACATAAATACAATTTAATAAAGCATAGGATAAAACAACATAAATAAAATTTAATAAAGCATAGGATAAAACAACATAAATACAATTTAATGAAACATAGGATAAAACAACATAAATACAATTTAATAAAGCATAGGATAAAACAACATAAATACAATTTAATAAAGCATAGGATAAAACAACATAAATAAAATTTAATAAAGCATAGGTTAAAATAACATAAATACAATTTAATAAAGCATAGGACAAAACAACATAAAAACAATTTAATAAAGCATAGTTTAAAACAACATAAATACAATTTAATAAAGCATAGGATAAAACCACAGAATTACAATTTAATAAAGCATAGGATAAAACAACATAAATACAATTTAATAAAGTATAGGACAAAACAACATAAATACAATTTAATAAAGCATAGGATAAAACAACATAAATACAATTTAATGAAACATAGGATAAACAACATAAATACAATTTAATAAAGCATAGGATAAACAACATAAATACAATTTAATAAAGCATAGGCTAAAACTACATAAATACAATTTAATAAAGCTTAGGATAAAACAAATTAAATACAATATAATAAAGCATAGGATAAAACAACATAAATTCAATTTAATAAAGCATAGTATAAAACAACATAAATATAATTTAATAAAGCATAGGTTAAAACAACATAAATACAATTTAATAAAGCACAGGATAAAACAACATAAATACAATTTAATAAAGCATAAGACAAAAAAACATAAATACAATTTAATAAAGCATATGTTAAAACAACATAAATACAATTTAATAAAGCATAGGTTAAAACAACATAAATACAATTTAATAAAGCATAGGATAAAACAACATAAATACAATTTAATAAAGCATAGGATAAAACAACATAAATAAAATTTAATAAAGCATAGGATAAAACAACATAAATACAATTAAATAAAGCATAGGATAAAACAACATAAATACAATTTAATATAGCATAGGATAAAACAACATAAATACAATTTAATAAAGCATAGGATAAAACAACATAAATACAATTTAATAAAGCAAAGGATAAAACAACATGAATAAAATTTAATAAAGCATAGGTTAAAATAACATAAATACAATTTAATAAAGCATAGGACAAAACAACATAAAAACAATTTAATAAAGCATAGTTTAAAACAACATAAATACAATTTAATAAAGCATAGGATAAAACCACAGAATTACAATTTAATAAAGCATAGGATAAAACAACATAAATACAATTTAATAAAGCATAGGATAAAACAACATAAATACAATTTAATAAAGCATAGGATAAAACAACATAAATACAATTTAATAAAGCATAGGATAAAACAACATAAATACAATTTAATAAAGCATAGGATAAAACAACATAAATACAATTTAATAAAGCATAGGATAAAACAACATAAATAAAATTTAATAAAGCATAGGTTAAAATAACATAAATACAATTTAATAAAGCATAGGACAAAACAACATAAATACAATTTAATAAAGCACAGGATAAAACAACATAAATACAATTTAGTAAAGCATAGGTCAAAATAACATAAATATAATTTAATAAAGCATAGGATAAAACAACATAAATACAATTTAATAAAGCATAGGTTAAAACAACATAAATACAATTTAATAAAGCATAGGATAAAACAACATAAATACAATTTAATAAAGCATAGGATAAAACAACATAAATAAAATTTAATAAAGCATAGGATAAAACAACATAAATAAAAATTTAATAAAGCATAGGATAAAACAACATAAATACAATTTAATAAAGCATAGGATAAAACAACATAAATACAATTTAATAAAGCGTAGCATAAAACAACATAAATACAATTTAATAAAGCATAGGATAAAACAACATAAATACAATTTAATAAAGCGTAGCATAAAACAACATAAATACAATTTAATAAAGCATAGGATAAAACAACATAAATACAATTTAATAAAGCATAAGATAAAACAACATGAATACAATTTAATAAAGCATAGGATAAAACAACATAAATACAATTTAATAAAGCATAAGTTAAAACAACATAAATACAATTTAATAAAGCATAGGATAAAACAACATAAATTCAATTTAATAAAGCATAGGATAAAACAACATAAATACAATTTAATAAAGCACAGGATAAAACAAAATAAATAAAATTTAATAAAGCATAGGATAAAACAACATAAATACAATTTAATAAAGCATAGGATAAAACAACATAAATACAATTTAATAAAGCATAAGATAAAACAACATGAATACAATTTAATAAAGCATAGGATAAAACAACATAAATACAATTTAATAATGCATAAGTTAAAACAACATAAATACAATTTAATAAAGCATAGGATAAAACAACATAAATTCAATTTAATAAAGCATAGGATAAAACAACATAAATACAATTTAATAAAGCATATGATAAAACAACATAAATACAATTTAATAAAGCATAGGTTAAAACAACATAAATACAATTTAATAAAGCATAGGAAAAAACAACATAAATACAATTTAATAAAGCATAGGATAAAACAACATAAATAAAATTTAATATAGCATAGGATAAAACAACATAAATACAATTAAATAAAGCATAGGACAAAACAACATAAAAACAATTTAATAAAGCATAGTTTAAAACAACATAAATACAATTTAATAAAGCATAGGATAAAACCACAGAATTACAATTTAATAAAGCATAGGATAAAACAACATAAATACAATTTAATAAAGTATAGGACAAAACAACATAAATACAATTTAATAAAGCATAGGATAAAACAACATAAATACAATTTAATGAAACATAGGATAAACAACATAAATACAATTTAATAAAGCATAGGATAAACAACATAAATACAATTTAATAAAGCATAGGCTAAAACTACATAAATACAATTTAATAAAGCTTAGGATAAAACAAATTAAATACAATATAATAAAGCATAGGATAAAACAACATAAATTCAATTTAATAAAGCATAGGATAAAACAACATAAATACAATTTAATAAAGCATAAGATAAAACAACATGAATACAATTTAATAAAGCATAGGTTAAAACAACATAAATACAATTTAATAAAGCATAGTATAAAACAACATAAATATAATTTAATAAAGCATAGGTTAAAACAACATAAATACAATTTAATAAAGCACAGGATAAAACAACATAAATACAATTTAATAAAGCATAGTATAAAACAACATAAATATAATTTAATAAAGCATAGGTTAAAACAACATAAATACAATTTAATAAAGCACAGGATAAAACAACATAAATACAATTTAATAAAGCATAGGATAAAACAACATAAATACAATTTAATAAAGCATAGGTTAAAACAACATAAATACAATTTAATAAAGCACAGGATAAAACAACATAAATACAATTTAATAAAGCATACGATAAAACAACATAAATACAATTTAATAAAGCATAGGTTAAAACAACATAAATACAATTTAATAAAGCATAGGATAAAACAACATAAATACAATTTAATAAAGCATAGGATAAAACAACATAAATACAATTTAATAAAGCATAGGACAAAACAACATAAATACAATTTAATAAAGCAGAGGATAAAACAACATAAATACAATTTAATGAAGCATAGGATAAAACAACATAAATACAATTTAATAAAGCATAGGCTAAAACTACATAAATACAATTTAATAAAGCATAGGATAAAACAAATTAAATACAATATAATAAAGCATAGGATAAAACAACATAAATTCAATTTAATAAAGCATAGGATAAAACAACATAAATACAATTTAATAAAGCATAGGATAAAACAACATAAATACAATTTAATAAAGCACAGGATAAAACAAAATAAATAAAATTTAATAAAGCATAGGATAAAACAACATAAATAAAATTTAATAAAGCATAGGATAAAACAACATAAATACAATTTAATAAAGCATAGGATAAAACAACATAAATAAAATTTAATAAAGCATAGGATAAAACAACATAAATACAATTTAATAAAGCATATGATAAAACAACATAAATACAATTTAATAAAGCATAGGTTAAAACAACATAAATACAATTTAATAAAGCATAGGAAAAAACAACATAAATACAATTTAATAAAGCATAGGATAAAACAACATAAATAAAATTTAATATAGCATAGGATAAAACAACATAAATACAATTAAATAAAGCATAGGATAAAACAACATAAATACAATTTAATAAAGCATAGGATAAAACAACATAAATACAATTTAATAAAGCATAGGATAAAACAACATAAATACAATTTAATAAAGCATAGGATAAAACAACATAAATACAATTTAATAAAGCATAGGATAAAACAACATAAATAAAATTTAATAAAGCATAGGATAAAACAACATAAATACAATTTAATAAAGCATAGGATAAAACAACATAAATAAAATTTAATAAAGCATAGGTTAAAATAACATAAATACAATTTAATAAAGCATAGGACAAAACAACATAAAAACAATTTAATAAAGCATAGTTTAAAACAACATAAATACAATTTAATAAAGCATAGGATAAAACCACAGAATTACAATTTAATAAAGCATAGGATAAAACAACATAAATACAATTTAATAAAGTATAGGACAAAACAACATAAATACAATTTAATAAAGCATAGGATAAAACAACATAAATACAATTTAATGAAACATAGGATAAACAACATAAATACAATTTAATAAAGCATAGGATAAACAACATAAATACAATTTAATAAAGCATAGGCTAAAACTACATAAATACAATTTAATAAAGCTTAGGATAAAACAAATTAAATACAATATAATAAAGCATAGGATAAAACAACATAAATTCAATTTAATAAAGCATAGTATAAAACAACATAAATATAATTTAATAAAGCATAGGTTAAAACAACATAAATACAATTTAATAAAGCACAGGATAAAACAACATAAATACAATTTAATAAAGCATAAGACAAAAAAACATAAATACAATTTAATAAAGCATATGTTAAAACAACATAAATACAATTTAATAAAGCATAGGTTAAAACAACATAAATACAATTTAATAAAGCATAGGATAAAACAACATAAATACAATTTAATAATGCTTAGGATAAAACAACATAAATACAATTTAATAAAGCATAGGATAAAACAACATAAATACAATTTAATAAAGCATAGGATAAAACAACATAAATACAATTTAATAAAGCATAGGTTAAAACAACATAAATACAATTTAATAAAACACAGGATAAAACAACATAAATACAATTTAATAAAGCATATGATAAAACAACATAAATACAATTTAATAAAGCATAGGTTAAAACAACATAAATACAATTTAATAAAGCATAGGATAAAACAACATAAATACAATTTAATAAAGCATAGGATAAAACAACATAAATACAATTTAATGAAACATAGGATAAACAACATAAATACAATTTAATAAAGCATAGGATAAACAACATAAATACAATTTAATAAAGCATAGGCTAAAACTACATAAATACAATTTAATAAAGCTTAGGATAAAACAAATTAAATACAATATAATAAAGCATAGGATAAAACAACATAAATTCAATTTAATAAAGCATAGGATAAAACAACATAAATACAATTTAATAAAGCATAAGATAAAACAACATGAATACAATTTAATAAAGCATAGGTTAAAACAACATAAATACAATTTAATAAAGCATAGTATAAAACAACATAAATATAATTTAATAAAGCATAGGTTAAAACAACATAAATACAATTTAATAAAGCACAGGATAAAACAACATAAATACAATTTAATAAAGCATAGTATAAAACAACATAAATATAATTTAATAAAGCATAGGTTAAAACAACATAAATACAATTTAATAAAGCACAGGATAAAACAACATAAATACAATTTAATAAAGCATAGGATAAAACAACATAAATACAATTTAATAAAGCATAGGTTAAAACAACATAAATACAATTTAATAAAGCACAGGATAAAACAACATAAATACAATTTAATAAAGCATACGATAAAACAACATAAATACAATTTAATAAAGCATAGGTTAAAACAACATAAATACAATTTAATAAAGCATAGGATAAAACAACATAAATACAATTTAATAAAGCATAGGATAAAACAACATAAATACAATTTAATAAAGCATAGGACAAAACAACATAAATACAATTTAATAAAGCAGAGGATAAAACAACATAAATACAATTTAATGAAGCATAGGATAAAACAACATAAATACAATTTAATAAAGCATAGGCTAAAACTACATAAATACAATTTAATAAAGCATAGGATAAAACAAATTAAATACAATATAATAAAGCATAGGATAAAACAACATAAATTCAATTTAATAAAGCATAGGATAAAACAACATAAATACAATTTAATAAAGCATAGGATAAAACAACATAAATACAATTTAATAAAGCACAGGATAAAACAAAATAAATAAAATTTAATAAAGCATAGGATAAAACAACATAAATAAAATTTAATAAAGCATAGGATAAAACAACATAAATACAATTTAATAAAGCATAGGATAAAACAACATAAATAAAATTTAATAAAGCATAGGATAAAACAACATAAATACAATTTAATAAAGCATATGATAAAACAACATAAATACAATTTAATAAAGCATAGGTTAAAACAACATAAATACAATTTAATAAAGCATAGGAAAAAACAACATAAATACAATTTAATAAAGCATAGGATAAAACAACATAAATAAAATTTAATATAGCATAGGATAAAACAACATAAATACAATTAAATAAAGCATAGGATAAAACAACATAAATACAATTTAATAAAGCATAGGATAAAACAACATAAATACAATTTAATAAAGCATAGGATAAAACAACATAAATACAATTTAATAAAGCATAGGATAAAACAACATAAATACAATTTAATAAAGCATAGGATAAAACAACATAAATAAAATTTAATAAAGCATAGGATAAAACAACATAAATACAATTTAATAAAGCATAGGATAAAACAACATAAATAAAATTTAATAAAGCATAGGTTAAAATAACATAAATACAATTTAATAAAGCATAGGACAAAACAACATAAAAACAATTTAATAAAGCATAGTTTAAAACAACATAAATACAATTTAATAAAGCATAGGATAAAACCACAGAATTACAATTTAATAAAGCATAGGATAAAACAACATAAATACAATTTAATAAAGTATAGGACAAAACAACATAAATACAATTTAATAAAGCATAGGATAAAACAACATAAATACAATTTAATGAAACATAGGATAAACAACATAAATACAATTTAATAAAGCATAGGATAAACAACATAAATACAATTTAATAAAGCATAGGCTAAAACTACATAAATACAATTTAATAAAGCTTAGGATAAAACAAATTAAATACAATATAATAAAGCATAGGATAAAACAACATAAATTCAATTTAATAAAGCATAGTATAAAACAACATAAATATAATTTAATAAAGCATAGGTTAAAACAACATAAATACAATTTAATAAAGCACAGGATAAAACAACATAAATACAATTTAATAAAGCATAAGACAAAAAAACATAAATACAATTTAATAAAGCATATGTTAAAACAACATAAATACAATTTAATAAAGCATAGGTTAAAACAACATAAATACAATTTAATAAAGCATAGGATAAAACAACATAAATACAATTTAATAATGCTTAGGATAAAACAACATAAATACAATTTAATAAAGCATAGGATAAAACAACATAAATACAATTTAATAAAGCATAGGATAAAACAACATAAATACAATTTAATAAAGCATAGGTTAAAACAACATAAATACAATTTAATAAAACACAGGATAAAACAACATAAATACAATTTAATAAAGCATATGATAAAACAACATAAATACAATTTAATAAAGCATAGGTTAAAACAACATAAATACAATTTAATAAAGCATAGGATAAAACAACATAAATACAATTTAATAAAGCAGAGGATAAAACAACATAAATAAAATTTAATAAAGCATAGGATAAAACAACATAAATACAATTAAATAAAGCATAGGATAAAACAACATAAATACAATTTAATATAGCATAGGATAAAACAACATAAATACAATTTAATAAAGCATAGGATAAAACAACATAAATACAATTTAATAAAGCAAAGGATAAAACAACATGAATAAAATTTAATAAAGCATAGGTTAAAATAACATAAATACAATTTAATAAAGCATAGGACAAAACAACATAAAAACAATTTAATAAAGCATAGTTTAAAACAACATAAATACAATTTAATAAAGCATAGGATAAAACCACAGAATTACTATTTAATAAAGCATAGGATAAAACCACAGAATTACTATTTAATAAAGCATAGGATAAAACAACATAAATACAATTTAATAAAGCATAGGATAAAACAACATAAATACAATTTAATAAAGCATAGGATAAAACAACATAAATACAATTTAATAAAGCATAGGATAAAACAACATAAATACAATTTAATAAAGCATAGGATAAAACAACATAAATACAATTTAATAAAGCATAGGATAAAACAAAATAAATAAAATTTAATAAAGCATAGGTTAAAATAACATAAATACAATTTAATAAAGCATAGGACAAAACAACATAAATACAATTTAATAAAGCACAGGATAAAACAACATAAATACAATTTAGTAAAGCATAGGTCAAAATAACATAAATATAATTTAATAAAGCATAGGATAAAACAACATAAATACAATTTAATAAAGCATAGTTTAAAACAACATAAATACAATTTAATAAAGCATAGGATAAAACAACATAAATACAATTTAATAAAGCATAGGATAAAACAACATAAATAAAATTTAATAAAGCATAGGATAAAACAACATAAATAAAAATTTAATAAAGCATAGGATAAAACAACATAAATACAATTTAATAAAGCATAGGATAAAACAACATAAATACAATTTAATAAAGCGTAGCATAAAACAACATAAATACAATTTAATAAAGCATAGGATAAAACAACATAAATACAATTTAATAAAGCGTAGCATAAAACAACATAAATACAATTTAATAAAGCATAGGATAAAACAACATAAATAAAATTTAATAAAGCATAGGTTAAAATAACATAAATACAATTTAATAAAGCATAGGACAAAACAACATAAAAACAATTTAATAAAGCATAGTTTAAAACAACATAAATACAATTTAATAAAGCATAGGATAAAACCACAGAATTACAATTTAATAAAGCATAGGATAAAACAACATAAATACAATTTAATAAAGTATAGGACAAAACAACATAAATACAATTTAATAAAGCATAGGATAAAACAACATAAATACAATTTAATGAAACATAGGATAAACAACATAAATACAATTTAATAAAGCATAGGATAAACAACATAAATACAATTTAATAAAGCATAGGCTAAAACTACATAAATACAATTTAATAAAGCTTAGGATAAAACAAATTAAATACAATATAATAAAGCATAGGATAAAACAACATAAATTCAATTTAATAAAGCATAGTATAAAACAACATAAATATAATTTAATAAAGCATAGGTTAAAACAACATAAATACAATTTAATAAAGCACAGGATAAAACAACATAAATACAATTTAATAAAGCATAAGACAAAAAAACATAAATACAATTTAATAAAGCATATGTTAAAACAACATAAATACAATTTAATAAAGCATAGGTTAAAACAACATAAATACAATTTAATAAAGCATAGGATAAAACAACATAAATACAATTTAATAATGCTTAGGATAAAACAACATAAATACAATTTAATAAAGCATAGGATAAAACAACATAAATACAATTTAATAAAGCATAGGATAAAACAACATAAATACAATTTAATAAAGCATAGGTTAAAACAACATAAATACAATTTAATAAAACACAGGATAAAACAACATAAATACAATTTAATAAAGCATATGATAAAACAACATAAATACAATTTAATAAAGCATAGGTTAAAACAACATAAATACAATTTAATAAAGCATAGGATAAAACAACATAAATACAATTTAATAAAGCAGAGGATAAAACAACATAAATAAAATTTAATAAAGCATAGGATAAAACAACATAAATACAATTAAATAAAGCATAGGATAAAACAACATAAATACAATTTAATATAGCATAGGATAAAACAACATAAATACAATTTAATAAAGCATAGGATAAAACAACATAAATACAATTTAATAAAGCAAAGGATAAAACAACATGAATAAAATTTAATAAAGCATAGGTTAAAATAACATAAATACAATTTAATAAAGCATAGGACAAAACAACATAAAAACAATTTAATAAAGCATAGTTTAAAACAACATAAATACAATTTAATAAAGCATAGGATAAAACCACAGAATTACTATTTAATAAAGCATAGGATAAAACCACAGAATTACTATTTAATAAAGCATAGGATAAAACAACATAAATACAATTTAATAAAGCATAGGATAAAACAACATAAATACAATTTAATAAAGCATAGGATAAAACAACATAAATACAATTTAATAAAGCATAGGATAAAACAACATAAATACAATTTAATAAAGCATAGGATAAAACAACATAAATACAATTTAATAAAGCATAGGATAAAACAAAATAAATAAAATTTAATAAAGCATAGGTTAAAATAACATAAATACAATTTAATAAAGCATAGGACAAAACAACATAAATACAATTTAATAAAGCACAGGATAAAACAACATAAATACAATTTAGTAAAGCATAGGTCAAAATAACATAAATATAATTTAATAAAGCATAGGATAAAACAACATAAATACAATTTAATAAAGCATAGGTTAAAACAACATAAATACAATTTAATAAAGCATAGGATAAAACAACATAAATACAATTTAATAAAGCATAGGATAAAACAACATAAATAAAATTTAATAAAGCATAGGATAAAACAACATAAATAAAAATTTAATAAAGCATAGGATAAAACAACATAAATACAATTTAATAAAGCATAGGATAAAACAACATAAATACAATTTAATAAAGCGTAGCATAAAACAACATAAATACAATTTAATAAAGCATAGGATAAAACAACATAAATACAATTTAATAAAGCGTAGCATAAAACAACATAAATACAATTTAATAAAGCATAGGATAAAACAACATAAATTCAATTTAATAAAGCATAGGATAAAACAACATAAATACAATTTAATAAAGCACAGGATAAAACAACATAAATACAATTAAATAAAGCATAGGATAAAACAACATAAATACAATTTAATAAAGCATAGGATAAAACAACATAAATACAATTTAATAAAGCATAGGATAAACAACATAAATACAATTTAATAAAGCATAGGATAAAACAACATAAATACAATTTAATAAAGCATAGGCTAAAACTACATAAATACAATTTAATAAAGCATAGGATAAAACAAATTAAATACAATATAATAAAGCATAGGATAAAACAACATAAATTCAATTTAATAAAGCATAGGATAAAACAACATAAATACAATTTAATAAAGCATAAGATAAAACAACATGAATACAATTTAATAAAGCATAGGATAAAACAACATAAATACAATTTAATAAAGCATAAGTTAAAACAACATAAATACAATTTAATAAAGCACAGGATAAAACAAAATAAATAAAATTTAATAAAGCATAGGATAAAACAACATAAATAAAATTTAATAAAGCATAGGATAAAACAACATAAATAAAATTTAATAAAGCATAGGATAAAACAACATAAATAAAATTTAATAAAGCATAGGATAAAACAACATAAATACAATTTAATAAAGCATATGATAAAACAACATAAATACAATTTAATAAAGCATAGGTTAAAACAACATAAATACAATTTAATAAAGCATAGGAAAAAACAACATAAATACAATTTAATAAAGCATAGGATAAAACAACATAAATAAAATTTAATAAAGCATAGGATAAAACAACATAAATAAAAATTTAATAAAGCATAGGATAAAACAACATAAATACAATTTAATAAAGCATAGGATAAAACAACATAAATACAATTTAATAAAGCGTAGCATAAAACAACATAAATACAATTTAATAAAGCATAGGATAAAACAACATAAATAAAATTTAATAAAGCATAGGTTAAAACAACATAAATACAATTTAATAAAGCATATAATAAAACCACAGAAATACAATTTAATAAAGCATAGGATAAAACAACATAAATACAATTTAATAAAGCATAGGACAAAACAACATAAATACAATTTAATAAAGCAGAGGATAAAACAACATAAATACAATTTAATGAAACATAGGATAAACAACATAAATACAATTTAATAAAGCATAGGATAAAACAACATAAATACAATTTAATAAAGCATAGGCTAAAACTACATAAATACAATTTAATAAAGCATAGGATAAAACAAATTAAATACAATATAATAAAGCATAGGATAAAACAACATAAATTCAATTTAATAAAGCATAGGATAAAACAACATAAATACAATTTAATAAAGCATAAGATAAAACAACATGAATACAATTTAATAAAGCATAGGATAAAACAACATAAATACAATTTAATAAAGCATAGGATAAAACAACATAAATACAATTTAATAAAGCATATGATAAAACAACATAAATAAAATTTAATAAAGCATAGGATAAAACAACATAAATACAATTTAATAAAGCATAGGATAAAACAACATAAATAAAATTTAATAAAGCATAGGATAAAACAACATAAATACAATTTAATAAAGCATATGATAAAACAACATAAATACAATTTAATAAAGCATAGGTTAAAACAACATAAATACAATTTAATAAAGCATAGGAAAAAACAACATAAATACAATTTAATAAAGCATAGGATAAAACAACATAAATAAAATTTAATATAGCATAGGATAAAACAACATAAATACAATTAAATAAAGCATAGGATAAAACAACATAAATACAATTTAATAAAGAATAGGATAAAACAACATAAATAAAATTTAATATAGCATAGGATAAAACAACATAAATACAATTAAATAAAGCATAGGATAAAACAACATAAATACAATTTAATGAAGCATAGGATAAAACAACATAAATACAATTTAATAAAGCATAGGATAAACAACATAAATACAATTTAATAAAGCATAGGATAAAACAACATAAATACAATTTAATAAAGCATAGGCTAAAACTACATAAATACAATTTAATAAAGCATAGGATAAAACAAATTAAATACAATATAATAAAGCATAGGATAAAACAACATAAATTCAATTTAATAAAGCATAGGATAAAACAACATAAATACAATTTAATAAAGCATAAGATAAAACAACATGAATACAATTTAATAAAGCATAGGATAAAACAACATAAATACAATTTAATAAAGCATAAGTTAAAACAACATAAATACAATTTAATAAAGCACAGGATAAAACAAAATAAATAAAATTTAATAAAGCATAGGATAAAACAACATAAATAAAATTTAATAAAGCATAGGATAAAACAACATAAATACAATTTAATAAAGCATAGGATAAAACAACATAAATAAAATTTAATAAAGCATAGGATAAAACAACATAAATACAATTTAATAAAGCATATGATAAAACAACATAAATACAATTTAATAAAGCATAGGTTAAAACAACATAAATACAATTTAATAAAGCATAGGAAAAAACAACATAAATACAATTTAATAAAGCATAGGATAAAACAACATAAATAAAATTTAATATAGCATAGGATAAAACAACATAAATACAATTAAATAAAGCATAGGATAAAACAACATAAATACAATTTAATAAAGCATAGGATAAAACAACATAAATACAATTTAATAAAGCATAGGATAAAACAACATAAATACAATTTAATAAAGCATAGGATAAAACAACATAAATACAATTTAATAAAGCATAGGATAAAACAACATAAATAAAATTTAATAAAGCATAGGTTAAAATAACATAAATACAATTTAATAAAGCATAGGAGAAAACAACATAAAAACAATTTAAAAAAGCATAGTTTAAAACAACATAAATACAATTTAATAAAGCATAGGATAAAACCACAGAATTACAATTTAATAAAGCATAGGATAAAACAACATAAATACAATATAATAAAGTATAGGACAAAACAACATAAATACAATTTAATAAAGCATAGGATAAAACAACATAAATACAATTTAATGAAGCATAGGATAAACAACATAAATACAATTTAATAAAGCATAGGATAAACAACATAAATACAATTTAATAAAGCATAGGCTAAAACTACATAAATACAATTTAATAAAGCTTAGGATAAAACAAATTAAATACAATATAATAAAGCATAGGATAAAACAACATAAATTCAATTTAATAAAGCATAGGATAAAACAACATAAATACAATTTAATAAAGCATAAGATAAAACAACATGAATACAATTTAATAAAGCATAGGTTAAAACAACATAAATACAATTTAATAAAGCATAGGATAAAACAACATAAATATAATTTAATAAAGCATAGGTTAAAACAACATAAATACAATTTAATAAAGCACAGGATAAAGCAACATAAATACAATTTAATAAAGCATAGGATAAAACAACATAAATAAAATTTAATAAAGCATAGGATAAAACAACATAAATACAATTTAATAAAGCATAGGATAAAACAACATAAATAAAATTTAATAAAGCATAGGTTAAAACAACATAAATACAATTTAATAAAGCATATAATAAAACCACAGAAATACAATTTAATAAAGCATAGGATAAAACAACATAAATACAATTTAATAAAGCATAGGACAAAACACCATAAATACAATTTAATAAAGCAGAGGATAAAACAACATAAATACAATTTAATGAAACAGGATAAACAACATAAATACAATTTAATAAAGCATAGGATAAAACAACATAAATACAATTTAATAAAGCATAGGCTAAAACTACATAAATACAATTTAATAAAGCATAGGATAAAACAAATTAAATACAATATAATAAAGCATAGGATAAAACAACATAAATTCAATTTAATAAAGCATAGGATAAAACAACATAAATACAATTTAATAAAGCATAGGATAAAACAACATAAATACAATTTAATAAAGCATAGGTTAAAATAACATAAATACAATTTAATAAAGCATAGGACAAAACAACATAAAAACAATTTAATAAAGCATAGTTTAAAACAACATAAATACAATTTAATAAAGCATAGGATAAAACCACAGAATTACAATTTAATAAAGCATAGGATAAAACAACATAAATACAATTTAATAAAGTATAGGACAAAACAACATAAATACAATTTAATAAAGCATAGGATAAAACAACATAAATACAATTTAATGAAACATAGGATAAACAACATAAATACAATTTAATAAAGCATAGGATAAACAACATAAATACAATTTAATAAAGCATAGGCTAAAACTACATAAATACAATTTAATAAAGCTTAGGATAAAACAAATTAAATACAATATAATAAAGCATAGGATAAAACAACATAAATAAAAATTTAATAAAGCATAGGATAAAACAACATAAATACAATTTAATAAAGCATAGGATAAAACAACATAAATACAATTTAATAAAGCGTAGCATAAAACAACATAAATACAATTTAATAAAGCATAGGATAAAACAACATAAATACAATTTAATAAAGCGTAGCATAAAACAACATAAATACAATTTAATAAAGCATAGGATAAAACAACATAAATTCAATTTAATAAAGCATAGGATAAAACAACATAAATACAATTTAATAAAGCACAGGATAAAACAACATAAATACAATTAAATAAAGCATAGGATAAAACAACATAAATACAATTTAATAAAGCATAGGATAAAACAACATAAATACAATTTAATAAAGCATAGGATAAACAACATAAATACAATTTAATAAAGCATAGGATAAAACAACATAAATACAATTTAATAAAGCATAGGCTAAAACTACATAAATACAATTTAATAAAGCATAGGATAAAACAAATTAAATACAATATAATAAAGCATAGGATAAAACAACATAAATTCAATTTAATAAAGCATAGGATAAAACAACATAAATACAATTTAATAAAGCATAAGATAAAACAACATGAATACAATTTAATAAAGCATAGGATAAAACAACATAAATACAATTTAATAAAGCATAAGTTAAAACAACATAAATACAATTTAATAAAGCACAGGATAAAACAAAATAAATAAAATTTAATAAAGCATAGGATAAAACAACATAAATAAAATTTAATAAAGCATAGGATAAAACAACATAAATACAATTTAATAAAGCATAGGATAAAACAACATAAATAAAATTTAATAAAGCATAGGATAAAACAACATAAATACAATTTAATAAAGCATATGATAAAACAACATAAATACAATTTAATAAAGCATAGGTTAAAACAACATAAATACAATTTAATAAAGCATAGGAAAAAACAACATAAATACAATTTAATAAAGCATAGGATAAAACAACATAAATAAAATTTAATAAAGCATAGGATAAAACAACATAAATACAATTTAATAAAGCATAGGACAAAACAACATAAATACAATTTAATAAAGCAGAGGATAAAACAACATAAATACAATTTAATGAAACATAGGATAAACAACATAAATACAATTTAATAAAGCATAGGATAAAACAACATAAATACAATTTAATAAAGCATAGGCTAAAACTACATAAATACAATTTAATAAAGCATAGGATAAAACAAATTAAATACAATATAATAAAGCATAGGATAAAACAACATAAATTCAATTTAATAAAGCATAGGATAAAACAACATAAATACAATTTAATAAAGCATAAGATAAAACAACATGAATACAATTTAATAAAGCATAGGATAAAACAACATAAATACAATTTAATAAAGCATAGGATAAAACAACATAAATACAATTTAATAAAGCATATGATAAAACAACATAAATAAAATTTAATAAAGCATAGGATAAAACAACATAAATACAATTTAATAAAGCATAGGATAAAACAACATAAATAAAATTTAATAAAGCATAGGATAAAACAACATAAATACAATTTAATAAAGCATATGATAAAACAACATAAATACAATTTAATAAAGCATAGGTTAAAACAACATAAATACAATTTAATAAAGCATAGGAAAAAACAACATAAATACAATTTAATAAAGCATAGGATAAAACAACATAAATAAAATTTAATATAGCATAGGATAAAACAACATAAATACAATTAAATAAAGCATAGGTTAAAACAACATAAATACAATTTAATAAAGCATAGGAAAAAACAACATAAATACAATTTAATAAAGCATAGGATAAAACAACATAAATAAAATTTAATATAGCATAGGATAAAACAACATAAATACAATTAAATAAAGCATAGGATAAAACAACATAAATACAATTTAATAAAGCATAGGATAAAACAACATAAATACAATTTAATAAAGCATAGGATAAAACAACATAAATACAATTTAATAAAGCATAGGATAAAACAACATAAATACAATTTAATAAAGCATAGGATAAAACAACATAAATAAAATTTAATAAAGCATAGGTTAAAATAACATAAATACAATTTAATAAAGCATAGGAGAAAACAACATAAAAACAATTTAAAAAAGCATAGTTTAAAACAACATAAATACAATTTAATAAAGCATAGGATAAAACCACAGAATTACAATTTAATAAAGCATAGGATAAAACAACATAAATACAATATAATAAAGTATAGGACAAAACAACATAAATACAATTTAATAAAGCATAGGATAAAACAACATAAATACAATTTAATGAAGCATAGGATAAACAACATAAATACAATTTAATAAAGCATAGGATAAACAACATAAATACAATTTAATAAAGCATAGGCTAAAACTACATAAATACAATTTAATAAAGCTTAGGATAAAACAAATTAAATACAATATAATAAAGCATAGGATAAAACAACATAAATTCAATTTAATAAAGCATAGGATAAAACAACATAAATACAATTTAATAAAGCATAAGATAAAACAACATGAATACAATTTAATAAAGCATAGGTTAAAACAACATAAATACAATTTAATAAAGCATAGGATAAAACAACATAAATATAATTTAATAAAGCATAGGTTAAAACAACATAAATACAATTTAATAAAGCACAGGATAAAGCAACATAAATACAATTTAATAAAGCATAGGATAAAACAACATAAATAAAATTTAATAAAGCATAGGATAAAACAACATAAATACAATTTAATAAAGCATAGGATAAAACAACATAAATAAAATTTAATAAAGCATAGGTTAAAACAACATAAATACAATTTAATAAAGCATATAATAAAACCACAGAAATACAATTTAATAAAGCATAGGATAAAACAACATAAATACAATTTAATAAAGCATAGGACAAAACACCATAAATACAATTTAATAAAGCAGAGGATAAAACAACATAAATACAATTTAATGAAACAGGATAAACAACATAAATACAATTTAATAAAGCATAGGATAAAACAACATAAATACAATTTAATAAAGCATAGGCTAAAACTACATAAATACAATTTAATAAAGCATAGGATAAAACAAATTAAATACAATATAATAAAGCATAGGATAAAACAACATAAATTCAATTTAATAAAGCATAGGATAAAACAACATAAATACAATTTAATAAAGCATAGGATAAAACAACATAAATACAATTTAATAAAGCATAGGATAAAACAACATAAATACAATTTAATAAAGCATAGGATAAAACAACATAAATACAATTTAATAAAGCATAGGATAAAACAACATAAATAAAATTTAATAAAGCATAGGATAAAACAACATAAATACAATTTAATAAAGCATAGGATAAAACAACATAAATAAAATTTAATAAAGCATAGGTTAAAATAACATAAATACAATTTAATAAAGCATAGGACAAAACAACATAAAAACAATTTAATAAAGCATAGTTTAAAACAACATAAATACAATTTAATAAAGCATAGGATAAAACCACAGAATTACAATTTAATAAAGCATAGGATAAAACAACATAAATACAATTTAATAAAGTATAGGACAAAACAACATAAATACAATTTAATAAAGCATAGGATAAAACAACATAAATACAATTTAATGAAACATAGGATAAACAACATAAATACAATTTAATAAAGCATAGGATAAACAACATAAATACAATTTAATAAAGCATAGGCTAAAACTACATAAATACAATTTAATAAAGCTTAGGATAAAACAAATTAAATACAATATAATAAAGCATAGGATAAAACAACATAAATAAAAATTTAATAAAGCATAGGATAAAACAACATAAATACAATTTAATAAAGCATAGGATAAAACAACATAAATACAATTTAATAAAGCGTAGCATAAAACAACATAAATACAATTTAATAAAGCATAGGATAAAACAACATAAATACAATTTAATAAAGCGTAGCATAAAACAACATAAATACAATTTAATAAAGCATAGGATAAAACAACATAAATTCAATTTAATAAAGCATAGGATAAAACAACATAAATACAATTTAATAAAGCACAGGATAAAACAACATAAATACAATTAAATAAAGCATAGGATAAAACAACATAAATACAATTTAATAAAGCATAGGATAAAACAACATAAATACAATTTAATAAAGCATAGGATAAACAACATAAATACAATTTAATAAAGCATAGGATAAAACAACATAAATACAATTTAATAAAGCATAGGCTAAAACTACATAAATACAATTTAATAAAGCATAGGATAAAACAAATTAAATACAATATAATAAAGCATAGGATAAAACAACATAAATTCAATTTAATAAAGCATAGGATAAAACAACATAAATACAATTTAATAAAGCATAAGATAAAACAACATGAATACAATTTAATAAAGCATAGGATAAAACAACATAAATACAATTTAATAAAGCATAAGTTAAAACAACATAAATACAATTTAATAAAGCACAGGATAAAACAAAATAAATAAAATTTAATAAAGCATAGGATAAAACAACATAAATAAAATTTAATAAAGCATAGGATAAAACAACATAAATACAATTTAATAAAGCATAGGATAAAACAACATAAATAAAATTTAATAAAGCATAGGATAAAACAACATAAATACAATTTAATAAAGCATATGATAAAACAACATAAATACAATTTAATAAAGCATAGGTTAAAACAACATAAATACAATTTAATAAAGCATAGGAAAAAACAACATAAATACAATTTAATAAAGCATAGGATAAAACAACATAAATAAAATTTAATAAAGCATAGGATAAAACAACATAAATACAATTTAATAAAGCATAGGACAAAACAACATAAATACAATTTAATAAAGCAGAGGATAAAACAACATAAATACAATTTAATGAAACATAGGATAAACAACATAAATACAATTTAATAAAGCATAGGATAAAACAACATAAATACAATTTAATAAAGCATAGGCTAAAACTACATAAATACAATTTAATAAAGCATAGGATAAAACAAATTAAATACAATATAATAAAGCATAGGATAAAACAACATAAATTCAATTTAATAAAGCATAGGATAAAACAACATAAATACAATTTAATAAAGCATAAGATAAAACAACATGAATACAATTTAATAAAGCATAGGATAAAACAACATAAATACAATTTAATAAAGCATAGGATAAAACAACATAAATACAATTTAATAAAGCATATGATAAAACAACATAAATAAAATTTAATAAAGCATAGGATAAAACAACATAAATACAATTTAATAAAGCATAGGATAAAACAACATAAATAAAATTTAATAAAGCATAGGATAAAACAACATAAATACAATTTAATAAAGCATATGATAAAACAACATAAATACAATTTAATAAAGCATAGGTTAAAACAACATAAATACAATTTAATAAAGCATAGGAAAAAACAACATAAATACAATTTAATAAAGCATAGGATAAAACAACATAAATAAAATTTAATATAGCATAGGATAAAACAACATAAATACAATTAAATAAAGCATAGGATAAAACAACATAAATACAATTTAATAAAGAATAGGATAAAACAACATAAATAAAATTTAATATAGCATAGGATAAAACAACATAAATACAATTAAATAAAGCATAGGATAAAACAACATAAATACAATTTAATAAAGCATAGGATAAAACAACATAAATACAATTTAATAAAGCATAGGATAAACAACATAAATACAATTTAATAAAGCATAGGATAAAACAACATAAATACAATTTAATAAAGCATAGGCTAAAACTACATAAATACAATTTAATAAAGCATAGGATAAAACAAATTAAATACAATATAATAAAGCATAGGATAAAACAACATAAATTCAATTTAATAAAGCATAGGATAAAACAACATAAATACAATTTAATAAAGCATAGGATAAAACAACATAAATACAATTTAATAAAGCATAGGATAAAACAACATAAATACAATTTAATAAAGCATAGGATAAAACAACATAAATACAATTTAATAAAGCATAGGATAAAACAACATAAATAAAATTTAATAAAGCATAGGATAAAACAACATAAATACAATTTAATAAAGCATAGGATAAAACAACATAAATAAAATTTAATAAAGCATAGGTTAAAATAACATAAATACAATTTAATAAAGCATAGGACAAAACAACATAAAAACAATTTAATAAAGCATAGTTTAAAACAACATAAATACAATTTAATAAAGCATAGGATAAAACCACAGAATTACAATTTAATAAAGCATAGGATAAAACAACATAAATACAATTTAATAAAGTATAGGACAAAACAACATAAATACAATTTAATAAAGCATAGGATAAAACAACATAAATACAATTTAATGAAACATAGGATAAACAACATAAATACAATTTAATAAAGCATAGGATAAACAACATAAATACAATTTAATAAAGCATAGGCTAAAACTACATAAATACAATTTAATAAAGCTTAGGATAAAACAAATTAAATACAATATAATAAAGCATAGGATAAAACAACATAAATAAAAATTTAATAAAGCATAGGATAAAACAACATAAATACAATTTAATAAAGCATAGGATAAAACAACATAAATACAATTTAATAAAGCGTAGCATAAAACAACATAAATACAATTTAATAAAGCATAGGATAAAACAACATAAATACAATTTAATAAAGCGTAGCATAAAACAACATAAATACAATTTAATAAAGCATAGGATAAAACAACATAAATTCAATTTAATAAAGCATAGGATAAAACAACATAAATACAATTTAATAAAGCACAGGATAAAACAACATAAATACAATTAAATAAAGCATAGGATAAAACAACATAAATACAATTTAATAAAGCATAGGATAAAACAACATAAATACAATTTAATAAAGCATAGGATAAACAACATAAATACAATTTAATAAAGCATAGGATAAAACAACATAAATACAATTTAATAAAGCATAGGCTAAAACTACATAAATACAATTTAATAAAGCATAGGATAAAACAAATTAAATACAATATAATAAAGCATAGGATAAAACAACATAAATTCAATTTAATAAAGCATAGGATAAAACAACATAAATACAATTTAATAAAGCATAAGATAAAACAACATGAATACAATTTAATAAAGCATAGGATAAAACAACATAAATACAATTTAATAAAGCATAAGTTAAAACAACATAAATACAATTTAATAAAGCACAGGATAAAACAAAATAAATAAAATTTAATAAAGCATAGGATAAAACAACATAAATAAAATTTAATAAAGCATAGGATAAAACAACATAAATACAATTTAATAAAGCATAGGATAAAACAACATAAATAAAATTTAATAAAGCATAGGATAAAACAACATAAATACAATTTAATAAAGCATATGATAAAACAACATAAATACAATTTAATAAAGCATAGGTTAAAACAACATAAATACAATTTAATAAAGCATAGGAAAAAACAACATAAATACAATTTAATAAAGCATAGGATAAAACAACATAAATAAAATTTAATAAAGCATAGGATAAAACAACATAAATACAATTTAATAAAGCATAGGACAAAACAACATAAATACAATTTAATAAAGCAGAGGATAAAACAACATAAATACAATTTAATGAAACATAGGATAAACAACATAAATACAATTTAATAAAGCATAGGATAAAACAACATAAATACAATTTAATAAAGCATAGGCTAAAACTACATAAATACAATTTAATAAAGCATAGGATAAAACAAATTAAATACAATATAATAAAGCATAGGATAAAACAACATAAATTCAATTTAATAAAGCATAGGATAAAACAACATAAATACAATTTAATAAAGCATAAGATAAAACAACATGAATACAATTTAATAAAGCATAGGATAAAACAACATAAATACAATTTAATAAAGCATAGGATAAAACAACATAAATACAATTTAATAAAGCATATGATAAAACAACATAAATAAAATTTAATAAAGCATAGGATAAAACAACATAAATACAATTTAATAAAGCATAGGATAAAACAACATAAATAAAATTTAATAAAGCATAGGATAAAACAACATAAATACAATTTAATAAAGCATATGATAAAACAACATAAATACAATTTAATAAAGCATAGGTTAAAACAACATAAATACAATTTAATAAAGCATAGGAAAAAACAACATAAATACAATTTAATAAAGCATAGGATAAAACAACATAAATAAAATTTAATATAGCATAGGATAAAACAACATAAATACAATTAAATAAAGCATAGGATAAAACAACATAAATACAATTTAATAAAGAATAGGATAAAACAACATAAATAAAATTTAATATAGCATAGGATAAAACAACATAAATACAATTAAATAAAGCATAGGATAAAACAACATAAATACAATTTAATAAAGCATAGGATAAAACAACATAAATACAATTTAATAAAGCATAGGATAAACAACATAAATACAATTTAATAAAGCATAGGATAAAACAACATAAATACAATTTAATAAAGCATAGGCTAAAACTACATAAATACAATTTAATAAAGCATAGGATAAAACAAATTAAATACAATATAATAAAGCATAGGATAAAACAACATAAATTCAATTTAATAAAGCATAGGATAAAACAACATAAATACAATTTAATAAAGCATAAGATAAAACAACATAAATTCAATTTAATAAAGCATAGGATAAAACAACATAAATACAATTTAATAAAGCATAAGTTAAAACAACATAAATACAATTTAATAAAGCACAGGATAAAACAAAATAAATAAAATTTAATAAAGCATAGGATAAAACAACATAAATAAAATTTAATAAAGCATAGGATAAAACAACATAAATACAATTTAATAAAGCATAGGATAAAACAACATAAATAAAATTTAATAAAGCATAGGATAAAACAACATAAATACAATTTAATAAAGCATATGATAAAACAACATAAATACAATTTAATAAAGCATAGGTTAAAACAACATAAATACAATTTAATAAAGCATAGGAAAAAACAACATAAATACAATTTAATAAAGCATAGGATAAAACAACATAAATAAAATTTAATATAGCATAGGATAAAACAACATAAATACAATTAAATAAAGCATAGGATAAAACAACATAAATACAATTTAATAAAGCATAGGATAAAACAACATAAATACAATTTAATAAAGCATAGGATAAAACAACATAAATACAATTTAATAAAGCATAGGATAAAACAACATAAATACAATTTAATAAAGCATAGGATAAAACAACATAAATAAAATTTAATAAAGCATAGGTTAAAATAACATAAATACAATTTAATAAAGCATAGGACAAAACAACATAAAAACAATTTAAAAAAGCATAGTTTAAAACAACATAAATACAATTTAATAAAGCATAGGATAAAACCACAGAATTACAATTTAATAAAGCATAGGATAAAACAACATAAATACAATATAATAAAGTATAGGACAAAACAACATAAATACAATTTAATAAAGCATAGGATAAAACAACATAAATACAATTTAATGAAGCATAGGATAAACAACATAAATACAATTTAATAAAGCATAGGATAAACAACATAAATACAATTTAATAAAGCATAGGCTAAAACTACATAAATACAATTTAATAAAGCATAGGATAAAACAACATAAATACAATTTAATAAAGCATATGATAAAACAACATAAATAAAATTTAATAAAGCATAGGATAAAACAACATAAATACAATTTAATAAAGCATAGGATAAAACAACATAAATAAAATTTAATAAAGCATAGGATAAAACAACAGAAATACAATTTAATAAAGCATATGATAAAACAACATAAATACAATTTAATAAAGCATAGGTTAAAACAACATAAATACAATTTAATAAAGCATAGGAAAAAACAACATAAATACAATTTAATAAAGCATAGGATAAAACAACATAAATAAAATTTAATATAGCATAGGATAAAACAACATAAATACAATTAAATAAAGCATAGGATAAAACAACATAAATACAATTTAATAAAGAATAGGATAAAACAACATAAATAAAATTTAATATAGCATAGGATAAAACAACATAAATACAATTAATAAAGCATAGGATAAAACAACATAAATACAATTTAATAAAGCATAGGATAAAACAACATAAATACAATTTAATAAAGCATAGGATAAACAACATAAATACAATTTAATAAAGCATAGGATAAAACAACATAAATACAATTTAATAAAGCATAGGCTAAAACTACATAAATACAATTTAATAAAGCATAGGATAAAACAAATTAAATACAATATAATAAAGCATAGGATAAAACAACATAAATTCAATTTAATAAAGCATAGGATAAAACAACATAAATACAATTTAATAAAGCATAAGATAAAACAACATGAATACAATTTAATAAAGCATAGGATAAAACAACATAAATACAATTTAATAAAGCATAGGAAAAAACAACATAAATACAATTTAATAAAGCATAGGATAAAACAACATAAATAAAATTTAATAAAGCATAGGATAAAACAACATAAATAAAAATTTAATAAAGCATAGGATAAAACAACATAAATACAATTTAATAAAGCATAGGATAAAACAACATAAATACAATTTAATAAAGCGTAGCATAAAACAACATAAATACAATTTAATAAAGCATAGGATAAAACAACATAAATAAAATTTAATAAAGCATAGGTTAAAACAACATAAATACAATTTAATAAAGCATATAATAAAACCACAGAAATACAATTTAATAAAGCATAGGATAAAACAACATAAATACAATTTAATAAAGCATAGGACAAAACAACATAAATACAATTTAATAAAGCAGAGGATAAAACAACATAAATACAATTTAATGAAACATAGGATAAACAACATAAATACAATTTAATAAAGCATAGGATAAAACAACATAAATACAATTTAATAAAGCATAGGCTAAAACTACATAAATACAATTTAATAAAGCATAGGATAAAACAAATTAAATACAATATAATAAAGCATAGGATAAAACAACATAAATTCAATTTAATAAAGCATAGGATAAAACAACATAAATACAATTTAATAAAGCATAAGATAATACAACATGAATACAATTTAATAAAGCATAGGATAAAACAACATAAATACAATTTAATAAAGCATAGGATAAAACAACATAAATACAATTTAATAAAGCATATGATAAAACAACATAAATAAAATTTAATAAAGCATAGGATAAAACAACATAAATACAATTTAATAAAGCATAGGATAAAACAACATAAATAAAATTTAATAAAGCATAGGATAAAACAACATAAATACAATTTAATAAAGCATATGATAAAACAACATAAATACAATTTAATAAAGCATAGGTTAAAACAACATAAATACAATTTAATAAAGCATAGGAAAAAACAACATAAATACAATTTAATAAAGCATAGGATAAAACAACATAAATAAAATTTAATATAGCATAGGATAAAACAACATAAATACAATTAAATAAAGCATAGGATAAAACAACATAAATACAATTTAATAAAGAATAGGATAAAACAACATAAATAAAATTTAATATAGCATAGGATAAAACAACATAAATACAATTAAATAAAGCATAGGATAAAACAACATAAATACAATTTAATGAAGCATAGGATAAAACAACATAAATACAATTTAATAAAGCATAGGATAAACAACATAAATACAATTTAATAAAGCATAGGATAAAACAACATAAATACAATTTAATAAAGCATAGGCTAAAACTACATAAATACAATTTAATAAAGCATAGGATAAAACAACATAAATTCAATTTAATAAAGCATAGGATAAAACAACATAAATACAATTTAATAAAGCATAAGATAAAACAACATGAATACAATTTAATAAAGCATAGGATAAAACAACATAAATACAATTTAATAAAGCATAAGTTAAAACAACATAAATACAATTTAATAAAGCACAGGATAAAACAAAATAAATAAAATTTAATAAAGCATAGGATAAAACAACATAAATAAAATTTAATAAAGCATAGGATAAAACAACATAAATACAATTTAATAAAGCATAGGATAAAACAACATAAATAAAATTTAATAAAGCATAGGATAAAACAACATAAATACAATTTAATAAAGCATATGATAAAACAACATAAATACAATTTAATAAAGCATAGGTTAAAACAACATAAATACAATTTAATAAAGCATAGGAAAAAACAACATAAATACAATTTAATAAAGCATAGGATAAAACAACATAAATAAAATTTAATATAGCATAGGATAAAACAACATAAATACAATTAAATAAAGCATAGGATAAAACAACATAAATACAATTTAATAAAGCATAGGATAAAACAACATAAATACAATTTAATAAAGCATAGGATAAAACAACATAAATACAATTTAATAAAGCATAGGATAAAACAACATAAATACAATTTAATAAAGCATAGGATAAAACAACATAAATAAAATTTAATAAAGCATAGGTTAAAATAACATAAATACAATTTAATAAAGCATAGGACAAAACAACATAAAACAATTTAAAAAAGCATAGTTTAAAACAACATAAATACAATTTAATAAAGCATAGGATAAAACCACAGAATTACAATTTAATAAAGCATAGGATAAAACAACATAAATACAATATAATAAAGTATAGGACAAAACAACATAAATACAATTTAATAAAGCATAGGATAAAACAACATAAATACAATTTAATGAAGCATAGGATAAACAACATAAATACAATTTAATAAAGCATAGGATAAACAACATAAATACAATTTAATAAAGCATAGGCTAAAACTACATAAATACAATTTAATAAAGCTTAGGATAAAACAAATTAAATACAATATAATAAAGCATAGGATAAAACAACATAAATTCAATTTAATAAAGCATAGGATAAAACAACATAAATACAATTTAATAAAGCATAAGATAAAACAACATGAATACAATTTAATAAAGCATAGGTTAAAACAACATAAATACAATTTAATAAAGCATAGGATAAAACAACATAAATATAATTTAATAAAGCATAGGTTAAAACAACATAAATACAATTTAATAAAGCACAGGATAAAGCAACATAAATACAATTTAATAAAGCATAGGATAAAACAACATAAATACAATTTAATAAAGCATATAATAAAACCACAGAAATACAATTTAATAAAGCATAGGATAAAACAACATAAATACAATTTAATAAAGCATAGGACAAAACACCATAAATACAATTTAATAAAGCAGAGGATAAAACAACATAAATACAATTTAATGAAACAGGATAAACAACATAAATACAATTTAATAAAGCATAGGATAAAACAACATAAATACAATTTAATAAAGCATAGGCTAAAACTACATAAATACAATTTAATAAAGCATAGGATAAAACAAATTAAATACAATATAATAAAGCATAGGATAAAACAACATAAATTCAATTTAATAAAGCATAGGATAAAACAACATAAATACAATTTAATAAAGCATAGGATAAAACAACATAAATACAATTTAATAAAGCATAGGATAAAACAACATAAATACAATTTAATAAAGCATAGGATAAAACAACATAAATACAATTTAATAAAGCATAGGATAAAACAACATAAATAAAATTTAATAAAGCATAGGATAAAACAACATAAATACAATTTAATAAAGCATAGGATAAAACAACATAAATAAAATTTAATAAAGCATAGGTTAAAATAACATAAATACAATTTAATAAAGCATAGGACAAAACAACATAAAAACAATTTAATAAAGCATAGTTTAAAACAACATAAATACAATTTAATAAAGCATAGGATAAAACCACAGAATTACAATTTAATAAAGCATAGGATAAAACAACATAAATACAATTTAATAAAGTATAGGACAAAACAACATAAATACAATTTAATAAAGCATAGGATAAAACAACATAAATACAATTTAATGAAACATAGGATAAACAACATAAATACAATTTAATAAAGCATAGGATAAACAACATAAATACAATTTAATAAAGCATAGGCTAAAACTACATAAATACAATTTAATAAAGCTTAGGATAAAACAAATTAAATACAATATAATAAAGCATAGGATAAAACAACATAAATTCAATTTAATAAAGCATAGTATAAAACAACATAAATATAATTTAATAAAGCATAGGTTAAAACAACATAAATACAATTTAATAAAGCACAGGATAAAACAACATAAATACAATTTAATAAAGCATAAGACAAAAAAACATAAATACAATTTAATAAAGCATATGTTAAAACAACATAAATACAATTTAATAAAGCATAGGTTAAAACAACATAAATACAATTTAATAAAGCATAGGATAAAACAACATAAATACAATTTAATAAAGCATAGGATAAAACAACATAAATACAATTTAATAAAGCAGAGGATAAAACAACATAAATAAAATTTAATAAAGCATAGGATAAAACAACATAAATACAATTAAATAAAGCATAGGATAAAACAACATAAATACAATTTAATATAGCATAGGATAAAACAACATAAATACAATTTAATAAAGCATAGGATAAAACAACATAAATACAATTTAATAAAGCAAAGGATAAAACAACATGAATAAAATTTAATAAAGCATAGGTTAAAATAACATAAATACAATTTAATAAAGCATAGGACAAAACAACATAAAAACAATTTAATAAAGCATAGTTTAAAACAACATAAATACAATTTAATAAAGCATAGGATAAAACCACAGAATTACTATTTAATAAAGCATAGGATAAAACCACAGAATTACTATTTAATAAAGCATAGGATAAAACAACATAAATACAATTTAATAAAGCATAGGATAAAACAACATAAATACAATTTAATAAAGCATAGGATAAAACAACATAAATACAATTTAATAAAGCATAGGATAAAACAACATAAATACAATTTAATAAAGCATAGGATAAAACAACATAAATACAATTTAATAAAGCATAGGATAAAACAAAATAAATAAAATTTAATAAAGCATAGGTTAAAATAACATAAATACAATTTAATAAAGCATAGGACAAAACAACATAAATACAATTTAATAAAGCACAGGATAAAACAACATAAATACAATTTAGTAAAGCATAGGTCAAAATAACATAAATATAATTTAATAAAGCATAGGATAAAACAACATAAATACAATTTAATAAAGCATAGGTTAAAACAACATAAATACAATTTAATAAAGCATAGGATAAAACAACATAAATACAATTTAATAAAGCATAGGATAAAACAACATAAATAAAATTTAATAAAGCATAGGATAAAACAACATAAATAAAAATTTAATAAAGCATAGGATAAAACAACATAAATACAATTTAATAAAGCATAGGATAAAACAACATAAATACAATTTAATAAAGCGTAGCATAAAACAACATAAATACAATTTAATAAAGCATAGGATAAAACAACATAAATACAATTTAATAAAGCGTAGCATAAAACAACATAAATACAATTTAATAAAGCATAGGATAAAACAACATAAATTCAATTTAATAAAGCATAGGATAAAACAACATAAATACAATTTAATAAAGCACAGGATAAAACAACATAAATACAATTAAATAAAGCATAGGATAAAACAACATAAATACAATTTAATAAAGCATAGGATAAAACAACATAAATACAATTTAATAAAGCATAGGATAAACAACATAAATACAATTTAATAAAGCATAGGATAAAACAACATAAATACAATTTAATAAAGCATAGGCTAAAACTACATAAATACAATTTAATAAAGCATAGGATAAAACAAATTAAATACAATATAATAAAGCATAGGATAAAACAACATAAATTCAATTTAATAAAGCATAGGATAAAACAACATAAATACAATTTAATAAAGCATAAGATAAAACAACATGAATACAATTTAATAAAGCATAGGATAAAACAACATAAATACAATTTAATAAAGCATAAGTTAAAACAACATAAATACAATTTAATAAAGCACAGGATAAAACAAAATAAATAAAATTTAATAAAGCATAGGATAAAACAACATAAATAAAATTTAATAAAGCATAGGATAAAACAACATAAATACAATTTAATAAAGCATAGGATAAAACAACATAAATAAAATTTAATAAAGCATAGGATAAAACAACATAAATACAATTTAATAAAGCATATGATAAAACAACATAAATACAATTTAATAAAGCATAGGTTAAAACAACATAAATACAATTTAATAAAGCATAGGAAAAAACAACATAAATACAATTTAATAAAGCATAGGATAAAACAACATAAATAAAATTTAATAAAGCATAGGATAAAACAACATAAATACAATTTAATAAAGCATAGGACAAAACAACATAAATACAATTTAATAAAGCAGAGGATAAAACAACATAAATACAATTTAATGAAACATAGGATAAACAACATAAATACAATTTAATAAAGCATAGGATAAAACAACATAAATACAATTTAATAAAGCATAGGCTAAAACTACATAAACACAATTTAATAAAGCATAGGATAAAACAAATTAAATACAATATAATAAAGCATAGGATAAAACAACATAAATTCAATTTAATAAAGCATAGGATAAAACAACATAAATACAATTTAATAAAGCATAAGATAAAACAACATGAATACAATTTAATAAAGCATAGGATAAAACAACATAAATACAATTTAATAAAGCATAGGATAAAACAACATAAATACAATTTAATAAAGCATAAGATAAAACAACATGAATACAATTTAATAAAGCATAGGATAAAACAACATAAATAAAATTTAATAAAGCATAGGATAAAACAACATAAATAAAATTTAATAAAGCATAGGATAAAACAACATAAATACAATTTAATAAAGCATAGGATAAAACAACATAAATAAAATTTAATAAAGCATAGGATAAAACAACATAAATACAATTTAATAAAGCATATGATAAAACAACATAAATACAATTTAATAAAGCATAGGTTAAAACAACATAAATACAATTTAATAAAGCATAGGAAAAAACAACATAAATACAATTTAATAAAGCATAGGATAAAACAACATAAATAAAATTTAATATAGCATAGGATAAAACAACATAAATACAATTAAATAAAGCATAGGATAAAACAACATAAATACAATTTAATAAAGCATAGGATAAAACAACATAAATACAATTTAATAAAGCATAGGATAAAACAACATAAATACAATTTAATAAAGCATAGGATAAAACAACATAAATACAATTTAATAAAGCATAGGATAAAACAACATAAATAAAATTTAATAAAGCATAGGTTAAAATAACATAAATACAACTTAATAAAGCATAGGACAAAACAACATAAAAACAATTTAAAAAAGCATAGTTTAAAACAACATAAATACAATTTAATAAAGCATAGGATAAAACCACAGAATTACAATTTAATAAAGCATAGGATAAAACAACATAAATACAATATAATAAAGTATAGGACAAAACAACATAAATACAATTTAATAAAGCATAGGATAAAACAACATAAATACAATTTAATGAAGCATAGGATAAACAACATAAATACAATTTAATAAAGCATAGGATAAACAACATAAATACAATTTAATAAAGCATAGGCTAAAACTACATAAATACAATTTAATAAAGCATAGGATAAAACAACATAAATACAATTTAATAAAGCATATGATAAAACAACATAAATAAAATTTAATAAAGCATAGGATAAAACAACATAAATACAATTTAATAAAGCATAGGATAAAACAACATAAATAAAATTTAATAAAGCATAGGATAAAACAACAGAAATACAATTTAATAAAGCATATGATAAAACAACATAAATACAATTTAATAAAGCATAGGTTAAAACAACATAAATACAATTTAATAAAGCATAGGAAAAAACAACATAAATACAATTTAATAAAGCATAGGATAAAACAACATAAATAAAATTTAATATAGCATAGGATAAAACAACATAAATACAATTAAATAAAGCATAGGATAAAA
This sequence comes from Phyllobates terribilis, assembly GCF_046119375.1. Lineage (NCBI taxonomy): Eukaryota > Metazoa > Chordata > Amphibia > Anura > Dendrobatidae > Phyllobates > Phyllobates terribilis. Next base: position 59,117 of record NW_027362780.1, read on the forward strand.
CAACATAAATACAATTTAATAAAGAATAGGATAAAACAACATAAATAAAATTTAATATAGCATAGGATAAAACAACATAAATACAATTAATAAAGCATAGGATAAAACAACATAAATACAATTTAATAAAGCATAGGATAAAACAACATAAATACAATTTAATAAAGCATAGGATAAACAACATAAATACAATTTAATAAAGCATAGGATAAAACAACATAAATACAATTTAATAAAGCATAGGCTAAAACTACATAAATACAATTTAATAAAGCATAGGATAAAACAAATTAAATACAATATAATAAAGCATAGGATAAAACAACATAAATTCAATTTAATAAAGCATAGGATAAAACAACATAAATACAATTTAATAAAGCATAAGATAAAACAACATGAATACAATTTAATAAAGCATAGGATAAAACAACATAAATACAATTTAATAAAGCATAGGATAAAACAACATAAATACAATTTAATAAAGCATATGATAAAACAACATAAATACAATTTAATAAAGCATAGGTTAAAACAACATAAATACAATTTAATAAAGCATAGGAAAAAACAACATAAATACAATTTAATAAAGCATAGGATAAAACAACATAAATAAAATTTAATATAGCATAGGATAAAACAACATAAATACAATTAAATAAAGCATAGGATAAAACAACATAAATACAATTTAATAAAGCATAGGATAAAACAACATAAATACAATTTAATAAAGCATAGGATAAAACAACATAAATACAATTTAATAAAGCATAGGATAAAACAACATAAATACAATTTAATAAAGCATAGGATAAAACAACATAAATAAAATTTAATAAAGCATAGGTTAAAATAACATAAATACAATTTAATAAAGCATAGGACAAAACAACATAAAAACAATTTAAAAAAGCATAGTTTAAAACAACATAAATACAATTTAATAAAGCATAGGATAAAACCACAGAATTACAATTTAATAAAGCATAGGATAAAACAACATAAATACAATATAATAAAGTATAGGCTAAAACTACATAAATACAATTTAATAAAGCATAGGATAAAACAAATTAAATACAATATAATAAAGCATAGGATAAAACAACATAAATTCAATTTAATAAAGCATAGGATAAAACAACATAAATACAATTTAATAAAGCATAAGATAAAACAACATGAATACAATTTAATAAAGCATAGGTTAAAACAACATAAATACAATTTAATAAAGCATAGGATAAAACAACATAAATATAATTTAATAAAGCATAGGTTAAAACAACATAAATACAATTTAATAAAGCACAGGATAAAGCAACATAAATACAATTTAATAAAGCATAGGATAAAACAACATAAATACAATTTAATAAAGCATATAATAAAACCACAGAAATACAATTTAATAAAGCATAGGATAAAACAACATAAATACAATTTAATAAAGCATAGGACAAAACACCATAAATACAATTTAATAAAGCAGAGGATAAAACAACATAAATACAATTTAATGAAACAGGATAAACAACATAAATACAATTTAATAAAGCATAGGATAAAACAACATAAATACAATTTAATAAAGCATAGGCTAAAACTACATAAATACAATTTAATAAAGCATAGGATAAAACAAATTAAATACAATATAATAAAGCATAGGATAAAACAACATAAATTCAATTTAATAAAGCATAGGATAAAACAACATAAATACAATTTAATAAAGCATAGGATAAAACAACATAAATACAATTTAATAAAGCATAGGATAAAACAACATAAATACAATTTAATAAAGCATAGGATAAAACAACATAAATACAATTTAATAAAGCATAGGATAAAACAACATAAATAAAATTTAATAAAGCATAGGATAAAACAACATAAATACAATTTAATAAAGCATAGGATAAAACAACATAAATAAAATTTAATAAAGCATAGGTTAAAATAACATAAATACAATTTAATAAAGCATAGGACAAAACAACATAAAAACAATTTAATAAAGCATAGTTTAAAACAACATAAATACAATTTAATAAAGCATAGGATAAAACCACAGAATTACAATTTAATAAAGCATAGGATAAAACAACATAAATACAATTTAATAAAGTATAGGACAAAACAACATAAATACAATTTAATAAAGCATAGGATAAAACAACATAAATACAATTTAATGAAACATAGGATAAACAACATAAATACAATTTAATAAAGCATAGGATAAACAACATAAATACAATTTAATAAAGCATAGGCTAAAACTACATAAATACAATTTAATAAAGCTTAGGATAAAACAAATTAAATACAATATAATAAAGCATAGGATAAAACAACATAAATTCAATTTAATAAAGCATAGTATAAAACAACATAAATATAATTTAATAAAGCATAGGTTAAAACAACATAAATACAATTTAATAAAGCACAGGATAAAACAACATAAATACAATTTAATAAAGCATAAGACAAAAAAACATAAATACAATTTAATAAAGCATATGTTAAAACAACATAAATACAATTTAATAAAGCATAGGTTAAAACAACATAAATACAATTTAATAAAGCATAGGATAAAACAACATAAATACAATTTAATAAAGCATAGGATAAAACAACATAAATACAATTTAATAAAGCAGAGGATAAAACAACATAAATAAAATTTAATAAAGCATAGGATAAAACAACATAAATACAATTAAATAAAGCATAGGATAAAACAACATAAATACAATTTAATATAGCATAGGATAAAACAACATAAATACAATTTAATAAAGCATAGGATAAAACAACATAAATACAATTTAATAAAGCAAAGGATAAAACAACATGAATAAAATTTAATAAAGCATAGGTTAAAATAACATAAATACAATTTAATAAAGCATAGGACAAAACAACATAAAAACAATTTAATAAAGCATAGTTTAAAACAACATAAATACAATTTAATAAAGCATAGGATAAAACCACAGAATTACTATTTAATAAAGCATAGGATAAAACCACAGAATTACTATTTAATAAAGCATAGGATAAAACAACATAAATACAATTTAATAAAGCATAGGATAAAACAACATAAATACAATTTAATAAAGCATAGGATAAAACAACATAAATACAATTTAATAAAGCATAGGATAAAACAACATAAATACAATTTAATAAAGCATAGGATAAAACAACATAAATACAATTTAATAAAGCATAGGATAAAACAAAATAAATAAAATTTAATAAAGCATAGGTTAAAATAACATAAATACAATTTAATAAAGCATAGGACAAAACAACATAAATACAATTTAATAAAGCACAGGATAAAACAACATAAATACAATTTAGTAAAGCATAGGTCAAAATAACATAAATATAATTTAATAAAGCATAGGATAAAACAACATAAATACAATTTAATAAAGCATAGGTTAAAACAACATAAATACAATTTAATAAAGCATAGGATAAAACAACATAAATACAATTTAATAAAGCATAGGATAAAACAACATAAATAAAATTTAATAAAGCATAGGATAAAACAACATAAATAAAAATTTAATAAAGCATAGGATAAAACAACATAAATACAATTTAATAAAGCATAGGATAAAACAACATAAATACAATTTAATAAAGCGTAGCATAAAACAACATAAATACAATTTAATAAAGCATAGGATAAAACAACATAAATACAATTTAATAAAGCGTAGCATAAAACAACATAAATACAATTTAATAAAGCATAGGATAAAACAACATAAATTCAATTTAATAAAGCATAGGATAAAACAACATAAATACAATTTAATAAAGCACAGGATAAAACAACATAAATACAATTAAATAAAGCATAGGATAAAACAACATAAATACAATTTAATAAAGCATAGGATAAAACAACATAAATACAATTTAATAAAGCATAGGATAAACAACATAAATACAATTTAATAAAGCATAGGATAAAACAACATAAATACAATTTAATAAAGCATAGGCTAAAACTACATAAATACAATTTAATAAAGCATAGGATAAAACAAATTAAATACAATATAATAAAGCATAGGATAAAACAACATAAATTCAATTTAATAAAGCATAGGATAAAACAACATAAATACAATTTAATAAAGCATAAGATAAAACAACATGAATACAATTTAATAAAGCATAGGATAAAACAACATAAATACAATTTAATAAAGCATAAGTTAAAACAACATAAATACAATTTAATAAAGCACAGGATAAAACAAAATAAATAAAATTTAATAAAGCATAGGATAAAACAACATAAATAAAATTTAATAAAGCATAGGATAAAACAACATAAATACAATTTAATAAAGCATAGGATAAAACAACATAAATAAAATTTAATAAAGCATAGGATAAAACAACATAAATACAATTTAATAAAGCATATGATAAAACAACATAAATACAATTTAATAAAGCATAGGTTAAAACAACATAAATACAATTTAATAAAGCATAGGAAAAAACAACATAAATACAATTTAATAAAGCATAGGATAAAACAACATAAATAAAATTTAATAAAGCATAGGATAAAACAACATAAATACAATTTAATAAAGCATAGGACAAAACAACATAAATACAATTTAATAAAGCAGAGGATAAAACAACATAAATACAATTTAATGAAACATAGGATAAACAACATAAATACAATTTAATAAAGCATAGGATAAAACAACATAAATACAATTTAATAAAGCATAGGCTAAAACTACATAAACACAATTTAATAAAGCATAGGATAAAACAAATTAAATACAATATAATAAAGCATAGGATAAAACAACATAAATTCAATTTAATAAAGCATAGGATAAAACAACATAAATACAATTTAATAAAGCATAAGATAAAACAACATGAATACAATTTAATAAAGCATAGGATAAAACAACATAAATACAATTTAATAAAGCATAGGATAAAACAACATAAATACAATTTAATAAAGCATAAGATAAAACAACATGAATACAATTTAATAAAGCATAGGATAAAACAACATAAATAAAATTTAATAAAGCATAGGATAAAACAACATAAATAAAATTTAATAAAGCATAGGATAAAACAACATAAATACAATTTAATAAAGCATAGGATAAAACAACATAAATAAAATTTAATAAAGCATAGGATAAAACAACATAAATACAATTTAATAAAGCATATGATAAAACAACATAAATACAATTTAATAAAGCATAGGTTAAAACAACATAAATACAATTTAATAAAGCATAGGAAAAAACAACATAAATACAATTTAATAAAGCATAGGATAAAACAACATAAATAAAATTTAATATAGCATAGGATAAAACAACATAAATACAATTAAATAAAGCATAGGATAAAACAACATAAATACAATTTAATAAAGCATAGGATAAAACAACATAAATACAATTTAATAAAGCATAGGATAAAACAACATAAATACAATTTAATAAAGCATAGGATAAAACAACATAAATACAATTTAATAAAGCATAGGATAAAACAACATAAATAAAATTTAATAAAGCATAGGTTAAAATAACATAAATACAACTTAATAAAGCATAGGACAAAACAACATAAAAACAATTTAAAAAAGCATAGTTTAAAACAACATAAATACAATTTAATAAAGCATAGGATAAAACCACAGAATTACAATTTAATAAAGCATAGGATAAAACAACATAAATACAATATAATAAAGTATAGGACAAAACAACATAAATACAATTTAATAAAGCATAGGATAAAACAACATAAATACAATTTAATGAAGCATAGGATAAACAACATAAATACAATTTAATAAAGCATAGGATAAACAACATAAATACAATTTAATAAAGCATAGGCTAAAACTACATAAATACAATTTAATAAAGCATAGGATAAAACAACATAAATACAATTTAATAAAGCATATGATAAAACAACATAAATAAAATTTAATAAAGCATAGGATAAAACAACATAAATACAATTTAATAAAGCATAGGATAAAACAACATAAATAAAATTTAATAAAGCATAGGATAAAACAACAGAAATACAATTTAATAAAGCATATGATAAAACAACATAAATACAATTTAATAAAGCATAGGTTAAAACAACATAAATACAATTTAATAAAGCATAGGAAAAAACAACATAAATACAATTTAATAAAGCATAGGATAAAACAACATAAATAAAATTTAATATAGCATAGGATAAAACAACATAAATACAATTAAATAAAGCATAGGATAAAACAACATAAATACAATTTAATAAAGAATAGGATAAAACAACATAAATAAAATTTAATATAGCATAGGATAAAACAACATAAATACAATTAATAAAGCATAGGATAAAACAACATAAATACAATTTAATAAAGCATAGGATAAAACAACATAAATACAATTTAATAAAGCATAGGATAAACAACATAAATACAATTTAATAAAGCATAGGATAAAACAACATAAATACAATTTAATAAAGCATAGGCTAAAACTACATAAATACAATTTAATAAAGCATAGGATAAAACAAATTAAATACAATATAATAAAGCATAGGATAAAACAACATAAATTCAATTTAATAAAGCATAGGATAAAACAACATAAATACAATTTAATAAAGCATAAGATAAAACAACATGAATACAATTTAATAAAGCATAGGATAAAACAACATAAATACAATTTAATAAAGCATAGGATAAAACAACATAAATACAATTTAATAAAGCATATGATAAAACAACATAAATACAATTTAATAAAGCATAGGTTAAAACAACATAAATACAATTTAATAAAGCATAGGAAAAAACAACATAAATACAATTTAATAAAGCATAGGATAAAACAACATAAATAAAATTTAATATAGCATAGGATAAAACAACATAAATACAATTAAATAAAGCATAGGATAAAACAACATAAATACAATTTAATAAAGCATAGGATAAAACAACATAAATACAATTTAATAAAGCATAGGATAAAACAACATAAATACAATTTAATAAAGCATAGGATAAAACAACATAAATACAATTTAATAAAGCATAGGATAAAACAACATAAATAAAATTTAATAAAGCATAGGTTAAAATAACATAAATACAATTTAATAAAGCATAGGACAAAACAACATAAAAACAATTTAAAAAAGCATAGTTTAAAACAACATAAATACAATTTAATAAAGCATAGGATAAAACCACAGAATTACAATTTAATAAAGCATAGGATAAAACAACATAAATACAATATAATAAAGTATAGGACAAAACAACATAAATACAATTTAATAAAGCATAGGATAAAACAACATAAATACAATTTAATGAAGCATAGGATAAACAACATAAATACAATTTAATAAAGCATAGGATAAACAACATAAATACAATTTAATAAAGCATAGGCTAAAACTACATAAATACAATTTAATAAAGCTTAGGATAAAACAAATTAAATACAATATAATAAAGCATAGGATAAAACAACATAAATTCAATTTAATAAAGCATAGGATAAAACAACATAAATACAATTTAATAAAGCATAAGATAAAACAACATGAATACAATTTAATAAAGCATAGGTTAAAACAACATAAATACAATTTAATAAAGCATAGGATAAAACAACATAAATATAATTTAATAAAGCATAGGTTAAAACAACATAAATACAATTTAGTAAAGCACAGGATAAAGCAACATAAATACAATTTAATAAAGCATAGGATAAAACAACATAAATAAAATTTAATAAAGCATAGGATAAAACAACATAAATACAATTTAATAAAGCATAGGATAAAACAACATAAATAAAATTTAATAAAGCATAGGTTAAAACAACATAAATACAATTTAATAAAGCATATAATAAAACCACAGAAATACAATTTAATAAAGCATAGGATAAAACAACATAAATACAATTTAATAAAGCATAAGATAAAACAACATGAATACAATTTAATAAAGCATAGGATAAAACAACATAAATACAATTTAATAAAGCATAAGTTAAAACAACATAAATACAATTTAATAAAGCACAGGATAAAACAAAATAAATAAAATTTAATAAAGCATAGGATAAAACAACATAAATAAAATTTAATAAAGCATAGGATAAAACAACATAAATACAATTTAATAAAGCATAGGATAAAACAACATAAATAAAATTTAATAAAGCATAGGATAAAACAACATAAATACAATTTAATAAAGCATATGATAAAACAACATAAATACAATTTAATAAAGCATAGGTTAAAACAACATAAATACAATTTAATAAAGCATAGGAAAAAACAACATAAATACAATTTAATAAAGCATAGGATAAAACAACATAAATAAAATTTAATAAAGCATAGGATAAAACAACATAAATACAATTTAATAAAGCATAGGACAAAACAACATAAATACAATTTAATAAAGCAGAGGATAAAACAACATAAATACAATTTAATGAAACATAGGATAAACAACATAAATACAATTTAATAAAGCATAGGATAAAACAACATAAATACAATTTAATAAAGCATAGGCTAAAACTACATAAACACAATTTAATAAAGCATAGGATAAAACAAATTAAATACAATATAATAAAGCATAGGATAAAACAACATAAATTCAATTTAATAAAGCATAGGATAAAACAACATAAATACAATTTAATAAAGCATAAGATAAAACAACATGAATACAATTTAATAAAGCATAGGATAAAACAACATAAATACAATTTAATAAAGCATAGGATAAAACAACATAAATACAATTTAATAAAGCATAAGATAAAACAACATGAATACAATTTAATAAAGCATAGGATAAAACAACATAAATAAAATTTAATAAAGCATAGGATAAAACAACATAAATAAAATTTAATAAAGCATAGGATAAAACAACATAAATACAATTTAATAAAGCATAGGATAAAACAACATAAATAAAATTTAATAAAGCATAGGATAAAACAACATAAATACAATTTAATAAAGCATATGATAAAACAACATAAATACAATTTAATAAAGCATAGGTTAAAACAACATAAATACAATTTAATAAAGCATAGGAAAAAACAACATAAATACAATTTAATAAAGCATAGGATAAAACAACATAAATAAAATTTAATATAGCATAGGATAAAACAACATAAATACAATTAAATAAAGCATAGGATAAAACAACATAAATACAATTTAATAAAGCATAGGATAAAACAACATAAATACAATTTAATAAAGCATAGGATAAAACAACATAAATACAATTTAATAAAGCATAGGATAAAACAACATAAATACAATTTAATAAAGCATAGGATAAAACAACATAAATAAAATTTAATAAAGCATAGGTTAAAATAACATAAATACAACTTAATAAAGCATAGGACAAAACAACATAAAAACAATTTAAAAAAGCATAGTTTAAAACAACATAAATACAATTTAATAAAGCATAGGATAAAACCACAGAATTACAATTTAATAAAGCATAGGATAAAACAACATAAATACAATATAATAAAGTATAGGACAAAACAACATAAATACAATTTAATAAAGCATAGGATAAAACAACATAAATACAATTTAATGAAGCATAGGATAAACAACATAAATACAATTTAATAAAGCATAGGATAAACAACATAAATACAATTTAATAAAGCATAGGCTAAAACTACATAAATACAATTTAATAAAGCATAGGATAAAACAACATAAATACAATTTAATAAAGCATATGATAAAACAACATAAATAAAATTTAATAAAGCATAGGATAAAACAACATAAATACAATTTAATAAAGCATAGGATAAAACAACATAAATAAAATTTAATAAAGCATAGGATAAAACAACAGAAATACAATTTAATAAAGCATATGATAAAACAACATAAATACAATTTAATAAAGCATAGGTTAAAACAACATAAATACAATTTAATAAAGCATAGGAAAAAACAACATAAATACAATTTAATAAAGCATAGGATAAAACAACATAAATAAAATTTAATATAGCATAGGATAAAACAACATAAATACAATTAAATAAAGCATAGGATAAAACAACATAAATACAATTTAATAAAGAATAGGATAAAACAACATAAATAAAATTTAATATAGCATAGGATAAAACAACATAAATACAATTAATAAAGCATAGGATAAAACAACATAAATACAATTTAATAAAGCATAGGATAAAACAACATAAATACAATTTAATAAAGCATAGGATAAACAACATAAATACAATTTAATAAAGCATAGGATAAAACAACATAAATACAATTTAATAAAGCATAGGCTAAAACTACATAAATACAATTTAATAAAGCATAGGATAAAACAAATTAAATACAATATAATAAAGCATAGGATAAAACAACATAAATTCAATTTAATAAAGCATAGGATAAAACAACATAAATACAATTTAATAAAGCATAAGATAAAACAACATGAATACAATTTAATAAAGCATAGGATAAAACAACATAAATACAATTTAATAAAGCATAGGATAAAACAACATAAATACAATTTAATAAAGCATATGATAAAACAACATAAATACAATTTAATAAAGCATAGGTTAAAACAACATAAATACAATTTAATAAAGCATAGGAAAAAACAACATAAATACAATTTAATAAAGCATAGGATAAAACAACATAAATAAAATTTAATATAGCATAGGATAAAACAACATAAATACAATTAAATAAAGCATAGGATAAAACAACATAAATACAATTTAATAAAGCATAGGATAAAACAACATAAATACAATTTAATAAAGCATAGGATAAAACAACATAAATACAATTTAATAAAGCATAGGATAAAACAACATAAATACAATTTAATAAAGCATAGGATAAAACAACATAAATAAAATTTAATAAAGCATAGGTTAAAATAACATAAATACAATTTAATAAAGCATAGGACAAAACAACATAAAAACAATTTAAAAAAGCATAGTTTAAAACAACATAAATACAATTTAATAAAGCATAGGATAAAACCACAGAATTACAATTTAATAAAGCATAGGATAAAACAACATAAATACAATATAATAAAGTATAGGACAAAACAACATAAATACAATTTAATAAAGCATAGGATAAAACAACATAAATACAATTTAATGAAGCATAGGATAAACAACATAAATACAATTTAATAAAGCATAGGATAAACAACATAAATACAATTTAATAAAGCATAGGCTAAAACTACATAAATACAATTTAATAAAGCTTAGGATAAAACAAATTAAATACAATATAATAAAGCATAGGATAAAACAACATAAATTCAATTTAATAAAGCATAGGATAAAACAACATAAATACAATTTAATAAAGCATAAGATAAAACAACATGAATACAATTTAATAAAGCATAGGTTAAAACAACATAAATACAATTTAATAAAGCATAGGATAAAACAACATAAATATAATTTAATAAAGCATAGGTTAAAACAACATAAATACAATTTAGTAAAGCACAGGATAAAGCAACATAAATACAATTTAATAAAGCATAGGATAAAACAACATAAATAAAATTTAATAAAGCATAGGATAAAACAACATAAATACAATTTAATAAAGCATAGGATAAAACAACATAAATAAAATTTAATAAAGCATAGGTTAAAACAACATAAATACAATTTAATAAAGCATATAATAAAACCACAGAAATACAATTTAATAAAGCATAGGATAAAACAACATAAATACAATTTAATAAAGCATAGGACAAAACACCATAAATACAATTTAATAAAGCAGAGGATAAAACAACATAAATACAATTTAATGAAACAGGATAAACAACATAAATACAATTTAATAAAGCATAGGATAAAACAACATAAATACAATTTAATAAAGCATAGGCTAAAACTACATAAATACAATTTAATAAAGCATAGGATAAAACAAATTAAATACAATATAATAAAGCATAGGATAAAACAACATAAATTCAATTTAATAAAGCATAGGATAAAACAACATAAATACAATTTAATAAAGCATAAGATAAAACAACATGAATACAATTTAATAAAGCATAGGATAAAACAACATAAATACAATTTAATAAAGCATAAGTTAAAACAACATAAATACAATTTAATAAAGCATAGGATAAAACAACATAAATTCAATTTAATAAAGCATAGGATAAAACAACATAAATACAATTTAATAAAGCACAGGATAAAACAAAATAAATAAAATTTAATAAAGCATAGGATAAAACAACATAAATAAAATTTAATAAAGCATAGGATAAAACAACATAAATACAATTTAATAAAGCATAGGATAAAACAACATAAATAAAATTTAATAAAGCATAGGATAAAACAACATAAATACAATTTAATAAAGCATATGATAAAACAACATAAATACAATTTAATAAAGCATAGGTTAAAACAACATAAATTCAATTTAATAAAGCATAGGAAAAAACAACATAAATACAATTTAATAAAGCATAGGATAAAACAACATAAATAAAATGTAATATAGCATAGGATAAAACAACATAAATACAATTAAATAAAGCATAGGATAAAACAACATAAATACAATTTAATAAAGCATAGGATAAAACAACATAAATACAATTTAATAAAGCATAGGATAAAACAACATAAATACAATTTAATAAAGCATAGGATAAAACAACATAAATACAATTTAATAAAGCATAGGATAAAACAACATAAATAAAATTTAATAAAGCATAGGATAAAACAACATAAATACAATTTAATAAAGCATAGGATAAAACAACATAAATAAAATTTAATAAAGCATAGGTTAAAATAACATAAATACAATTTAATAAAGCATAGGACAAAACAACATAAAAACAATTTAATAAAGCATAGTTTAAAACAACATAAATACAATTTAATAAAGCATAGGATAAAACCACAGAATTACAATTTAATAAAGCATAGGATAAAACAACATAAATACAATTTAATAAAGTATAGGACAAAACAACATAAATACAATTTAATAAAGCATAGGATAAAACAACATAAATACAATTTAATGAAACATAGGATAAACAACATAAATACAATTTAATAAAGCATAGGATAAACAACATAAATACAATTTAATAAAGCATAGGCTAAAACTACATAAATACAATTTAATAAAGCTTAGGATAAAACAAATTAAATACAATATAATAAAGCATAGGATAAAACAACATAAATTCAATTTAATAAAGCATAGTATAAAACAACATAAATATAATTTAATAAAGCATAGGTTAAAACAACATAAATACAATTTAATAAAGCACAGGATAAAACAACATAAATACAATTTAATAAAGCATAAGACAAAAAAACATAAATACAATTTAATAAAGCATATGTTAAAACAACATAAATACAATTTAATAAAGCATAGGTTAAAACAACATAAATACAATTTAATAAAGCATAGGATAAAACAACATAAATACAATTTAATAAAGCATAGGATAAAACAACATAAATACAATTTAATAAAGCAGAGGATAAAACAACATAAATAAAATTTAATAAAGCATAGGATAAAACAACATAAATACAATTAAATAAAGCATAGGATAAAACAACATAAATACAATTTAATATAGCATAGGATAAAACAACATAAATACAATTTAATAAAGCATAGGATAAAACAACATAAATACAATTTAATAAAGCAAAGGATAAAACAACATGAATAAAATTTAATAAAGCATAGGTTAAAATAACATAAATACAATTTAATAAAGCATAGGACAAAACAACATAAAAACAATTTAATAAAGCATAGTTTAAAACAACATAAATACAATTTAATAAAGCATAGGATAAAACCACAGAATTACTATTTAATAAAGCATAGGATAAAACAACATAAATACAATTTAATAAAGCATAGGATAAAACAACATAAATACAATTTAATAAAGCATAGGATAAAACAACATAAATACAATTTAATAAAGCATAGGATAAAACAACATAAATACAATTTAATAAAGCATAGGATAAAACAACATAAATACAATTTAATAAAGCATAGGATAAAACAAAATAAATAAAATTTAATAAAGCATAGGTTAAAATAACATAAATACAATTTAATAAACATAGGACAAAACAACATAAATACAATTTAATAAAGCACAGGATAAAACAACATAAATACAATTTAGTAAAGCATAGGTCAAAATAACATAAATATAATTTAATAAAGCATAGGATAAAACAACATAAATACAATTTAATAAAGCATAGGTTAAAACAACATAAATACAATTTAATAAAGCATAGGATAAAACAACATAAATACAATTTAATAAAGCATAGGATAAAACAACATAAATAAAATTTAATAAAGCATAGGATAAAACAACATAAATAAAAATTTAATAAAGCATAGGATAAAACAACATAAATACAATTTAATAAAGCATAGGATAAAACAACATAAATACAATTTAATAAAGCGTAGCATAAAACAACATAAATACAATTTAATAAAGCATAGGATAAAACAACATAAATACAATTTAATAAAGCGTAGCATAAAACAACATAAATACAATTTAATAAAGCATAGGATAAAACAACATAAATACAATTTAATAAAGCACAGGATAAAACAACATAAATACAATTAAATAAAGCATAGGATAAAACAACATAAATACAATTTAATAAAGCATAGGATAAAACAACATAAATACAATTTAATAAAGCATAGGATAAACAACATAAATACAATTTAATAAAGCATAGGATAAAACAACATAAATACAATTTAATAAAGCATAGGCTAAAACTACATAAATACAATTTAATAAAGCATAGGATAAAACAAATTAAATACAATATAATAAAGCATAGGATAAAACAACATAAATTCAATTTAATAAAGCATAGGATAAAACAACATAAATACAATTTAATAAAGCATAAGATAAAACAACATGAATACAATTTAATAAAGCATAGGATAAAACAACATAAATACAATTTAATAAAGCATAAGTTAAAACAACATAAATACAATTTAATAAAGCACAGGATAAAACAAAATAAATAAAATTTAATAAAGCATAGGATAAAACAACATAAATAAAATTTAATAAAGCATAGGATAAAACAACATAAATACAATTTAATAAAGCATAGGATAAAACAACATAAATAAAATTTAATAAAGCATAGGATAAAACAACATAAATACAATTTAATAAAGCATATGATAAAACAACATAAATACAATTTAATAAAGCATAGGTTAAAACAACATAAATACAATTTAATAAAGCATAGGAAAAAACAACATAAATACAATTTAATAAAGCATAGGATAAAACAACATAAATAAAATTTAATAAAGCATAGGATAAAACAACATAAATACAATTTAATAAAGCATAGGACAAAACAACATAAATACAATTTAATAAAGCAGAGGATAAAACAACATAAATACAATTTAATGAAACATAGGATAAACAACATAAATACAATTTAATAAAGCATAGGATAAAACAACATAAATACAATTTAATAAAGCATAGGCTAAAACTACATAAATACAATTTAATAAAGCATAGGATAAAACAAATTAAATACAATATAATAAAGCATAGGATAAAACAACATAAATTCAATTTAATAAAGCATAGGATAAAACAACATAAATACAATTTAATAAAGCATAAGATAAAACAACATGAATACAATTTAATAAAGCATAGGATAAAACAACATAAATACAATTTAATAAAGCATAGGATAAAACAACATAAATACAATTTAATAAAGCATATGATAAAACAACATAAATACAATTTAATAAAGCATAGGTTAAAACAACATAAATACAATTTAATAAAGCATAGGAAAAAACAACATAAATACAATTTAATAAAGCATAGGATAAAACAACATAAATAAAATTTAATATAGCATAGGATAAAACAACATAAATACAATTAAATAAAGCATAGGATAAAACAACATAAATACAATTTAATAAAGAATAGGATAAAACAACATAAATAAAATTTAATATAGCATAGGATAAAACAACATAAATACAATTAATAAAGCATAGGATAAAACAACATAAATACAATTTAATAAAGCATAGGATAAAACAACATAAATACAATTTAATAAAGCATAGGATAAACAACATAAATACAATTTAATAAAGCATAGGATAAAACAACATAAATACAATTTAATAAAGCATAGGCTAAAACTACATAAATACAATTTAATAAAGCATAGGATAAAACAAATTAAATACAATATAATAAAGCATAGGATAAAACAACATAAATTCAATTTAATAAAGCATAGGATAAAACAACATAAATACAATTTAATAAAGCATAAGATAAAACAACATGAATACAATTTAATAAAGCATAGGATAAAACAACATAAATACAATTTAATAAAGCATAGGATAAAACAACATAAATACAATTTAATAAAGCATATGATAAAACAACATAAATACAATTTAATAAAGCATAGGTTAAAACAACATAAATACAATTTAATAAAGCATAGGAAAAAACAACATAAATACAATTTAATAAAGCATAGGATAAAACAACATAAATAAAATTTAATATAGCATAGGATAAAACAACATAAATACAATTAAATAAAGCATAGGATAAAACAACATAAATACAATTTAATAAAGCATAGGATAAAACAACATAAATACAATTTAATAAAGCATAGGATAAAACAACATAAATACAATTTAATAAAGCATAGGATAAAACAACATAAATACAATTTAATAAAGCATAGGATAAAACAACATAAATAAAATTTAATAAAGCATAGGTTAAAATAACATAAATACAATTTAATAAAGCATAGGACAAAACAACATAAAAACAATTTAAAAAAGCATAGTTTAAAACAACATAAATACAATTTAATAAAGCATAGGATAAAACCACAGAATTACAATTTAATAAAGCATAGGATAAAACAACATAAATACAATATAATAAAGTATAGGACAAAACAACATAAATACAATTTAATAAAGCATAGGATAAAACAACATAAATACAATTTAATGAAGCATAGGATAAACAACATAAATACAATTTAATAAAGCATAGGATAAACAACATAAATACAATTTAATAAAGCATAGGCTAAAACTACATAAATACAATTTAATAAAGCTTAGGATAAAACAAATTAAATACAATATAATAAAGCATAGGATAAAACAACATAAATTCAATTTAATAAAGCATAGGATAAAACAACATAAATACAATTTAATAAAGCATAAGATAAAACAACATGAATACAATTTAATAAAGCATAGGTTAAAACAACATAAATACAATTTAATAAAGCATAGGATAAAACAACATAAATATAATTTAATAAAGCATAGGTTAAAACAACATAAATACAATTTAGTAAAGCACAGGATAAAGCAACATAAATACAATTTAATAAAGCATAGGATAAAACAACATAAATAAAATTTAATAAAGCATAGGATAAAACAACATAAATACAATTTAATAAAGCATAGGATAAAACAACATAAATAAAATTTAATAAAGCATAGGTTAAAACAACATAAATACAATTTAATAAAGCATATAATAAAACCACAGAAATACAATTTAATAAAGCATAGGATAAAACAACATAAATACAATTTAATAAAGCATAGGACAAAACACCATAAATACAATTTAATAAAGCAGAGGATAAAACAACATAAATACAATTTAATGAAACAGGATAAACAACATAAATACAATTTAATAAAGCATAGGATAAAACAACATAAATACAATTTAATAAAGCATAGGCTAAAACTACATAAATACAATTTAATAAAGCATAGGATAAAACAAATTAAATACAATATAATAAAGCATAGGATAAAACAACATAAATTCAATTTAATAAAGCATAGGATAAAACAACATAAATACAATTTAATAAAGCATAAGATAAAACAAAATGAATACAATTTAATAAAGCATAGGATAAAACAACATAAATACAATTTAATAAAGCATAAGTTAAAACAACATAAATACAATTTAATAAAGCATAGGATAAAACAACATAAATTCAATTTAATAAAGCATAGGATAAAACAACATAAATACAATTTAATAAAGCACAGGATAAAACAAAATAAATAAAATTTAATAAAGCATAGGATAAAACAACATAAATAAAATTTAATAAAGCATAGGATAAAACAACATAAATACAATTTAATAAAGCATAGGATAAAACAACATAAATAAAATTTAATAAAGCATAGGATAAAACAACATAAATACAATTTAATAAAGCATATGATAAAACAACATAAATACAATTTAATAAAGCATAGGTTAAAACAACATAAATTCAATTTAATAAAGCATAGGAAAAAACAACATAAATACAATTTAATAAAGCATAGGATAAAACAACATAAATAAAATGTAATATAGCATAGGATAAAACAACATAAATACAATTAAATAAAGCATAGGATAAAACAACATAAATACAATTTAATAAAGCATAGGATAAAACAACATAAATACAATTTAATAAAGCATAGGATAAAACAACATAAATACAATTTAATAAAGCATAGGATAAAACAACATAAATACAATTTAATAAAGCATAGGATAAAACAACATAAATAAAATTTAATAAAGCATAGGATAAAACAACATAAATACAATTTAATAAAGCATAGGATAAAACAACATAAATAAAATTTAATAAAGCATAGGTTAAAATAACATAAATACAATTTAATAAAGCATAGGACAAAACAACATAAAAACAATTTAATAAAGCATAGTTTAAAACAACATAAATACAATTTAATAAAGCATAGGATAAAACCACAGAATTACAATTTAATAAAGCATAGGATAAAACAACATAAATACAATTTAATAAAGTATAGGACAAAACAACATAAATACAATTTAATAAAGCATAGGATAAAACAACATAAATACAATTTAATGAAACATAGGATAAACAACATAAATACAATTTAATAAAGCATAGGATAAACAACATAAATACAATTTAATAAAGCATAGGCTAAAACTACATAAATACAATTTAATAAAGCTTAGGATAAAACAAATTAAATACAATATAATAAAGCATAGGATAAAACAACATAAATTCAATTTAATAAAGCATAGTATAAAACAACATAAATATAATTTAATAAAGCATAGGTTAAAACAACATAAATACAATTTAATAAAGCACAGGATAAAACAACATAAATACAATTTAATAAAGCATAAGACAAAAAACCATAAATACAATTTAATAAAGCATATGTTAAAACAACATAAATACAATTTAATAAAGCATAGGTTAAAACAACATAAATACAATTTAATAAAGCATAGGATAAAACAACATAAATACAATTTAATAAAGCATAGGATAAAACAACATAAATACAATTTAATAAAGCAGAGGATAAAACAACATAAATAAAATTTAATAAAGCATAGGATAAAACAACATAAATACAATTAAATAAAGCATAGGATAAAACAACATAAATACAATTTAATATAGCATAGGATAAAACAACATAAATACAATTTAATAAAGCATAGGATAAAACAACATAAATACAATTTAATAAAGCAAAGGATAAAACAACATGAATAAAATTTAATAAAGCATAGGTTAAAATAACATAAATACAATTTAATAAAGCATAGGACAAAACAACATAAAAACAATTTAATAAAGCATAGTTTAAAACAACATAAATACAATTTAATAAAGCATAGGATAAAACCACAGAATTACTATTTAATAAAGCATAGGATAAAACCACAGAATTACTATTTAATAAAGCATAGGATAAAACAACATAAATACAATTTAATAAAGCATAGGATAAAACAACATAAATACAATTTAATAAAGCATAGGATAAAACAACATAAATACAATTTAATAAAGCATAGGATAAAACAACATAAATACAATTTAATAAAGCATAGGATAAAACAACATAAATACAATTTAATAAAGCATAGGATAAAACAAAATAAATAAAATTTAATAAAGCATAGGCTAAAATAACATAAATACAATTTAATAAACATAGGACAAAACAACATAAATACAATTTAATAAAGCACAGGATAAAACAACATAAATACAATTTAGTAAAGCATAGGTCAAAATAACATAAATATAATTTAATAAAGCATAGGATAAAACAACATAAATACAATTTAATAAAGCATAGGTTAAAACAACATAAATACAATTTAATAAAGCATAGGATAAAACAACATAAATACAATTTAATAAAGCATAGGATAAAACAACATAAATAAAATTTAATAAAGCATAGGATAAAACAACATAAATAAAAATTTAATAAAGCATAGGATAAAACAACATAAATACAATTTAATAAAGCATAGGATAAAACAACATAAATACAATTTAATAAAGCGTAGCATAAAACAACATAAATACAATTTAATAAAGCATAGGATAAAACAACATAAATACAATTTAATAAAGCGTAGCATAAAACAACATAAATACAATTTAATAAAGCATAGGATAAAACAACATAAATTCAATTTAATAAAGCATAGGATAAAACAACATAAATACAATTTAATAAAGCACAGGATAAAACAACATAAATACAATTAAATAAAGCATAGGATAAAACAACATAAATACAATTTAATAAAGCATAGGATAAAACAACATAAATACAATTTAATAAAGCATAGGATAAACAACATAAATACAATTTAATAAAGCATAGGATAAAACAACATAAATACAATTTAATAAAGCATAGGCTAAAACTACATAAATACAATTTAATAAAGCATAGGATAAAACAAATTAAATACAATATAATAAAGCATAGGATAAAACAACATAAATTCAATTTAATAAAGCATAGGATAAAACAACATAAATACAATTTAATAAAGCATAAGATAAAACAACATGAATACAATTTAATAAAGCATAGGATAAAACAACATAAATACAATTTAATAAAGCATAAGTTAAAACAACATAAATACAATTTAATAAAGCACAGGATAAAACAAAATAAATAAAATTTAATAAAGCATAGGATAAAACAACATAAATAAAATTTAATAAAGCATAGGATAAAACAACATAAATACAATTTAATAAAGCATAGGATAAAACAACATAAATAAAATTTAATAAAGCATAGGATAAAACAACATAAATACAATTTAATAAAGCATATGATAAAACAACATAAATACAATTTAATAAAGCATAGGTTAAAACAACATAAATACAATTTAATAAAGCATAGGAAAAAACAACATAAATACAATTTAATAAAGCATAGGATAAAACAACATAAATAAAATTTAATAAAGCATAGGATAAAACAACATAAATACAATTTAATAAAGCATAGGACAAAACAACATAAATACAATTTAATAAAGCAGAGGATAAAACAACATAAATACAATTTAATGAAACATAGGATAAACAACATAAATACAATTTAATAAAGCATAGGATAAAACAACATAAATACAATTTAATAAAGCATAGGCTAAAACTACATAAATACAATTTAATAAAGCATAGGATAAAACAAATTAAATACAATATAATAAAGCATAGGATAAAACAACATAAATTCAATTTAATAAAGCATAGGATAAAACAACATAAATACAATTTAATAAAGCATAAGATAAAACAACATGAATACAATTTAATAAAGCATAGGATAAAACAACATAAATAAAATTTAATAAAGCATAGGTTAAAATAACATAAATACAATTTAATAAAGCATAGGACAAAACAACATAAAAACAATTTAATAAAGCATAGTTTAAAACAACATAAATACAATTTAATAAAGCATAGGATAAAACCACAGAATTACAATTTAATAAAGCATAGGATAAAACAACATAAATACAATTTAATAAAGTATAGGACAAAACAACATAAATACAATTTAATAAAGCATAGGATAAAACAACATAAATACAATTTAATGAAACATAGGATAAACAACATAAATACAATTTAATAAAGCATAGGATAAACAACATAAATACAATTTAATAAAGCATAGGCTAAAACTACATAAATACAATTTAATAAAGCTTAGGATAAAACAAATTAAATACAATATAATAAAGCATAGGATAAAACAACATAAATTCAATTTAATAAAGCATAGTATAAAACAACATAAATATAATTTAATAAAGCATAGGTTAAAACAACATAAATACAATTTAATAAAGCACAGGATAAAACAACATAAATACAATTTAATAAAGCATAAGACAAAAAACCATAAATACAATTTAATAAAGCATATGTTAAAACAACATAAATACAATTTAATAAAGCATAGGTTAAAACAACATAAATACAATTTAATAAAGCATAGGATAAAACAACATAAATACAATTTAATAAAGCATAGGATAAAACAACATAAATACAATTTAATAAAGCAGAGGATAAAACAACATAAATAAAATTTAATAAAGCATAGGATAAAACAACATAAATACAATTAAATAAAGCATAGGATAAAACAACATAAATACAATTTAATATAGCATAGGATAAAACAACATAAATACAATTTAATAAAGCATAGGATAAAACAACATAAATACAATTTAATAAAGCAAAGGATAAAACAACATGAATAAAATTTAATAAAGCATAGGTTAAAATAACATAAATACAATTTAATAAAGCATAGGACAAAACAACATAAAAACAATTTAATAAAGCATAGTTTAAAACAACATAAATACAATTTAATAAAGCATAGGATAAAACCACAGAATTACTATTTAATAAAGCATAGGATAAAACCACAGAATTACTATTTAATAAAGCATAGGATAAAACAACATAAATACAATTTAATAAAGCATAGGATAAAACAACATAAATACAATTTAATAAAGCATAGGATAAAACAACATAAATACAATTTAATAAAGCATAGGATAAAACAACATAAATACAATTTAATAAAGCATAGGATAAAACAACATAAATACAATTTAATAAAGCATAGGATAAAACAAAATAAATAAAATTTAATAAAGCATAGGCTAAAATAACATAAATACAATTTAATAAACATAGGACAAAACAACATAAATACAATTTAATAAAGCACAGGATAAAACAACATAAATACAATTTAGTAAAGCATAGGTCAAAATAACATAAATATAATTTAATAAAGCATAGGATAAAACAACATAAATACAATTTAATAAAGCATAGGTTAAAACAACATAAATACAATTTAATAAAGCATAGGATAAAACAACATAAATACAATTTAATAAAGCATAGGATAAAACAACATAAATAAAATTTAATAAAGCATAGGATAAAACAACATAAATAAAAATTTAATAAAGCATAGGATAAAACAACATAAATACAATTTAATAAAGCATAGGATAAAACAACATAAATACAATTTAATAAAGCGTAGCATAAAACAACATAAATACAATTTAATAAAGCATAGGATAAAACAACATAAATACAATTTAATAAAGCGTAGCATAAAACAACATAAATACAATTTAATAAAGCATAGGATAAAACAACATAAATTCAATTTAATAAAGCATAGGATAAAACAACATAAATACAATTTAATAAAGCACAGGATAAAACAACATAAATACAATTAAATAAAGCATAGGATAAAACAACATAAATACAATTTAATAAAGCATAGGATAAAACAACATAAATACAATTTAATAAAGCATAGGATAAACAACATAAATACAATTTAATAAAGCATAGGATAAAACAACATAAATACAATTTAATAAAGCATAGGCTAAAACTACATAAATACAATTTAATAAAGCATAGGATAAAACAAATTAAATACAATATAATAAAGCATAGGATAAAACAACATAAATTCAATTTAATAAAGCATAGGATAAAACAACATAAATACAATTTAATAAAGCATAAGATAAAACAACATGAATACAATTTAATAAAGCATAGGATAAAACAACATAAATACAATTTAATAAAGCATAAGTTAAAACAACATAAATACAATTTAATAAAGCACAGGATAAAACAAAATAAATAAAATTTAATAAAGCATAGGATAAAACAACATAAATAAAATTTAATAAAGCATAGGATAAAACAACATAAATACAATTTAATAAAGCATAGGATAAAACAACATAAATAAAATTTAATAAAGCATAGGATAAAACAACATAAATACAATTTAATAAAGCATATGATAAAACAACATAAATACAATTTAATAAAGCATAGGTTAAAACAACATAAATACAATTTAATAAAGCATAGGAAAAAACAACATAAATACAATTTAATAAAGCATAGGATAAAACAACATAAATAAAATTTAATAAAGCATAGGATAAAACAACATAAATACAATTTAATAAAGCATAGGACAAAACAACATAAATACAATTTAATAAAGCAGAGGATAAAACAACATAAATACAATTTAATGAAACATAGGATAAACAACATAAATACAATTTAATAAAGCATAGGATAAAACAACATAAATACAATTTAATAAAGCATAGGCTAAAACTACATAAATACAATTTAATAAAGCATAGGATAAAACAAATTAAATACAATATAATAAAGCATAGGATAAAACAACATAAATTCAATTTAATAAAGCATAGGATAAAACAACATAAATACAATTTAATAAAGCATAAGATAAAACAACATGAATACAATTTAATAAAGCATAGGATAAAACAACATAAATACAATTTAATAAAGCATAGGATAAAACAACATAAATACAATTTAATAAAGCATATGATAAAACAACATAAATAAAATTTAATAAAGCATAGGATAAAACAACATAAATACAATTTAATAAAGCATAGGATAAAACAACATAAATAAAATTTAATAAAGCATAGGATAAAACAACATAAATACAATTTAATAAAGCATATGATAAAACAACATAACTACAATTTAATAAAGCATAGGTTAAAACAACATAAATACAATTTAATAAAGCATAGGAAAAAACAACATAAATACAATTTAATAAAGCATAGGATAAAACAACATAAATACAATTTAATAAAGCATAGGATAAACAACATAAATACAATTTAATAAAGCATAGGATAAAACAACATAAATACAATTTAATAAAGCATAGGCTAAAACTACATAAATACAATTTAATAAAGCATAGGATAAAACAAATTAAATACAATATAATAAAGCATAGGATAAAACAACATAAATTCAATTTAATAAAGCATAGGATAAAACAACATAAATACAATTTAATAAAGCATAAGATAAAACAACATGAATACAATTTAATAAAGCATAGGATAAAACAACATAAATACAATTTAATAAAGCATAAGTTAAAACAACATAAATACAATTTAATAAAGCACAGGATAAAACAAAATAAATAAAATTTAATAAAGCATAGGATAAAACAACATAAATAAAATTTAATAAAGCATAGGATAAAACAACATAAATACAATTTAATAAAGCATAGGATAAAACAACATAAATAAAATTTAATAAAGCATAGGATAAAACAACATAAATACAATTTAATAAAGCATATGATAAAACAACATAAATACAATTTAATAAAGCATAGGTTAAAACAACATAAATACAATTTAATAAAGCATAGGAAAAAACAACATAAATACAATTTAATAAAGCATAGGATAAAACAACATAAATAAAATTTAATATAGCATAGGATAAAACAACATAAATACAATTAAATAAAGCATAGGATAAAACAACATAAATACAATTTAATAAAGCATAGGATAAAACAACATAAATACAATTTAATAAAGCATAGGATAAAACAACATAAATACAATTTAATAAAGCATAGGATAAAACAACATAAATACAATTTAATAAAGCATAGGATAAAACAACATAAATAAAATTTAATAAAGCATAGGTTAAAATAACATAAATACAATTTAATAAAGCATAGGACAAAACAACATAAAAACAATTTAAAAAAGCATAGTTTAAAACAACATAAATACAATTTAATAAAGCATAGGATAAAACCACAGAATTACAATTTAATAAAGCATAGGATAAAACAACATAAATACAATATAATAAAGTATAGGACAAAACAACATAAATACAATTTAATAAAGCATAGGATAAAACAACATAAATACAATTTAATGAAGCATAGGATAAACAACATAAATACAATTTAATAAAGCATAGGATAAACAACATAAATACAATTTAATAAAGCATAGGCTAAAACTACATAAATACAATTTAATAAAGCTTAGGATAAAACAAATTAAATACAATATAATAAAGCATAGGATAAAACAACATAAATTCAATTTAATAAAGCATAGGATAAAACAACATAAATACAATTTAATAAAGCATAAGATAAAACAACATGAATACAATTTAATAAAGCATAGGTTAAAACAACATAAATACAATTTAATAAAGCACAGGATAAAGCAACATAAATACAATTTAATAAAGCATAGGATAAAACAACATAAATAAAATTTAATAAAGCATAGGATAAAACAACATAAATACAATTTAATAAAGCATAGGATAAAACAACATAAATAAAATTTAATAAAGCATAGGTTAAAACAACATAAATACAATTTAATAAAGCATATAATAAAACCACAGAAATACAATTTAATAAAGCATAGGATAAAACAACATAAATACAATTTAATAAAGCACAGGATAAAACAAAATAAATAAAATTTAATAAAGCATAGGATAAAACAACATAAATAAAATTTAATAAAGCATAGGATAAAACAACATAAATACAATTTAATAAAGCATAGGATAAAACAACATAAATAAAATTTAATAAAGCATAGGATAAAACAACATAAATACAATTTAATAAAGCATATGATAAAACAACATAAATACAATTTAATAAAGCATAGGTTAAAACAACATAAATACAATTTAATAAAGCATAGGAAAAAACAACATAAATACAATTTAATAAAGCATAGGATAAAACAACATAAATAAAATTTAATATAGCATAGGATAAAACAACATAAATACAATTAAATAAAGCATAGGATAAAACAACATAAATACAATTTAATAAAGCATAGGATAAAACAACATAAATACAATTTAATAAAGCATAGGATAAAACAACATAAATACAATTTAATAAAGCATAGGATAAAACAACATAAATACAATTTAATAAAGCATAGGATAAAACAACATAAATAAAATTTAATAAAGCATAGGTTAAAATAACATAAATACAATTTAATAAAGCATAGGACAAAACAACATAAAAACAATTTAAAAAAGCATAGTTTAAAACAACATAAATACAATTTAATAAAGCATAGGATAAAACCACAGAATTACAATTTAATAAAGCATAGGATAAAACAACATAAATACAATATAATAAAGTATAGGACAAAACAACATAAATACAATTTAATAAAGCATAGGATAAAACAACATAAATACAATTTAATGAAGCATAGGATAAACAACATAAATACAATTTAATAAAGCATAGGATAAACAACATAAATACAATTTAATAAAGCATAGGCTAAAACTACATAAATACAATTTAATAAAGCTTAGGATAAAACAAATTAAATACAATATAATAAAGCATAGGATAAAACAATATAAATTCAATTTAATAAAGCATAGGATAAAACAACATAAATACAATTTAATAAAGCATAAGATAAAACAACATGAATACAATTTAATAAAGCATAGGTTAAAACAACATAAATACAATTTAATAAAGCATAGGATAAAACAACATAAATATAATTTAATAAAGCATAGGTTAAAACAACATAAATACAATTTAATAAAGCACAGGATAAAGCAACATAAATACAATTTAATAAAGCATAGGATAAAACAACATAAATAAAATTTAATAAAGCATAGGATAAAACAACATAAATACAATTTAATAAAGCATAGGATAAAACAACATAAATAAAATTTAATAAAGCATAGGTTAAAACAACATAAATACAATTTAATAAAGCATATAATAAAACCACAGAAATACAATTTAATAAAGCATAGGATAAAACAACATAAATACAATTTAATAAAGCATAGGACAAAACACCATAAATACAATTTAATAAAGCAGAGGATAAAACAACATAAATACAATTTAATGAAACAGGATAAACAACATAAATACAATTTAATAAAGCATAGGATAAAACAACATAAATACAATTTAATAAAGCATAGGCTAAAACTACATAAATACAATTTAATAAAGCATAGGATAAAACAAATTAAATACAATATAATAAAGCATAGGATAAAACAACATAAATTCAATTTAATAAAGCATAGGATAAAACAACATAAATACAATTTAATAAAGCATAAGATAAAACAACATGAATACAATTTAATAAAGCATAGGATAAAACAACATAAATACAATTTAATAAAGCATAAGTTAAAACAACATAAATACAATTTAATAAAGCATAGGATAAAACAACATAAATTCAATTTAATAAAGCATAGGATAAAACAACATAAATACAATTTAATAAAGCACAGGATAAAACAAAATAAATAAAATTTAATAAAGCATAGGATAAAACAACATAAATAAAATTTAATAAAGCATAGGATAAAACAACATAAATACAATTTAATAAAGCATAGGATAAAACAACATAAATACAATTTAATAAAGCATATGATAAAACAACATAAATACAATTTAATAAAGCATAGGTTAAAACAACATAAATTCAATTTAATAAAGCATAGGAAAAAACAACATAAATACAATTTAATAAAGCATAGGATAAAGCAACATAAATAAAATTTAATATAGCATAGGATAAAACAACATAAATACAATTAAATAAAGCATAGGATAAAACAACATAAATACAATTTAATAAAGCATAGGATAAAACAACATAAATACAATTTAATAAAGCATAGGATAAAACAACATAAATACAATTTAATAAAGCATAGGATAAAACAACATAAATACAATTTAATAAAGCATAGGATAAAACAACATAAATAAAATTTAATAAAGCATAGGATAAAACAACATAAATACAATTTAATAAAGCATAGGATAAAACAACATAAATAAAATTTAATAAAGCATAGGTTAAAATAACATAAATACAATTTAATAAAGCATAGGACAAAACAACATAAAAACAATTTAATAAAGCATAGTTTAAAACAACATAAATACAATTTAATAAAGCATAGGATAAAACCACAGAATTACAATTTAATAAAGCATAGGATAAAACAACATAAATACAATTTAATAAAGTATAGGACAAAACAACATAAATACAATTTAATAAAGCATAGGATAAAACAACATAAATACAATTTAATGAAACATAGGATAAACAACATAAATACAATTTAATAAAGCATAGGATAAACAACATAAATACAATTTAATAAAGCATAGGCTAAAACTACATAAATACAATTTAATAAAGCTTAGGATAAAACAAATTAAATACAATATAATAAAGCATAGGATAAAACAACATAAATTCAATTTAATAAAGCATAGTATAAAACAACATAAATATAATTTAATAAAGCATAGGTTAAAACAACATAAATACAATTTAATAAAGCACAGGATAAAACAACATAAATACAATTTAATAAAGCATAAGACAAAAAAACATAAATACAATTTAATAAAGCATATGTTAAAACAACATAAATACAATTTAATAAAGCATAAGATAAAACAACATGAATACAATTTAATAAAGCATAGGATAAAACAACATAAATACAATTTAATAAAGCATAAGTTAAAACAACATAAATACAATTTAATAAAGCACAGGATAAAACAAAATAAATAAAATTTAATAAAGCATAGGATAAAACAACATAAATACAATTTAATAAAGCATAGGAAAAAACAACATAAATACAATTTAATAAAGCATAGGATAAAACAACATAAATAAAATTTAATATAGCATAGGATAAAACAACATAAATACAATTAAATAAAGCATAGGATAAAACAACATAAATACAATTTAATAAAGCATAGGATAAAACAACATAAATACAATTTAATAAAGCATAGGATAAAACAACATAAATACAATTTAATAAAGCATAGGATAAAACAACATAAATACAATTTAATAAAGCATAGGATAAAACAACATAAATAAAATTTAATAAAGCATAGGTTAAAATAACATAAATACAATTTAATAAAGCATAGGACAAAACAACATAAAAACAATTTAAAAAAGCATAGTTTAAAACAACATAAATACAATTTAATAAAGCATAGGATAAAACCACAGAATTACAATTTAATAAAGCATAGGATAAAACAACATAAATACAATATAATAAAGTATAGGACAAAACAACATAAATACAATTTAATAAAGCATAGGATAAAACAACATAAATACAATTTAATGAAGCATAGGATAAACAACATAAATACAATTTAATAAAGCATAGGATAAACAACATAAATACAATTTAATAAAGCATAGGCTAAAACTACATAAATACAATTTAATAAAGCTTAGGATAAAACAAATTAAATACAATATAATAAAGCATAGGATAAAACAACATAAATTCAATTTAATAAAGCATAGGATAAAACAACATAAATACAATTTAATAAAGCATAAGATAAAACAACATGAATACAATTTAATAAAGCATAGGTTAAAACAACATAAATACAATTTAATAAAGCATAGGATAAAACAACATAAATATAATTTAATAAAGCATAGGTTAAAACAACATAAATACAATTTAATAAAGCACAGGATAAAGCAACATAAATACAATTTAATAAAGCATAGGATAAAACAACATAAATAAAATTTAATAAAGCATAGGATAAAACAACATAAATACAATTTAATAAAGCATAGGATAAAACAACATAAATAAAATTTAATAAAGCATAGGTTAAAACAACATAAATACAATTTAATAAAGCATATAATAAAACCACAGAAATACAATTTAATAAAGCATAGGATAAAACAACATAAATACAATTTAATAAAGCATAGGACAAAACACCATAAATACAATTTAATAAAGCAGAGGATAAAACAACATAAATACAATTTAATGAAACAGGATAAACAACATAAATACAATTTAATAAAGCATAGGATAAAACAACATAAATACAATTTAATAAAGCATAGGCTAAAACTACATAAATACAATTTAATAAAGCATAGGATAAAACAAATTAAATACAATATAATAAAGCATAGGATAAAACAACATAAATTCAATTTAATAAAGCATAGGATAAAACAACATAAATACAATTTAATAAAGCATAAGATAAAACAACATGAATACAATTTAATAAAGCATAGGTTAAAACAACATAAATACAATTTAATAAAGCATAGGATAAAACAACATAAATATAATTTAATAAAGCATAGGTTAAAACAACATAAATACAATTTAATAAAGCACAGGATAAAGCAACATAAATACAATTTAATAAAGCATAGGATAAAACAACATAAATAAAATTTAATAAAGCATAGGATAAAACAACATAAATACAATTTAATAAAGCATAGGATAAAACAACATAAATAAAATTTAATAAAGCATAGGTTAAAACAACATAAATACAATTTAATAAAGCATATAATAAAACCACAGAAATACAATTTAATAAAGCATAGGATAAAACAACATAAATACAATTTAATAAAGCATAGGACAAAACACCATAAATACAATTTAATAAAGCAGAGGATAAAACAACATAAATACAATTTAATGAAACAGGATAAACAACATAAATACAATTTAATAAAGCATAGGATAAAACAACATAAATACAATTTAATAAAGCATAGGCTAAAACTACATAAATACAATTTAATAAAGCATAGGATAAAACAAATTAAATACAATATAATAAAGCATAGGATAAAACAACATAAATTCAATTTAATAAAGCATAGGATAAAACAACATAAATACAATTTAATAAAGCATAAGATAAAACAACATGAATACAATTTAATAAAGCATAGGATAAAACAACATAAATACAATTTAATAAAGCATAAGTTAAAACAACATAAATACAATTTAATAAAGCATAGGATAAAACAACATAAATTCAATTTAATAAAGCATAGGATAAAACAACATAAATACAATTTAATAAAGCACAGGATAAAACAAAATAAATAAAATTTAATAAAGCATAGGATAAAACAACATAAATAAAATTTAATAAAGCATAGGATAAAACAACATAAATATAATTTAATAAAGCATAGGATAAAACAACATAAATAAAATTTAATAAAGCATAGGATAAAACAACATAAATACAATTTAATAAAGCATATGATAAAACAACATAAATACAATTTAATAAAGCATAGGTTAAAACAACATAAATTCAATTTAATAAAGCATAGGAAAAAACAACATAAATACAATTTAATAAAGCATAGGATAAAGCAACATAAATAAAATTTAATATAGCATAGGATAAAACAACATAAATACAATTAAATAAAGCATAGGATAAAACAACATAAATACAATTTAATAAAGCATAGGATAAAACAACATAAATACAATTTAATAAAGCATAGGATAAAACAACATAAATACAATTTAATAAAGCATAGGATAAAACAACATAAATACAATTTAATAAAGCATAGGATAAAACAACATAAATAAAATTTAATAAAGCATAGGATAAAACAACATAAATACAATTTAATAAAGCATAGGATAAAACAACATAAATAAAATTTAATAAAGCATAGGTTAAAATAACATAAATACAATTTAATAAAGCATAGGACAAAACAACATAAAAACAATTTAATAAAGCATAGTTTAAAACAACATAAATACAATTTAATAAAGCATAGGATAAAACCACAGAATTACAATTTAATAAAGCATAGGATAAAACAACATAAATACAATTTAATAAAGTATAGGACAAAACAACATAAATACAATTTAATAAAGCATAGGATAAAACAACATAAATACAATTTAATGAAACATAGGATAAACAACATAAATACAATTTAATAAAGCATAGGATAAACAACATAAATACAATTTAATAAAGCATAGGCTAAAACTACATAAATACAATTTAATAAAGCTTAGGATAAAACAAATTAAATACAATATAATAAAGCATAGGATAAAACAACATAAATTCAATTTAATAAAGCATAGTATATAACAACATAAATATAATTTAATAAAGCATAGGTTAAAACAACATAAATACAATTTAATAAAGCACAGGATAAAACAACATAAATACAATTTAATAAAGCATAAGACAAAAAAACATAAATACAATTTAATAAAGCATATGTTAAAACAACATAAATACAATTTAATAAAGCATAAGATAAAACAACATGAATACAATTTAATAAAGCATAGGATAAAACAACATAAATACAATTTAATAAAGCATAAGTTAAAACAACATAAATACAATTTAATAAAGCACAGGATAAAACAAAATAAATAAAATTTAATAAAGCATAGGATAAAACAACATAAATACAATTTAATAAAGCATAGGAAAAAACAACATAAATACAATTTAATAAAGCATAGGATAAAACAACATAAATAAAATTTAATATAGCATAGGATAAAACAACATAAATACAATTAAATAAAGCATAGGATAAAACAACATAAATACAATTTAATAAAGCATAGGATAAAACAACATAAATACAATTTAATAAAGCATAGGATAAAACAACATAAATACAATTTAATAAAGCATAGGATAAAACAACATAAATACAATTTAATAAAGCATAGGATAAAACAACATAAATAAAATTTAATAAAGCATAGGTTAAAATAACATAAATACAATTTAATAAAGCATAGGACAAAACAACATAAAAACAATTTAAAAAAGCATAGTTTAAAACAACATAAATACAATTTAATAAAGCATAGGATAAAACCACAGAATTACAATTTAATAAAGCATAGGATAAAACAACATAAATACAATATAATAAAGTATAGGACAAAACAACATAAATACAATTTAATAAAGCATAGGATAAAACAACATAAATACAATTTAATGAAGCATAGGATAAACAACATAAATACAATTTAATAAAGCATAGGATAAACAACATAAATACAATTTAATAAAGCATAGGCTAAAACTACATAAATACAATTTAATAAAGCTTAGGATAAAACAAATTAAATACAATATAATAAAGCATAGGATAAAACAACATAAATTCAATTTAATAAAGCATAGGATAAAACAACATAAATACAATTTAATAAAGCATAAGATAAAACAACATGAATACAATTTAATAAAGCATAGGTTAAAACAACATAAATACAATTTAATAAAGCATAGGATAAAACAACATAAATATAATTTAATAAAGCATAGGTTAAAACAACATAAATACAATTTAATAAAGCACAGGATAAAGCAACATAAATACAATTTAATAAAGCATAGGATAAAACAACATAAATAAAATTTAATAAAGCATAGGATAAAACAACATAAATACAATTTAATAAAGCATAGGATAAAACAACATAAATAAAATTTAATAAAGCATAGGTTAAAACAACATAAATACAATTTAATAAAGCATATAATAAAACCACAGAAATACAATTTAATAAAGCATAGGATAAAACAACATAAATACAATTTAATAAAGCATAGGACAAAACACCATAAATACAATTTAATAAAGCAGAGGATAAAACAACATAAATACAATTTAATGAAACAGGATAAACAACATAAATACAATTTAATAAAGCATAGGATAAAACAACATAAATACAATTTAATAAAGCATAGGCTAAAACTACATAAATACAATTTAATAAAGCATAGGATAAAACAAATTAAATACAATATAATAAAGCATAGGATAAAACAACATAAATTCAATTTAATAAAGCATAGGATAAAACAACATAAATACAATTTAATAAAGCATAAGATAAAACAACATGAATACAATTTAATAAAGCATAGGATAAAACAACATAAATACAATTTAATAAAGCATAAGTTAAAACAACATAAATACAATTTAATAAAGCATAGGATAAAACAACATAAATTCAATTTAATAAAGCATAGGATAAAACAACATAAATGCAATTTAATAAAGCACAGGATAAAACAAAATAAATAAAATTTAATAAAGCATAGGATAAAACAACATAAATAAAATTTAATAAAGCATAGGATAAAACAACATAAATACAATTTAATAAAGCATAGGATAAAACAACATAAATAAAATTTAATAAAGCATAGGATAAAACAACATAAATACAATTTAATAAAGCATATGATAAAACAACATAAATACAATTTAATAAAGCATAGGTTAAAACAACATAAATTCAATTTAATAAAGCATAGGAAAAAACAACATAAATACAATTTAATAAAGCATAGGATAAAACAACATAAATAAAATTTAATATAGCATAGGATAAAACAACATAAATACAATTAAATAAAGCATAGGATAAAACAACATAAATACAATTTAATAAAGCATAGGATAAAACAACATAAATACAATTTAATAAAGCATAGGATAAAACAACATAAATACAATTTAATAAAGCATAGGATAAAACAACAAAAATACAATTTAATAAAGCATAGGATAAAACAACAAAAATACAATTTAATAAAGCATAGGATAAAACAACATAAATAAAATTTAATAAAGCATAGGATAAAACAACATAAATACAATTTAATAAAGCATAGGATAAAACAACATAAATAAAATTTAATAAAGCATAGGTTAAAATAACATAAATACAATTTAATAAAGCATAGGACAAAACAACATAAAAACAATTTAATAAAGCATAGTTTAAAACAACATAAATACAATTTAATAAAGCATAGGATAAAACCACAGAATTACAATTTAATAAAGCATAGGATAAAACAACATAAATACAATTTAATAAAGTATAGGACAAAACAACATAAATACAATTTAATAAAGCATAGGATAAAACAACATAAATACAATTTAATGAAACATAGGATAAACAACATAAATACAATTTAATAAAGCATAGGATAAACAACATAAATACAATTTAATAAAGCATAGGCTAAAACTACATAAATACAATTTAATAAAGCTTAGGATAAAACAAATTAAATACAATATAATAAAGCATAGGATAAAACAACATAAATTCAATTTAATAAAGCATAGTATAAAACAACATAAATATAATTTAATAAAGCATAGGTTAAAACAACATAAATACAATTTAATAAAGCACAGGATAAAACAACATAAATACAATTTAATAAAGCATAAGACAAAAAAACATAAATACAATTTAATAAAGCATATGTTAAAACAACATAAATACAATTTAATAAAGCATAGGTTAAAACAACATAAATACAATTTAATAAAGCATAGGATAAAACAACATAAATACAATTTAATAAAGCATAGGATAAAACAACATAAATACAATTTAATAAAGCAGAGGATAAAACAACATAAATAAAATTTAATAAAGCATAGGATAAAACAACATAAATACAATTAAATAAAGCATAGGATAAAACAACATAAATACAATTTAATATAGCATAGGATAAAACAACATAAATACAATTTAATAAAGCATAGGATAAAACAACATAAATACAATTTAATAAAGCAAAGGATAAAACAACATGAATAAAATTTAATAAAGCATAGGTTAAAATAACATAAATACAATTTAATAAAGCATAGGACAAAACAACATAAAAACAATTTAATAAAGCATAGTTTAAAACAACATAAATACAATTTAATAAAGCATAGGATAAAACCACAGAATTACTATTTAATAAAGCATAGGATAAAACCACAGAATTACTATTTAATAAAGCATAGGATAAAACAACATAAATACAATTTAATAAAGCATAGGATAAAACAACATAAATACAATTTAATAAAGCATAGGATAAAACAACATAAATACAATTTAATAAAGCATAGGAAAAAACAACATAAATACAATTTAATAAAGCATAGGATAAAACAACATAAATAAAATTTAATATAGCATAGGATAAAACAACATAAATACAATTAAATAAAGCATAGGATAAAACAACATAAATACAATTTAATAAAGCATAGGATAAAACAACATAAATACAATTTAATAAAGCATAGGATAAAACAACATAAATACAATTTAATAAAGCATAGGATAAAACAACATAAATACAATTTAATAAAGCATAGGATAAAACAACATAAATAAAATTTAATAAAGCATAGGTTAAAATAACATAAATACAATTTAATAAAGCATAGGACAAAACAACATAAAAACAATTTAAAAAAGCATAGTTTAAAACAACATAAATACAATTTAATAAAGCATAGGATAAAACCACAGAATTACAATTTAATAAAGCATAGGATAAAACAACATAAATACAATATAATAAAGTATAGGACAAAACAACATAAATACAATTTAATAAAGCATAGGATAAAACAACATAAATACAATTTAATAAAGCATAGGATAAAACAACATAAATACAATTTAATAAAGCATATGATAAAACAACATAAATACAATTTAATAAAGCATAGGTTAAAACAACATAAATTCAATTTAATAAAGCATAGGAAAAAACAACATAAATACAATTTAATAAAGCATAGGATAAAGCAACATAAATAAAATTTAATATAGCATAGGATAAAACAACATAAATACAATTAAATAAAGCATAGGATAAAACAACATAAATACAATTTAATAAAGCATAGGATAAAACAACATAAATACAATTTAATAAAGCATAGGATAAAACAACATAAATACAATTTAATAAAGCATAGGATAAAACAACATAAATACAATTTAATAAAGCATAGGATAAAACAACATAAATAAAATTTAATAAAGCATAGGATAAAACAACATAAATACAATTTAATAAAGCATAGGATAAAACAACATAAATAAAATTTAATAAAGCATAGGTTAAAATAACATAAATACAATTTAATAAAGCATAGGACAAAACAACATAAAAACAATTTAATAAAGCATAGTTTAAAACAACATAAATACAATTTAATAAAGCATAGGATAAAACCACAGAATTACAATTTAATAAAGCATAGGATAAAACAACATAAATACAATTTAATAAAGTATAGGACAAAACAACATAAATACAATTTAATAAAGCATAGGATAAAACAACATAAATACAATTTAATGAAACATAGGATAAACAACATAAATACAATTTAATAAAGCATAGGATAAACAACATAAATACAATTTAATAAAGCATAGGCTAAAACTACATAAATACAATTTAATAAAGCTTAGGATAAAACAAATTAAATACAATATAATAAAGCATAGGATAAAACAACATAAATTCAATTTAATAAAGCATAGTATATAACAACATAAATATAATTTAATAAAGCATAGGTTAAAACAACATAAATACAATTTAATAAAGCACAGGATAAAACAACATAAATACAATTTAATAAAGCATAAGACAAAAAAACATAAATACAATTTAATAAAGCATATGTTAAAACAACATAAATACAATTTAATAAAGCATAAGATAAAACAACATGAATACAATTTAATAAAGCATAGGATAAAACAACATAAATACAATTTAATAAAGCATAAGTTAAAACAACATAAATACAATTTAATAAAGCACAGGATAAAACAAAATAAATAAAATTTAATAAAGCATAGGATAAAACAACATAAATACAATTTAATAAAGCATAGGAAAAAACAACATAAATACAATTTAATAAAGCATAGGATAAAACAACATAAATAAAATTTAATATAGCATAGGATAAAACAACATAAATACAATTAAATAAAGCATAGGATAAAACAACATAAATACAATTTAATAAAGCATAGGATAAAACAACATAAATACAATTTAATAAAGCATAGGATAAAACAACATAAATACAATTTAATAAAGCATAGGATAAAACAACATAAATACAATTTAATAAAGCATAGGATAAAACAACATAAATAAAATTTAATAAAGCATAGGTTAAAATAACATAAATACAATTTAATAAAGCATAGGACAAAACAACATAAAAACAATTTAAAAAAGCATAGTTTAAAACAACATAAATACAATTTAATAAAGCATAGGATAAAACCACAGAATTACAATTTAATAAAGCATAGGATAAAACAACATAAATACAATATAATAAAGTATAGGACAAAACAACATAAATACAATTTAATAAAGCATAGGATAAAACAACATAAATACAATTTAATGAAGCATAGGATAAACAACATAAATACAATTTAATAAAGCATAGGATAAACAACATAAATACAATTTAATAAAGCATAGGCTAAAACTACATAAATACAATTTAATAAAGCTTAGGATAAAACAAATTAAATACAATATAATAAAGCATAGGATAAAACAACATAAATTCAATTTAATAAAGCATAGGATAAAACAACATAAATACAATTTAATAAAGCATAAGATAAAACAACATGAATACAATTTAATAAAGCATAGGTTAAAACAACATAAATACAATTTAATAAAGCATAGGATAAAACAACATAAATATAATTTAATAAAGCATAGGTTAAAACAACATAAATACAATTTAATAAAGCACAGGATAAAGCAACATAAATACAATTTAATAAAGCATAGGATAAAACAACATAAATAAAATTTAATAAAGCATAGGATAAAACAACATAAATACAATTTAATAAAGCATAGGATAAAACAACATAAATAAAATTTAATAAAGCATAGGTTAAAACAACATAAATACAATTTAATAAAGCATATAATAAAACCACAGAAATACAATTTAATAAAGCATAGGATAAAACAACATAAATACAATTTAATAAAGCATAGGACAAAACACCATAAATACAATTTAATAAAGCAGAGGATAAAACAACATAAATACAATTTAATGAAACAGGATAAACAACATAAATACAATTTAATAAAGCATAGGATAAAACAACATAAATACAATTTAATAAAGCATAGGCTAAAACTACATAAATACAATTTAATAAAGCATAGGATAAAACAAATTAAATACAATATAATAAAGCATAGGATAAAACAACATAAATTCAATTTAATAAAGCATAGGATAAAACAACATAAATACAATTTAATAAAGCATAAGATAAAACAACATGAATACAATTTAATAAAGCATAGGATAAAACAACATAAATACAATTTAATAAAGCATAAGTTAAAACAACATAAATACAATTTAATAAAGCATAGGATAAAACAACATAAATTCAATTTAATAAAGCATAGGATAAAACAACATAAATGCAATTTAATAAAGCACAGGATAAAACAAAATAAATAAAATTTAATAAAGCATAGGATAAAACAACATAAATAAAATTTAATAAAGCATAGGATAAAACAACATAAATACAATTTAATAAAGCATAGGATAAAACAACATAAATAAAATTTAATAAAGCATAGGATAAAACAACATAAATACAATTTAATAAAGCATATGATAAAACAACATAAATACAATTTAATAAAGCATAGGTTAAAACAACATAAATTCAATTTAATAAAGCATAGGAAAAAACAACATAAATACAATTTAATAAAGCATAGGATAAAACAACATAAATAAAATTTAATATAGCATAGGATAAAACAACATAAATACAATTAAATAAAGCATAGGATAAAACAACATAAATACAATTTAATAAAGCATAGGATAAAACAACATAAATACAATTTAATAAAGCATAGGATAAAACAACATAAATACAATTTAATAAAGCATAGGATAAAACAACAAAAATACAATTTAATAAAGCATAGGATAAAACAACAAAAATACAATTTAATAAAGCATAGGATAAAACAACATAAATAAAATTTAATAAAGCATAGGATAAAACAACATAAATACAATTTAATAAAGCATAGGATAAAACAACATAAATAAAATTTAATAAAGCATAGGTTAAAATAACATAAATACAATTTAATAAAGCATAGGACAAAACAACATAAAAACAATTTAATAAAGCATAGTTTAAAACAACATAAATACAATTTAATAAAGCATAGGATAAAACCACAGAATTACAATTTAATAAAGCATAGGATAAAACAACATAAATACAATTTAATAAAGTATAGGACAAAACAACATAAATACAATTTAATAAAGCATAGGATAAAACAACATAAATACAATTTAATGAAACATAGGATAAACAACATAAATACAATTTAATAAAGCATAGGATAAACAACATAAATACAATTTAATAAAGCATAGGCTAAAACTACATAAATACAATTTAATAAAGCTTAGGATAAAACAAATTAAATACAATATAATAAAGCATAGGATAAAACAACATAAATTCAATTTAATAAAGCATAGTATAAAACAACATAAATATAATTTAATAAAGCATAGGTTAAAACAACATAAATACAATTTAATAAAGCACAGGATAAAACAACATAAATACAATTTAATAAAGCATAAGACAAAAAAACATAAATACAATTTAATAAAGCATATGTTAAAACAACATAAATACAATTTAATAAAGCATAGGTTAAAACAACATAAATACAATTTAATAAAGCATAGGATAAAACAACATAAATACAATTTAATAAAGCATAGGATAAAACAACATAAATACAATTTAATAAAGCAGAGGATAAAACAACATAAATAAAATTTAATAAAGCATAGGATAAAACAACATAAATACAATTAAATAAAGCATAGGATAAAACAACATAAATACAATTTAATATAGCATAGGATAAAACAACATAAATACAATTTAATAAAGCATAGGATAAAACAACATAAATACAATTTAATAAAGCAAAGGATAAAACAACATGAATAAAATTTAATAAAGCATAGGTTAAAATAACATAAATACAATTTAATAAAGCATAGGACAAAACAACATAAAAACAATTTAATAAAGCATAGTTTAAAACAACATAAATACAATTTAATAAAGCATAGGATAAAACCACAGAATTACTATTTAATAAAGCATAGGATAAAACCACAGAATTACTATTTAATAAAGCATAGGATAAAACAACATAAATACAATTTAATAAAGCATAGGATAAAACAACATAAATACAATTTAATAAAGCATAGGATAAAACAACATAAATACAATTTAATAAAGCATAGGAAAAAACAACATAAATACAATTTAATAAAGCATAGGATAAAACAACATAAATAAAATTTAATATAGCATAGGATAAAACAACATAAATACAATTAAATAAAGCATAGGATAAAACAACATAAATACAATTTAATAAAGCATAGGATAAAACAACATAAATACAATTTAATAAAGCATAGGATAAAACAACATAAATACAATTTAATAAAGCATAGGATAAAACAACATAAATACAATTTAATAAAGCATAGGATAAAACAACATAAATAAAATTTAATAAAGCATAGGTTAAAATAACATAAATACAATTTAATAAAGCATAGGACAAAACAACATAAAAACAATTTAAAAAAGCATAGTTTAAAACAACATAAATACAATTTAATAAAGCATAGGATAAAACCACAGAATTACAATTTAATAAAGCATAGGATAAAACAACATAAATACAATATAATAAAGTATAGGACAAAACAACATAAATACAATTTAATAAAGCATAGGATAAAACAACATAAATACAATTTAATGAAGCATAGGATAAACAACATAAATACAATTTAATAAAGCATAGGATAAACAACATAAATACAATTTAATAAAGCATAGGCTAAAACTACATAAATACAATTTAATAAAGCTTAGGATAAAACAAATTAAATACAATATAATAAAGCATAGGATAAAACAACATAAATTCAATTTAATAAAGCATAGGATAAAACAACATAAATACAATTTAATAAAGCATAAGATAAAACAACATGAATACAATTTAATAAAGCATAGGTTAAAACAACATAAATACAATTTAATAAAGCATAGGATAAAACAACATAAATATAATTTAATAAAGCATAGGTTAAAACAACATAAATACAATTTAATAAAGCACAGGATAAAGCAACATAAATACAATTTAATAAAGCATAGGATAAAACAACATAAATAAAATTTAATAAAGCATAGGATAAAACAACATAAATACAATTTAATAAAGCATAGGATAAAACAACATAAATAAAATTTAATAAAGCATAGGTTAAAACAACATAAATACAATTTAATAAAGCATATAATAAAACCACAGAAATACAATTTAATAAAGCATAGGTTAAAACAACATAAATACAATTTAATAAAGCATAGGAAAAAACAACATAAATACAATTTAATAAAGCATAGGATAAAACAACATAAATAAAATTTAATATAGCATAGGATAAAACAACATAAATACAATTAAATAAAGCATAGGATAAAACAACATAAATACAATTTAATAAAGCATAGGATAAAACAACATAAATACAATTTAATAAAGCATAGGATAAAACAACATAAATACAATTTAATAAAGCATAGGATAAAACAACATAAATACAATTTAATAAAGCATAGGATAAAACAACATAAATAAAATTTAATAAAGCATAGGTTAAAATAACATAAATACAATTTAATAAAGCATAGGACAAAACAACATAAAAACAATTTAAAAAAGCATAGTTTAAAACAACATAAATACAATTTAATAAAGCATAGGATAAAACCACAGAATTACAATTTAATAAAGCATAGGATAAAACAACATAAATACAATATAATAAAGTATAGGACAAAACAACATAAATACAATTTAATAAAGCATAGGATAAAACAACATAAATACAATTTAATGAAGCATAGGATAAACAACATAAATACAATTTAATAAAGCATAGGATAAACAACATAAATACAATTTAATAAAGCATAGGCTAAAACTACATAAATACAATTTAATAAAGCATAGGATAAAACAACATAAATACAATTTAATAAAGCATAGGATAAAACAACATAAATAAAATTTAATATAGCATAGGATAAAACAACATAAATACAATTAAATAAAGCATAGGATAAAACAACATAAATACAATTTAATAAAGAATAGGATAAA
Source organism: Phyllobates terribilis (assembly GCF_046119375.1). Classification (NCBI taxonomy): domain Eukaryota; kingdom Metazoa; phylum Chordata; class Amphibia; order Anura; family Dendrobatidae; genus Phyllobates; species Phyllobates terribilis. The sequence goes on from NW_027362780.1 coordinate 103,889, forward strand.
ACAACATAAATAAAATTTAATATAGCATAGGATAAAACAACATAAATACAATTAATAAAGCATAGGATAAAACAACATAAATACAATTTAATAAAGCATAGGATAAAACAACATAAATACAATTTAATAAAGCATAGGATAAACAACATAAATACAATTTAATAAAGCATAGGATAAAACAACATAAATACAATTTAATAAAGCATAGGCTAAAACTACATAAATACAATTTAATAAAGCATAGGATAAAACAAATTAAATACAATATAATAAAGCATAGGATAAAACAACATAAATTCAATTTAATAAAGCATAGGATAAAACAACATAAATACAATTTAATAAAGCATAAGATAAAACAACATGAATACAATTTAATAAAGCATAGGATAAAACAACATAAATACAATTTAATAAAGCATAGGATAAAACAACATAAATACAATTTAATAAAGCATATGATAAAACAACATAAATACAATTTAATAAAGCATAGGTTAAAACAACATAAATACAATTTAATAAAGCATAGGATAAACAACATAAATACAATTTAATAAAGCATAGGATAAAACAACATAAATACAATTTAATAAAGCATAGGCTAAAACTACATAAATACAATTTAATAAAGCATAGGATAAAACAAATTAAATACAATATAATAAAGCATAGGATAAAACAACATAAATTCAATTTAATAAAGCATAGGATAAAACAACATAAATACAATTTAATAAAGCACAGGATAAAACAAAATAAATAAAATTTAATAAAGCATAGGATAAAACAACATAAATAAAATTTAATAAAGCATAGGATAAAACAACATAAATACAATTTAATAAAGCATAGGATAAAACAACATAAATAAAATTTAATAAAGCATAGGATAAAACAACATAAATACAATTTAATAAAGCATATGATAAAACAACATAAATACAATTTAATAAAGCATAGGTTAAAACAACATAAATTCAATTTAATAAAGCATAGGAAAAAACAACATAAATACAATTTAATAAAGCATAGGATAAAGCAACATAAATAAAATTTAATATAGCATAGGATAAAACAACATAAATACAATTTAATAAAGCATAGGATAAAACAACATAAATAAAATTTAATAAAGCATAGGATAAAACAACATAAATACAATTTAATAAAGCATATGATAAAACAACATAAATACAATTTAATAAAGCATAGGTTAAAACAACATAAATACAATTTAATAAAGCATAGGATAAAGCAACATAAATAAAATTTAATATAGCATAGGATAAAACAACATAAATACAATTTAATAAAGCATAGGATAAAACAACATAAATAAAATTTAATAAAGCATAGGATAAAACAACATAAATACAATTTAATAAAGCATATGATAAAACAACATAAATACAATTTAATAAAGCATAGGTTAAAACAACATAAATACAATTTAATAAAGCATAGGAAAAAACAACATAAATACAATTTAATAAAGCATAGGATAAAACAACATAAATAAAATTTAATAAAGCATAGGATAAAACAACATAAATACAATTTAATAAAGCATAGGACAAAACAACATAAATACAATTTAATAAAGCAGAGGATAAAACAACATAAATACAATTTAATGAAACATAGGATAAACAACATAAATACAATTTAATAAAGCATAGGATAAAACAACATAAATACAATTTAATAAAGCATAGGCTAAAACTACATAAACACAATTTAATAAAGCATAGGATAAAACAAATTAAATACAATATAATAAAGCATAGGATAAAACAACATAAATTCAATTTAATAAAGCATAGGATAAAACAACATAAATACAATTTAATAAAGCATAAGATAAAACAACATGAATACAATTTAATAAAGCATAGGATAAAACAACATAAATACAATTTAATAAAGCATAGGATAAAACAACATAAATACAATTTAATAAAGCATATGATAAAACAACATAAATAAAATTTAATAAAGCATAGGATAAAACAACATAAATACAATTTAATAAAGCATAGGATAAAACAACATAAATAAAATTTAATAAAGCATAGGATAAAACAACATAAATACAATTTAATAAAGCATATGATAAAACAACATAAATACAATTTAATAAAGCATAGGTTAAAACAACATAAATACAATTTAATAAAGCATAGGAAAAAACAACATAAATACAATTTAATAAAGCATAGGATAAAACAACATAAATAAAATTTAATATAGCATAGGATAAAACAACATAAATACAATTAAATAAAGCATAGGATAAAACAACATAAATACAATTTAATAAAGAATAGGATAAAACAACATAAATAAAATTTAATATAGCATAGGATAAAACAACATAAATACAATTAAATAAAGCATAGGATAAAACAACATAAATACAATTTAATAAAGCATAGGATAAAACAACATAAATACAATTTAATAAAGCATAGGATAAACAACATAAATACAATTTAATAAAGCATAGGATAAAACAACATAAATACAATTTAATAAAGCATAGGCTAAAACTACATAAATACAATTTAATAAAGCATAGGATAAAACAAATTAAATACAATATAATAAAGCATAGGATAAAACAACATAAATTCAATTTAATAAAGCATAGGATAAAACAACATAAATACAATTTAATAAAGCATAAGATAAAACAACATGAATACAATTTAATAAAGCATAGGATAAAACAACATAAATACAATTTAATAAAGCATAAGTTAAAACAACATAAATACAATTTAATAAAGCACAGGATAAAACAAAATAAATAAAATTTAATAAAGCATAGGATAAAACAACATAAATAAAATTTAATAAAGCATAGGATAAAACAACATAAATACAATTTAATAAAGCATAGGATAAAACAACATAAATAAAATTTAATAAAGCATAGGATAAAACAACATAAATACAATTTAATAAAGCATATGATAAAACAACATAAATACAATTTAATAAAGCATAGGTTAAAACAACATAAATACAATTTAATAAAGCATAGGAAAAAACAACATAAATACAATTTAATAAAGCATAGGATAAAACAACATAAATAAAATTTAATATAGCATAGGATAAAACAACATAAATACAATTAAATAAAGCATAGGATAAAACAACATAAATACAATTTAATAAAGCATAGGATAAAACAACATAAATACAATTTAATAAAGCATAGGATAAAACAACATAAATACAATTTAATAAAGCATAGGATAAAACAACATAAATACAATTTAATAAAGCATAGGATAAAACAACATAAATAAAATTTAATAAAGCATAGGTTAAAATAACATAAATACAATTTAATAAAGCATAGGACAAAACAACATAAAAACAATTTAAAAAAGCATAGTTTAAAACAACATAAATACAATTTAATAAAGCATAGGATAAAACCACAGAATTACAATTTAATAAAGCATAGGATAAAACAACATAAATACAATATAATAAAGTATAGGACAAAACAACATAAATACAATTTAATAAAGCATAGGATAAAACAACATAAATACAATTTAATGAAGCATAGGATAAACAACATAAATACAATTTAATAAAGCATAGGATAAACAACATAAATACAATTTAATAAAGCATAGGCTAAAACTACATAAATACAATTTAATAAAGCATAGGATAAAACAACATAAATACAATTTAATAAAGCATAGGATAAAACAACATAAATAAAATTTAATATAGCATAGGATAAAACAACATAAATACAATTAAATAAAGCATAGGATAAAACAACATAAATACAATTTAATAAAGAATAGGATAAAACAACATAAATAAAATTTAATATAGCATAGGATAAAACAACATAAATACAATTAATAAAGCATAGGATAAAACAACATAAATACAATTTAATAAAGCATAGGATAAAACAACATAAATACAATTTAATAAAGCATAGGATAAACAACATAAATACAATTTAATAAAGCATAGGATAAAACAACATAAATACAATTTAATAAAGCATAGGCTAAAACTACATAAATACAATTTAATAAAGCATAGGATAAAACAAATTAAATACAATATAATAAAGCATAGGATAAAACAACATAAATTCAATTTAATAAAGCATAGGATAAAACAACATAAATACAATTTAATAAAGCATAAGATAAAACAACATGAATACAATTTAATAAAGCATAGGATAAAACAACATAAATACAATTTAATAAAGCATAGGATAAAACAACATAAATACAATTTAATAAAGCATATGATAAAACAACATAAATACAATTTAATAAAGCATAGGTTAAAACAACATAAATACAATTTAATAAAGCATAGGTTAAAACAACATAAATACAATTTAATAAAGCATAGGAAAAAACAACATAAATACAATTTAATAAAGCATAGGATAAAACAACATAAATAAAATTTAATATAGCATAGGATAAAACAACATAAATACAATTTAATAAAGCATAGGATAAAACAACATAAATACAATTTAATAAAGCATAGGATAAAACAACATAAATACAATTTAATAAAGCATAGGATAAAACAACATAAATAAAATTTAATAAAGCATAGGTTAAAATAACATAAATACAATTTAATAAAGCATAGGACAAAACAACATAAAAACAATTTAAAAAAGCATAGTTTAAAACAACATAAATACAATTTAATAAAGCATAGGATAAAACCACAGAATTACAATTTAATAAAGCATAGGATAAAACAACATAAATACAATATAATAAAGTATAGGACAAAACAACATAAATACAATTTAATAAAGCATAGGATAAAACAACATAAATACAATTTAATGAAGCATAGGATAAACAACATAAATACAATTTAATAAAGCATAGGATAAACAACATAAATACAATTTAATAAAGCATAGGCTAAAACTACATAAATACAATTTAATAAAGCTTAGGATAAAACAAATTAAATACAATATAATAAAGCATAGGATAAAACAACATAAATTCAATTTAATAAAGCATAGGATAAAACAACATAAATACAATTTAATAAAGCATAAGATAAAACAACATGAATACAATTTAATAAAGCATAGGTTAAAACAACATAAATACAATTTAATAAAGCATAGGATAAAACAACATAAATATAATTTAATAAAGCATAGGTTAAAACAACATAAATACAATTTAATAAAGCACAGGATAAAGCAACATAAATACAATTTAATAAAGCATAGGATAAAACAACATAAATAAAATTTAATAAAGCATAGGATAAAACAACATAAATACAATTTAATAAAGCATAGGATAAAACAACATAAATAAAATTTAATAAAGCATAGGTTAAAACAACATAAATACAATTTAATAAAGCATATAATAAAACCACAGAAATACAATTTAATAAAGCATAGGATAAAACAACATAAATACAATTTAATAAAGCATAGGACAAAACACCATAAATACAATTTAATAAAGCAGAGGATAAAACAACATAAATACAATTTAATGAAACAGGATAAACAACATAAATACAATTTAATAAAGCATAGGATAAAACAACATAAATACAATTTAATAAAGCATAGGCTAAAACTACATAAATACAATTTAATAAAGCATAGGATAAAACAAATTAAATACAATATAATAAAGCATAGGATAAAACAACATAAATTCAATTTAATAAAGCATAGGATAAAACAACATAAATACAATTTAATAAAGCATAAGATAAAACAACATGAATACAATTTAATAAAGCATAGGATAAAACAACATAAATACAATTTAATAAAGCATAAGTTAAAACAACATAAATACAATTTAATAAAGCATAGGATAAAACAACATAAATTCAATTTAATAAAGCATAGGATAAAACAACATAAATACAATTTAATAAAGCACAGGATAAAACAAAATAAATAAAATTTAATAAAGCATAGGATAAAACAACATAAATAAAATTTAATAAAGCATAGGATAAAACAACATAAATACAATTTAATAAAGCATAGGATAAAACAACATAAATAAAATTTAATAAAGCATAGGATAAAACAACATAAATACAATTTAATAAAGCATATGATAAAACAACATAAATACAATTTAATAAAGCATAGGTTAAAACAACATAAATTCAATTTAATAAAGCATAGGAAAAAACAACATAAATACAATTTAATAAAGCATAGGATAAAACAACATAAATAAAATTTAATATAGCATAGGATAAAACAACATAAATACAATTAAATAAAGCATAGGATAAAACAACATAAATACAATTTAATAAAGCATAGGATAAAACAACATAAATACAATTTAATAAAGCATAGGATAAAACAACATAAATACAATTTAATAAAGCATAGGATAAAACAACATAAATACAATTTAATAAAGCATAGGATAAAACAACATAAATACAATTTAATAAAGCATAGGATAAAACAACATAAATACAATTTAATAAAGCATAGGATAAAACAACATAAATAAAATTTAATAAAGCATAGGATAAAACAACATAAATACAATTTAATAAAGCATAGGATAAAACAACATAAATAAAATTTAATAAAGCATAGGTTAAAATAACATAAATACAATTTAATAAAGCATAGGACAAAACAACATAAAAACAATTTAATAAAGCATAGTTTAAAACAACATAAATACAATTTAATAAAGCATAGGATAAAACCACAGAATTACAATTTAATAAAGCATAGGATAAAACAACATAAATACAATTTAATAAAGTATAGGACAAAACAACATAAATACAATTTAATAAAGCATAGGATAAAACAACATAAATACAATTTAATGAAACATAGGATAAACAACATAAATACAATTTAATAAAGCATAGGATAAACAACATAAATACAATTTAATAAAGCATAGGCTAAAACTACATAAATACAATTTAATAAAGCTTAGGATAAAACAAATTAAATACAATATAATAAAGCATAGGATAAAACAACATAAATTCAATTTAATAAAGCATAGTATAAAACAACATAAATATAATTTAATAAAGCATAGGTTAAAACAACATAAATACAATTTAATAAAGCACAGGATAAAACAACATAAATACAATTTAATAAAGCATAAGACAAAAAAACATAAATACAATTTAATAAAGCATATGTTAAAACAACATAAATACAATTTAATAAAGCATAGGTTAAAACAACATAAATACAATTTAATAAAGCATAGGATAAAACAACATAAATACAATTTAATAAAGCATAGGATAAAACAACATAAATACAATTTAATAAAGCAGAGGATAAAACAACATAAATAAAATTTAATAAAGCATAGGATAAAACAACATAAATACAATTAAATAAAGCATAGGATAAAACAACATAAATACAATTTAATATAGCATAGGATAAAACAACATAAATACAATTTAATAAAGCATAGGATAAAACAACATAAATACAATTTAATAAAGCAAAGGATAAAACAACATGAATAAAATTTAATAAAGCATAGGTTAAAATAACATAAATACAATTTAATAAAGCATAGGACAAAACAACATAAAAACAATTTAATAAAGCATAGTTTAAAACAACATAAATACAATTTAATAAAGCATAGGATAAAACCACAGAATTACTATTTAATAAAGCATAGGATAAAACCACAGAATTACTATTTAATAAAGCATAGGATAAAACAACATAAATACAATTTAATAAAGCATAGGATAAAACAACATAAATACAATTTAATAAAGCATAGGATAAAACAACATAAATACAATTTAATAAAGCATAGGATAAAACAACATAAATACAATTTAATAAAGCATAGGATAAAACAACATAAATAAAATTTAATAAAGCATAGGATAAAACAACATAAATACAATTTAATAAAGCATAGGATAAAACAACATAAATAAAATTTAATAAAGCATAGGTTAAAATAACATAAATACAATTTAATAAAGCATAGGACAAAACAACATAAAAACAATTTAATAAAGCATAGTTTAAAACAACATAAATACAATTTAATAAAGCATAGGATAAAACCACAGAATTACAATTTAATAAAGCATAGGATAAAACAACATAAATACAATTTAATAAAGTATAGGACAAAACAACATAAATACAATTTAATAAAGCATAGGATAAAACAACATAAATACAATTTAATGAAACATAGGATAAACAACATAAATACAATTTAATAAAGCATAGGATAAACAACATAAATACAATTTAATAAAGCATAGGCTAAAACTACATAAATACAATTTAATAAAGCTTAGGATAAAACAAATTAAATACAATATAATAAAGCATAGGATAAAACAACATAAATTCAATTTAATAAAGCATAGTATAAAACAACATAAATATAATTTAATAAAGCATAGGTTAAAACAACATAAATACAATTTAATAAAGCACAGGATAAAACAACATAAATACAATTTAATAAAGCATAAGACAAAAAAACATAAATACAATTTAATAAAGCATATGTTAAAACAACATAAATACAATTTAATAAAGCATAGGTTAAAACAACATAAATACAATTTAATAAAGCATAGGATAAAACAACATAAATACAATTTAATAAAGCATAGGATAAAACAACATAAATACAATTTAATAAAGCAGAGGATAAAACAACATAAATAAAATTTAATAAAGCATAGGATAAAACAACATAAATACAATTAAATAAAGCATAGGATAAAACAACATAAATACAATTTAATATAGCATAGGATAAAACAACATAAATACAATTTAATAAAGCATAGGATAAAACAACATAAATACAATTTAATAAAGCAAAGGATAAAACAACATGAATAAAATTTAATAAAGCATAGGTTAAAATAACATAAATACAATTTAATAAAGCATAGGACAAAACAACATAAAAACAATTTAATAAAGCATAGTTTAAAACAACATAAATACAATTTAATAAAGCATAGGATAAAACCACAGAATTACTATTTAATAAAGCATAGGATAAAACCACAGAATTACTATTTAATAAAGCATAGGATAAAACAACATAAATACAATTTAATAAAGCATAGGATAAAACAACATAAATACAATTTAATAAAGCATAGGATAAAACAACATAAATACAATTTAATAAAGCATAGGATAAAACAACATAAATACAATTTAATAAAGCATAGGATAAAACAACATAAATACAATTTAATAAAGCATAGGATAAAACAAAATAAATAAAATTTAATAAAGCATAGGTTAAAATAACATAAATACAATTTAATAAACATAGGACAAAACAACATAAATACAATTTAATAAAGCACAGGATAAAACAACATAAATACAATTTAGTAAAGCATAGGTCAAAATAACATAAATATAATTTAATAAAGCATAGGATAAAACAACATAAATACAATTTAATAAAGCATAGGTTAAAACAACATAAATACAATTTAATAAAGCATAGGATAAAACAACATAAATACAATTTAATAAAGCATAGGATAAAACAACATAAATAAAATTTAATAAAGCATAGGATAAAACAACATAAATAAAAATTTAATAAAGCATAGGATAAAACAACATAAATACAATTTAATAAAGCATAGGATAAAACAACATAAATACAATTTAATAAAGCGTAGCATAAAACAACATAAATACAATTTAATAAAGCATAGGATAAAACAACATAAATACAATTTAATAAAGCGTAGCATAAAACAACATAAATACAATTTAATAAAGCATAGGATAAAACAACATAAATTCAATTTAATAAAGCATAGGATAAAACAACATAAATACAATTTAATAAAGCACAGGATAAAACAACATAAATACAATTAAATAAAGCATAGGATAAAACAACATAAATACAATTTAATAAAGCATAGGATAAAACAACATAAATACAATTTAATAAAGCATAGGATAAACAACATAAATACAATTTAATAAAGCATAGGATAAAACAACATAAATACAATTTAATAAAGCATAGGCTAAAACTACATAAATACAATTTAATAAAGCATAGGATAAAACAAATTAAATACAATATAATAAAGCATAGGATAAAACAACATAAATTCAATTTAATAAAGCATAGGATAAAACAACATAAATACAATTTAATAAAGCATAAGATAAAACAACATGAATACAATTTAATAAAGCATAGGATAAAACAACATAAATACAATTTAATAAAGCATAAGTTAAAACAACATAAATACAATTTAATAAAGCACAGGATAAAACAAAATAAATAAAATTTAATAAAGCATAGGATAAAACAACATAAATAAAATTTAATAAAGCATAGGATAAAACAAAATAAATACAATTTAATAAAGCATAGGATAAAACAACATAAATAAAATTTAATAAAGCATAGGATAAAACAACATAAATACAATTTAATAAAGCATATGATAAAACAACATAAATACAATTTAATAAAGCATAGGTTAAAACAACATAAATACAATTTAATAAAGCATAGGAAAAAACAACATAAATACAATTTAATAAAGCATAGGATAAAACAACATAAATAAAATTTAATAAAGCATAGGATAAAACAACATAAATACAATTTAATAAAGCATAGGACAAAACAACATAAATACAATTTAATAAAGCAGAGGATAAAACAACATAAATACAATTTAATGAAACATAGGATAAACAACATAAATACAATTTAATAAAGCATAGGATAAAACAACATAAATACAATTTAATAAAGCATAAGATAAAACAACATGAATACAATTTAATAAAGCATAGGATAAAACAACATAAATACAATTTAATAAAGCATAGGATAAAACAATATAAATACAATTTAATAAAGCATATGATAAAACAACATAAATAAAATTTAATAAAGCATAGGATAAAACAACATAAATACAATTTAATAAAGCATAGGATAAAACAACATAAATAAAATTTAATAAAGCATAGGATAAAACAACATAAATACAATTTAATAAAGCATATGATAAAACAACATAAATACAATTTAATAAAGCATAGGTTAAAACAACATAAATACAATTTAATAAAGCATAGGAAAAAACAACATAAATACAATTTAATAAAGCATAGGATAAAACAACATAAATAAAATTTAATATAGCATAGGATAAAACAACATAAATACAATTAAATAAAGCATAGGATAAAACAACATAAATACAATTTAATAAAGAATAGGATAAAACAACATAAATAAAATTTAATATAGCATAGGATAAAACAACATAAATACAATTAAATAAAGCATAGGATAAAACAACATAAATACAATTTAATAAAGCATAGGATAAAACAACATAAATACAATTTAATAAAGCATAGGATAAACAACATAAATACAATTTAATAAAGCATAGGATAAAACAACATAAATACAATTTAATAAAGCATAGGCTAAAACTACATAAATACAATTTAATAAAGCATAGGATAAAACAAATTAAATACAATATAATAAAGCATAGGATAAAACAACATAAATTCAATTTAATAAAGCATAGGATAAAACAACATAAATACAATTTAATAAAGCATAAGATAAAACAACATGAATACAATTTAATAAAGCATAGGATAAAACAACATAAATACAATTTAATAAAGCATAAGTTAAAACAACATAAATACAATTTAATAAAGCACAGGATAAAACAAAATAAATAAAATTTAATAAAGCATAGGATAAAACAACATAAATAAAATTTAATAAAGCATAGGATAAAACAACATAAATACAATTTAATAAAGCATAGGATAAAACAACATAAATAAAATTTAATAAAGCATAGGATAAAACAACATAAATACAATTTAATAAAGCATATGATAAAACAACATAAATACAATTTAATAAAGCATAGGTTAAAACAACATAAATACAATTTAATAAAGCATAGGAAAAAACAACATAAATACAATTTAATAAAGCATAGGATAAAACAACATAAATAAAATTTAATATAGCATAGGATAAAACAACATAAATACAATTAAATAAAGCATAGGATAAAACAACATAAATACAATTTAATAAAGCATAGGATAAAACAACATAAATACAATTTAATAAAGCATAGGATAAAACAACATAAATACAATTTAATAAAGCATAGGATAAAACAACATAAATACAATTTAATAAAGCATAGGATAAAACAACATAAATAAAATTTAATAAAGCATAGGTTAAAATAACATAAATACAATTTAATAAAGCATAGGACAAAACAACATAAAAACAATTTAAAAAAGCATAGTTTAAAACAACATAAATACAATTTAATAAAGCATAGGATAAAACCACAGAATTACAATTTAATAAAGCATAGGATAAAACAACATAAATACAATATAATAAAGTATAGGACAAAACAACATAAATACAATTTAATAAAGCATAGGATAAAACAACATAAATACAATTTAATGAAGCATAGGATAAACAACATAAATACAATTTAATAAAGCATAGGATAAACAACATAAATACAATTTAATAAAGCATAGGCTAAAACTACATAAATACAATTTAATAAAGCTTAGGATAAAACAAATTAAATACAATATAATAAAGCATAGGATAAAACAACATAAATTCAATTTAATAAAGCATAGGATAAAACAACATAAATACAATTTAATAAAGCATAAGATAAAACAACATGAATACAATTTAATAAAGCATAGGTTAAAACAACATAAATACAATTTAATAAAGCATAGGATAAAACAACATAAATATAATTTAATAAAGCATAGGTTAAAACAACATAAATACAATTTAATAAAGCACAGGATAAAGCAACATAAATACAATTTAATAAAGCATAGGATAAAACAACATAAATAAAATTTAATAAAGCATAGGATAAAACAACATAAATACAATTTAATAAAGCATAGGATAAAACAACATAAATAAAATTTAATAAAGCATAGGTTAAAACAACATAAATACAATTTAATAAAGCATATAATAAAACCACAGAAATACAATTTAATAAAGCATAGGATAAAACAACATAAATACAATTTAATAAAGCATAGGACAAAACACCATAAATACAATTTAATAAAGCAGAGGATAAAACAACATAAATACAATTTAATGAAACAGGATAAACAACATAAATACAATTTAATAAAGCATAGGATAAAACAACATAAATACAATTTAATAAAGCATAGGCTAAAACTACATAAATACAATTTAATAAAGCATAGGATAAAACAAATTAAATACAATATAATAAAGCATAGGATAAAACAACATAAATTCAATTTAATAAAGCATAGGATAAAACAACATAAATACAATTTAATAAAGCATAAGATAAAACAACATGAATACAATTTAATAAAGCATAGGATAAAACAACATAAATACAATTTAATAAAGCATAAGTTAAAACAACATAAATACAATTTAATAAAGCATAGGATAAAACAACATAAATTCAATTTAATAAAGCATAGGATAAAACAACATAAATACAATTTAATAAAGCACAGGATAAAACAAAATAAATAAAATTTAATAAAGCATAGGATAAAACAACATAAATAAAATTTAATAAAGCATAGGATAAAACAACATAAATACAATTTAATAAAGCATAGGATAAAACAACATAAATACAATTTAATAAAGCATAGGATAAAACAACATAAATACAATTTAATAAAGCATAGGATAAAACAACATAAATACAATTTAATAAAGCATAGGATAAAACAAAATAAATAAAATTTAATAAAGCATAGGTTAAAATAACATAAATACAATTTAATAAACATAGGACAAAACAACATAAATACAATTTAATAAAGCACAGGATAAAACAACATAAATACAATTTAGTAAAGCATAGGTCAAAATAACATAAATATAATTTAATAAAGCATAGGATAAAACAACATAAATACAATTTAATAAAGCATAGGTTAAAACAACATAAATACAATTTAATAAAGCATAGGATAAAACAACATAAATACAATTTAATAAAGCATAGGATAAAACAACATAAATAAAATTTAATAAAGCATAGGATAAAACAACATAAATAAAAATTTAATAAAGCATAGGATAAAACAACATAAATACAATTTAATAAAGCATAGGATAAAACAACATAAATACAATTTAATAAAGCGTAGCATAAAACAACATAAATACAATTTAATAAAGCATAGGATAAAACAACATAAATACAATTTAATAAAGCGTAGCATAAAACAACATAAATACAATTTAATAAAGCATAGGATAAAACAACATAAATTCAATTTAATAAAGCATAGGATAAAACAACATAAATACAATTTAATAAAGCACAGGATAAAACAACATAAATACAATTAAATAAAGCATAGGATAAAACAACATAAATACAATTTAATAAAGCATAGGATAAAACAACATAAATACAATTTAATAAAGCATAGGATAAACAACATAAATACAATTTAATAAAGCATAGGATAAAACAACATAAATACAATTTAATAAAGCATAGGCTAAAACTACATAAATACAATTTAATAAAGCATAGGATAAAACAAATTAAATACAATATAATAAAGCATAGGATAAAACAACATAAATTCAATTTAATAAAGCATAGGATAAAACAACATAAATACAATTTAATAAAGCATAAGATAAAACAACATGAATACAATTTAATAAAGCATAGGATAAAACAACATAAATACAATTTAATAAAGCATAAGTTAAAACAACATAAATACAATTTAATAAAGCACAGGATAAAACAAAATAAATAAAATTTAATAAAGCATAGGATAAAACAACATAAATAAAATTTAATAAAGCATAGGATAAAACAAAATAAATACAATTTAATAAAGCATAGGATAAAACAACATAAATAAAATTTAATAAAGCATAGGA
The DNA here is from genome assembly GCF_046119375.1 of Phyllobates terribilis. NCBI lineage: Eukaryota > Metazoa > Chordata > Amphibia > Anura > Dendrobatidae > Phyllobates > Phyllobates terribilis. The sequence goes on from NW_027362780.1 coordinate 118,942, forward strand.
TAAAACAACATAAATACAATTTAATAAAGCATATGATAAAACAACATAAATACAATTTAATAAAGCATAGGTTAAAACAACATAAATACAATTTAATAAAGCATAGGAAAAAACAACATAAATACAATTTAATAAAGCATAGGATAAAACAACATAAATAAAATTTAATAAAGCATAGGATAAAACAACATAAATACAATTTAATAAAGCATAGGACAAAACAACATAAATACAATTTAATAAAGCAGAGGATAAAACAACATAAATACAATTTAATGAAACATAGGATAAACAACATAAATACAATTTAATAAAGCATAGGATAAAACAACATAAATACAATTTAATAAAGCATAAGATAAAACAACATGAATACAATTTAATAAAGCATAGGATAAAACAACATAAATACAATTTAATAAAGCATAGGATAAAACAATATAAATACAATTTAATAAAGCATATGATAAAACAACATAAATAAAATTTAATAAAGCATAGGATAAAACAACATAAATACAATTTAATAAAGCATAGGATAAAACAACATAAATAAAATTTAATAAAGCATAGGATAAAACAACATAAATACAATTTAATAAAGCATATGATAAAACAACATAAATACAATTTAATAAAGCATAGGTTAAAACAACATAAATACAATTTAATAAAGCATAGGAAAAAACAACATAAATACAATTTAATAAAGCATAGGATAAAACAACATAAATAAAATTTAATATAGCATAGGATAAAACAACATAAATACAATTAAATAAAGCATAGGATAAAACAACATAAATACAATTTAATAAAGAATAGGATAAAACAACATAAATAAAATTTAATATAGCATAGGATAAAACAACATAAATACAATTAAATAAAGCATAGGATAAAACAACATAAATACAATTTAATAAAGCATAGGATAAAACAACATAAATACAATTTAATAAAGCATAGGATAAACAACATAAATACAATTTAATAAAGCATAGGATAAAACAACATAAATACAATTTAATAAAGCATAGGCTAAAACTACATAAATACAATTTAATAAAGCATAGGATAAAACAAATTAAATACAATATAATAAAGCATAGGATAAAACAACATAAATTCAATTTAATAAAGCATAGGATAAAACAACATAAATACAATTTAATAAAGCATAAGATAAAACAACATGAATACAATTTAATAAAGCATAGGATAAAACAACATAAATACAATTTAATAAAGCATAAGTTAAAACAACATAAATACAATTTAATAAAGCACAGGATAAAACAAAATAAATAAAATTTAATAAAGCATAGGATAAAACAACATAAATAAAATTTAATAAAGCATAGGATAAAACAACATAAATACAATTTAATAAAGCATAGGATAAAACAACATAAATAAAATTTAATAAAGCATAGGATAAAACAACATAAATACAATTTAATAAAGCATATGATAAAACAACATAAATACAATTTAATAAAGCATAGGTTAAAACAACATAAATACAATTTAATAAAGCATAGGAAAAAACAACATAAATACAATTTAATAAAGCATAGGATAAAACAACATAAATAAAATTTAATATAGCATAGGATAAAACAACATAAATACAATTAAATAAAGCATAGGATAAAACAACATAAATACAATTTAATAAAGCATAGGATAAAACAACATAAATACAATTTAATAAAGCATAGGATAAAACAACATAAATACAATTTAATAAAGCATAGGATAAAACAACATAAATACAATTTAATAAAGCATAGGATAAAACAACATAAATAAAATTTAATAAAGCATAGGTTAAAATAACATAAATACAATTTAATAAAGCATAGGACAAAACAACATAAAAACAATTTAAAAAAGCATAGTTTAAAACAACATAAATACAATTTAATAAAGCATAGGATAAAACCACAGAATTACAATTTAATAAAGCATAGGATAAAACAACATAAATACAATATAATAAAGTATAGGACAAAACAACATAAATACAATTTAATAAAGCATAGGATAAAACAACATAAATACAATTTAATGAAGCATAGGATAAACAACATAAATACAATTTAATAAAGCATAGGATAAACAACATAAATACAATTTAATAAAGCATAGGCTAAAACTACATAAATACAATTTAATAAAGCTTAGGATAAAACAAATTAAATACAATATAATAAAGCATAGGATAAAACAACATAAATTCAATTTAATAAAGCATAGGATAAAACAACATAAATACAATTTAATAAAGCATAAGATAAAACAACATGAATACAATTTAATAAAGCATAGGTTAAAACAACATAAATACAATTTAATAAAGCATAGGATAAAACAACATAAATATAATTTAATAAAGCATAGGTTAAAACAACATAAATACAATTTAATAAAGCACAGGATAAAGCAACATAAATACAATTTAATAAAGCATAGGATAAAACAACATAAATAAAATTTAATAAAGCATAGGATAAAACAACATAAATACAATTTAATAAAGCATAGGATAAAACAACATAAATAAAATTTAATAAAGCATAGGTTAAAACAACATAAATACAATTTAATAAAGCATATAATAAAACCACAGAAATACAATTTAATAAAGCATAGGATAAAACAACATAAATACAATTTAATAAAGCATAGGACAAAACACCATAAATACAATTTAATAAAGCAGAGGATAAAACAACATAAATACAATTTAATGAAACAGGATAAACAACATAAATACAATTTAATAAAGCATAGGATAAAACAACATAAATACAATTTAATAAAGCATAGGCTAAAACTACATAAATACAATTTAATAAAGCATAGGATAAAACAAATTAAATACAATATAATAAAGCATAGGATAAAACAACATAAATTCAATTTAATAAAGCATAGGATAAAACAACATAAATACAATTTAATAAAGCATAAGATAAAACAACATGAATACAATTTAATAAAGCATAGGATAAAACAACATAAATACAATTTAATAAAGCATAAGTTAAAACAACATAAATACAATTTAATAAAGCATAGGATAAAACAACATAAATTCAATTTAATAAAGCATAGGATAAAACAACATAAATACAATTTAATAAAGCACAGGATAAAACAAAATAAATAAAATTTAATAAAGCATAGGATAAAACAACATAAATAAAATTTAATAAAGCATAGGATAAAACAACATAAATACAATTTAATAAAGCATAGGATAAAACAACATAAATAAAATTTAATAAAGCATAGGATAAAACAACATAAATACAATTTAATAAAGCATATGATAAAACAACATAAATACAATTTAATAAAGCATAGGTTAAAACAACATAAATTCAATTTAATAAAGCATAGGAAAAAACAACATAAATACAATTTAATAAAGCATAGGATAAAGCAACATAAATAAAATTTAATATAGCATAGGATAAAACAACATAAATACAATTAAATAAAGCATAGGATAAAACAACATAAATACAATTTAATAAAGCATAGGATAAAACAACATAAATACAATTTAATAAAGCATAGGATAAAACAACATAAATACAATTTAATAAAGCATAGGATAAAACAACATAAATACAATTTAATAAAGCATAGGATAAAACAACATAAATTAAATTTAATAAAGCATAGGATAAAACAACATAAATACAATTTAATAAAGCATAGGATAAAACAACATAAATAAAATTTAATAAAGCATAGGTTAAAATAACATAAATACAATTTAATAAAGCATAGGACAAAACAACATAAAAACAATTTAATAAAGCATAGTTTAAAACAACATAAATACAATTTAATAAAGCATAGGATAAAACCACAGAATTACAATTTAATAAAGCATAGGATAAAACAACATAAATACAATTTAATAAAGCATAGGACAAAACAACATAAATACAATTTAATAAAGCAGAGGATAAAACAACATAAATACAATTTAATGAAACATAGGATAAACAACATAAATACAATTTAATAAAGCATAGGATAAAACAACATAAATACAATTTAATAAAGCATAAGATAAAACAACATGAATACAATTTAATAAAGCATAGGATAAAACAACATAAATACAATTTAATAAAGCATAGGATAAAACAATATAAATACAATTTAATAAAGCATATGATAAAACAACATAAATAAAATTTAATAAAGCATAGGATAAAACAACATAAATACAATTTAATAAAGCATAGGATAAAACAACATAAATAAAATTTAATAAAGCATAGGATAAAACAACATAAATACAATTTAATAAAGCATATGATAAAACAACATAAATACAATTTAATAAAGCATAGGTTAAAACAACATAAATACAATTTAATAAAGCATAGGAAAAAACAACATAAATACAATTTAATAAAGCATAGGATAAAACAACATAAATAAAATTTAATATAGCATAGGATAAAACAACATAAATACAATTAAATAAAGCATAGGATAAAACAACATAAATACAATTTAATAAAGAATAGGATAAAACAACATAAATAAAATTTAATATAGCATAGGATAAAACAACATAAATACAATTAAATAAAGCATAGGATAAAACAACATAAATACAATTTAATAAAGCATAGGATAAAACAACATAAATACAATTTAATAAAGCATAGGATAAACAACATAAATACAATTTAATAAAGCATAGGATAAAACAACATAAATACAATTTAATAAAGCATAGGCTAAAACTACATAAATACAATTTAATAAAGCATAGGATAAAACAAATTAAATACAATATAATAAAGCATAGGATAAAACAACATAAATTCAATTTAATAAAGCATAGGATAAAACAACATAAATACAATTTAATAAAGCATAAGATAAAACAACATGAATACAATTTAATAAAGCATAGGATAAAACAACATAAATACAATTTAATAAAGCATAAGTTAAAACAACATAAATACAATTTAATAAAGCACAGGATAAAACAAAATAAATAAAATTTAATAAAGCATAGGATAAAACAACATAAATAAAATTTAATAAAGCATAGGATAAAACAACATAAATACAATTTAATAAAGCATAGGATAAAACAACATAAATAAAATTTAATAAAGCATAGGATAAAACAACATAAATACAATTTAATAAAGCATATGATAAAACAACATAAATACAATTTAATAAAGCATAGGTTAAAACAACATAAATACAATTTAATAAAGCATAGGAAAAAACAACATAAATACAATTTAATAAAGCATAGGATAAAACAACATAAATAAAATTTAATATAGCATAGGATAAAACAACATAAATACAATTAAATAAAGCATAGGATAAAACAACATAAATACAATTTAATAAAGCATAGGATAAAACAACATAAATACAATTTAATAAAGCATAGGATAAAACAACATAAATACAATTTAATAAAGCATAGGATAAAACAACATAAATACAATTTAATAAAGCATAGGATAAAACAACATAAATAAAATTTAATAAAGCATAGGTTAAAATAACATAAATACAATTTAATAAAGCATAGGACAAAACAACATAAAAACAATTTAAAAAAGCATAGTTTAAAACAACATAAATACAATTTAATAAAGCATAGGATAAAACCACAGAATTACAATTTAATAAAGCATAGGATAAAACAACATAAATACAATATAATAAAGTATAGGACAAAACAACATAAATACAATTTAATAAAGCATAGGATAAAACAACATAAATACAATTTAATGAAGCATAGGATAAACAACATAAATACAATTTAATAAAGCATAGGATAAACAACATAAATACAATTTAATAAAGCATAGGCTAAAACTACATAAATACAATTTAATAAAGCTTAGGATAAAACAAATTAAATACAATATAATAAAGCATAGGATAAAACAACATAAATTCAATTTAATAAAGCATAGGATAAAACAACATAAATACAATTTAATAAAGCATAAGATAAAACAACATGAATACAATTTAATAAAGCATAGGTTAAAACAACATAAATACAATTTAATAAAGCATAGGATAAAACAACATAAATATAATTTAATAAAGCATAGGTTAAAACAACATAAATACAATTTAATAAAGCACAGGATAAAGCAACATAAATACAATTTAATAAAGCATAGGATAAAACAACATAAATAAAATTTAATAAAGCATAGGATAAAACAACATAAATACAATTTAATAAAGCATAGGATAAAACAACATAAATAAAATTTAATAAAGCATAGGTTAAAACAACATAAATACAATTTAATAAAGCATATAATAAAACCACAGAAATACAATTTAATAAAGCATAGGATAAAACAACATAAATACAATTTAATAAAGCATAGGACAAAACACCATAAATACAATTTAATAAAGCAGAGGATAAAACAACATAAATACAATTTAATGAAACAGGATAAACAACATAAATACAATTTAATAAAGCATAGGATAAAACAACATAAATACAATTTAATAAAGCATAGGCTAAAACTACATAAATACAATTTAATAAAGCATAGGATAAAACAAATTAAATACAATATAATAAAGCATAGGATAAAACAACATAAATTCAATTTAATAAAGCATAGGATAAAACAACATAAATACAATTTAATAAAGCATAAGATAAAACAACATGAATACAATTTAATAAAGCATAGGATAAAACAACATAAATACAATTTAATAAAGCATAAGTTAAAACAACATAAATACAATTTAATAAAGCATAGGATAAAACAACATAAATTCAATTTAATAAAGCATAGGATAAAACAACATAAATACAATTTAATAAAGCACAGGATAAAACAAAATAAATAAAATTTAATAAAGCATAGGATAAAACAACATAAATAAAATTTAATAAAGCATAGGATAAAACAACATAAATACAATTTAATAAAGCATAGGATAAAACAACATAAATAAAATTTAATAAAGCATAGGATAAAACAACATAAATACAATTTAATAAAGCATATGATAAAACAACATAAATACAATTTAATAAAGCATAGGTTAAAACAACATAAATTCAATTTAATAAAGCATAGGAAAAAACAACATAAATACAATTTAATAAAGCATAGGATAAAGCAACATAAATAAAATTTAATATAGCATAGGATAAAACAACATAAATACAATTAAATAAAGCATAGGATAAAACAACATAAATACAATTTAATAAAGCATAGGATAAAACAACATAAATACAATTTAATAAAGCATAGGATAAAACAACATAAATACAATTTAATAAAGCATAGGATAAAACAACATAAATACAATTTAATAAAGCATAGGATAAAACAACATAAATTAAATTTAATAAAGCATAGGATAAAACAACATAAATACAATTTAATAAAGCATAGGATAAAACAACATAAATAAAATTTAATAAAGCATAGGTTAAAATAACATAAATACAATTTAATAAAGCATAGGACAAAACAACATAAAAACAATTTAATAAAGCATAGTTTAAAACAACATAAATACAATTTAATAAAGCATAGGATAAAACCACAGAATTACAATTTAATAAAGCATAGGATAAAACAACATAAATACAATTTAATAAAGTATAGGACAAAACAACATAAATACAATTTAATAAAGCATAGGATAAAACAACATAAATACAATTTAATGAAACATAGGATAAACAACATAAATACAATTTAATAAAGCATAGGATAAACAACATAAATACAATTTAATAAAGCATAGGCTAAAACTACATAAATACAATTTAATAAAGCTTAGGATAAAACAAATTAAATACAATATAATAAAGCATAGGATAAAACAACATAAATTCAATTTAATAAAGCATAGTATAAAACAACATAAATATAATTTAATAAAGCATAGGTTAAAACAACATAAATACAATTTAATAAAGCACAGGATAAAACAACATAAATACAATTTAATAAAGCATAAGACAAAAAAACATAAATACAATTTAATAAAGCATATGTTAAAACAACATAAATACAATTTAATAAAGCATAAGATAAAACAACATGAATACAATTTAATAAAGCATAGGATAAAACAACATAAATACAATTTAATAAAGCATAAGTTAAAACAACATAAATACAATTTAATAAAGCACAGGATAAAACAAAATAAATAAAATTTAATAAAGCATAGGATAAAACAACATAAATACAATTTAATAAAGCATAGGAAAAAACAACATAAATACAATTTAATAAAGCATAGGATAAAACAACATAAATAAAATTTAATATAGCATAGGATAAAACAACATAAATACAATTAAATAAAGCATAGGATAAAACAACATAAATACAATTTAATAAAGCATAGGATAAAACAACATAAATACAATTTAATAAAGCATAGGATAAAACAACATAAATACAATTTAATAAAGCATAGGATAAAACAACATAAATACAATTTAATAAAGCATAGGATAAAACAACATAAATAAAATTTAATAAAGCATAGGTTAAAATAACATAAATACAATTTAATAAAGCATAGGACAAAACAACATAAAAACAATTTAAAAAAGCATAGTTTAAAACAACATAAATACAATTTAATAAAGCATAGGATAAAACCACAGAATTACAATTTAATAAAGCATAGGATAAAACAACATAAATACAATATAATAAAGTATAGGACAAAACAACATAAATACAATTTAATAAAGCATAGGATAAAACAACATAAATACAATTTAATGAAGCATAGGATAAACAACATAAATACAATTTAATAAAGCATAGGATAAACAACATAAATACAATTTAATAAAGCATAGGCTAAAACTACATAAATACAATTTAATAAAGCTTAGGATAAAACAAATTAAATACAATATAATAAAGCATAGGATAAAACAACATAAATTCAATTTAATAAAGCATAGGATAAAACAACATAAATACAATTTAATAAAGCATAAGATAAAACAACATGAATACAATTTAATAAAGCATAGGTTAAAACAACATAAATACAATTTAATAAAGCATAGGATAAAACAACATAAATATAATTTAATAAAGCATAGGTTAAAACAACATAAATACAATTTAATAAAGCACAGGATAAAGCAACATAAATACAATTTAATAAAGCATAGGATAAAACAACATAAATAAAATTTAATAAAGCATAGGATAAAACAACATAAATACAATTTAATAAAGCATAGGATAAAACAACATAAATAAAATTTAATAAAGCATAGGTTAAAACAACATAAATACAATTTAATAAAGCATATAATAAAACCACAGAAATACAATTTAATAAAGCATAGGATAAAACAACATAAATACAATTTAATAAAGCATAGGACAAAACACCATAAATACAATTTAATAAAGCAGAGGATAAAACAACATAAATACAATTTAATGAAACAGGATAAACAACATAAATACAATTTAATAAAGCATAGGATAAAACAACATAAATACAATTTAATAAAGCATAGGCTAAAACTACATAAATACAATTTAATAAAGCATAGGATAAAACAAATTAAATACAATATAATAAAGCATAGGATAAAACAACATAAATTCAATTTAATAAAGCATAGGATAAAACAACATAAATACAATTTAATAAAGCATAAGATAAAACAACATGAATACAATTTAATAAAGCATAGGTTAAAACAACATAAATACAATTTAATAAAGCATAGGACAAAACAACATAAATACAATTTAATAAAGCATAGGATAAAACAACATACATACAATTTATAAAGCATAGGATAAAACAACATAAATACAATTTAATAAAGCATAGGATAAAACAACATAAATACAATTTAATAAAGCATAGGATAAAACAACATAAATACAATTTAATAAAGCATAGGCTAAAACTACATAAATACAATTTAATAAAGCATAGGATAAAACAAATTAAATACAATTTAATAAAGCATAGCATAAAACAAATTAAATTCAATTTAATAAAGCATAGCATAAAACAACATAAATGCAATTTAATAAAGCATAGGATAAAACAACATAAATACAATTTAATAAAGCATAAGATAAAACAACATGAATACAATTTAATAAAGCATAGGTTAAAACAACATAAATATAATTTAATAAAGCATAGGATAAAACAACATAAATACAATTTAATAAAGCATAAGTTAAAACAACATAAATACAATTTAATAAAGCATAGGATAAAACAACATAAATTCAATTTAATAAAGCATAGGATAAAACAACATAAATGCAATTTAATAAAGCACAGGATAAAACAAAATAAATAAAATTTAATAAAGCATAGGATAAAACAACATAAATAAAATTTAATAAAGCATAGGATAAAACAACATAAATACAATTTAATAAAGCATAGGATAAAACAACATAAATAAAATTTAATAAAGCATAGGATAAAACAACATAAATACAATTTAATAAAGCATATGATAAAACAACATAAATACAATTTAATAAAGCATAGGTTAAAACAACATAAATTCAATTTAATAAAGCATAGGAAAAAACAACATAAATACAATTTAATAAAGCATAGGATAAAACAACATAAATAAAATTTAATATAGCATAGGATAAAACAACATAAATACAATTAAATAAAGCATAGGATAAAACAACATAAATACAATTTAATAAAGCATAGGATAAAACAACATAAATACAATTTAATAAAGCATAGGATAAAACAACATAAATACAATTTAATAAAGCATAGGATAAAACAACAAAAATACAATTTAATAAAGCATAGGATAAAACAACATAAATAAAATTTAATAAAGCATAGGATAAAACAACATAAATACAATTTAATAAAGCATAGGATAAAACAACATAAATAAAATTTAATAAAGCATAGGTTAAAATAACATAAATACAATTTAATAAAGCATAGGACAAAACAACATAAAAACAATTTAATAAAGCATAGTTTAAAACAACATAAATACAATTTAATAAAGCATAGGATAAAACCACAGAATTACAATTTAATAAAGCATAGGATAAAACAACATAAATACAATTTAATAAAGTATAGGACAAAACAACATAAATACAATTTAATAAAGCATAGGATAAAACAACATAAATACAATTTAATGAAACATAGGATAAACAACATAAATACAATTTAATAAAGCATAGGATAAACAACATAAATACAATTTAATAAAGCATAGGCTAAAACTACATAAATACAATTTAATAAAGCTTAGGATAAAACAAATTAAATACAATATAATAAAGCATAGGATAAAACAACATAAATTCAATTTAATAAAGCATAGTATAAAACAACATAAATATAATTTAATAAAGCATAGGTTAAAACAACATAAATACAATTTAATAAAGCACAGGATAAAACAACATAAATACAATTTAATAAAGCATAAGACAAAAAAACATAAATACAATTTAATAAAGCATATGTTAAAACAACATAAATACAATTTAATAAAGCATAGGTTAAAACAACATAAATACAATTTAATAAAGCATAGGATAAAACAACATAAATACAATTTAATAAAGCATAGGATAAAACAACATAAATACAATTTAATAAAGCAGAGGATAAAACAACATAAATAAAATTTAATAAAGCATAGGATAAAACAACATAAATACAATTAAATAAAGCATAGGATAAAACAACATAAATACAATTTAATATAGCATAGGATAAAACAACATAAATACAATTTAATAAAGCATAGGATAAAACAACATAAATACAATTTAATAAAGCAAAGGATAAAACAACATGAATAAAATTTAATAAAGCATAGGTTAAAATAACATAAATACAATTTAATAAAGCATAGGACAAAACAACATAAAAACAATTTAATAAAGCATAGTTTAAAACAACATAAATACAATTTAATAAAGCATAGGATAAAACCACAGAATTACTATTTAATAAAGCATAGGATAAAACCACAGAATTACTATTTAATAAAGCATAGGATAAAACAACATAAATACAATTTAATAAAGCATAGGATAAAACAACATAAATACAATTTAATAAAGCATAGGATAAAACAACATAAATACAATTTAATAAAGCATAGGAAAAAACAACATAAATACAATTTAATAAAGCATAGGATAAAACAACATAAATAAAATTTAATATAGCATAGGATAAAACAACATAAATACAATTAAATAAAGCATAGGATAAAACAACATAAATACAATTTAATAAAGCATAGGATAAAACAACATAAATACAATTTAATAAAGCATAGGATAAAACAACATAAATACAATTTAATAAAGCATAGGATAAAACAACATAAATACAATTTAATAAAGCATAGGATAAAACAACATAAATAAAATTTAATAAAGCATAGGTTAAAATAACATAAATACAATTTAATAAAGCATAGGACAAAACAACATAAAAACAATTTAAAAAAGCATAGTTTAAAACAACATAAATACAATTTAATAAAGCATAGGATAAAACCACAGAATTACAATTTAATAAAGCATAGGATAAAACAACATAAATACAATATAATAAAGTATAGGACAAAACAACATAAATACAATTTAATAAAGCATAGGATAAAACAACATAAATACAATTTAATGAAGCATAGGATAAACAACATAAATACAATTTAATAAAGCATAGGATAAACAACATAAATACAATTTAATAAAGCATAGGCTAAAACTACATAAATACAATTTAATAAAGCTTAGGATAAAACAAATTAAATACAATATAATAAAGCATAGGATAAAACAACATAAATTCAATTTAATAAAGCATAGGATAAAACAACATAAATACAATTTAATAAAGCATAAGATAAAACAACATGAATACAATTTAATAAAGCATAGGTTAAAACAACATAAATACAATTTAATAAAGCATAGGATAAAACAACATAAATATAATTTAATAAAGCATAGGTTAAAACAACATAAATACAATTTAATAAAGCACAGGATAAAGCAACATAAATACAATTTAATAAAGCATAGGATAAAACAACATAAATAAAATTTAATAAAGCATAGGATAAAACAACATAAATACAATTTAATAAAGCATAGGATAAAACAACATAAATAAAATTTAATAAAGCATAGGTTAAAACAACATAAATACAATTTAATAAAGCATATAATAAAACCACAGAAATACAATTTAATAAAGCATAGGATAAAACAACATAAATACAATTTAATAAAGCATAGGACAAAACACCATAAATACAATTTAATAAAGCAGAGGATAAAACAACATAAATACAATTTAATGAAACAGGATAAACAACATAAATACAATTTAATAAAGCATAGGATAAAACAACATAAATACAATTTAATAAAGCATAGGCTAAAACTACATAAATACAATTTAATAAAGCATAGGATAAAACAAATTAAATACAATATAATAAAGCATAGGATAAAACAACATAAATTCAATTTAATAAAGCATAGGATAAAACAACATAAATACAATTTAATAAAGCATAAGATAAAACAACATGAATACAATTTAATAAAGCATAGGATAAAACAACATAAATACAATTTAATAAAGCATAAGTTAAAACAACATAAATACAATTTAATAAAGCATAGGATAAAACAACATAAATTCAATTTAATAAAGCATAGGATAAAACAACATAAATACAATTTAATAAAGCACAGGATAAAACAAAATAAATAAAATTTAATAAAGCATAGGATAAAACAACATAAATAAAATTTAATAAAGCATAGGATAAAACAACATAAATACAATTTAATAAAGCATAGGATAAAACAACATAAATAAAATTTAATAAAGCATAGGATAAAACAACATAAATACAATTTAATAAAGCATATGATAAAACAACATAAATACAATTTAATAAAGCATAGGTTAAAACAACATAAATTCAATTTAATAAAGCATAGGAAAAAACAACATAAATACAATTTAATAAAGCATAGGATAAAGCAACATAAATAAAATTTAATATAGCATAGGATAAAACAACATAAATACAATTAAATAAAGCATAGGATAAAACAACATAAATACAATTTAATAAAGCATAGGATAAAACAACATAAATACAATTTAATAAAGCATAGGATAAAACAACATAAATACAATTTAATAAAGCATAGGATAAAACAACATAAATACAATTTAATAAAGCATAGGATAAAACAACATAAATAAAATTTAATAAAGCATAGGATAAAACAACATAAATACAATTTAATAAAGTATAGGACAAAACAACATAAATACAATTTAATAAAGCATAGGATAAAACAACATAAATACAATTTAATGAAACATAGGATAAACAACATAAATACAATTTAATAAAGCATAGGATAAACAACATAAATACAATTTAATAAAGCATAGGCTAAAACTACATAAATACAATTTAATAAAGCTTAGGATAAAACAAATTAAATACAATATAATAAAGCATAGGATAAAACAACATAAATTCAATTTAATAAAGCATAGTATAAAACAACATAAATATAATTTAATAAAGCATAGGTTAAAACAACATAAATACAATTTAATAAAGCACAGGATAAAACAACATAAATACAATTTAATAAAGCATAAGACAAAAAAACATAAATACAATTTAATAAAGCATATGTTAAAACAACATAAATACAATTTAATAAAGCATAAGATAAAACAACATGAATACAATTTAATAAAGCATAGGATAAAACAACATAAATACAATTTAATAAAGCATAAGTTAAAACAACATAAATACAATTTAATAAAGCACAGGATAAAACAAAATAAATAAAATTTAATAAAGCATAGGATAAAACAACATAAATACAATTTAATAAAGCATAGGAAAAAACAACATAAATACAATTTAATAAAGCATAGGATAAAACAACATAAATAAAATTTAATATAGCATAGGATAAAACAACATAAATACAATTAAATAAAGCATAGGATAAAACAACATAAATACAATTTAATAAAGCATAGGATAAAACAACATAAATACAATTTAATAAAGCATAGGATAAAACAACATAAATACAATTTAATAAAGCATAGGATAAAACAACATAAATACAATTTAATAAAGCATAGGATAAAACAACATAAATAAAATTTAATAAAGCATAGGTTAAAATAACATAAATACAATTTAATAAAGCATAGGACAAAACAACATAAAAACAATTTAAAAAAGCATAGTTTAAAACAACATAAATACAATTTAATAAAGCATAGGATAAAACCACAGAATTACAATTTAATAAAGCATAGGATAAAACAACATAAATACAATATAATAAAGTATAGGACAAAACAACATAAATACAATTTAATAAAGCATAGGATAAAACAACATAAATACAATTTAATGAAGCATAGGATAAACAACATAAATACAATTTAATAAAGCATAGGATAAAACCACAGAATTACAATTTAATAAAGCATAGGATAAAACAACATAAATACAATATAATAAAGTATAGGACAAAACAACATAAATACAATTTAATAAAGCATAGGATAAAACAACATAAATACAATTTAATGAAGCATAGGATAAACAACATAAATACAATTTAATAAAGCATAGGATAAACAACATAAATACAATTTAATAAAGCATAGGCTAAAACTACATAAATACAATTTAATAAAGCTTAGGATAAAACAAATTAAATACAATATAATAAAGCATAGGATAAAACAACATAAATTCAATTTAATAAAGCATAGGATAAAACAACATAAATACAATTTAATAAAGCATAAGATAAAACAACATGAATACAATTTAATAAAGCATAGGTTAAAACAACATAAATACAATTTAATAAAGCATAGGATAAAACAACATAAATATAATTTAATAAAGCATAGGTTAAAACAACATAAATACAATTTAATAAAGCACAGGATAAAGCAACATAAATACAATTTAATAAAGCATAGGATAAAACAACATAAATAAAATTTAATAAAGCATAGGATAAAACAACATAAATACAATTTAATAAAGCATAGGATAAAACAACATAAATAAAATTTAATAAAGCATAGGTTAAAACAACATAAATACAATTTAATAAAGCATATAATAAAACCACAGAAATACAATTTAATAAAGCATAGGATAAAACAACATAAATACAATTTAATAAAGCATAGGACAAAACACCATAAATACAATTTAATAAAGCAGAGGATAAAACAACATAAATACAATTTAATGAAACAGGATAAACAACATAAATACAATTTAATAAAGCATAGGATAAAACAACATAAATACAATTTAATAAAGCATAGGCTAAAACTACATAAATACAATTTAATAAAGCATAGGATAAAACAAATTAAATACAATATAATAAAGCATAGGATAAAACAACATAAATTCAATTTAATAAAGCATAGGATAAAACAACATAAATACAATTTAATAAAGCATAAGATAAAACAACATGAATACAATTTAATAAAGCATAGGATAAAACAACATAAATACAATTTAATAAAGCATAAGTTAAAACAACATAAATACAATTTAATAAAGCATAGGATAAAACAACATAAATTCAATTTAATAAAGCATAGGATAAAACAACATAAATGCAATTTAATAAAGCACAGGATAAAACAAAATAAATAAAATTTAATAAAGCATAGGATAAAACAACATAAATAAAATTTAATAAAGCATAGGATAAAACAACATAAATACAATTTAATAAAGCATAGGATAAAACAACATAAATACAATTTAATAAAGCATAGGATAAAACAACATAAATACAATTTAATAAAGCATAGGATAAAACAACATAAATACAATTTAATAAAGCATAGGATAAAACAAAATAAATAAAATTTAATAAAGCATAGGTTAAAATAACATAAATACAATTTAATAAAGCATAGGACAAAACAACATAAATACAATTTAATAAAGCACAGGATAAAACAACATAAATACAATTTAGTAAAGCATAGGTCAAAATAACATAAATATAATTTAATAAAGCATAGGATAAAACAACATAAATACAATTTAATAAAGCATAGGTTAAAACAACATAAATACAATTTAATAAAGCATAGGATAAAACAACATAAATACAATTTAATAAACATAGGATAAAACAACATAAATAAAATTTAATAAAGCATAGGATAAAACAACATAAATAAAAATTTAATAAAGCATAGGATAAAACAACATAAATACAATTTAATAAAGCATAGGATAAAACAACATAAATACAATTTAATAAAGCGTAGCATAAAACAACATAAATACAATTTAATAAAGCATAGGATAAAACAACATAAATACAATTTAATAAAGCGTAGCATAAAACAACATAAATACAATTTAATAAAGCATAGGATAAAACAACATAAATTCAATTTAATAAAGCATAGGATAAAACAACATAAATACAATTTAATAAAGTACAGGATAAAACAACATAAATACAATTAAATAAAGCATAGGATAAAACAACATAAATACAATTTAATAAAGCATAGGATAAAACAACATAAATACAATTTAATAAAGCATAGGATAAACAACATAAATACAATTTAATAAAGCATAGGATAAAACAACATAAATACAATTTAATAAAGCATAGGCTAAAACTACATAAATACAATTTAATAAAGCATAGGATAAAACAAATTAAATACAATATAATAAAGCATAGGATAAAACAACATAAATTCAATTTAATAAAGCATAGGATAAAACAACATAAATACAATTTAATAAAGCATAAGATAAAACAACATGAATACAATTTAATAAAGCATAGGATAAAACAACATAAATACAATTTAATAAAGCATAAGTTAAAACAACATAAATACAATTTAATAAAGCACAGGATAAAACAAAATAAATAAAATTTAATAAAGCATAGGATAAAACAACATAAATAAAATTTAATAAAGCATAGGATAAAACAACATAAATACAATTTAATAAAGCATAGGATAAAACAACATAAATAAAATTTAATAAAGCATAGGATAAAACAACATAAATACAATTTAATAAAGCATATGATAAAACAACATAAATACAATTTAATAAAGCATAGGTTAAAACAACATAAATACAATTTAATAAAGCATAGGAAAAAACAACATAAATACAATTTAATAAAGCATAGGATAAAACAACATAAATAAAATTTAATAAAGCATAGGATAAAACAACATAAATACAATTTAATAAAGCATAGGACAAAACAACATAAATACAATTTAATAAAGCAGAGGATAAAACAACATAAATACAATTTAATGAAACATAGGATAAACAACATAAATACAATTTAATAAAGCATAGGATAAAACAACATAAATACAATTTAATAAAGCATAGGCTAAAACTACATAAATACAATTTAATAAAGCATAGGATAAAACAAATTAAATACAATATAATAAAGCATAGGATAAAACAACATAAATTCAATTTAATAAAGCATAGGATAAAACAACATAAATACAATTTAATAAAGCATAAGATAAAACAACATGAATACAATTTAATAAAGCATAGGATAAAACAACATAAATACAATTTAATAAAGCATAGGATAAAACAACATAAATACAATTTAATAAAGCATATGATAAAACAACATAAATAAAATTTAATAAAGCATAGGATAAAACAACATAAATACAATTTAATAAAGCATAGGATAAAACAACATAAATAAAATTTAATAAAGCATAGGATAAAACAACATAAATACAATTTAATAAAGCATATGATAAAACAACATAAATACAATTTAATAAAGCATAGGTTAAAACAACATAAATACAATTTAATAAAGCATAGGAAAAAACAACATAAATACAATTTAATAAAGCATAGGATAAAACAACATAAATAAAATTTAATATAGCATAGGATAAAACAACATAAATACAATTAAATAAAGCATAGGATAAAACAACATAAATACAATTTAATAAAGAATAGGATAAAACAACATAAATAAAATTTAATATAGCATAGGATAAAACAACATAAATTCAATTTAATAAAGCATAGGATAAAACAACATAAATACAATTTAATAAAGCATAAGATAAAACAACATGAATACAATTTAATAAAGCATAGGATAAAACAACATAAATACAATTTAATAAAGCATAAGTTAAAACAACATAAATACAATTTAATAAAGCACAGGATAAAACAAAATAAATAAAATTTAATAAAGCATAGGATAAAACAACATAAATAAAATTTAATAAAGCATAGGATAAAACAACATAAATACAATTTAATAAAGCATAGGATAAAACAACATAAATAAAATTTAATAAAGCATAGGATAAAACAACATAAATACAATTTAATAAAGCATATGATAAAACAACATAAATACAATTTAATAAAGCATAGGTTAAAACAACATAAATACAATTTAATAAAGCATAGGAAAAAACAACATAAATACAATTTAATAAAGCATAGGATAAAACAACATAAATAAAATTTAATATAGCATAGGATAAAACAACATAAATACAATTAAATAAAGCATAGGATAAAACAACATAAATACAATTTAATAAAGCATAGGATAAAACAACATAAATACAATTTAATAAAGCATAGGATAAAACAACATAAATACAATTTAATAAAGCATAGGATAAAACAACATAAATACAATTTAATAAAGCATAGGATAAAACAACATAAATAAAATTTAATAAAGCATAGGTTAAAATAACATAAATACAATTTAATAAAGCATAGGACAAAACAACATAAAAACAATTTAAAAAAGCATAGTTTAAAACAACATAAATACAATTTAATAAAGCATAGGATAAAACCACAGAATTACAATTTAATAAAGCATAGGATAAAACAACATAAATACAATATAATAAAGTATAGGACAAAACAACATAAATACAATTTAATAAAGCATAGGATAAAACAACATAAATACAATTTAATGAAGCATAGGATAAACAACATAAATACAATTTAATAAAGCATAGGATAAACAACATAAATACAATTTAATAAAGCATAGGCTAAAACTACATAAATACAATTTAATAAAGCTTAGGATAAAACAAATTAAATACAATATAATAAAGCATAGGATAAAACAACATAAATTCAATTTAATAAAGCATAGGATAAAACAACATAAATACAATTTAATAAAGCATAAGATAAAACAACATGAATACAATTTAATAAAGCATAGGTTAAAACAACATAAATACAATTTAATAAAGCATAGGATAAAACAACATAAATATAATTTAATAAAGCATAGGTTAAAACAACATAAATACAATTTAATAAAGCACAGGATAAAGCAACATAAATACAATTTAATAAAGCATAGGATAAAACAACATAAATAAAATTTAATAAAGCATAGGATAAAACAACATAAATACAATTTAATAAAGCATAGGATAAAACAACATAAATAAAATTTAATAAAGCATAGGTTAAAACAACATAAATACAATTTAATAAAGCATATAATAAAACCACAGAAATACAATTTAATAAAGCATAGGATAAAACAACATAAATACAATTTAATAAAGCATAGGACAAAACACCATAAATACAATTTAATAAAGCAGAGGATAAAACAACATAAATACAATTTAATGAAACAGGATAAACAACATAAATACAATTTAATAAAGCATAGGATAAAACAACATAAATACAATTTAATAAAGCATAGGCTAAAACTACATAAATACAATTTAATAAAGCATAGGATAAAACAAATTAAATACAATATAATAAAGCATAGGATAAAACAACATAAATTCAATTTAATAAAGCATAGGATAAAACAACATAAATACAATTTAATAAAGCATAAGATAAAACAACATGAATACAATTTAATAAAGCATAGGATAAAACAACATAAATACAATTTAATAAAGCATAAGTTAAAACAACATAAATACAATTTAATAAAGCATAGGATAAAACAACATAAATTCAATTTAATAAAGCATAGGATAAAACAACATAAATACAATTTAATAAAGCACAGGATAAAACAAAATAAATAAAATTTAATAAAGCATAGGATAAAACAACATAAATAAAATTTAATAAAGCATAGGATAAAACAACATAAATACAATTTAATAAAGCATAGGATAAAACAACATAAATAAAATTTAATAAAGCATAGGATAAAACAACATAAATACAATTTAATAAAGCATATGATAAAACAACATAAATACAATTTAATAAAGCATAGGTTAAAACAACATAAATTCAATTTAATAAAGCATAGGAAAAAACAACATAAATACAATTTAATAAAGCATAGGATAAAGCAACATAAATAAAATTTAATATAGCATAGGATAAAACAACATAAATACAATTTAATAAAGCATAGGTTAAAATAACATAAATACAATTTAATAAAGCATAGGACAAAACAACATAAAAACAATTTAAAAAAGCATAGTTTAAAACAACATAAATACAATTTAATAAAGCATAGGATAAAACCACAGAATTACAATTTAATAAAGCATAGGATAAAACAACATAAATACAATATAATAAAGTATAGGACAAAACAACATAAATACAATTTAATAAAGCATAGGATAAAACAACATAAATACAATTTAATGAAGCATAGGATAAACAACATAAATACAATTTAATAAAGCATAGGATAAACAACATAAATACAATTTAATAAAGCATAGGCTAAAACTACATAAATACAATTTAATAAAGCTTAGGATAAAACAAATTAAATACAATATAATAAAGCATAGGATAAAACAACATAAATTCAATTTAATAAAGCATAGGATAAAACAACATAAATACAATTTAATAAAGCATAAGATAAAACAACATGAATACAATTTAATAAAGCATAGGTTAAAACAACATAAATACAATTTAATAAAGCATAGGATAAAACAACATAAATATAATTTAATAAAGCATAGGTTAAAACAACATAAATACAATTTAATAAAGCACAGGATAAAGCAACATAAATACAATTTAATAAAGCATAGGATAAAACAACATAAATAAAATTTAATAAAGCATAGGATAAAACAACATAAATACAATTTAATAAAGCATAGGATAAAACAACATAAATAAAATTTAATAAAGCATAGGTTAAAACAACATAAATACAATTTAATAAAGCATATAATAAAACCACAGAAATACAATTTAATAAAGCATAGGATAAAACAACATAAATACAATTTAATAAAGCATAGGACAAAACACCATAAATACAATTTAATAAAGCAGAGGATAAAACAACATAAATACAATTTAATGAAACAGGATAAACAACATAAATACAATTTAATAAAGCATAGGATAAAACAACATAAATACAATTTAATAAAGCATAGGCTAAAACTACATAAATACAATTTAATAAAGCATAGGATAAAACAAATTAAATACAATATAATAAAGCATAGGATAAAACAACATAAATTCAATTTAATAAAGCATAGGATAAAACAACATAAATACAATTTAATAAAGCATAAGATAAAACAACATGAATACAATTTAATAAAGCATAGGATAAAACAACATAAATACAATTTAATAAAGCATAAGTTAAAACAACATAAATACAATTTAATAAAGCATAGGATAAAACAACATAAATTCAATTTAATAAAGCATAGGATAAAACAACATAAATGCAATTTAATAAAGCACAGGATAAAACAAAATAAATAAAATTTAATAAAGCATAGGATAAAACAACATAAATAAAATTTAATAAAGCATAGGATAAAACAACATAAATACAATTTAATAAAGCATAGGATAAAACAACATAAATAAAATTTAATAAAGCATAGGATAAAACAACATAAATACAATTTAATAAAGCATATGATAAAACAACATAAATACAATTTAATAAAGCATAGGTTAAAACAACATAAATTCAATTTAATAAAGCATAGGAAAAAACAACATAAATACAATTTAATAAAGCATAGGATAAAACAACATAAATAAAATTTAATATAGCATAGGATAAAACAACATAAATACAATTAAATAAAGCATAGGATAAAACAACATAAATACAATTTAATAAAGCATAGGATAAAACAACATAAATACAATTTAATAAAGCATAGGATAAAACAACATAAATACAATTTAATAAAGCATAGGATAAAACAACAAAAATACAATTTAATAAAGCATAGGATAAAACAACATAAATAAAATTTAATAAAGCATAGGATAAAACAACATAAATACAATTTAATAAAGCATAGGATAAAACAACATAAATAAAATTTAATAAAGCATAGGTTAAAATAACATAAATACAATTTAATAAAGCATAGGACAAAACAACATAAAAACAATTTAATAAAGCATAGTTTAAAACAACATAAATACAATTTAATAAAGCATAGGATAAAACCACAGAATTACAATTTAATAAAGCATAGGATAAAACAACATAAATACAATTTAATAAAGTATAGGACAAAACAACATAAATACAATTTAATAAAGCATAGGATAAAACAACATAAATACAATTTAATGAAACATAGGATAAACAACATAAATACAATTTAATAAAGCATAGGATAAACAACATAAATACAATTTAATAAAGCATAGGCTAAAACTACATAAATACAATTTAATAAAGCTTAGGATAAAACAAATTAAATACAATATAATAAAGCATAGGATAAAACAACATAAATTCAATTTAATAAAGCATAGTATAAAACAACATAAATATAATTTAATAAAGCATAGGTTAAAACAACATAAATACAATTTAATAAAGCACAGGATAAAACAACATAAATACAATTTAATAAAGCATAAGACAAAAAAACATAAATACAATTTAATAAAGCATATGTTAAAACAACATAAATACAATTTAATAAAGCATAGGTTAAAACAACATAAATACAATTTAATAAAGCATAGGATAAAACAACATAAATACAATTTAATAAAGCATAGGATAAAACAACATAAATACAATTTAATAAAGCAGAGGATAAAACAACATAAATAAAATTTAATAAAGCATAGGATAAAACAACATAAATACAATTAAATAAAGCATAGGATAAAACAACATAAATACAATTTAATATAGCATAGGATAAAACAACATAAATACAATTTAATAAAGCATAGGATAAAACAACATAAATACAATTTAATAAAGCAAAGGATAAAACAACATGAATAAAATTTAATAAAGCATAGGTTAAAATAACATAAATACAATTTAATAAAGCATAGGACAAAACAACATAAAAACAATTTAATAAAGCATAGTTTAAAACAACATAAATACAATTTAATAAAGCATAGGATAAAACCACAGAATTACTATTTAATAAAGCATAGGATAAAACCACATTATTACTATTTAATAAAGCATAGGATAAAACAACATAAATACAATTTAATAAAGCATAGGATAAAACAACATAAATACAATTTAATAAAGCATAGGATAAAACAACATAAATACAATTTAATAAAGCATAGGAAAAAACAACATAAATACAATTTAATAAAGCATAGGATAAAACAACATAAATAAAATTTAATATAGCATAGGATAAAACAACATAAATACAATTAAATAAAGCATAGGATAAAACAACATAAATACAATTTAATAAAGCATAGGATAAAACAACATAAATACAATTTAATAAAGCATAGGATAAAACAACATAAATACAATTTAATAAAGCATAGGATAAAACAACATAAATACAATTTAATAAAGCATAGGATAAAACAACATAAATAAAATTTAATAAAGCATAGGTTAAAATAACATAAATACAATTTAATAAAGCATAGGACAAAACAACATAAAAACAATTTAAAAAAGCATAGTTTAAAACAACATAAATACAATTTAATAAAGCATAGGATAAAACCACAGAATTACAATTTAATAAAGCATAGGATAAAACAACATAAATACAATATAATAAAGTATAGGACAAAACAACATAAATACAATTTAATAAAGCATAGGATAAAACAACATAAATACAATTTAATGAAGCATAGGATAAACAACATAAATACAATTTAATAAAGCATAGGATAAACAACATAAATACAATTTAATAAAGCATAGGCTAAAACTACATAAATACAATTTAATAAAGCTTAGGATAAAACAAATTAAATACAATATAATAAAGCATAGGATAAAACAACATAAATTCAATTTAATAAAGCATAGGATAAAACAACATAAATACAATTTAATAAAGCATAAGATAAAACAACATGAATACAATTTAATAAAGCATAGGTTAAAACAACATAAATACAATTTAATAAAGCATAGGATAAAACAACATAAATATAATTTAATAAAGCATAGGTTAAAACAACATAAATACAATTTAATAAAGCACAGGATAAAGCAACATAAATACAATTTAATAAAGCATAGGATAAAACAACATAAATAAAATTTAATAAAGCATAGGATAAAACAACATAAATACAATTTAATAAAGCATAGGATAAAACAACATAAATAAAATTTAATAAAGCATAGGTTAAAACAACATAAATACAATTTAATAAAGCATATAATAAAACCACAGAAATACAATTTAATAAAGCATAGGATAAAACAACATAAATACAATTTAATAAAGCATAGGACAAAACACCATAAATACAATTTAATAAAGCAGAGGATAAAACAACATAAATACAATTTAATGAAACAGGATAAACAACATAAATACAATTTAATAAAGCATAGGATAAAACAACATAAATACAATTTAATAAAGCATAGGCTAAAACTACATAAATACAATTTAATAAAGCATAGGATAAAACAAATTAAATACAATATAATAAAGCATAGGATAAAACAACATAAATTCAATTTAATAAAGCATAGGATAAAACAACATAAATACAATTTAATAAAGCATAAGATAAAACAACATGAATACAATTTAATAAAGCATAGGATAAAACAACATAAATACAATTTAATAAAGCATAAGTTAAAACAACATAAATACAATTTAATAAAGCATAGGATAAAACAACATAAATTCAATTTAATAAAGCATAGGATAAAACAACATAAATACAATTTAATAAAGCACAGGATAAAACAAAATAAATAAAATTTAATAAAGCATAGGATAAAACAACATAAATAAAATTTAATAAAGCATAGGATAAAACAACATAAATACAATTTAATAAAGCATAGGATAAAACAACATAAATAAAATTTAATAAAGCATAGGATAAAACAACATAAATACAATTTAATAAAGCATATGATAAAACAACATAAATACAATTTAATAAAGCATAGGTTAAAACAACATAAATTCAATTTAATAAAGCATAGGAAAAAACAACATAAATACAATTTAATAAAGCATAGGATAAAGCAACATAAATAAAATTTAATATAGCATAGGATAAAACAACATAAATACAATTAAATAAAGCATAGGATAAAACAACATAAATACAATTTAATAAAGCATAGGATAAAACAACATAAATACAATTTAATAAAGCATAGGATAAAACAACATAAATACAATTTAATAAAGCATAGGATAAAACAACATAAATACAATTTAATAAAGCATAGGATAAAACAACATAAATAAAATTTAATAAAGCATAGGATAAAACAACATAAATACAATTTAATAAAGCATAGGATAAAACAACATAAATAAAATTTAATAAAGCATAGGTTAAAATAACATAAATACAATTTAATAAAGCATAGGACAAAACAACATAAAAACAATTTAATAAAGCATAGTTTAAAACAACATAAATACAATTTAATAAAGCATAGGATAAAACCACAGAATTACAATTTAATAAAGCATAGGATAAAACAACATAAATACAATTTAATAAAGTATAGGACAAAACAACATAAATACAATTTAATAAAGCATAGGATAAAACAACATAAATACAATTTAATGAAACATAGGATAAACAACATAAATACAATTTAATAAAGCATAGGATAAACAACATAAATACAATTTAATAAAGCATAGGCTAAAACTACATAAATACAATTTAATAAAGCTTAGGATAAAACAAATTAAATACAATATAATAAAGCATAGGATAAAACAACATAAATTCAATTTAATAAAGCATAGTATAAAACAACATAAATATAATTTAATAAAGCATAGGTTAAAACAACATAAATACAATTTAATAAAGCACAGGATAAAACAACATAAATACAATTTAATAAAGCATAAGACAAAAAAACATAAATACAATTTAATAAAGCATATGTTAAAACAACATAAATACAATTTAATAAAGCATAAGATAAAACAACATGAATACAATTTAATAAAGCATAGGATAAAACAACATAAATACAATTTAATAAAGCATAAGTTAAAACAACATAAATACAATTTAATAAAGCACAGGATAAAACAAAATAAATAAAATTTAATAAAGCATAGGATAAAACAACATAAATACAATTTAATAAAGCATAGGAAAAAACAACATAAATACAATTTAATAAAGCATAGGATAAAACAACATAAATAAAATTTAATATAGCATAGGATAAAACAACATAAATACAATTAAATAAAGCATAGGATAAAACAACATAAATACAATTTAATAAAGCATAGGATAAAACAACATAAATACAATTTAATAAAGCATAGGATAAAACAACATAAATACAATTTAATAAAGCATAGGATAAAACAACATAAATACAATTTAATAAAGCATAGGATAAAACAACATAAATAAAATTTAATAAAGCATAGGTTAAAATAACATAAATACAATTTAATAAAGCATAGGACAAAACAACATAAAAACAATTTAAAAAAGCATAGTTTAAAACAACATAAATACAATTTAATAAAGCATAGGATAAAACCACAGAATTACAATTTAATAAAGCATAGGATAAAACAACATAAATACAATATAATAAAGTATAGGACAAAACAACATAAATACAATTTAATAAAGCATAGGATAAAACAACATAAATACAATTTAATGAAGCATAGGATAAACAACATAAATACAATTTAATAAAGCATAGGATAAAACCACAGAATTACAATTTAATAAAGCATAGGATAAAACAACATAAATACAATATAATAAAGTATAGGACAAAACAACATAAATACAATTTAATAAAGCATAGGATAAAACAACATAAATACAATTTAATGAAGCATAGGATAAACAACATAAATACAATTTAATAAAGCATAGGATAAACAACATAAATACAATTTAATAAAGCATAGGCTAAAACTACATAAATACAATTTAATAAAGCTTAGGATAAAACAAATTAAATACAATATAATAAAGCATAGGATAAAACAACATAAATTCAATTTAATAAAGCATAGGATAAAACAACATAAATACAATTTAATAAAGCATAAGATAAAACAACATGAATACAATTTAATAAAGCATAGGTTAAAACAACATAAATACAATTTAATAAAGCATAGGATAAAACAACATAAATATAATTTAATAAAGCATAGGTTAAAACAACATAAATACAATTTAATAAAGCACAGGATAAAGCAACATAAATACAATTTAATAAAGCATAGGATAAAACAACATAAATAAAATTTAATAAAGCATAGGATAAAACAACATAAATACAATTTAATAAAGCATAGGATAAAACAACATAAATAAAATTTAATAAAGCATAGGTTAAAACAACATAAATACAATTTAATAAAGCATATAATAAAACCACAGAAATACAATTTAATAAAGCATAGGATAAAACAACATAAATACAATTTAATAAAGCATAGGACAAAACACCATAAATACAATTTAATAAAGCAGAGGATAAAACAACATAAATACAATTTAATGAAACAGGATAAACAACATAAATACAATTTAATAAAGCATAGGATAAAACAACATAAATACAATTTAATAAAGCATAGGCTAAAACTACATAAATACAATTTAATAAAGCATAGGATAAAACAAATTAAATACAATATAATAAAGCATAGGATAAAACAACATAAATTCAATTTAATAAAGCATAGGATAAAACAACATAAATACAATTTAATAAAGCATAAGATAAAACAACATGAATACAATTTAATAAAGCATAGGATAAAACAACATAAATACAATTTAATAAAGCATAAGTTAAAACAACATAAATACAATTTAATAAAGCATAGGATAAAACAACATAAATTCAATTTAATAAAGCATAGGATAAAACAACATAAATGCAATTTAATAAAGCACAGGATAAAACAAAATAAATAAAATTTAATAAAGCATAGGATAAAACAACATAAATAAAATTTAATAAAGCATAGGATAAAACAACATAAATACAATTTAATAAAGCATAGGATAAAACAACATAAATAAAATTTAATAAAGCATAGGATAAAACAACATAAATACAATTTAATAAAGCATATGATAAAACAACATAAATACAATTTAATAAAGCATAGGTTAAAACAACATAAATTCAATTTAATAAAGCATAGGAAAAAACAACATAAATACAATTTAATAAAGCATAGGATAAAACAACATAAATAAAATTTAATATAGCATAGGATAAAACAACATAAATACAATTAAATAAAGCATAGGATAAAACAACATAAATACAATTTAATAAAGCATAGGATAAAACAACATAAATACAATTTAATAAAGCATAGGATAAAACAACATAAATACAATTTAATAAAGCATAGGATAAAACAACAAAAATACAATTTAATAAAGCATAGGATAAAACAACATAAATAAAATTTAATAAAGCATAGGATAAAACAACATAAATACAATTTAATAAAGCATAGGATAAAACAACATAAATAAAATTTAATAAAGCATAGGTTAAAATAACATAAATACAATTTAATAAAGCATAGGACAAAACAACATAAAAACAATTTAATAAAGCATAGTTTAAAACAACATAAATACAATTTAATAAAGCATAGGATAAAACCACAGAATTACAATTTAATAAAGCATAGGATAAAACAACATAAATACAATTTAATAAAGTATAGGACAAAACAACATAAATACAATTTAATAAAGCATAGGATAAAACAACATAAATACAATTTAATGAAACATAGGATAAACAACATAAATACAATTTAATAAAGCATAGGATAAACAACATAAATACAATTTAATAAAGCATAGGCTAAAACTACATAAATACAATTTAATAAAGCTTAGGATAAAACAAATTAAATACAATATAATAAAGCATAGGATAAAACAACATAAATTCAATTTAATAAAGCATAGTATAAAACAACATAAATATAATTTAATAAAGCATAGGTTAAAACAACATAAATACAATTTAATAAAGCACAGGATAAAACAACATAAATACAATTTAATAAAGCATAAGACAAAAAAACATAAATACAATTTAATAAAGCATATGTTAAAACAACATAAATACAATTTAATAAAGCATAGGTTAAAACAACATAAATACAATTTAATAAAGCATAGGATAAAACAACATAAATACAATTTAATAAAGCATAGGATAAAACAACATAAATACAATTTAATAAAGCAGAGGATAAAACAACATAAATAAAATTTAATAAAGCATAGGATAAAACAACATAAATACAATTAAATAAAGCATAGGATAAAACAACATAAATACAATTTAATATAGCATAGGATAAAACAACATAAATACAATTTAATAAAGCATAGGATAAAACAACATAAATACAATTTAATAAAGCAAAGGATAAAACAACATGAATAAAATTTAATAAAGCATAGGTTAAAATAACATAAATACAATTTAATAAAGCATAGGACAAAACAACATAAAAACAATTTAATAAAGCATAGTTTAAAACAACATAAATACAATTTAATAAAGCATAGGATAAAACCACAGAATTACTATTTAATAAAGCATAGGATAAAACCACAGAATTACTATTTAATAAAGCATAGGATAAAACAACATAAATACAATTTAATAAAGCATAGGATAAAACAACATAAATACAATTTAATAAAGCATAGGATAAAACAACATAAATACAATTTAATAAAGCATAGGATAAAACAACATAAATACAATTTAATAAAGCATAGGATAAAACAACATAAATACAATTTAATAAAGCATAGGATAAAACAAAATAAATAAAATTTAATAAAGCATAGGTTAAAATAACATAAATACAATTTAATAAAGCATAGGACAAAACAACATAAATACAATTTAATAAAGCACAGGATAAAACAACATAAATACAATTTAGTAAAGCATAGGTCAAAATAACATAAATATAATTTAATAAAGCATAGGATAAAACAACATAAATACAATTTAATAAAGCATAGGTTAAAACAACATAAATACAATTTAATAAAGCATAGGATAAAACAACATAAATACAATTTAATAAACATAGGATAAAACAACATAAATAAAATTTAATAAAGCATAGGATAAAACAACATAAATAAAAATTTAATAAAGCATAGGATAAAACAACATAAATACAATTTAATAAAGCATAGGATAAAACAACATAAATACAATTTAATAAAGCGTAGCATAAAACAACATAAATACAATTTAATAAAGCATAGGATAAAACAACATAAATACAATTTAATAAAGCGTAGCATAAAACAACATAAATACAATTTAATAAAGCATAGGATAAAACAACATAAATTCAATTTAATAAAGCATAGGATAAAACAACATAAATACAATTTAATAAAGTACAGGATAAAACAACATAAATACAATTAAATAAAGCATAGGATAAAACAACATAAATACAATTTAATAAAGCATAGGATAAAACAACATAAATACAATTTAATAAAGCATAGGATAAACAACATAAATACAATTTAATAAAGCATAGGATAAAACAACATAAATACAATTTAATAAAGCATAGGCTAAAACTACATAAATACAATTTAATAAAGCATAGGATAAAACAAATTAAATACAATATAATAAAGCATAGGATAAAACAACATAAATTCAATTTAATAAAGCATAGGATAAAACAACATAAATACAATTTAATAAAGCATAAGATAAAACAACATGAATACAATTTAATAAAGCATAGGATAAAACAACATAAATACAATTTAATAAAGCATAAGTTAAAACAACATAAATACAATTTAATAAAGCACAGGATAAAACAAAATAAATAAAATTTAATAAAGCATAGGATAAAACAACATAAATAAAATTTAATAAAGCATAGGATAAAACAACATAAATACAATTTAATAAAGCATAGGATAAAACAACATAAATAAAATTTAATAAAGCATAGGATAAAACAACATAAATACAATTTAATAAAGCATATGATAAAACAACATAAATACAATTTAATAAAGCATAGGTTAAAACAACATAAATACAATTTAATAAAGCATAGGAAAAAACAACATAAATACAATTTAATAAAGCATAGGATAAAACAACATAAATAAAATTTAATAAAGCATAGGATAAAACAACATAAATACAATTTAATAAAGCATAGGACAAAACAACATAAATACAATTTAATAAAGCAGAGGATAAAACAACATAAATACAATTTAATGAAACATAGGATAAACAACATAAATACAATTTAATAAAGCATAGGATAAAACAACATAAATACAATTTAATAAAGCATAGGCTAAAACTACATAAATACAATTTAATAAAGCATAGGATAAAACAAATTAAATACAATATAATAAAGCATAGGATAAAACAACATAAATTCAATTTAATAAAGCATAGGATAAAACAACATAAATACAATTTAATAAAGCATAAGATAAAACAACATGAATACAATTTAATAAAGCATAGGATAAAACAACATAAATACAATTTAATAAAGCATAGGATAAAACAACATAAATACAATTTAATAAAGCATATGATAAAACAACATAAATAAAATTTAATAAAGCATAGGATAAAACAACATAAATACAATTTAATAAAGCATAGGATAAAACAACATAAATAAAATTTAATAAAGCATAGGATAAAACAACATAAATACAATTTAATAAAGAATATGATAAAACAACATAAATACAATTTAATAAAGCATAGGTTAAAACAACATAAATACAATTTAATAAAGCATAGGAAAAAACAACATAAATACAATTTAATAAAGCATAGGATAAAACAACATAAATAAAATTTAATATAGCATAGGATAAAACAACATAAATACAATTAAATAAAGCATAGGATAAAACAACATAAATACAATTTAATAAAGAATAGGATAAAACAACATAAATAAAATTTAATATAGCATAGGATAAAACAACATAAATTCAATTTAATAAAGCATAGGATAAAACAACATAAATACAATTTAATAAAGCATAAGATAAAACAACATGAATACAATTTAATAAAGCATAGGATAAAACAACATAAATACAATTTAATAAAGCATAAGTTAAAACAACATAAATACAATTTAATAAAGCACAGGATAAAACAAAATAAATAAAATTTAATAAAGCATAGGATAAAACAACATAAATAAAATTTAATAAAGCATAGGATAAAACAACATAAATACAATTTAATAAAGCATAGGATAAAACAACATAAATAAAATTTAATAAAGCATAGGATAAAACAACATAAATACAATTTAATAAAGCATATGATAAAACAACATAAATACAATTTAATAAAGCATAGGTTAAAACAACATAAATACAATTTAATAAAGCATAGGAAAAAACAACATAAATACAATTTAATAAAGCATAGGATAAAACAACATAAATAAAATTTAATATAGCATAGGATAAAACAACATAAATACAATTAAATAAAGCATAGGATAAAACAACATAAATACAATTTAATAAAGCATAGGATAAAACAACATAAATACAATTTAATAAAGCATAGGATAAAACAACATAAATACAATTTAATAAAGCATAGGATAAAACAACATAAATACAATTTAATAAAGCATAGGATAAAACAACATAAATAAAATTTAATAAAGCATAGGTTAAAATAACATAAATACAATTTAATAAAGCATAGGACAAAACAACATAAAAACAATTTAAAAAAGCATAGTTTAAAACAACATAAATACAATTTAATAAAGCATAGGATAAAACCACAGAATTACAATTTAATAAAGCATAGGATAAAACAACATAAATACAATATAATAAAGTATAGGACAAAACAACATAAATACAATTTAATAAAGCATAGGATAAAACAACATAAATACAATTTAATGAAGCATAGGATAAACAACATAAATACAATTTAATAAAGCATAGGATAAACAACATAAATACAATTTAATAAAGCATAGGCTAAAACTACATAAATACAATTTAATAAAGCTTAGGATAAAACAAATTAAATACAATATAATAAAGCATAGGATAAAACAACATAAATTCAATTTAATAAAGCATAGGATAAAACAACATAAATACAATTTAATAAAGCATAAGATAAAACAACATGAATACAATTTAATAAAGCATAGGTTAAAACAACATAAATACAATTTAATAAAGCATAGGATAAAACAACATAAATATAATTTAATAAAGCATAGGTTAAAACAACATAAATACAATTTAATAAAGCACAGGATAAAGCAACATAAATACAATTTAATAAAGCATAGGATAAAACAACATAAATAAAATTTAATAAAGCATAGGATAAAACAACATAAATACAATTTAATAAAGCATAGGATAAAACAACATAAATAAAATTTAATAAAGCATAGGTTAAAACAACATAAATACAATTTAATAAAGCATATAATAAAACCACAGAAATACAATTTAATAAAGCATAGGATAAAACAACATAAATACAATTTAATAAAGCATAGGACAAAACACCATAAATACAATTTAATAAAGCAGAGGATAAAACAACATAAATACAATTTAATGAAACAGGATAAACAACATAAATACAATTTAATAAAGCATAGGATAAAACAACATAAATACAATTTAATAAAGCATAGGCTAAAACTACATAAATACAATTTAATAAAGCATAGGATAAAACAAATTAAATACAATATAATAAAGCATAGGATAAAACAACATAAATTCAATTTAATAAAGCATAGGATAAAACAACATAAATACAATTTAATAAAGCATAAGATAAAACAACATGAATACAATTTAATAAAGCATAGGATAAAACAACATAAATACAATTTAATAAAGCATAAGTTAAAACAACATAAATACAATTTAATAAAGCATAGGATAAAACAACATAAATTCAATTTAATAAAGCATAGGATAAAACAACATAAATACAATTTAATAAAGCACAGGATAAAACAAAATAAATAAAATTTAATAAAGCATAGGATAAAACAACATAAATAAAATTTAATAAAGCATAGGATAAAACAACATAAATACAATTTAATAAAGCATAGGATAAAACAACATAAATAAAATTTAATAAAGCATAGGATAAAACAACATAAATACAATTTAATAAAGCATATGATAAAACAACATAAATACAATTTAATAAAGCATAGGTTAAAACAACATAAATTCAATTTAATAAAGCATAGGAAAAAACAACATAAATACAATTTAATAAAGCATAGGATAAAGCAACATAAATAAAATTTAATATAGCATAGGATAAAACAACATAAATACAATTAAATAAAGCATAGGATAAAACAACATAAATACAATTTAATAAAGCATAGGATAAAACAACATAAATACAATTTAATAAAGCATAGGATAAAACAACATAAATACAATTTAATAAAGCATAGGATAAAACAACATAAATACAATTTAATAAAGCATAGGATAAAACAACATAAATAAAATTTAATAAAGCATAGGATAAAACAACATAAATACAATTTAATAAAGCATAGGATAAAACAACATAAATAAAATTTAATAAAGCATAGGTTAAAATAACATAAATACAATTCAATAAAGCATAGGACAAAACAACATAAAAACAATTTAATAAAGCATAGTTTAAAACAACATAAATACAATTTAATAAAGCATAGGATAAAACCACAGAATTACAATTTAATAAAGCATAGGATAAAACAACATAAATACAATTTAATAAAGTATAGGACAAAACAACATAAATACAATTTAATAAAGCATAGGATAAAACAACATAAATACAATTTAATGAAACATAGGATAAACAACATAAATACAATTTAATAAAGCATAGGATAAACAACATAAATACAATTTAATAAAGCATAGGCTAAAACTACATAAATACAATTTAATAAAGCTTAGGATAAAACAAATTAAATACAATATAATAAAGCATAGGATAAAACAACATAAATTCAATTTAATAAAGCATAGTATAAAACAACATAAATATAATTTAATAAAGCATAGGTTAAAACAACATAAATACAATTTAATAAAGCACAGGATAAAACAACATAAATACAATTTAATAAAGCATAAGACAAAAAAACATAAATACAATTTAATAAAGCATATGTTAAAACAACATAAATACAATTTAATAAAGCATAGGTTAAAACAACATAAATACAATTTAATAAAGCATAGGATAAAACAACATAAATACAATTTAATAAAGCTTAGGATAAAACAACATAAATACAATTTAATAAAGCATAGGATAAAACAACATAAATACAATTTAATAAAGCATAGGATAAAACAACATAAATACAATTTAATAAAGCATAGGTTAAAACAACATAAATACAATTTAATAAAGCACAGGATAAAACAACATAAATACAATTTAATAAAGCATATGATAAAACAACATAAATACAATTTAATAAAGCATAGGTTAAAACAACATAAATACAATTTAATAAAGCATAGGATAAAACAACATAAATACAATTTAATAAAGCATAGGATAAAACAACATAAATAAAATTTAATAAAGCATAGGATAAAACAACATAAATACAATTAAATAAAGCATAGGATAAAACAACATAAATACAATTTAATATAGCATAGGATAAAACAACATAAATACAATTTAATAAAGCATAGGATAAAACAACATAAATACAATTTAATAAAGCAAAGGATAAAACAACATGAATAAAATTTAATAAAGCATAGGTTAAAATAACATAAATACAATTTAATAAAGCATAGGACAAAACAACATAAAAACAATTTAAAAAAGCATAGTTTAAAACAACATAAATACAATTTAATAAAGCATAGGATAAAACCACAGAATTACAATTTAATAAAGCATAGGATAAAACAACATAAATACAATATAATAAAGTATAGGACAAAACAACATAAATACAATTTAATAAAGCATAGGATAAAACAACATAAATACAATTTAATGAAGCATAGGATAAACAACATAAATACAATTTAATAAAGCATAGGATAAACAACATAAATACAATTTAATAAAGCATAGGCTAAAACTACATAAATACAATTTAATAAAGCTTAGGATAAAACAAATTAAATACAATATAATAAAGCATAGGATAAAACAACATAAATTCAATTTAATAAAGCATAGGATAAAACAACATAAATACAATTTAATAAAGCATAAGATAAAACAACATGAATACAATTTAATAAAGCATAGGTTAAAACAACATAAATACAATTTAATAAAGCATAGGATAAAACAACATAAATATAATTTAATAAAGCATAGGTTAAAACAACATAAATACAATTTAATAAAGCACAGGATAAAGCAACATAAATACAATTTAATAAAGCATAGGATAAAACAACATAAATAAAATTTAATAAAGCATAGGATAAAACAACATAAATACAATTTAATAAAGCATAGGATAAAACAACATAAATAAAATTTAATAAAGCATAGGTTAAAACAACATAAATACAATTTAATAAAGCATATAATAAAACCACAGAAATACAATTTAATAAAGCATAGGATAAAACAACATAAATACAATTTAATAAAGCATAGGACAAAACACCATAAATACAATTTAATAAAGCAGAGGATAAAACAACATAAATACAATTTAATGAAACAGGATAAACAACATAAATACAATTTAATAAAGCATAGGATAAAACAACATAAATACAATTTAATAAAGCATAGGCTAAAACTACATAAATACAATTTAATAAAGCATAGGATAAAACAAATTAAATACAATATAATAAAGCATAGGATAAAACAACATAAATTCAATTTAATAAAGCATAGGATAAAACAACATAAATACAATTTAATAAAGCATAAGATAAAACAACATGAATACAATTTAATAAAGCATAGGATAAAACAACATAAATACAATTTAATAAAGCATAAGTTAAAACAACATAAATACAATTTAATAAAGCATAGGATAAAACAACATAAATTCAATTTAATAAAGCATAGGATAAAACAACATAAATACAATTTAATAAAGCACAGGATAAAACAAAATAAATAAAATTTAATAAAGCATAGGATAAAACAACATAAATAAAATTTAATAAAGCATAGGATAAAACAACATAAATACAATTTAATAAAGCATAGGATAAAACAACATAAATAAAATTTAATAAAGCATAGGATAAAACAACATAAATACAATTTAATAAAGCATATGATAAAACAACATAAATACAATTTAATAAAGCATAGGTTAAAACAACATAAATTCAATTTAATAAAGCATAGGAAAAAACAACATAAATACAATTTAATAAAGCATAGGATAAAACAACATAAATAAAATTTAATATAGCATAGGATAAAACAACATAAATACAATTAAATAAAGCATAGGATAAAACAACATAAATACAATTTAATAAAGCATAGGATAAAACAACATAAATACAATTTAATAAAGCATAGGATAAAACAACATAAATACAATTTAATAAAGCATAGGATAAAACCACAGAATTACAATTTAATAAAGCATAGGATAAAACAACATAAATACAATTTAATAAAGTATAGGACAAAACAACATAAATACAATTTAATAAAGCATAGGATAAAACAACATAAATACAATTTAATGAAACATAGGATAAACAACATAAATACAATTTAATAAAGCATAGGATAAACAACATAAATACAATTTAATAAAGCATAGGCTAAAACTACATAAATACAATTTAATAAAGCTTAGGATAAAACAAATTAAATACAATATAATAAAGCATAGGATAAAACAACATAAATTCAATTTAATAAAGCATAGGATAAAACAACATAAATACAATTTAATAAAGCATAAGATAAAACAACATGAATACAATTTAATAAAGCATAGGTTAAAACAACATAAATACAATTTAATAAAGCATAGGATAAAACAACATAAATACAATTTAATAAAGCGTAGCATAAAACAACATAAATACAATTTAATAAAGCGTAGCATAAAACAACATAAATACAATTTAATAAAGCATAGGATAAAACAACATAAATACAATTTAATAAAGCGTAGCATAAAACAACATAAATACAATTTAATAAAGCATAGGATAAAACAACATAAATACAATTTAATAAAGCATAAGATAAAACAACATGAATACAATTTAATAAAGCATAGGATAAAACAACATAAATACAATTTAATAAAGCATAAGTTAAAACAACATAAATACAATTTAATAAAGCATAGGATAAAACAACATAAATTCAATTTAATAAAGCATAGGATAAAACAACATAAATACAATTTAATAAAGCACAGGATAAAACAAAATAAATAAAATTTAATAAAGCATAGGATAAAACAACATAAATACAATTTAATAAAGCATAGGATAAAACAACATAAATACAATTTAATAAAGCATAAGATAAAACAACATGAATACAATTTAATAAAGCATAGGATAAAACAACATAAATACAATTTAATAATGCATAAGTTAAAACAACATAAATACAATTTAATAAAGCATAGGATAAAACAACATAAATTCAATTTAATAAAGCATAGGATAAAACAACATAAATACAATTTAATAAAGCATATGATAAAACAACATAAATACAATTTAATAAAGCATAGGTTAAAACAACATAAATACAATTTAATAAAGCATAGGAAAAAACAACATAAATACAATTTAATAAAGCATAGGATAAAACAACATAAATAAAATTTAATATAGCATAGGATAAAACAACATAAATACAATTAAATAAAGCATAGGATAAAACAACATAAATACAATTTAATAAAGCATAGGATAAAACAACATAAATACAATTTAATAAAGTATAGGACAAAACAACATAAATACAATTTAATAAAGCATAGGATAAAACAACATAAATACAATTTAATGAAACATAGGATAAACAACATAAATACAATTTAATAAAGCATAGGATAAACAACATAAATACAATTTAATAAAGCATAGGCTAAAACTACATAAATACAATTTAATAAAGCTTAGGATAAAACAAATTAAATACAATATAATAAAGCATAGGATAAAACAACATAAATTCAATTTAATAAAGCATAGTATAAAACAACATAAATATAATTTAATAAAGCATAGGTTAAAACAACATAAATACAATTTAATAAAGCACAGGATAAAACAACATAAATACAATTTAATAAAGCATAAGACAAAAAAACATAAATACAATTTAATAAAGCATATGTTAAAACAACATAAATACAATTTAATAAAGCATAGGTTAAAACAACATAAATACAATTTAATAAAGCATAGGATAAAACAACATAAATACAATTTAATAAAGCTTAGGATAAAACAACATAAATACAATTTAATAAAGCATAGGATAAAACAACATAAATACAATTTAATAAAGCATAGGATAAAACAACATAAATACAATTTAATAAAGCATAGGTTAAAACAACATAAATACAATTTAATAAAGCACAGGATAAAACAACATAAATACAATTTAATAAAGCATATGATAAAACAACATAAATACAATTTAATAAAGCATAGGTTAAAACAACATAAATTCAATTTAATAAAGCATAGGAAAAAACAACATAAATACAATTTAATAAAGCATAGGATAAAACAACATAAATAAAATTTAATATAGCATAGGATAAAACAACATAAATACAATTAAATAAAGCATAGGATAAAACAACATAAATACAATTTAATAAAGCATAGGATAAAACAACATAAATACAATTTAATAAAGCATAGGATAAAACAACATAAATACAATTTAATAAAGCATAGGATAAAACCACAGAATTACAATTTAATAAAGCATAGGATAAAACAACATAAATACAATTTAATAAAGTATAGGACAAAACAACATAAATACAATTTAATAAAGCATAGGATAAAACAACATAAATACAATTTAATGAAACATAGGATAAACAACATAAATACAATTTAATAAAGCATAGGATAAACAACATAAATACAATTTAATAAAGCATAGGCTAAAACTACATAAATACAATTTAATAAAGCTTAGGATAAAACAAATTAAATACAATATAATAAAGCATAGGATAAAACAACATAAATTCAATTTAATAAAGCATAGGATAAAACAACATAAATACAATTTAATAAAGCATAAGATAAAACAACATGAATACAATTTAATAAAGCATAGGTTAAAACAACATAAATACAATTTAATAAAGCATAGGATAAAACAACATAAATACAATTTAATAAAGCGTAGCATAAAACAACATAAATACAATTTAATAAAGCGTAGCATAAAACAACATAAATACAATTTAATAAAGCATAGGATAAAACAACATAAATACAATTTAATAAAGCGTAGCATAAAACAACATAAATACAATTTAATAAAGCATAGGATAAAACAACATAAATACAATTTAATAAAGCATAAGATAAAACAACATGAATACAATTTAATAAAGCATAGGATAAAACAACATAAATACAATTTAATAAAGCATAAGTTAAAACAACATAAATACAATTTAATAAAGCATAGGATAAAACAACATAAATTCAATTTAATAAAGCATAGGATAAAACAACATAAATACAATTTAATAAAGCACAGGATAAAACAAAATAAATAAAATTTAATAAAGCATAGGATAAAACAACATAAATACAATTTAATAAAGCATAGGATAAAACAACATAAATACAATTTAATAAAGCATAAGATAAAACAACATGAATACAATTTAATAAAGCATAGGATAAAACAACATAAATACAATTTAATAATG
Source organism: Phyllobates terribilis (assembly GCF_046119375.1). Taxonomy (NCBI): domain Eukaryota; kingdom Metazoa; phylum Chordata; class Amphibia; order Anura; family Dendrobatidae; genus Phyllobates; species Phyllobates terribilis. The sequence continues at coordinate 161,617 of NW_027362780.1, forward strand.
CATAAGTTAAAACAACATAAATACAATTTAATAAAGCATAGGATAAAACAACATAAATTCAATTTAATAAAGCATAGGATAAAACAACATAAATACAATTTAATAAAGCATATGATAAAACAACATAAATACAATTTAATAAAGCATAGGTTAAAACAACATAAATACAATTTAATAAAGCATAGGAAAAAACAACATAAATACAATTTAATAAAGCATAGGATAAAACAACATAAATAAAATTTAATATAGCATAGGATAAAACAACATAAATACAATTAAATAAAGCATAGGATAAAACAACATAAATACAATTTAATAAAGCATAGGATAAAACAACATAAATACAATTTAATAAAGTATAGGACAAAACAACATAAATACAATTTAATAAAGCATAGGATAAAACAACATAAATACAATTTAATGAAACATAGGATAAACAACATAAATACAATTTAATAAAGCATAGGATAAACAACATAAATACAATTTAATAAAGCATAGGCTAAAACTACATAAATACAATTTAATAAAGCTTAGGATAAAACAAATTAAATACAATATAATAAAGCATAGGATAAAACAACATAAATTCAATTTAATAAAGCATAGTATAAAACAACATAAATATAATTTAATAAAGCATAGGTTAAAACAACATAAATACAATTTAATAAAGCACAGGATAAAACAACATAAATACAATTTAATAAAGCATAAGACAAAAAAACATAAATACAATTTAATAAAGCATATGTTAAAACAACATAAATACAATTTAATAAAGCATAGGTTAAAACAACATAAATACAATTTAATAAAGCATAGGATAAAACAACATAAATACAATTTAATAAAGCTTAGGATAAAACAACATAAATACAATTTAATAAAGCATAGGATAAAACAACATAAATACAATTTAATAAAGCATAGGATAAAACAACATAAATACAATTTAATAAAGCATAGGTTAAAACAACATAAATACAATTTAATAAAGCACAGGATAAAACAACATAAATACAATTTAATAAAGCATATGATAAAACAACATAAATACAATTTAATAAAGCATAGGTTAAAACAACATAAATACAATTTAATAAAGCATAGGATAAAACAACATAAATAAAATTTAATAAAGCATAGGATAAAACAACATAAATACAATTTAATAAAGCATAGGATAAAACAACATAAATACAATTAAATAAAGCATAGGATAAAACAACATAAATACAATTTAATATAGCATAGGATAAAACAACATAAATACAATTTAATAAAGCATAGGATAAAACAACATAAATACAATTTAATAAAGCATAGGATAAAACAACATAAATACAATTTAATAAAGCATAGGATAAAACAACATAAATACAATTTAATAAAGCATAGGATAAAACAACATAAATACAATTTAATAAAGCATAGGATAAAACAACATAAATACAATTTAATAAAGCATAGGATAAAACAACATAAATAAAATTTAATAAATTATAGGTTAAAATAACATAAATACAATTTAATAAAGCATAGGACAAAACAACATAAAAACAATTTAATAAAGCATAGTTTAAAACAACATAAATACAATTTAATAAAGCATAGGATAAAACCACAGAATTACAATTTAATAAAGCATAGGATAAAACAACATAAATACAATTTAATAAAGTATAGGTCAAAACAACATAAATACAATTTAATAAAGCATAGGATAAAACAACATAAATACAATTTAATGAAACATAGGATAAACAACATAAATACAATTTAATAAAGCATAGGATAAACAACATAAATACAATTTAATAAAGCATAGGCTAAAACTACATAAATACAATTTAATAAAGCTTAGGATAAAACAAATTAAATACAATATAATAAAGCATAGGATAAAACAACATAAATTCAATTTAATAAAGCATAGGATAAAACAACATAAATACAATTTAATAAAGCATAAGATAAAACAACATGAATACAATTTAATAAAGCATAGGTTAAAACAACATAAATACAATTTAATAAAGCATAGTATAAAACAACATAAATATAATTTAATAAAGCATAGGTTAAAACAACATAAATACAATTTAATAAAGCACAGGATAAAACAACATAAATACAATTTAATAAAGCATAAGACAAAAAAACATAAATACAATTTAATAAAGCATATGTTAAAGCAACATAAATACAATTTAATAAAGCATAGGTTAAAACAACATAAATACAATTTAATAAAGCATAGGATAAAACAACATAAATACAATTTAATAAAGCTTAGGATAAAACAACATAAATACAATTTAATAAAGCATAGGATAAAACAACATAAATACAATTTAATAAAGCATAGGATAAAACAACATAAATACAATTTAATAAAGCATAGGTTAAAACAACATAAATACAATTTAATAAAGCACAGGATAAAACAACATAAATACAATTTAATAAAGCATACGATAAAACAACATAAATACAATTTAATAAAGCATAGGTTAAAACAACATAAATACAATTTAATAAAGCATAGGATAAAACAACATAAATACAATTTAATAAAGCATAGGATAAAACAACATAAATAAAATTTAATAAAGCATAGGATAAAACAACATAAATACAATTAAATAAAGCATAGGATAAAACAACATAAATACAATTTAATATAGCATAGGATAAAACAACATAAATACAATTTAATAAAGCATAGGATAAAACAACATAAATACAATTTAATAAAGCAAAGGATAAAACAACATGAATAAAATTTAATAAAGCATAGGTTAAAATAACATAAATACAATTTAATAAAGCATAGGACAAAACAACATAAAAACAATTTAATAAAGCATAGTTTAAAACAACCTAAATACAATTTAATAAAGCATAGGATAAAACCACAGAATTACAATTTAATAAAGCATAGGATAAAACAACATAAATACAATTTAATAAAGCATAGGATAAAACAACATAAATACAATTTAATAAAGCATAGGATAAAACAACATAAATAAAATTTAATAAAGCATAGGTTAAAATAACATAAATACAATTTAATAAAGCATAGGACAAAACAACATAAATACAATTTAATAAAGCACAGGATAAAACAACATAAATACAATTTAGTAAAGCATAGGTCAAAATAACATAAATACAATTTAATAAAGCATAGGATAAAACAACATAAATACAATTTAATAAAGCATAGGTTAAAACAACATGAATACAATTTAATAAAGCATAGGATAAAACAACATAAATACAATTTAATAAAGCATAGGATAAAACAACATAAATAAAATTTAATAAAGCATAGGATAAAACAACATAAATAAAAATTTAATAAAGCATAGGATAAAACAACATAAATACAATTTAATAAAGCATAGGATAAAACAACATAAATACAATTTAATAAAGCGTAGCATAAAACAACATAAATACAATTTAATAAAGCATAGGATAAAACAACATAAATAAAATTTAATAAAGCATAGGTTAAAACAACATAAATACAATTTAATAAAGCATATAATAAAACCACAGAAATACAATTTAATAAAGCATAGGATAAAACAACATAAATACAATTTAATAAAGCATAGGACAAAACAACATAAATACAATTTAATAAAGCAGAGGATAAAACAACATAAATACAATTTAATGAAGCATAGGATAAAACAACATAAATTCAATTTAATAAAGCATAGGATAAAACAACATAAATACAATTTAATAAAGCATAGGATAAAACAACATAAATACAATTTAATAAAGCACAGGATAAAACAAAATAAATAAAATTTAATAAAGCATAGGATAAAACAACATAAATAAAATTTAATAAAGCATAGGATAAAACAACATAAATACAATTTAATAAAGCATAGGATAAAACAACATAAATAAAATTTAATAAAGCATAGGATAAAACAACATAAATACAATTTAATAAAGCATATGATAAAACAACATAAATACAATTTAATAAAGCATAGGTTAAAACAACATAAATACAATTTAATAAAGCATAGGAAAAAACAACATAAATACAATTTAATAAAGCATAGGATAAAACAACATAAATAAAATTTAATATAGCATAGGATAAAACAACATAAATACAATTAAATAAAGCATAGGATAAAACAACATAAATACAATTTAATAAAGCATAGGATAAAACAACATAAATACAATTTAATAAAGCATAGGATAAAACAACATAAATACAATTTAATAAAGCATAGGATAAAACAACATAAATACAATTTAATAAAGCATAGGATAAAACAACATAAATAAAATTTAATAAAGCATAGGATAAAACAACATAAATACAATTTAATAAAGCATAGGATAAAACAACATAAATAAAAATTTAATAAAGCATAGGATAAAACAACATAAATACAATTTAATAAAGCATAGGATAAAACAACATAAATACAATTTAATAAAGCGTAGCATAAAACAACATAAATACAATTTAATAAAGCATAGGATAAAACAACATAAATACAATTTAATAAAGCGTAGCATAAAACAACATAAATACAATTTAATAAAGCATAGGATAAAACAACATAAATACAATTTAATAAAGCGTAGCATAAAACAACATAAATACAATTTAATAAAGCATAAGATAAAACAACATGAATACAATTTAATAAAGCATAGGATAAAACAACATAAATACAATTTAATAAAGCATAAGTTAAAACAACATAAATACAATTTAATAAAGCATAGGATAAAACAACATAAATTCAATTTAATAAAGCATAGGATAAAACAACATAAATACAATTTAATAAAGCACAGGATAAAACAAAATAAATAAAATTTAATAAAGCATAGGATAAAACAACATAAATACAATTTAATAAAGCATAGGATAAAACAACATGAATACAATTTAATAAAGCATAGGATAAAACAACATAAATACAATTTAATAATGCATAAGTTAAAACAACATAAATACAATTTAATAAAGCATAGGATAAAACAACATAAATTCAATTTAATAAAGCATAGGATAAAACAACATAAATACAATTTAATAAAGCATATGATAAAACAACATAAATACAATTTAATAAAGCATAGGTTAAAACAACATAAATACAATTTAATAAAGCATAGGAAAAAACAACATAAATACAATTTAATAAAGCATAGGATAAAACAACATAAATAAAATTTAATATAGCATAGGATAAAACAACATAAATACAATTAAATAAAGCATAGGATAAAACAACATAAATACAATTTAATAAAGCATAGGATAAAACAACATAAATACAATTTAATAAAGCATAGGATAAAACAACATAAATACAATTTAATAAAGCATAGGATAAAACAACATAAATACAATTTAATAAAGCATAGGATAAAACAACATAAATACAATTTAATAAAGCATAGGATAAAACAACATAAATACAATTTAATAAAGCATAGGATAAAACAACATAAATACAATTTAATAAATTATAGGTTAAAATAACATAAATACAATTTAATAAAGCATAGGACAAAACAACATAAAAACAATTTAATAAAGCATAGTTTAAAACAACATAAATACAATTTAATAAAGCATAGGATAAAACCACAGAATTACAATTTAATAAAGCATAGGATAAAACAACATAAATACAATTTAATAAAGTATAGGACAAAACAACATAAATACAATTTAATAAAGCATAGGATAAAACAACATAAATACAATTTAATGAAACATAGGATAAACAACATAAATACAATTTAATAAAGCATAGGATAAACAACATAAATACAATTTAATAAAGCATAGGCTAAAACTACATAAATACAATTTAATAAAGCTTAGGATAAAACAAATTAAATACAATATAATAAAGCATAGGATAAAACAACATAAATTCAATTTAATAAAGCATAGGATAAAACAACATAAATACAATTTAATAAAGCATAAGATAAAACAACATGAATACAATTTAATAAAGCATAGGTTAAAACAACATAAATACAATTTAATAAAGCATAGGATAAAACAACATAAATACAATTTAATAAAGCGTAGCATAAAACAACATAAATACAATTTAATAAAGCGTAGCATAAAACAACATAAATACAATTTAATAAAGCATAGGATAAAACAACATAAATACAATTTAATAAAGCGTAGCATAAAACAACATAAATACAATTTAATAAAGCATAGGATAAAACAACATAAATACAATTTAATAAAGCATAAGATAAAACAACATGAATACAATTTAATAAAGCATAGGATAAAACAACATAAATACAATTTAATAAAGCATAAGTTAAAACAACATAAATACAATTTAATAAAGCATAGGATAAAACAACATAAATTCAATTTAATAAAGCATAGGATAAAACAACATAAATACAATTTAATAAAGCACAGGATAAAACAAAATAAATAAAATTTAATAAAGCATAGGATAAAACAACATAAATACAATTTAATAAAGCATAGGATAAAACAACATAAATACAATTTAATAAAGCATAAGATAAAACAACATGAATACAATTTAATAAAGCATAGGATAAAACAACATAAATACAATTTAATAATGCATAAGTTAAAACAACATAAATACAATTTAATAAAGCATAGGATAAAACAACATAAATTCAATTTAATAAAGCATAGGATAAAACAACATAAATACAATTTAATAAAGCATATGATAAAACAACATAAATACAATTTAATAAAGCATAGGTTAAAACAACATAAATACAATTTAATAAAGCATAGGAAAAAACAACATAAATACAATTTAATAAAGCATAGGATAAAACAACATAAATACAATTTAATAAAGCATAGGATAAAACAACATAAATAAAATTTAATAAAGCATAGGATAAAACAACATAAATACAATTAAATAAAGCATAGGATAAAACAACATAAATACAATTTAATATAGCATAGGATAAAACAACATAAATACAATTTAATAAAGCATAGGATAAAACAACATAAATACAATTTAATAAAGCAAAGGATAAAACAACATGAATAAAATTTAATAAAGCATAGGTTAAAATAACATAAATACAATTTAATAAAGCATAGGACAAAACAACATAAAAACAATTTAATAAAGCATAGTTTAAAACAACCTAAATACAATTTAATAAAGCATAGGATAAAACCACAGAATTACAATTTAATAAAGCATAGGATAAAACAACATAAATACAATTTAATAAAGCATAGGATAAAACAACATAAATACAATTTAATAAAGCATAGGATAAAACAACATAAATAAAATTTAATAAAGCATAGGTTAAAATAACATAAATACAATTTAATAAAGCATAGGACAAAACAACATAAATACAATTTAATAAAGCACAGGATAAAACAACATAAATACAATTTAGTAAAGCATAGGTCAAAATAACATAAATACAATTTAATAAAGCATAGGATAAAACAACATAAATACAATTTAATAAAGCATAGGTTAAAACAACATGAATACAATTTAATAAAGCATAGGATAAAACAACATAAATACAATTTAATAAAGCATAGGATAAAACAACATAAATAAAATTTAATAAAGCATAGGATAAAACAACATAAATAAAAATTTAATAAAGCATAGGATAAAACAACATAAATACAATTTAATAAAGCATAGGATAAAACAACATAAATACAATTTAATAAAGCGTAGCATAAAACAACATAAATACAATTTAATAAAGCATAGGATAAAACAACATAAATAAAATTTAATAAAGCATAGGTTAAAACAACATAAATACAATTTAATAAAGCATATAATAAAACCACAGAAATACAATTTAATAAAGCATAGGATAAAACAACATAAATACAATTTAATAAAGCATAGGACAAAACAACATAAATACAATTTAATAAAGCAGAGGATAAAACAACATAAATACAATTTAATGAAGCATAGGATAAAACAACATAAATTCAATTTAATAAAGCATAGGATAAAACAACATAAATACAATTTAATAAAGCATAGGATAAAACAACATAAATACAATTTAATAAAGCACAGGATAAAACAAAATAAATAAAATTTAATAAAGCATAGGATAAAACAACATAAATAAAATTTAATAAAGCATAGGATAAAACAACATAAATACAATTTAATAAAGCATAGGATAAAACAACATAAATAAAATTTAATAAAGCATAGGATAAAACAACATAAATACAATTTAATAAAGCATATGATAAAACAACATAAATACAATTTAATAAAGCATAGGTTAAAACAACATAAATACAATTTAATAAAGCATAGGAAAAAACAACATAAATACAATTTAATAAAGCATAGGATAAAACAACATAAATAAAATTTAATATAGCATAGGATAAAACAACATAAATACAATTAAATAAAGCATAGGATAAAACAACATAAATACAATTTAATAAAGCATAGGATAAAACAACATAAATACAATTTAATAAAGCATAGGATAAAACAACATAAATACAATTTAATAAAGCATAGGATAAAACAACATAAATACAATTTAATAAAGCATAGGATAAAACAACATAAATAAAATTTAATAAAGCATAGGATAAAACAACATAAATACAATTTAATAAAGCATAGGATAAAACAACATAAATAAAAATTTAATAAAGCATAGGATAAAACAACATAAATACAATTTAATAAAGCATAGGATAAAACAACATAAATACAATTTAATAAAGCGTAGCATAAAACAACATAAATACAATTTAATAAAGCATAGGATAAAACAACATAAATACAATTTAATAAAGCGTAGCATAAAACAACATAAATAAAATTTAATAAAGCATAGGATAAAACAACATAAATACAATTTAATAAAGCATAAGATAAAACAACATGAATACAATTTAATAAAGCATAGGATAAAACAACATAAATACAATTTAATAAAGCATAAGTTAAAACAACATAAATACAATTTAATAAAGCATAGGATAAAACAACATAAATTCAATTTAATAAAGCATAGGATAAAACAACATAAATACAATTTAATAAAGCACAGGATAAAACAAAATAAATAAAATTTAATAAAGCATAGGATAAAACAACATAAATACAATTTAATAAAGCATAGGATAAAACAACATGAATACAATTTAATAAAGCATAGGATAAAACAACATAAATACAATTTAATAATGCATAAGTTAAAACAACATAAATACAATTTAATAAAGCATAGGATAAAACAACATAAATTCAATTTAATAAAGCATAGGATAAAACAACATAAATACAATTTAATAAAGCATATGATAAAACAACATAAATACAATTTAATAAAGCATAGGTTAAAACAACATAAATACAATTTAATAAAGCATAGGAAAAAACAACATAAATACAATTTAATAAAGCATAGGATAAAACAACATAAATAAAATTTAATATAGCATAGGATAAAACAACATAAATACAATTAAATAAAGTATAGGATAAAACAACATAAATACAATTTAATAAAGCATAGGATAAAACAACATAAATACAATTTAATAAAGCATAGGATAAAACAACATAAATACAATTTAATAAAGCATAGGATAAAACAACATAAATACAATTTAATAAAGCATAGGATAAAACAACATAAATACAATTTAATAAAGCATAGGATAAAACAACATAAATACAATTTAATAAAGCATAGGATAAAACAACATAAATACAATTTAATAAATTATAGGTTAAAATAACATAAATACAATTTAATAAAGCATAGGACAAAACAACATAAAAACAATTTAATAAAGCATAGTTTAAAACAACATAAATACAATTTAATAAAGCATAGGATAAAACCACAGAATTACAATTTAATAAAGCATAGGATAAAACAACATAAATACAATTTAATAAAGTATAGGACAAAACAACATAAATACAATTTAATAAAGCATAGGATAAAACAACATAAATACAATTTAATGAAACATAGGATAAACAACATAAATACAATTTAATAAAGCATAGGATAAACAACATAAATACAATTTAATAAAGCATAGGCTAAAACTACATAAATACAATTTAATAAAGCTTAGGATAAAACAAATTAAATACAATATAATAAAGCATAGGATAAAACAACATAAATTCAATTTAATAAAGCATAGGATAAAACAACATAAATACAATTTAATAAAGCATAAGATAAAACAACATGAATACAATTTAATAAAGCATAGGTTAAAACAACATAAATACAATTTAATAAAGCATAGGATAAAACAACATAAATACAATTTAATAAAGCGTAGCATAAAACAACATAAATACAATTTAATAAAGCGTAGCATAAAACAACATAAATACAATTTAATAAAGCATAGGATAAAACAACATAAATACAATTTAATAAAGCGTAGCATAAAACAACATAAATACAATTTAATAAAGCATAGGATAAAACAACATAAATACAATTTAATAAAGCATAAGATAAAACAACATGAATACAATTTAATAAAGCATAGGATAAAACAACATAAATACAATTTAATAAAGCATAAGTTAAAACAACATAAATACAATTTAATAAAGCATAGGATAAAACAACATAAATTCAATTTAATAAAGCATAGGATAAAACAACATAAATACAATTTAATAAAGCACAGGATAAAACAAAATAAATAAAATTTAATAAAGCATAGGATAAAACAACATAAATACAATTTAATAAAGCATAGGATAAAACAACATAAATACAATTTAATAAAGCATAAGATAAAACAACATGAATACAATTTAATAAAGCATAGGATAAAACAACATAAATACAATTTAATAATGCATAAGTTAAAACAACATAAATACAATTTAATAAAGCATAGGATAAAACAACATAAATTCAATTTAATAAAGCATAGGATAAAACAACATAAATACAATTTAATAAAGCATATGATAAAACAACATAAATACAATTTAATAAAGCATAGGTTAAAACAACATAAATACAATTTAATAAAGCATAGGAAAAAACAACATAAATACAATTTAATAAAGCATAGGATAAAACAACATAAATAAAATTTAATATAGCATAGGATAAAACAACATAAATACAATTTAATAAAGCATAGGTTAAAACAACATAAATACAATTTAATAAAGCATAGGATAAAACAACATAAATACAATTTAATAAAGCATAGGATAAAACAACATAAATAAAATTTAATAAAGCATAGGATAAAACAACATAAATACAATTAAATAAAGCATAGGATAAAACAACATAAATACAATTTAATATAGCATAGGATAAAACAACATAAATACAATTTAATAAAGCATAGGATAAAACAACATAAATACAATTTAATAAAGCAAAGGATAAAACAACATGAATAAAATTTAATAAAGCATAGGTTAAAATAACATAAATACAATTTAATAAAGCATAGGACAAAACAACATAAAAACAATTTAATAAAGCATAGTTTAAAACAACATAAATACAATTTAATAAAGCATAGGATAAAACCACAGAATTACAATTTAATAAAGCATAGGATAAAACAACATAAATACAATTTAATAAAGCATAGGATAAAACAACATAAATACAATTTAATAAAGCATAGGATAAAACAACATAAATACAATTTAATAAAGCATAGGATAAAACAACATAAATACAATTTAATAAAGCATAGGATAAAACAACATAAATACAATTTAATAAAGCATAGGATAAAAAAACATAAATACAATTTAATAAAGCATAGGATAAAACAACATAAATACAATTTAATAAAGCATAGGATAAAACAACATAAATAAAATTTAATAAAGCATAGGTTAAAATAACATAAATACAATTTAATAAAGCATAGGACAAAACAACATAAATACAATTTAATAAAGCACAGGATAAAACAACATAAATACAATTTAGTAAAGCATAGGTCAAAATAACATAAATATAATTTAATAAAGCATAGGATAAAACAACATAAATACAATTTAATAAAGCATAGGTTAAAACAACATAAATACAATTTAATAAAGCATAGGATAAAACAACATAAATACAATTTAATAAAGCATAGGATAAAACAACATAAATAAAATTTAATAAAGCATAGGATAAAACAACATAAATAAAAATTTAATAAAGCATAGGATAAAACAACATAAATACAATTTAATAAAGCATAGGATAAAACAACATAAATACAATTTAATAAAGCGTAGCATAAAACAACATAAATACAATTTAATAAAGCATAGGATAAAACAACATAAATACAATTTAATAAAGCGTAGCATAAAACAACATAAATAAAATTTAATAAAGCATAGGATAAAACAACATAAATACAATTTAATAAAGCATAAGATAAAACAACATGAATACAATTTAATAAAGCATAGGATAAAACAACATAAATACAATTTAATAAAGCATAAGTTAAAACAACATAAATACAATTTAATAAAGCATAGGATAAAACAACATAAATTCAATTTAATAAAGCATAGGATAAAACAACATAAATACAATTTAATAAAGCACAGGATAAAACAAAATAAATAAAATTTAATAAAGCATAGGATAAAACAACATAAATACAATTTAATAAAGCATAGGATAAAACAACATGAATACAATTTAATAAAGCATAGGATAAAACAACATAAATACAATTTAATAATGCATAAGTTAAAACAACATAAATACAATTTAATAAAGCATAGGATAAAACAACATAAATTCAATTTAATAAAGCATAGGATAAAACAACATAAATACAATTTAATAAAGCATATGATAAAACAACATAAATACAATTTAATAAAGCATAGGTTAAAACAACATAAATACAATTTAATAAAGCATAGGAAAAAACAACATAAATACAATTTAATAAAGCATAGGATAAAACAACATAAATAAAATTTAATATAGCATAGGATAAAACAACAAAAATACAATTAAATAAAGCATAGGATAAAACAACATAAATACAATTTAATAAAGCATAGGATAAAACAACATAAATACAATTTAATAAAGCATAGGATAAAACAACATAAATACAATTTAATAAAGCATAGGATAAAACAACATAAATACAATTTAATAAAGCATAGGATAAAACAACATAAATACAATTTAATAAAGCATAGGATAAAACAACATAAATACAATTTAATAAAGCATAGGATAAAACAACATAAATACAATTTAATAAATTATAGGTTAAAATAACATAAATACAATTTAATAAAGCATAGGACAAAACAACATAAAAACAATTTAATAAAGCATAGTTTAAAACAACATAAATACAATTTAATAAAGCATAGGATAAAACCACAGAATTACAATTTAATAAAGCATAGGATAAAACAACATAAATACAATTTAATAAAGTATAGGACAAAACAACATAAATACAATTTAATAAAGCATAGGATAAAACAACATAAATACAATTTAATGAAACATAGGATAAACAACATAAATACAATTTAATAAAGCATAGGATAAACAACATAAATACAATTTAATAAAGCATAGGCTAAAACTACATAAATACAATTTAATAAAGCTTAGGATAAAACAAATTAAATACAATATAATAAAGCATAGGATAAAACAACATAAATTCAATTTAATAAAGCATAGGATAAAACAACATAAATACAATTTAATAAAGCATAAGATAAAACAACATGAATACAATTTAATAAAGCATAGGTTAAAACAACATAAATACAATTTAATAAAGCATAGGATAAAACAACATAAATACAATTTAATAAAGCGTAGCATAAAACAACATAAATACAATTTAATAAAGCGTAGCATAAAACAACATAAATACAATTTAATAAAGCATAGGATAAAACAACATAAATACAATTTAATAAAGCGTAGCATAAAACAACATAAATACAATTTAATAAAGCATAGGATAAAACAACATAAATACAATTTAATAAAGCATAAGATAAAACAACATGAATACAATTTAATAAAGCATAGGATAAAACAACATAAATACAATTTAATAAAGCATAAGTTAAAACAACATAAATACAATTTAATAAAGCATAGGATAAAACAACATAAATTCAATTTAATAAAGCATAGGATAAAACAACATAAATACAATTTAATAAAGCACAGGATAAAACAAAATAAATAAAATTTAATAAAGCATAGGATAAAACAACATAAATACAATTTAATAAAGCATAGGATAAAACAACATAAATACAATTTAATAAAGCATAAGATAAAACAACATGAATACAATTTAATAAAGCATAGGATAAAACAACATAAATACAATTTAATAATGCATAAGTTAAAACAACATAAATACAATTTAATAAAGCATAGGATAAAACAACATAAATTCAATTTAATAAAGCATAGGATAAAACAACATAAATACAATTTAATAAAGCATATGATAAAACAACATAAATACAATTTAATAAAGCATAGGTTAAAACAACATAAATACAATTTAATAAAGCATAGGAAAAAACAACATAAATACAATTTAATAAAGCATAGGATAAAACAACATAAATAAAATTTAATATAGCATAGGATAAAACAACATAAATACAATTTAATAAAGCATAGGTTAAAACAACATAAATACAATTTAATAAAGCATAGGATAAAACAACATAAATACAATTTAATAAAGCATAGGATAAAACAACATAAATAAAATTTAATAAAGCATAGGATAAAACAACATAAATACAATTAAATAAAGCATAGGATAAAACAACATAAATACAATTTAATATAGCATAGGATAAAACAACATAAATACAATTTAATAAAGCATAGGATAAAACAACATAAATACAATTTAATAAAGCAAAGGATAAAACAACATGAATAAAATTTAATAAAGCATAGGTTAAAATAACATAAATACAATTTAATAAAGCATAGGACAAAACAACATAAAAACAATTTAATAAAGCATAGTTTAAAACAACATAAATACAATTTAATAAAGCATAGGATAAAACCACAGAATTACAATTTAATAAAGCATAGGATAAAACAACATAAATACAATTTAATAAAGCATAGGATAAAACAACATAAATACAATTTAATAAAGCATAGGATAAAACAACATAAATACAATTTAATAAAGCATAGGATAAAACAACATAAATACAATTTAATAAAGCATAGGATAAAACAACATAAATACAATTTAATAAAGCATAGGATAAAAAAACATAAATACAATTTAATAAAGCATAGGATAAAACAACATAAATACAATTTAATAAAGCATAGGATAAAACAACATAAATAAAATTTAATAAAGCATAGGTTAAAATAACATAAATACAATTTAATAAAGCATAGGACAAAACAACATAAATACAATTTAATAAAGCACAGGATAAAACAACATAAATACAATTTAGTAAAGCATAGGTCAAAATAACATAAATATAATTTAATAAAGCATAGGATAAAACAACATAAATACAATTTAATAAAGCATAGGTTAAAACAACATAAATACAATTTAATAAAGCATAGGATAAAACAACATAAATACAATTTAATAAAGCATAGGATAAAACAACATAAATAAAATTTAATAAAGCATAGGATAAAACAACATAAATAAAAATTTAATAAAGCATAGGATAAAACAACATAAATACAATTTAATAAAGCATAGGATAAAACAACATAAATACAATTTAATAAAGCGTAGCATAAAACAACATAAATACAATTTAATAAAGCATAGGATAAAACAACATAAATACAATTTAATAAAGCGTAGCATAAAACAACATAAATAAAATTTAATAAAGCATAGGATAAAACAACATAAATACAATTTAATAAAGCATAAGATAAAACAACATGAATACAATTTAATAAAGCATAGGATAAAACAACATAAATACAATTTAATAAAGCATAAGTTAAAACAACATAAATACAATTTAATAAAGCATAGGATAAAACAACATAAATTCAATTTAATAAAGCATAGGATAAAACAACATAAATACAATTTAATAAAGCACAGGATAAAACAAAATAAATAAAATTTAATAAAGCATAGGATAAAACAACATAAATACAATTTAATAAAGCATAGGATAAAACAACATGAATACAATTTAATAAAGCATAGGATAAAACAACATAAATACAATTTAATAATGCATAAGTTAAAACAACATAAATACAATTTAATAAAGCATAGGATAAAACAACATAAATTCAATTTAATAAAGCATAGGATAAAACAACATAAATACAATTTAATAAAGCATATGATAAAACAACATAAATACAATTTAATAAAGCATAGGTTAAAACAACATAAATACAATTTAATAAAGCATAGGAAAAAACAACATAAATACAATTTAATAAAGCATAGGATAAAACAACATAAATAAAATTTAATATAGCATAGGATAAAACAACAAAAATACAATTAAATAAAGCATAGGATAAAACAACATAAATACAATTTAATAAAGCATAGGATAAAACAACATAAATACAATTTAATAAAGCATAGGATAAAACAACATAAATACAATTTAATAAAGCATAGGATAAAACAACATAAATACAATTTAATAAAGCATAGGATAAAACAACATAAATACAATTTAATAAAGCATAGGATAAAACAACATAAATACAATTTAATAAAGCATAGGATAAAACAACATAAATACAATTTAATAAATTATAGGTTAAAATAACATAAATACAATTTAATAAAGCATAGGACAAAACAACATAAAAACAATTTAATAAAGCATAGTTTAAAACAACATAAATACAATTTAATAAAGCATAGGATAAAACCACAGAATTACAATTTAATAAAGCATAGGATAAAACAACATAAATACAATTTAATAAAGTATAGGACAAAACAACATAAATACAATTTAATAAAGCATAGGATAAAACAACATAAATACAATTTAATGAAACATAGGATAAACAACATAAATACAATTTAATAAAGCATAGGATAAACAACATAAATACAATTTAATAAAGCATAGGCTAAAACTACATAAATACAATTTAATAAAGCTTAGGATAAAACAAATTAAATACAATATAATAAAGCATAGGATAAAACAACATAAATTCAATTTAATAAAGCATAGGATAAAACAACATAAATACAATTTAATAAAGCATAAGATAAAACAACATGAATACAATTTAATAAAGCATAGGTTAAAACAACATAAATACAATTTAATAAAGCATAGGATAAAACAACATAAATACAATTTAATAAAGCGTAGCATAAAACAACATAAATACAATTTAATAAAGCGTAGCATAAAACAACATAAATACAATTTAATAAAGCATAGGATAAAACAACATAAATACAATTTAATAAAGCGTAGCATAAAACAACATAAATACAATTTAATAAAGCATAGGATAAAACAACATAAATACAATTTAATAAAGCATAAGATAAAACAACATGAATACAATTTAATAAAGCATAGGATAAAACAACATAAATACAATTTAATAAAGCATAAGTTAAAACAACATAAATACAATTTAATAAAGCATAGGATAAAACAACATAAATTCAATTTAATAAAGCATAGGATAAAACAACATAAATACAATTTAATAAAGCACAGGATAAAACAAAATAAATAAAATTTAATAAAGCATAGGATAAAACAACATAAATACAATTTAATAAAGCATAGGATAAAACAACATAAATACAATTTAATAAAGCATAAGATAAAACAACATGAATACAATTTAATAAAGCATAGGATAAAACAACATAAATACAATTTAATAATGCATAAGTTAAAACAACATAAATACAATTTAATAAAGCATAGGATAAAACAACATAAATTCAATTTAATAAAGCATAGGATAAAACAACATAAATACAATTTAATAAAGCATATGATAAAACAACATAAATAAAATTTAATAAAGCATAGGTTAAAATAACATAAATACAATTTAATAAAGCATAGGACAAAACAACATAAATACAATTTAATAAAGCACAGGATAAAACAACATAAATACAATTTAGTAAAGCATAGGTCAAAATAACATAAATATAATTTAATAAAGCATAGGATAAAACAACATAAATACAATTTAATAAAGCATAGGTTAAAACAACATAAATACAATTTAATAAAGCATAGGATAAAACAACATAAATACAATTTAATAAAGCATAGGATAAAACAACATAAATAAAATTTAATAAAGCATAGGATAAAACAACATAAATAAAAATTTAATAAAGCATAGGATAAAACAACATAAATACAATTTAATAAAGCATAGGATAAAACAACATAAATACAATTTAATAAAGCGTAGCATAAAACAACATAAATACAATTTAATAAAGCATAGGATAAAACAACATAAATACAATTTAATAAAGCGTAGCATAAAACAACATAAATAAAATTTAATAAAGCATAGGATAAAACAACATAAATACAATTTAATAAAGCATAAGATAAAACAACATGAATACAATTTAATAAAGCATAGGATAAAACAACATAAATACAATTTAATAAAGCATAAGTTAAAACAACATAAATACAATTTAATAAAGCATAGGATAAAACAACATAAATTCAATTTAATAAAGCATAGGATAAAACAACATAAATACAATTTAATAAAGCACAGGATAAAACAAAATAAATAAAATTTAATAAAGCATAGGATAAAACAACATAAATACAATTTAATAAAGCATAGGATAAAACAACATGAATACAATTTAATAAAGCATAGGATAAAACAACATAAATACAATTTAATAATGCATAAGTTAAAACAACATAAATACAATTTAATAAAGCATAGGATAAAACAACATAAATTCAATTTAATAAAGCATAGGATAAAACAACATAAATACAATTTAATAAAGCATATGATAAAACAACATAAATACAATTTAATAAAGCATAGGTTAAAACAACATAAATACAATTTAATAAAGCATAGGAAAAAACAACATAAATACAATTTAATAAAGCATAGGATAAAACAACATAAATAAAATTTAATATAGCATAGGATAAAACAACAAAAATACAATTAAATAAAGCATAGGATAAAACAACATAAATACAATTTAATAAAGCATAGGATAAAACAACATAAATACAATTTAATAAAGCATAGGATAAAACAACATAAATACAATTTAATAAAGCATAGGATAAAACAACATAAATACAATTTAATAAAGCATAGGATAAAACAACATAAATACAATTTAATAAAGCATAGGATAAAACAACATAAATACAATTTAATAAAGCATAGGATAAAACAACATAAATACAATTTAATAAATTATAGGTTAAAATAACATAAATACAATTTAATAAAGCATAGGACAAAACAACATAAAAACAATTTAATAAAGCATAGTTTAAAACAACATAAATACAATTTAATAAAGCATAGGATAAAACCACAGAATTACAATTTAATAAAGCATAGGATAAAACAACATAAATACAATTTAATAAAGTATAGGACAAAACAACATAAATACAATTTAATAAAGCATAGGATAAAACAACATAAATACAATTTAATGAAACATAGGATAAACAACATAAATACAATTTAATAAAGCATAGGATAAACAACATAAATACAATTTAATAAAGCATAGGCTAAAACTACATAAATACAATTTAATAAAGCTTAGGATAAAACAAATTAAATACAATATAATAAAGCATAGGATAAAACAACATAAATTCAATTTAATAAAGCATAGGATAAAACAACATAAATACAATTTAATAAAGCATAAGATAAAACAACATGAATACAATTTAATAAAGCATAGGTTAAAACAACATAAATACAATTTAATAAAGCATAGGATAAAACAACATAAATACAATTTAATAAAGCGTAGCATAAAACAACATAAATACAATTTAATAAAGCGTAGCATAAAACAACATAAATACAATTTAATAAAGCATAGGATTAAACAACATAAATACAATTTAATAAAGCGTAGCATAAAACAACATAAATACAATTTAATAAAGCATAGGATAAAACAACATAAATACAATTTAATAAAGCATAAGATAAAACAACATGAATACAATTTAATAAAGCATAGGATAAAACAACATAAATACAATTTAATAAAGCATAAGTTAAAACAACATAAATACAATTTAATAAAGCATAGGATAAAACAACATAAATTCAATTTAATAAAGCATAGGATAAAACAACATAAATACAATTTAATAAAGCACAGGATAAAACAAAATAAATAAAATTTAATAAAGCATAGGATAAAACAACATAAATACAATTTAATAAAGCATAGGATAAAACAACATAAATACAATTTAATAAAGCATAAGATAAAACAACATGAATACAATTTAATAAAGCATAGGATAAAACAACATAAATACAATTTAATAATGCATAAGTTAAAACAACATAAATACAATTTAATAAAGCATAGGATAAAACAACATAAATTCAATTTAATAAAGCATAGGATAAAACAACATAAATACAATTTAATAAAGCATATGATAAAACAACATAAATACAATTTAATAAAGCATAGGTTAAAACAACATAAATACAATTTAATAAAGCATAGGAAAAAACAACATAAATACAATTTAATAAAGCATAGGATAAAACAACATAAATAAAATTTAATATAGCATAGGATAAAACAACATAAATACAATTAAATAAAGCATAGGATAAAACAACATAAATACAATTTAATAAAGCATAGGATAAAACAACATAAATACAATTTAATAAAGCATAGGATAAAACAACATAAATACAATTTAATAAAGCATAGGATAAAACAACATAAATACAATTTAATAAAGCATAGGATAAAACAACATAAATACAATTTAATAAAGCATAGGATAAAACAACATAAATACAATTTAATAAAGCATAGGATAAAACAACATAAATAAAATTTAATAAATTATAGGTTAAAATAACATAAATACAATTTAATAAAGCATAGGACAAAACAACATAAAAACAATTTAATAAAGCATAGTTTAAAACAACATAAATACAATTTAATAAAGCATAGGATAAAACCACAGAATTACAATTTAATAAAGCATAGGATAAAACAACATAAATACAATTTAATAAAGTATAGGTCAAAACAACATAAATACAATTTAATAAAGCATAGGATAAAACAACATAAATACAATTTAATGAAACATAGGATAAACAACATAAATACAATTTAATAAAGCATAGGATAAACAACATAAATACAATTTAATAAAGCATAGGCTAAAACTACATAAATACAATTTAATAAAGCTTAGGATAAAACAAATTAAATACAATATAATAAAGCATAGGATAAAACAACATAAATTCAATTTAATAAAGCATAGGATAAAACAACATAAATACAATTTAATAAAGCATAAGATAAAACAACATGAATACAATTTAATAAAGCATAGGTTAAAACAACATAAATACAATTTAATAAAGCATAGTATAAAACAACATAAATATAATTTAATAAAGAATAGGTTAAAACAACATAAATACAATTTAATAAAGCACAGGATAAAACAACATAAATACAATTTAATAAAGCATAAGACAAAAAAACATAAATACAATTTAATAAAGCATATGTTAAAGCAACATAAATACAATTTAATAAAGCATAGGTTAAAACAACATAAATACAATTTAATAAAGCATAGGATAAAACAACATAAATACAATTTAATAAAGCTTAGGATAAAACAACATAAATACAATTTAATAAAGCATAGGATAAAACAACATAAATACAATTTAATAAAGCATAGGATAAAACAACATAAATACAATTTAATAAAGCATAGGTTAAAACAACATAAATACAATTTAATAAAGCACAGGATAAAACAACATAAATACAATTTAATAAAGCATACGATAAAACAACATAAATACAATTTAATAAAGCATAGGTTAAAACAACATAAATACAATTTAATAAAGCATAGGATAAAACAACATAAATACAATTTAATAAAGCATAGGATAAAACAACATAAATAAAATTTAATAAAGCATAGGATAAAACAACATAAATACAATTAAATAAAGCATAGGATAAAACAACATAAATACAATTTAATATAGCATAGGATAAAACAACATAAATACAATTTAATAAAGCATAGGATAAAACAACATAAATACAATTTAATAAAGCAAAGGATAAAACAACATGAATAAAATTTAATAAAGCATAGGTTAAAATAACATAAATACAATTTAATAAAGCATAGGACAAAACAACATAAAAACAATTTAATAAAGCATAGTTTAAAACAACCTAAATACAATTTAATAAAGCATAGGATAAAACCACAGAATTACAATTTAATAAAGCATAGGATAAAACAACATAAATACAATTTAATAAAGCATAGGATAAAACAACATAAATACAATTTAATAAAGCATAGGATAAAACAACATAAATAAAATTTAATAAAGCATAGGTTAAAATAACATAAATACAATTTAATAAAGCATAGGACAAAACAACATAAATACAATTTAATAAAGCACAGGATAAAACAACATAAATACAATTTAGTAAAGCATAGGTCAAAATAACATAAATACAATTTAATAAAGCATAGGATAAAACAACATAAATACAATTTAATAAAGCATAGGTTAAAACAACATGAATACAATTTAATAAAGCATAGGATAAAACAACATAAATACAATTTAATAAAGCATAGGATAAAACAACATAAATAAAATTTAATAAAGCATAGGATAAAACAACATAAATAAAAATTTAATAAAGCATAGGATAAAACAACATAAATACAATTTAATAAAGCATAGGATAAAACAACATAAATACAATTTAATAAAGCGTAGCATAAAACAACATAAATACAATTTAATAAAGCATAGGATAAAACAACATAAATAAAATTTAATAAAGCATAGGTTAAAACAACATAAATACAATTTAATAAAGCATATAATAAAACCACAGAAATACAATTTAATAAAGCATAGGATAAAACAACATAAATACAATTTAATAAAGCATAGGACAAAACAACATAAATACAATTTAATAAAGCAGAGGATAAAACAACATAAATACAATTTAATGAAGCATAGGATAAAACAACATAAATACAATTTAATAAAGCATAGGCTAAAACTACATAAATACAATTTAATAAAGCATAGGATAAAACAAATTAAATACAATATAATAAAGCATAGGATAAAACAACATAAATTCAATTTAATAAAGCATAGGATAAAACAACATAAATACAATTTAATAAAGCATAGGATAAAACAACATAAATACAATTTAATAAAGCACAGGATAAAACAAAATAAATAAAATTTAATAAAGCATAGGATAAAACAACATAAATAAAATTTAATAAAGCATAGGATAAAACAACATAAATACAATTTAATAAAGCATAGGATAAAACAACATAAATAAAATTTAATAAAGCATAGGATAAAACAACATAAATACAATTTAATAAAGCATATGATAAAACAACATAAATACAATTTAATAAAGCATAGGTTAAAACAACATAAATACAATTTAATAAAGCATAGGAAAAAACAACATAAATACAATTTAATAAAGCATAGGATAAAACAACATAAATAAAATTTAATATAGCATAGGATAAAACAACATAAATACAATTAAATAAAGCATAGGATAAAACAACATAAATACAATTTAATAAAGCATAGGATAAAACAACATAAATACAATTTAATAAAGCATAGGATAAAACAACATAAATACAATTTAATAAAGCATAGGATAAAACAACATAAATACAATTTAATAAAGCATAGGATAAAACAACATAAATAAAATTTAATAAAGCATAGGATAAAACAACATAAATACAATTTAATAAAGCATAGGATAAAACAACATAAATACAATTTAATAAAGCATAGGATAAAACAACATAAATACAATTTAATAAAGCATAGGATAAAACAACATAAATACAATTTAATAAAGCATAGGATAAAACAACATAAATACAATTTAATAAATTATAGGTTAAAATAACATAAATACAATTTAATAAAGCATAGGACAAAACAACATAAAAACAATTTAATAAAGCATAGTTTAAAACAACATAAATACAATTTAATAAAGCATAGGATAAAACCACAGAATTACAATTTAATAAAGCATAGGATAAAACAACATAAATACAATTTAATAAAGTATAGGACAAAACAACATAAATACAATTTAATAAAGCATAGGATAAAACAACATAAATACAATTTAATGAAACATAGGATAAACAACATAAATACAATTTAATAAAGCATAGGATAAACAACATAAATACAATTTAATAAAGCATAGGCTAAAACTACATAAATACAATTTAATAAAGCTTAGGATAAAACAAATTAAATACAATATAATAAAGCATAGGATAAAACAACATAAATTCAATTTAATAAAGCATAGGATAAAACAACATAAATACAATTTAATAAAGCATAAGATAAAACAACATGAATACAATTTAATAAAGCATAGGTTAAAACAACATAAATACAATTTAATAAAGCATAGGATAAAACAACATAAATACAATTTAATAAAGCGTAGCATAAAACAACATAAATACAATTTAATAAAGCGTAGCATAAAACAACATAAATACAATTTAATAAAGCATAGGATAAAACAACATAAATACAATTTAATAAAGCGTAGCATAAAACAACATAAATACAATTTAATAAAGCATAGGATAAAACAACATAAATACAATTTAATAAAGCATAAGATAAAACAACATGAATACAATTTAATAAAGCATAGGATAAAACAACATAAATACAATTTAATAAAGCATAAGTTAAAACAACATAAATACAATTTAATAAAGCATAGGATAAAACAACATAAATTCAATTTAATAAAGCATAGGATAAAACAACATAAATACAATTTAATAAAGCACAGGATAAAACAAAATAAATAAAATTTAATAAAGCATAGGATAAAACAACATAAATACAATTTAATAAAGCATAGGATAAAACAACATAAATACAATTTAATAAAGCATAAGATAAAACAACATGAATACAATTTAATAAAGCATAGGATAAAACAACATAAATACAATTTAATAATGCATAAGTTAAAACAACATAAATACAATTTAATAAAGCATAGGATAAAACAACATAAATTCAATTTAATAAAGCATAGGATAAAACAACATAAATACAATTTAATAAAGCATATGATAAAACAACATAAATACAATTTAATAAAGCATAGGTTAAAACAACATAAATACAATTTAATAAAGCATAGGAAAAAACAACATAAATACAATTTAATAAAGCATAGGATAAAACAACATAAATAAAATTTAATATAGCATAGGATAAAACAACATAAATACAATTAAATAAAGCATAGGATAAAACAACATAAATACAATTTAATAAAGCATAGGATAAAACAACATAAATACAATTTAATAAAGCATAGGATAAAACAACATAAATACAATTTAATAAAGCATAGGATAAAACAACATAAATACAATTTAATAAAGCATAGGATAAAACAACATAAATACAATTTAATAAAGCATAGGATAAAACAACATAAATACAATTTAATAAAGCATAGGATAAAACAACATAAATAAAATTTAATAAATTATAGGTTAAAATAACATAAATACAATTTAATAAAGCATAGGACAAAACAACATAAAAACAATTTAATAAAGCATAGTTTAAAACAACATAAATACAATTTAATAAAGCATAGGATAAAACCACAGAATTACAATTTAATAAAGCATAGGATAAAACAACATAAATACAATTTAATAAAGTATAGGTCAAAACAACATAAATACAATTTAATAAAGCATAGGATAAAACAACATAAATACAATTTAATGAAACATAGGATAAACAACATAAATACAATTTAATAAAGCATAGGATAAACAACATAAATACAATTTAATAAAGCATAGGCTAAAACTACATAAATACAATTTAATAAAGCTTAGGATAAAACAAATTAAATACAATATAATAAAGCATAGGATAAAACAACATAAATTCAATTTAATAAAGCATAGGATAAAACAACATAAATACAATTTAATAAAGCATAAGATAAAACAACATGAATACAATTTAATAAAGCATAGGTTAAAACAACATAAATACAATTTAATAAAGCATAGTATAAAACAACATAAATATAATTTAATAAAGAATAGGTTAAAACAACATAAATACAATTTAATAAAGCACAGGATAAAACAACATAAATACAATTTAATAAAGCATAAGACAAAAAAACATAAATACAATTTAATAAAGCATATGTTAAAGCAACATAAATACAATTTAATAAAGCATAGGTTAAAACAACATAAATACAATTTAATAAAGCATAGGATAAAACAACATAAATACAATTTAATAAAGCTTAGGATAAAACAACATAAATACAATTTAATAAAGCATAGGATAAAACAACATAAATACAATTTAATAAAGCATAGGATAAAACAACATAAATACAATTTAATAAAGCATAGGTTAAAACAACATAAATACAATTTAATAAAGCACAGGATAAAACAACATAAATACAATTTAATAAAGCATACGATAAAACAACATAAATACAATTTAATAAAGCATAGGTTAAAACAACATAAATACAATTTAATAAAGCATAGGATAAAACAACATAAATACAATTTAATAAAGCATAGGATAAAACAACATAAATAAAATTTAATAAAGCATAGGATAAAACAACATAAATACAATTAAATAAAGCATAGGATAAAACAACATAAATACAATTTAATATAGCATAGGATAAAACAACATAAATACAATTTAATAAAGCATAGGATAAAACAACATAAATACAATTTAATAAAGCAAAGGATAAAACAACATGAATAAAATTTAATAAAGCATAGGTTAAAATAACATAAATACAATTTAATAAAGCATAGGACAAAACAACATAAAAACAATTTAATAAAGCATAGTTTAAAACAACCTAAATACAATTTAATAAAGCATAGGATAAAACCACAGAATTACAATTTAATAAAGCATAGGATAAAACAACATAAATACAATTTAATAAAGCATAGGATAAAACAACATAAATACAATTTAATAAAGCATAGGATAAAACAACATAAATAAAATTTAATAAAGCATAGGTTAAAATAACATAAATACAATTTAATAAAGCATAGGACAAAACAACATAAATACAATTTAATAAAGCACAGGATAAAACAACATAAATACAATTTAGTAAAGCATAGGTCAAAATAACATAAATACAATTTAATAAAGCATAGGATAAAACAACATAAATACAATTTAATAAAGCATAGGTTAAAACAACATGAATACAATTTAATAAAGCATAGGATAAAACAACATAAATACAATTTAATAAAGCATAGGATAAAACAACATAAATAAAATTTAATAAAGCATAGGATAAAACAACATAAATAAAAATTTAATAAAGCATAGGATAAAACAACATAAATACAATTTAATAAAGCATAGGATAAAACAACATAAATACAATTTAATAAAGCGTAGCATAAAACAACATAAATACAATTTAATAAAGCATAGGATAAAACAACATAAATAAAATTTAATAAAGCATAGGTTAAAACAACATAAATACAATTTAATAAAGCATATAATAAAACCACAGAAATACAATTTAATAAAGCATAGGATAAAACAACATAAATACAATTTAATAAAGCATAGGACAAAACAACATAAATACAATTTAATAAAGCAGAGGATAAAACAACATAAATACAATTTAATGAAGCATAGGATAAAACAACATAAATACAATTTAATAAAGCATAGGCTAAAACTACATAAATACAATTTAATAAAGCATAGGATAAAACAAATTAAATACAATATAATAAAGCATAGGATAAAACAACATAAATTCAATTTAATAAAGCATAGGATAAAACAACATAAATACAATTTAATAAAGCATAGGATAAAACAACATAAATACAATTTAATAAAGCACAGGATAAAACAAAATAAATAAAATTTAATAAAGCATAGGATAAAACAACATAAATAAAATTTAATAAAGCATAGGATAAAACAACATAAATACAATTTAATAAAGCATAGGATAAAACAACATAAATAAAATTTAATAAAGCATAGGATAAAACAACATAAATACAATTTAATAAAGCATATGATAAAACAACATAAATACAATTTAATAAAGCATAGGTTAAAACAACATAAATACAATTTAATAAAGCATAGGAAAAAACAACATAAATACAATTTAATAAAGCATAGGATAAAACAACATAAATAAAATTTAATATAGCATAGGATAAAACAACATAAATACAATTAAATAAAGCATAGGATAAAACAACATAAATACAATTTAATAAAGCATAGGATAAAACAACATAAATACAATTTAATAAAGCATAGGATAAAACAACATAAATACAATTTAATAAAGCATAGGATAAAACAACATAAATACAATTTAATAAAGCATAGGATAAAACAACATAAATAAAATTTAATAAAGCATAGGTTAAAATAACATAAATACAATTTAATAAAGCATAGGACAAAACAACAAAAAAACAATTTAATAAAGCATAGTTTAAAACAACATAAATACAATTTAATAAAGCATAGGATAAAACCACAGAATTATAATTTAATAAAGCATAGGATAAAACAACATAAATACAATTTAATAAAGTATAGGACAAAACAACATAAATACAATTTAATAAAGCATAGGATAAAACAACATAAATACAATTTAATGAAACATAGGATAAACAACATAAATACAATTTAATAAAGCATAGGATAAACAACATAAATACAATTTAATAAAGCATAGGCTAAAACTAGATAAATACAATTTAATAAAGCTTAGGATAAAACAAATTAAATACAATATAATAAAGCATAGGATAAAACAACATAAATTCAATTTAATAAAGCATAGTATAAAACAACATAAATATAATTTAATAAAGCATAGGTTAAAACAACATAAATACAATTTAATAAAGCACAGGATAAAACAACATAAATACAATTTAATAAAGCATAAGACAAAAAAACATAAATACAATTTAATAAAGCATATGTTAAAACAACATAAATACAATTTAATAAAGCATAGGTTAAAACAACATAAATACAATTTAATAAAGCATAGGATAAAACAACATAAATACAATTTAATAATGCTTAGGATAAAACAACATAAATACAATTTAATAAAGCATAGGATAAAACAACATAAATACAATTTAATAAAGCATAGGATAAAACAACATAAATACAATTTAATAAAGCATAGGTTAAAACAACATAAATACAATTTAATAAAACACAGGATAAAACAACATAAATACAATTTAATAAAGCATATGATAAAACAACATAAATACAATTTAATAAAGCATAGGTTAAAACAACATAAATACAATTTAATAAAGCATAGGATAAAACAACATAAATACAATTTAATAAAGCATAGGATAAAACAACATAAATAAAATTTAATAAAGCATAGGATAAAACAACATAAATACAATTAAATAAAGCATAGGATAAAACAACATAAATACAATTTAATATAGCATAGGATAAAACAACATAAATACAATTTAATAAAGCATAGGATAAAACAACATAAATACAATTTAATAAAGCAAAGGATAAAACAACATGAATAAAATTTAATAAAGCATAGGTTAAAATAACATAAATACAATTTAATAAAGCATAGGACAAAACAACATAAAAACAATTTAATAAAGCATAGTTTAAAACAACATAAATACAATTTAATAAAGCATAGGATAAAACCACAGAATTACTATTTAATAAAGCATAGGATAAAACAACATAAATACAATTTAATAAAGCATAGGATAAAACAACATAAATACAATTTAATAAAGCATAGGATAAAACAACATAAATACAATTTAATAAAGCATAGGATAAAACAACATAAATACAATTTAATAAAGCATAGGATAAAACAACATAAATACAATTTAATAAAGCATAGGATAAAACAACATAAATACAATTTAATAAAGCATAGGATAAAACAACATAAATAAAAATGTAATAAAGCATAGGATAAAACAACATAAATACAATTTAATAAAGCATAGGATAAAACAACATAAATACAATTTAATAAAGCGTAGCATAAAACAACATAAATACAATTTAATAAAGCATAGGATAAAACAACATAAATACAATTTAATAAAGCGTAGCATAAAACAACATAAATACAATTTAATAAAGCATAGGATAAAACAACATAAATACAATTTAATAAAGCATAAGATAAAACAACATGAATACAATTTAATAAAGCATAGGATAAAACAACATAAATACAATTTAATAAAGCATAAGTTAAAACAACATAAATACAATTTAATAAAGCATAGGATAAAACAACATAAATTCAATTTAATAAAGCATAGGATAAAACAACATAAATACAATTTAATAAAGCACAGGATAAAACAAAATAAATAAAATTTAATAAAGCATAGGATAAAACAACATAAATACAATTTAATAAAGCATAGGATAAAACAACATAAATACAATTTAATAAAGCATAAGATAAAACAACATGAATACAATTTAATAAAGCATAGGATAAAACAACATAAATACAATTTAATAATGCATAAGTTAAAACAACATAAATACAATTTAATAAAGCATAGGATAAAACAACATAAATTCAATTTAATAAAGCATAGGATAAAACAACATAAATACAATTTAATAAAGCATATGATAAAACAACATAAATACAATTTAATAAAGCATAGGTTAAAACAACATAAATACAATTTAATAAAGCATAGGAAAAAACAACATAAATACAATTTAATAAAGCATAGGATAAAACAACATAAATAAAATTTAATATAGCATAGGATAAAACAACATAAATACAATTAAATAAAGCATAGGATAAAACAACATAAATACAATTTAATAAAGCATAGGATAAAACAACATAAATACAATTTAATAAAGCATAGGATAAAACAACATAAATACAATTTAATAAAGCATAGGATAAAACAACATAAATACAATTTAATAAAGCATAGGATAAAACAACATAAATACAATTTAATAAAGCATAGGATAAAACAACATAAATAAAATTTAATAAATTATAGGTTAAAATAACATAAATACAATTTAATAAAGCATAGGACAAAACAACATAAAAACAATTTAATAAAGCATAGTTTAAAACAACATAAATACAATTTAATAAAGCATAGGATAAAACCACAGAATTACAATTTAATAAAGCATAGGATAAAACAACATAAATACAATTTAATAAAGTATAGGACAAAACAACATAAATACAATTTAATAAAGCATAGGATAAAACAACATAAATACAATTTAATGAAACATAGGATAAACAACATAAATACAATTTAATAAAGCATAGGATAAACAACATAAATACAATTTAATAAAGCATAGGCTAAAACTACATAAATACAATTTAATAAAGCTTAGGATAAAACAAATTAAATACAATATAATAAAGCATAGGATAAAACAACATAAATTCAATTTAATAAAGCATAGGATAAAACAACATAAATACAATTTAATAAAGCATAAGATAAAACAACATGAATACAATTTAATAAAGCATAGGTTAAAACAACATAAATACAATTTAATAAAGCATAGTATAAAACAACATAAATATAATTTAATAAAGCATAGGTTAAAACAACATAAATACAATTTAATAAAGCACAGGATAAAACAACATAAATACAATTTAATAAAGCATAAGACAAAAAAACATAAATACAATTTAATAAAGCATATGTTAAAGCAACATAAATACAATTTAATAAAGCATAGGTTAAAACAACATAAATACAATTTAATAAAGCATAGGATAAAACAACATAAATACAATTTAATAAAGCTTAGGATAAAACAACATAAATACAATTTAATAAAGCATAGGATAAAACAACATAAATACAATTTAATAAAGCATAGGATAAAACAACATAAATACAATTTAATAAAGCATAGGTTAAAACAACATAAATACAATTTAATAAAGCACAGGATAAAACAACATAAATACAATTTAATAAAGCATACGATAAAACAACATAAATACAATTTAATAAAGCATAGGTTAAAACAACATAAATACAATTTAATAAAGCATAGGATAAAACAACATAAATACAATTTAATAAAGCATAGGATAAAACAACATAAATAAAATTTAATAAAGCATAGGATAAAACAACATAAATACAATTAAATAAAGCATAGGATAAAACAACATAAATACAATTTAATATAGCATAGGATAAAACAACATAAATACAATTTAATAAAGCATAGGATAAAACAACATGAATAAAATTTAATAAAGCATAGGTTAAAATAACATAAATACAATTTAATAAAGCATAGGACAAAACAACATAAAAACAATTTAATAAAGCATAGTTTAAAACAACCTAAATACAATTTAATAAAGCATAGGATAAAACCACAGAATTACAATTTAATAAAGCATAGGATAAAACAACATAAATACAATTTAATAAAGCATAGGATAAAACAACATAAATACAATTTAATAAAGCATAGGATAAAACAACATAAATAAAATTTAATAAAGCATAGGTTAAAATAACATAAATACAATTTAATAAAGCATAGGACAAAACAACATAAATACAATTTAATAAAGCACAGGATAAAACAACATAAATACAATTTAGTAAAGCATAGGTCAAAATAACATAAATACAATTTAATAAAGCATAGGATAAAACAACATAAATACAATTTAATAAAGCATAGGTTAAAACAACATGAATACAATTTAATAAAGCATAGGATAAAACAACATAAATACAATTTAATAAAGCATAGGATAAAACAACATAAATAAAATTTAATAAAGCATAGGATAAAACAACATAAATAAAAATTTAATAAAGCATAGGATAAAACAACATAAATACAATTTAATAAAGCATAGGATAAAACAACATAAATACAATTTAATAAAGCGTAGCATAAAACAACATAAATACAATTTAATAAAGCATAGGATAAAACAACATAAATAAAATTTAATAAAGCATAGGTTAAAACAACATAAATACAATTTAATAAAGCATATAATAAAACCACAGAAATACAATTTAATAAAGCATAGGATAAAACAACATAAATACAATTTAATAAAGCATAGGACAAAACAACATAAATACAATTTAATAAAGAAGAGGATAAAACAACATAAATACAATTTAATGAAGCATAGGATAAAACAACATAAATACAATTTAGTAAAGCATAGGTCAAAATAACATAAATACAATTTAATAAAGCATAGGATAAAACAACATAAATACAATTTAATAAAGCATAGGTTAAAACAACATGAATACAATTTAATAAAGCATAGGATAAAACAACATAAATACAATTTAATAAAGCATAGGATAAAACAACATAAATAAAATTTAATAAAGCATAGGATAAAACAACATAAATAAAAATTTAATAAAGCATAGGATAAAACAACATAAATACAATTTAATAAAGCATAGGATAAAACAACATAAATACAATTTAATAAAGCGTAGCATAAAACAACATAAATACAATTTAATAAAGCATAGGATAAAACAACATAAATAAAATTTAATAAAGCATAGGTTAAAACAACATAAATACAATTTAATAAAGCATATAATAAAACCACAGAAATACAATTTAATAAAGCATAGGATAAAACAACATAAATACAATTTAATAAAGCATAGGACAAAACAACATAAATACAATTTAATAAAGAAGAGGATAAAACAACATAAATACAATTTAATGAAGCATAGGATAAAACAACATAAATACAATTTAATAAAGCATAGGCTAAAACTACATAAATACAATTTAATAAAGCATAGGATAAAACAAATTAAATACAATATAATAAAGCATAGGATAAAACAACATAAATTCAATTGAATAAAGCATAGGATAAAACAACATAAATACAATTTAATAAAGCATAAGATAAAACAACATGAATACAATATAATAAAGCATAGGATAAAACAACATAAATACAATTTAATAAAGCATAAGTTAAAACAACATAAATACAATTTAATAAAGCATAGGATAAAACAACATAAATTCAATTTAATAAAGCATAGGATAAAACAACATAAATACAATTTAATAAAGCATAGGATAAAACAACATAAATAAAATTTAATATAGCATAGGATAAAA
The DNA here is from genome assembly GCF_046119375.1 of Phyllobates terribilis. Classification (NCBI taxonomy): domain Eukaryota; kingdom Metazoa; phylum Chordata; class Amphibia; order Anura; family Dendrobatidae; genus Phyllobates; species Phyllobates terribilis. The sequence goes on from NW_027362780.1 coordinate 196,357, forward strand.
CAACATAAATACAAATAAATAAAGCATAGGATAAAACAACATAAATACAATTTAATAAAGCATAGGATAAAACAACATAAATACAATTTAATAAAGCATAGGATAAAACAACATAAATACAATTTAATAAAGCAAAGGATAAAACAACATAAATAAAATTTAATAAAGCATAGGTTAAAATAACATAAATACAATTTAATAAAGCATAGGACAAAACAACATAAAAACAATTTAATAAAGCATAGTTTAAAACAACATAAATACAATTTAATAAAGCATAGGATAAAACCACAGAATTACAATTTAATAAAGCATAGGATAAAACAACATAAATACAATTTAATAAAGCATAGGATAAAACAACATAAATACAATTTAATAAAGCATAGGATAAAACAACATAAATACAATTTAATAAAGCATAGGATAAAACAACATAAATACAATTTAATAAAGCATAAGATAAAACAACATGAATACAATTTAATAAAGCATAGGATAAAACAACATAAATACAATTTAATAATGCATAAGTTAAAACAACATAAATACAATTTAATAAAGCATAGGATAAAACAACATAAATTCAATTTAATAAAGCATAGGATAAAACAACATAAATACAATTTAATAAAGCATATGATAAAACAACATAAATACAATTTAATAAAGCATAGGTTAAAACAACATAAATACAATTTAATAAAGCATAGGAAAAAACAACATAAATACAATTTAATAAAGCATAGGATAAAACAACATAAATAAAATTTAATATAGCATAGGATAAAACAACATAAATACAATTAAATAAAGCATAGGATAAAACAACATAAATACAATTTAATAAAGCATAGGATAAAACAACATAAATACAATTTAATAAGGCATAGGATAAAACAACATAAATACAATTTAATAAAGCATAGGATAAAACAACATAAATATAATTTAATAAAGCATAGGATAAAACAACATAAATACAATTTAATAAAGCATAGGATAAAACAACATAAATAAAATTTAATAAATTATAGGTTAAAATAACATAAATACAATTTAATAAAGCATAGGACAAAACAACATAAAAACAATTTAATAAAGCATAGTTTAAAACAACATAAATACAATTTAATAAAGCATAGGATAAAACCACAGAATTACAATTTAATAAAGCATAGGATAAAACAACATAAATACAATTTAATAAAGTATAGGACAAAACAACATAAATACAATTTAATAAAGCATAGGATAAAACAACATAAATACAATTTAATGAAACATAGGATAAACAACATAAATACAATTTAATAAAGCATAGGATAAACAACATAAATACAATTTAATAAAGCATAGGCTAAAACTACATAAATACAATTTAATAAAGCTTAGGATAAAACAAATTAAATACAATATAATAAAGCATAGGATAAAACAACATAAATTCAATTTAATAAAGCATAGGATAAAACAACATAAATACAATTTAATAAAGCATAAGATAAAACAACATGAATACAATTTAATAAAGCATAGGTTAAAACAACATAAATACAATTTAATAAAGCATAGTATAAAACAACATAAATATAATTTAATAAAGCATAGGTTAAAACAACATAAATACAATTTAATAAAGCACAGGATAAAACAACATAAATACAATTTAATAAAGCATAAGACAAAAAAACATAAATACAATTTAATAAAGCATATGTTAAAGCAACATAAATACAATTTAATAAAGCATAGGTTAAAACAACATAAATACAATTTAATAAAGCATAGGATAAAACAACATAAATACAATTTAATAAAGCTTAGGATAAAACAACATAAATACAATTTAATAAAGCATAGGATAAAACAACATAAATACAATTTAATAAAGCATAGGATAAAACAACATAAATACAATTTAATAAAGCATAGGTTAAAACAACATAAATACAATTTAATAAAGCACAGGATAAAACAACATAAATACAATTTAATAAAGCATACGATAAAACAACATAAATACAATTTAATAAAGCATAGGTTAAAACAACATAAATACAATTTAATAAAGCATAGGATAAAACAACATAAATACAATTTAATAAAGCATAGGATAAAACAACATAAATAAAATTTAATAAAGCATAGGATAAAACAACATAAATACAATTAAATAAAGCATAGGATAAAACAACATAAATACAATTTAATATAGCATAGGATAAAACAACATAAATACAATTTAATAAAGCATAGGATAAAACAACATGAATAAAATTTAATAAAGCATAGGTTAAAATAACATAAATACAATTTAATAAAGCATAGGACAAAACAACATAAAAACAATTTAATAAAGCATAGTTTAAAACAACCTAAATACAATTTAATAAAGCATAGGATAAAACCACAGAATTACAATTTAATAAAGCATAGGATAAAACAACATAAATACAATTTAATAAAGCATAGGATAAAACAACATAAATACAATTTAATAAAGCATAGGATAAAACAACATAAATAAAATTTAATAAAGCATAGGTTAAAATAACATAAATACAATTTAATAAAGCATAGGACAAAACAACATAAATACAATTTAATAAAGCACAGGATAAAACAACATAAATACAATTTAGTAAAGCATAGGTCAAAATAACATAAATACAATTTAATAAAGCATAGGATAAAACAACATAAATACAATTTAATAAAGCATAGGTTAAAACAACATGAATACAATTTAATAAAGCATAGGATAAAACAACATAAATACAATTTAATAAAGCATAGGATAAAACAACATAAATAAAATTTAATAAAGCATAGGATAAAACAACATAAATAAAAATTTAATAAAGCATAGGATAAAACAACATAAATACAATTTAATAAAGCATAGGATAAAACAACATAAATACAATTTAATAAAGCGTAGCATAAAACAACATAAATACAATTTAATAAAGCATAGGATAAAACAACATAAATAAAATTTAATAAAGCATAGGTTAAAACAACATAAATACAATTTAATAAAGCATATAATAAAACCACAGAAATACAATTTAATAAAGCATAGGATAAAACAACATAAATACAATTTAATAAAGCATAGGACAAAACAACATAAATACAATTTAATAAAGCAGAGGATAAAACAACATAAATACAATTTAATGAAGCATAGGATAAAACAACATAAATACAATTTAATAAAGCATAGGCTAAAACTACATAAATACAATTTAATAAAGCATAGGATAAAACAAATTAAATACAATATAATAAAGCATAGGATAAAACAACATAAATTCAATTTAATAAAGCATAGGATAAAACAACATAAATACAATTTAATAAAGCATAAGATAAAACAACATGAATACAATATAATAAAGCATAGGATAAAACAACATAAATACAATTTAATAAAGCATAAGTTAAAACAACATAAATACAATTTAATAAAGCATAGGATAAAACAACATAAATTCAATTTAATAAAGCATAGGATAAAACAACATAAATACAATTTAATAAAGCATAGGATAAAACAACATAAATAAAATTTAATATAGCATAGGATAAAACAACATAAATACAAATAAATAAAGCATAGGATAAAACAACATAAATACAATTTAATAAAGCATAGGATAAAACAACATAAATACAATTTAATAAAGCATAGGATAAAACAACATAAATACAATTTAATAAAGCAAAGGATAAAACAACATAAATAAAATTTAATAAAGCATAGGTTAAAATAACATAAATACAATTTAATAAAGCATAGGACAAAACAACATAAAAACAATTTAATAAAGCATAGTTTAAAACAACATAAATACAATTTAATAAAGCATAGGATAAAACCACAGAATTACAATTTAATAAAGCATAGGATAAAACAACATAAATACAATTTAATAAAGCATAGGATAAAACAACATAAATACAATTTAATAAAGCATAGGATAAAACAACATAAATACAATTTAATAAAGCATAGGATAAAACAACATAAATACAATTTAATAAAGCATAGGATAAAACAACATAAATACAATTTAATAAAGCATAGGATAAAACAACATAAATACAATTTATAAAGCATAGGTTAAAACAACATAAATACAATTTAATAAAGCACAGGATAAAACAACATAAATACAATTTAATAAAGCATAGGTTAAAACAACATAAATACAATTTAATAAAGCATAGGATAAAACAACATAAATACAATTTAATAAAGCATAGGATAAAACAACATAAATAAAATTTAATAAAGCATAGGACAAAACAACATAAAAACAATTTAATAAAGCATAGTTTAAAACAACATAAATACAATTTAATAAAGCATAGGATAAAACCACAGAATTACAATTTAATAAAGCATAGGATAAAACAACATAAATACAATTTAATAAAGCATAGGATAAAACAACATAAATACAATTTAATAAAGCATAGGATAAAACAACATAAATACAATTTAATAAAGCATAGGATAAAACAACATAAATACAATTTAATAAAGCATAGGATAAAACAACATAAATACAATTTAATAAAGCATAGGATAAAACAACATAAATAAAATTTAATAAAGCATAGGTTAAAATAACATAAATACAATTTAATAAAGCATAGGACAAAACAACATAAATACAATTTAATAAAGCATAGGATAAAACAACATAAATACAATTTAATAAAGCATAGGATAAAACAACATAAATACAATTTAATAAAGCATAGGATAAAACAACATAAATACAATTTAATAAAGCATAGGTTAAAACAACATAAATACAATTTAATAAAGCACAGGATAAAACAACATAAATACAATTTAGTAAAGCATAGGTTAAAACAACATAAATACAATTTAGTAAAGCATAGGATAAAACAACATAAATAAAATTTAATAAAGCATAGGTTAAAACAACATAAATACAATTTAATAAAGCATATAATAAAACCACAGAAATACAATTTAATAAAGCATAGGATAAAACAACATAAATACAACTTAATAAAGCATAGGACAAAACAACATAAATACAATTTAATAAAGCAGAGGATAAAACAACATAAATACAATTTAATGAAGCATAGGATAAAACAACATAAATACAATTTAATAAAGCATAGGCTAAAACTACATAAATACAATTTAATAAAGCATAGGATAAAACAAATTAAATACAATATAATAAAGCATAGGATAAAACAACATAAATTCAATTTAATAAAGCATAGGATAAAACAACATAAATACAATTTAATAAAGCATAAGATAAAACAACATGAATACAATTTAATAAAGCATATGATAAAACAACATAAATACAATTTAATAAAGCATAAGTTAAAACAACATAAATACAATTTAATAAAGCATAGGATAAAACAACATAAATTCAATTTAATAAAGCATAGGATAAAACAACATACATAAAATTTAATAAAGCATAGGTTAAAATAACATAAATACAATTTAATAAAGCATAGGACAAAACAACATAAAAACAATTTAATAAAGCATAGTTTAAAACAACATAAATACAATTTAATAAAGCATAGGATAAAACCACAGAATTACAATTTAATAAAGCATAGGATAAAACAACATAAATACAATTTAATAAAGCATAGGATAAAACAACATAAATACAATTTAATAAAGCATAGGATAAAACAACATAAATACAATTTAATAAAGCATAGGATAAAACAACATAAATACAATTTAATAAAGCATAGGATAAAACAACATAAATACAATTTAATAAAGCATAGGATAAAACAACATAAATAAAATTTAATAAAGCATAGGTTAAAATAACATAAATACAATTTAATAAAGCATAGGACAAAACAACATAAATACAATTTAATAAAGCATAGGATAAAACAACATAAATACAATTTAATAAAGCATAGGATAAAACAACATAAATACAATTTAATAAAGCATAGGATAAAACAACATAAATACAATTTAATAAAGCATAGGTTAAAACAACATAAATACAATTTAATAAAGCACAGGATAAAACAACATAAATACAATTTAGTAAAGCATAGGTTAAAACAACATAAATACAATTTAGTAAAGCATAGGATAAAACAACATAAATAAAATTTAATAAAGCATAGGTTAAAACAACATAAATACAATTTAATAAAGCATATAATAAAACCACAGAAATACAATTTAATAAAGCATAGGATAAAACAACATAAATACAACTTAATAAAGCATAGGACAAAACAACATAAATACAATTTAATAAAGCAGAGGATAAAACAACATAAATACAATTTAATGAAGCATAGGATAAAACAACATAAATACAATTTAATAAAGCATAGGCTAAAACTACATAAATACAATTTAATAAAGCATAGGATAAAACAAATTAAATACAATATAATAAAGCATAGGATAAAACAACATAAATTCAATTTAATAAAGCATAGGATAAAACAACATAAATACAATTTAATAAAGCATAAGATAAAACAACATGAATACAATTTAATAAAGCATATGATAAAACAACATAAATACAATTTAATAAAGCATAAGTTAAAACAACATAAATACAATTTAATAAAGCATAGGATAAAACAACATAAATTCAATTTAATAAAGCATAGGATAAAACAACATACATAAAATTTAATAAAGCATAGGTTAAAATAACATAAATACAATTTAATAAAGCATAGGACAAAACAACATAAAAACAATTTAATAAAGCATAGTTTAAAACAACATAAATACAATTTAATAAAGCATAGGATAAAACCACAGAATTACAATTTAATAAAGCATAGGATAAAACAACATAAATACAATTTAATAAAGTATAGGACAAAACAACATAAATACAATTTAATAAAGCATAGGATAAAACAACATAAATACAATTTAATGAAACATAGGATAAACAACATAAATACAATTTAATAAAGCATAGGATAAACAACATAAATACAATTTAATAAAGCATAGGCTAAAACTACATAAATACAATTTAATAAAGCTTAGGATAAAACAAATTAAATACAATATAATAAAGCATAGGATAAAACAACATAAATTCAATTTAATAAAGCATAGGATAAAACAACATAAATACAATTTAATAAAGCATAGGATAAAACAACATAAATATAATTTAATAAAGCATAGGTTAAAACAACATAAATACAATTTAATAAAGCACAGGATAAAACAACATAAATACAATTTAATAAAGCATAGGTTAAAACAACATAAATACAATTTAATAAAGCATAGGATAAAACAACATAAATACAATTTAATAAAGCATAGGATAAAACAACATAAATAAAATTTAATATAGCATAGGATAAAACAACATAAATACAATTAAATAAAGCATAGGATAAAACAACATAAATACAATTTAATAAAGCATAGGATAAAACAACATAAATACAATTTAATAAAGCATAGGATAAAACAACATAAATACAATTAAATAAGGCAAAGGATAAAACAACATAAATAAAATTTAATAAAGCATAGTTTAAAATAACATAAATACAATTTAATAAAGCGTAGCATAAAACAACATAAATACAATTTAGTAAAGCATAGGATAAAACAACATAAATAAAATTTAATAAAGCATAGGTTAAAACAACATAAATACAATTTAATAAAGCATATAATAAAACCACAGAAATACAATTTAATAAAGCATAGGATAAAACAACATAAATACAATTTAATAAAGCATAGGACAAAACAACATAAATACAATTTAATAAAGCAGAGGATAAAACAACATAAATACAATTTAATGAAGCATAGGATAAAACAACATAAATACAATTTAATAAAGCATAGGCTAAAACTACATAAATACAATTTAATAAAGCATAGGATAAAACAAATTAAATACAATATAATAAAGCATAGGATAAAACAACATAAATTCAATTTAATAAAGCATAGGATAAAACAACATTAATACAATTTAATAAAGCATAAGATAAAACAACATGAATACAATTTAATAAAGCATAGGATAAAACAACATAAATACAATTTAATAAAGCATAAGTTAAAACAACATAAATACAATTTAATAAAGCATAGGATAAAACAACATAAATTCAATTTAATAAAGCATAGGATAAAACAACATAAATAAAATTTAATAAAGCATAGGTTAAAATAACATAAATACAATTTAATAAAGCATAGGACAAAACAACATAAAAACAATTTAATAAAGCATAGTTTAAAACAACATAAATACAATTTAATAAAGCATAGGATAAAAACACAGAATTACAATTTAATAAAGCATAGGATAAAACAACATAAATACAATTTAATAAAGTATAGGACAAAACAACATAAATACAATTTAATAAAGCATAGGATAAAACAACATAAATACAATTTAATGAAACATAGGATAAACAACATAAATACAATTTAATAAAGCATAGGATAAACAACATAAATACAATTTAATAAAGCATAGGCTAAAACTACATAAATACAATTTAATAAAGCTTAGGATAAAACAAATTAAATACAATATAATAAAGCATAGGATAAAACAACATAAATTAAATTTAATAAAGCATAGGATAAAACAACATAAATACAATTTAATAAAGCATAAGATAAAACTACATGAATACAATTTAATAAAGCATAGGTTAAAACAACATAAATACAATTTAATAAAGCATAGGATAAAACAACATAAATATAATTTAATAAAGCATAGGTTAAAACAACATAAATACAATTTAATAAAGCACAGGATAAAACAACATAAATACAATTTAATAAAGCATAGGTTAAAACAACATAAATACAATTTAATAAAGCATAGGATAAAACAACATAAATACAATTTAATAAAGCATAGGATAAAACAACATAAATAAAATTTAATATAGCATAGGATAAAACAACATAAATACAATTAAATAAAGCATAGGATAAAACAACATAAATACAATTTAATAAAGCATAGGATAAAACAACATAAATACAATTTAATAAAGCATAGGATAAAACAACATAAATACAATTAAATAAAGCAAAGGATAAAACAACATAAATAAAATTTAATAAAGCATAGGTTAAAATAACATAAATACAATTTAATAAAGCATAGGACAAAACATCATAAAAACAATTTAATAAAGCATAGTTTAAAACAACATAAAAACAATTTAATAAAGCATAGTTTAAAACAACATAAATACAATTTAATAAAGCATAGGATAAAACCACAGAATTACAATTTAATAAAGCATAGGATAAAACAACATAAATACAATTTAATAAAGCATAGGATAAAACAACATAAATACAATTTAATAAAGCATAGGATAAAACAACATAAATACAATTTAATAAAGCATAGGATAAAACAACATAAATACAATTTAATAAAGCATAGGATAAAACAACATAAATACAATTTAATAAAGCATAGGATAAAACAACATAAATAAAATTTAATAAAGCATAGGTTAAAATAACATAAATACAATTTAATAAAGCATAGGACAAAACAACATAAAAACAATTTAATAAAGCATAGTTTAAAACAACATAAATACAATTTAATAAAGCATAGGATAAAACCACAGAATTACAATTTAATAAAGCATAGGATAAAACAACATAAATACAATTTAATAAAGTATAGGACAAAACAACATAAATACAATTTAATAAAGCATAGGATAAAACAACATAAATACAATTTAATAAAGCATAGGATAAAACAACATAAATACAATTTAATAAAGCATAGGATAAAACAACATAAATACAATTTAATAAAGCATAGGATAAAACAACATAAATACAATTTAATAAAGCATAGGTTAAAACAACATAAATACAATTTAATAAAGCACAGGATAAAACAACATAAATACAATTTAATAAAGCATAGGACAAAACAACATAAATACAATTTAATAAAGCATAGGATAAAACAACATAAATACAATTTAATAAAGCATAGGATAAAACAACATAAATACAATTTAATAAAGCATAGGATAAAACAACATAAATACAATTTAATAAAGCATAGGTTAAAACAACATAAATACAATTTAATAAAGCACAGGATAAAACAACATAAATACAATTTAGTAAAGCATAGGTCAAAATAACATAAATACAATTTAATAAAGCATATAATAAAACCACAGAAATACAATTTAATAAAGCATAGGATAAAACAACATAAATACAATTTAATAAAGCGTAGCATAAAACAACATAAATACAATTTAATAAAGCATAGGATAAAACAACATAAATAAAATTTAATAAAGCATAGGTTAAAACAACATAAATACAATTTAATAAAGCATATAATAAAACCACAGAAATACAATTTAATAAAGCATAGGATAAAACAACATAAATACAATTTAATAAAGCATAGGACAAAACAACATAAATACAATTTAATAAAGCAGAGGATAAAACAACATAAATACAATTTAATGAAACATAGGATAAACAACATAAATACAATTTAATAAAGCATAGGATAAAACAACATAAATACAATTTAATAAAGCATAGGCTAAAACTACATAAATACAATTTAATAAAGCATAGGATAAAACAAATTAAATACAATATAATAAAGCATAGGATAAAACAACATAAATTCAATTTAATAAAGCATAGGATAAAACAACATAAATACAATTTAATAAAGCATAAGATAAAACAACATGAATACAATTTAATAAAGCATAGGATAAAACAACATAAATACAATTTAATAAAGCATAAGTTAAAACAACATAAATACAATTTAATAAAGCATAGGATAAAACAACATAAATTCAATTTAATAAAGCATAGGATAAAACAACATAAATGCAATTTAATAAAGCACAGGATAAAACAAAATAAATAAAATTTAATAAAGCATAGGATAAAACAACATAAATAAAATTTAATAAAGCATAGGATAAAACAACATAAATACAATTTAATAAAGCATAGGATAAAACAACATAAATAAAATTTAATAAAGCATAGGATAAAACAACATAAATACAATTTAATAAAGCATAAGATAAAACAACATAAATACAATTTAATAAAGCATATGATAAAACAACATAAATACAATTTAATAAAGCATAGGTTAAAACAACATAAATACAATTTAATAAAGCATAAGTTAAAACAACATAAATACAATTTAATAAAGCATAGGATAAAACAACATAAATTCAATTTAATAAAGCATAGGATAAAACAACATAAATTCAATTTAATAAAGCATAGGATAAAACAACATAAATACAATTTAATAAAGCATAAGATAAAACAACATGAATACAATTTAATAAAGCATAGGTTAAAACAACATAAATACAATTTAATAAAGCATAGGATAAAACAACATAAATATCATTTAATAAAGCATAGGTTAAAACAACATAAATACAATTTAATAAAGCACAGGATAAAACAACATAAATACAATTTAATAAAGCATAAGACAAAAAAACATAAATACAATTTAATAAAGCATATGTTAAAGAAACATAAATACAATTTAATAAAGCATAGGTTAAAACAACATAAATACAATTTAATAAAGCATAGGATAAAACAACATAAATACAATTTAATAAAGCTTAGGATAAAACAACATAAATACAATTTAATAAAGCATAGGATAAAACAACATAAATACAATTTAATAAAGCAAAGGATAAAACAACATAAATAAAATTTAATAAAGCATAGGTTAAAATAACAAATACAATTTAATAAAGCATAGGACAAAACAACATAAAAACAATTTAATAAAGCATAGTTTAAAACAACATAAATACAATTTAATAAAGCATAGGATAAAACCACAGAATTACAATTTAATAAAGCATAGGATAAAACAACATAAATACAATTTAATAAAGCATAGGATAAAACAACATAAATACAATTTAATAAAGCATAGGATAAAACAACATAAATACAATTTAATAAAGCATAGGATAAAACAACATAAATACAATTTAATAAAGCATAGGATAAAACAACATAAATACAATTTAATAAAGCATAGGATAAAACAACATAAATTCAATTTAATAAAGCATAGGATAAAACAACATAAATACAATTTAATAAAGCAAAGGATAAAACAACATAAATAAAATTTAATAAAGCATAGGTTAAAATAACATAAATACAATTTAATAAAGCATAGGACAAAACAACATAAAAACAATTTAATAAAGCATAGTTTAAAACAACATCAATACAATTTAATAAAGCATAGGATAAAACCACAGAATTACAATTTAATAAAGCATAGGATAAAACAACATAAATACAATTTAATAAAGCATAGGATAAAACAACATAAATACAATTTAATAAAGCATAGGATAAAACAACATAAATACAATTTAATAAAGCATAGGATAAAACAACATAAATACAATTTAATAAAGCATAGGATAAAACAACATAAATACAATTTAATAAAGCATAGTTTAAAACAACATAAATACAATTTAATAAAGCATAGGATAAAACCACAGAATTACAATTTAATAAAGCATAGGATAAAACAACATAAATACAATTTAATAAAGCATAGGATAAAACAACATAAATACAATTTAATAAAGCATAGGATAAAACAACATAAATACAATTTAATAAAGCATAGGTTAAAACAACATAAATACAATTTAATAAAGCATAGGATAAAACAACATAAATAAAATTTAATAAAGCATAGGACAAAACAACATAAAAACAATTTAATAAAGCATAGTTTAAAACAACATAAATACAATTTAATAAAGCATAGGATAAAACCACAGAATTACAATTTAATAAAGCATAGGATAAAACAACATAAATACAATTTAATAAAGCATAGGATAAAACAACATAAATACAATTTAATAAAGCATAGGATAAAACAACATAAATACAATTTAATAAAGCATAGGATAAAACAACATAAATACAATTTAATAAAGCATAGGATAAAACAACATAAATACAATTTAATAAAGCATAGGATAAAACAACATAAATAAAATTTAATAAAGCATAGGTTAAAATAACATAAATACAATTTAATAAAGCATAGGACAAAACAACATAAATACAATTTAATAAAGCATAGGATAAAACAACATAAATACAATTTAATAAAGCATAGGATAAAACAACATAAATACAATTTAATAAAGCATAGGATAAAACAACATAAATACAATTTAATAAAGCATAGGTTAAAACAACATAAATACAATTTAATAAAGCACAGGATAAAACAACATAAATACAATTTAGTAAAGCATATGTCAAAATAACATAAATACAATTTAATAAAGCATAGGATAAAACAACATAAATACAATTTAATAAAGCATAGGTTAAAACAACATAAATACAATTTAATAAAGCATAGGATAAAACAACATAAATACAATTTAATAAAGCATAGGATAAAACAAAATAAATAAAATTTAATAAAGCATAGGATAAAACAACATAAATAAAAATTTAATAAAGCATAGGATAAAACAACATAAATACAATTTAATAAAGCATAGGATAAAACAACATAAATACAATTTAATAAAGCGTAGCATAAAACAACATAAATACAATTTAATAAAGCATAGGATAAAACAACATAAATACAATTTAATAAAGCATAGGATAAAACAAAATAAATAAAATTTAATAAAGCATAGGATAAAACAACATAAATAAAAATTTAATAAAGCATAGGATAAAACAACATAAATACAATTTAATAAAGCATAGGATAAAACAACATAAATACAATTTAATAAAGCGTAGCATAAAACAACATAAATACAATTTAATAAAGCATAGGATAAAACAACATAAATAAAATTTAATAAAGCATAGGTTAAAACAACATAAATACAATTTAATAAAGCATATAATAAAACCACAGAAATACAATTTAATAAAGCATAGGATAAAACAACATAAATACAATTTAATAAAGCATAGGACAAAACAACATAAATACAATTTAATAAAGCAGAGGATAAAACAACATAAATACAATTTAATGAAACATAGGATAAACAACATAAATACAATTTAATAAAGCATAGGATAAAACAACATAAATACAATTTAATAAAGCATAGGCTAAAACTACATAAATACAATTTAATAAAGCATAGGATAAAACAAATTAAATACAATATAATAAAGCATAGGATAAAACAACATAAATTCAATTTAATAAAGCATAGGATAAAACAACATAAAAACAATTTAATAAAGCATAAGATAAAACAACATGAATACAATTTAATAAAGCATAGGATAAAACAACATAAATACAATTTAATAAAGCACAGGATAAAACAAAATAAATAAAATTTAATAAAGCATAGGATAAAACAACATAAATAAAATTTAATAAAGCATAGGATAAAACAACATAAATACAATTTAATAAAGCATAGGATAAAACAACATAAATAAAATTTAATATAGCATAGGATAAAACAACATAAATACAATTAAATAAAGCATAGGATAAAACAACATAAATACAATTTAATAAAGCATAGGATAAAACAACATAAATACAATTTAATAAAGCATAGGATAAAACAACATAAATACAATTTAATAAAGCATAGGATAAAACAACATAAATTCAATTTAATAAAGCATAGGATAAAACAACATAAATACAATTTAATAAAGCAAAGGATAAAACAACATAAATAAAATTTAATAAAGCATAGGTTAAAATAACATAAATACAATTTAATAAAGCATAGGACAAAACAACATAAAAACAATTTAATAAAGCATAGTTTAAAACAACATAAATACAATTTAATAAAGCATAGGATAAAACCACAGAATTACAATTTAATAAAGCATAGGATAAAACAACATAAATACAATTTAATAAAGCATAGGATAAAACAACATAAATACAATTTAATAAAGCATAGGATAAAACAACATAAATACAATTTAATAAAGCATAGGATAAAACAACATAAATACAATTTAATAAAGCATAGGATAAAACAACATAAATACAATTTAATAAAGCATAGGATAAAACAACATAAATAAAATTTAATAAAGCATAGGTTAAAATAACATAAATACAATTTAATAAAGCATAGGACAAAACAACATAAAAACAATTTAATAAAGCATAGTTTAAAACAACATAAATACAATTTAATAAAGCATAGGATAAAACCACAGAATTACAATTTAATAAAGCATAGGATAAAACAACATAAATACAATTTAATAAAGTATAGGACAAAACAACATAAATACAATTTAATAAAGCATAGGATAAAACAACATAAATACAATTTAATAAAGCATAGGATAAAACAACATAAATACAATTTAATAAAGCATAGGATAAAACAACATAAATACAATTTAATAAAGCATAGGATAAAACAACATAAATACAATTTAATAAAGCATAGGTTAAAACAACATAAATACAATTTAATAAAGCACAGGATAAAACAACATAAATACAATTTAATAAAGCATAGGTTAAAACAACATAAATACAATTTAATAAAGCATAGGATAAAACAACATAAATACAATTTAATAAAGCATAGGATAAAACAACATAAATAAAATTTAATAAAGCATAGGACAAAACAACATAAAAACAATTTAATAAAGCATAGTTTAAAACAACATAAATACAATTTAATAAAGCATAGGATAAAACCACAGAATTACAATTTAATAAAGCATAGGATAAAACAACATAAATACAATTTAATAAAGCATAGGATAAAACAACATAAATACAATTTAATAAAGCATAGGATAAAACAACATAAATACAATTTAATAAAGCATAGGATAAAACAACATAAATACAATTTAATAAAGCATAGGATAAAACAACATAAATACAATTTAATAAAGCATAGGATAAAACAACATAAATAAAATTTAATAAAGCATAGGTTAAAATAACATAAATACAATTTAATAAAGCATAGGACAAAACAACATAAATACAATTTAATAAAGCATAGGATAAAACAACATAAATACAATTTAATAAAGCATAGGATAAAACAACATAAATACAATTTCATAAAGCATAGGATAAAACAACATAAATACAATTTAATAAAGCATAGGTTAAAACAACATAAATACAATTTAATAAAGCACAGGATAAAACAACATAAATACAATTTAGTAAAGCATAGGTCAAAATAACATAAATACAATTTAATAAAGCATAGGATAAAACAACATAAATACAATTTAATAAAGCATAGGTTAAAACAACATAAATACAATTTAATAAAGCATAGGATAAAACAACATAAATACAATTTAATAAAGCATAGGATAAAACAAAATAAATAAAATTTAATAAAGCATAGGATAAAACAACATAAATAAAAATTTAATAAAGCATAGGATAAAACAACATAAATACAATTTAATAAAGCATAGGATAAAACAACATAAATACAATTTAATAAAGCGTAGCATAAAACAACATAAATACAATTTAATAAAGCATAGGATAAAACAACATAAATAAAATTTAATAAAGCATAGGTTAAAACAACATAAATACAATTTAATAAAGCATATAATAAAACCACAGAAATACAATTTAATAAAGCATAGGATAAAACAACATAAATACAATTTAATAAAGCATAGGACAAAACAACATAAATACAATTTAATAAAGCAGAGGATAAAACAACATAAATACAATTTAATGAAACATAGGATAAACAACATAAATACAATTTAATAAAGCATAGGATAAAACAACATAAATAAAATTTAATATAGCATAGGATAAAACAACATAAATACAATTTAATAAAGCACAGGATAAAACAAAATAAATAAAATTTAATAAAGCATAGGATAAAACAACATAAATAAAATTTAATAAAGCATAGGATAAAACAACATAAATACAATTTAATAAAGCATAGGATAAAACAACATAAATAAAATTTAATATAGCATAGGATAAAACAACATAAATACAATTAAATAAAGCATAGGATAAAACAACATAAATACAATTTAATAAAGCATAGGATAAAACAACATAAATACAATTTAATAAAGCATAGGATAAAACAACATAAATACAATTTAATAAAGCAAAGGATAAAACAACATAAATAAAATTTAATAAAGCATAGGTTAAAATAACATAAATACAATTTAATAAAGCATAGGACAAAACAACATAAAAACAATTTAATAAAGCATAGTTTAAAACAACATAAATACAATTTAATAAAGCATAGGATAAAACCACAGAATTACAATTTAATAAAGCATAGGATAAAACAACATAAATACAATTTAATAAAGCATAGGATAAAACAACATAAATAAAATTTAATAAAGCATAAGACAAAAAAACATAAATACAATTTAATAAAGCATATGTTAAAGAAACATAAATACAATTTAATAAAGCATAGGTTAAAACAACATAAATACAATTTAATAAAGCATAGGATAAAACAACATAAATACAATTTAATAAAGCTTAGGATAAAACAACATAAATACAATTTAATAAAGCATAGGATAAAACAACATAAATACAATTTAATAAAGCAAAGGATAAAACAACATAAATAAAATTTAATAAAGCATAGGTTAAAATAACATAAATACAATTTAATAAAGCATAGGACAAAACAACATAAAAACTATTTAATAAAGCATAGTTTAAAACAACATAAATACAATTTAATAAAGCATAGGATAAAACCACAGAATTACAATTTAATAAAGCATAGGATAAAACAACATAAATACAATTTAATAAAGCATAGGATAAAACAACATAAATACAATTTAATAAAGCATAGGATAAAACAACATAAATACAATTTAATAAAGCATAGGATAAAACAACATAAATACAATTTAATAAAGCATAGGATAAAACAACATAAATACAATTTAATAAAGCATAGGATAAAACAACATAAATACAATTTAATAAAGCATAGGATAAAACAACATAAATACAATTTAATAAAGCAAAGGATAAAACAACATAAATAAAATTTAATAAAGCATAGGTTAAAATAACATAAATACAATTTAATAAAGCATAGGACAAAACAACATAAAAACAATTTAATAAAGCATAGTTTAAAACAACATAAATACAATTTAATAAAGCATAGGATAAAACCACAGAATTACAATTTAATAAAGCATAGGATAAAACAACATAAATACAATTTAATAAAGCATAGGATAAAACAACATAAATAAAATTTAATAAAGCATAGGTTAAAATAACATAAATACAATTTAATAAAGCATAGGACAAAACAACATGAAAACAATTTAATAAAGCATAGTTTAAAACAACATAAATACAATTTAATAAAGCATAGGATAAAACCACAGAATTACAATTTAATAAAGCATAGGATAAAACAACATAAATACAATTTAATAAAGCATAGGTTAAAACAACATAAATACAATTTAATAAAGCACAGGATAAAACAACATAAATACAATTTAGTAAAGCATAGGTCAAAATAACATAAATACAATTTAATAAAGCATAGGATAAAACAACATAAATACAATTTAATAAAGCATAGGTTAAAACAACATAAATACAATTTAATAAAGCATAGGATAAAACAACATAAATACAATTTAATAAAGCATAGGATAAAACAACATAAATACAATTTAATAAAGCTTAGGATAAAACAACATAAATACAATTTAATAAAGCATAGGATAAAACAACATAAATACAATTTAATAAAGCATAGGTTAAAACAACATAAATACAATTTAAAAAAGCATAGGATAAAACAACATAAATACAATTTAATAAAGCATAGGATAAAACAACATAAATAAAATTTAATAAAGCATAGGTTAAAATAACATAAATACAATTTATTAAAGCATAGGACAAAACAACATAAAAACAATTGAATAAAGCATAGTTTAAAACAACATAAATACAATTTAATAAAGCATAGGATAAAACCACAGAATTACAATTTAATAAAGCATAGGATAAAACAACATAAATACAATTTAATAAAGTATAGGACAAAACAACATAAATACAATTTAATAAAGCATAGGATAAAACAACATAAATAAAATTTAATAAAGCATAGGACAAAACAACATAAAAACAATTTAATAAAGCATAGTTTAAAACAACATAAATACAATTTAATAAAGCATAGGATAAAACCACAGAATTACAATTTAATAAAGCATAGGATAAAACAACATAAATACAATTTAATAAAGCATAGGATAAAACAACATAAATACAATTTAATAAAGCATAGGATAAAACAACATAAATACAATTTAATAAAGCATAGGATAAAACAACATAAATACAATTTAATAAAGCATAGGATAAAACAACATAAATACAATTTAATAAAGCATAGGATAAAACAACATAAATAAAATTTAATAAAGCATAGGTTAAAATAACATAAATACAATTTAATAAAGCATAGGACAAAACAACATAAATACAATTTAATAAAGCATAGGATAAAACAACATAAATACAATTTAATAAAGCATAGGATAAAACAACATAAATACAATTTCATAAAGCATAGGATAAAACAACATAAATACAATTTAATAAAGCATAGGTTAAAACAACATAAATACAATTTAATAAAGCACAGGATAAAACAACATAAATACAATTTAGTAAAGCATAGGTCAAAATAACATAAATACAATTTAATAAAGCATAGGATAAAACAACATAAATACAATTTAATAAAGCATAGGTTAAAACAACATAAATACAATTTAATAAAGCATAGGATAAAACAACATAAATACAATTTAATAAAGCATAGGATAAAACAAAATAAATAAAATTTAATAAAGCATAGGATAAAACAACATAAATAAAAATTTAATAAAGCATAGGATAAAACAACATAAATACAATTTAATAAAGCATAGGATAAAACAACATAAATACAATTTAATAAAGCGTAGCATAAAACAACATAAATACAATTTAATAAAGCATAGGATAAAACAACATAAATAAAATTTAATAAAGCATAGGTTAAAACAACATAAATACAATTTAATAAAGCATATAATAAAACCACAGAAATACAATTTAATAAAGCATAGGATAAAACAACATAAATACAATTTAATAAAGCATAGGACAAAACAACATAAATACAATTTAATAAAGCAGAGGATAAAACAACATAAATACAATTTAATGAAACATAGGATAAACAACATAAATACAATTTAATAAAGCATAGGATAAAACAACATAAATACAATTTAATAAAGCATAGGCTAAAACTACATAAATACAATTTAATAAAGCATAGGATAAAACAAATTAAATACAATATAATAAAGCATAGGATAAAACAACATAAATTCAATTTAATAAAGCATAGGATAAAACAACATAAATACAATTTAATAAAGCATAAGATAAAACAACATGAATACAATTTAATAAAGCATAGGATAAAACAACATAAATACAATTTAATAAAGCACAGGATAAAACAAAATAAATAAAATTTAATAAAGCATAGGATAAAACAACATAAATAAAATTTAATAAAGCATAGGATAAAACAACATAAATACAATTTAATAAAGCATAGGATAAAACAACATAAATAAAATTTAATATAGCATAGGATAAAACAACATAAATACAATTAAATAAAGCATAGGATAAAACAACATAAATACAATTTAATAAAGCATAGGATAAAACAACATAAATACAATTTAATAAAGCATAGGATAAAACAACATAAATACAATTTAATAAAGCAAAGGATAAAACAACATAAATAAAATTTAATAAAGCATAGGTTAAAATAACATAAATACAATTTAATAAAGCATAGGACAAAACAACATAAAAACAATTTAATAAAGCATAGTTTAAAACAACATAAATACAATTTAATAAAGCATAGGATAAAACCACAGAATTACAATTTAATAAAGCATAGGATAAAACAACATAAATACAATTTAATAAAGCATAGGATAAAACAACATAAATAAAATTTAATAAAGCATAAGACAAAAAAACATAAATACAATTTAATAAAGCATATGTTAAAGAAACATAAATACAATTTAATAAAGCATAGGTTAAAACAACATAAATACAATTTAATAAAGCATAGGATAAAACAACATAAATACAATTTAATAAAGCTTAGGATAAAACAACATAAATACAATTTAATAAAGCATAGGATAAAACAACATAAATACAATTTAATAAAGCAAAGGATAAAACAACATAAATAAAATTTAATAAAGCATAGGTTAAAATAACATAAATACAATTTAATAAAGCATAGGACAAAACAACATAAAAACAATTTAATAAAGCATAGTTTAAAACAACATAAATACAATTTAATAAAGCATAGGATAAAACCACAGAATTACAATTTAATAAAGCATAGGATAAAACAACATAAATACAATTTAATAAAGCATAGGATAAAACAACATAAATACAATTTAATAAAGCATAGGATAAAACAACATAAATACAATTTAATAAAGCATAGGATAAAACAACATAAATACAATTTAATAAAGCATAGGATAAAACAACATAAATACAATTTAATAAAGCATAGGATAAAACAACATAAATACAATTTAATAAAGCATAGGATAAAACAACATAAATACAATTTAATAAAGCAAAGGATAAAACAACATAAATAAAATTTAATAAAGCATAGGTTAAAATAACATAAATACAATTTAATAAAGCATAGGACAAAACAACATAAAAACAATTTAATAAAGCATAGTTTAAAACAACATAAATACAATTTAATAAAGCATAGGATAAAACCACAGAATTACAATTTAATAAAGCATAGGATAAAACAACATAAATACAATTTAATAAAGCATAGGATAAAACAACATAAATAAAATTTAATAAAGCATAGGTTAAAATAACATAAATACAATTTAATAAAGCATAGGACAAAACAACATAAAAACAATTTAATAAAGCATAGTTTAAAACAACATAAATACAATTTAATAAAGCATAGGATAAAACCACAGAATTACAATTTAATAAAGCATAGGATAAAACAACATAAATACAATTTAATAAAGCATAGGTTAAAACAACATAAATACAATTTAATAAAGCACAGGATAAAACAACATAAATACAATTTAGTAAAGCATAGGTCAAAATAACATAACTACAATTTAATAAAGCATAGGATAAAACAACATAAATACAATTTAATAAAGCATAGGTTAAAACAACATAAATACAATTTAATAAAGCATAGGATAAAACAACATAAATACAATTTAATAAAGCATAGGATAAAACAAAATAAATAAAATTTAATAAAGCATAGGATAAAACAAAATAAATAAAAATTTAATAAAGCATAGGATAAAACAACATAAATACAATTTAATAAAGCATAGAATAAAACAACATAAATACAATTTAATAAAGCGTAGCATAAAACAACATAAATACAATTTAATAAAGCATAGGATAAAACAACATAAATAAAATTTAATAAAGCATAGGTTAAAACAACATAAATACAATTTAATAAAGCATATAATAAAACCACAGAAATACAATTTAATAAAGCATAGGATAAAACAACATAAATACAATTTAATAAAGCATAGGACAAAACAACATAAATACAATTTAATAAAGCAGAGGATAAAACAACATAAATACAATTTAATGAAACATAGGATAAACAACATAAATACAATTTAATAAAGCATAGGATAAAACAACATAAATACAATTTAATAAAGCATAGGCTAAAACTACATAAATACAATTTAATAAAGCATAGGATAAAACAAATTAAATACAATATAATAAAGCATAGGATAAAACAACATAAATTCAATTTAATAAAGCATAGGATAAAACAACATAAATACAATTTAATAAAGCATAAGATAAAACAACATGAATACAATTTAATAAAGCATAGGATAAAACAACATAAATACAATTTAATAAAGCATAAGTTAAAACAACATAAATACAATTTAATAAAGCATAGGATAAAACAACATAAATTCAATTTAATAAAGCATATGATAAAACAACATAAATACAATTTAATAAAGCACAGGATAAAACAAAATAAATAAAATTTAATAAAGCATAGGATAAAACAACATAAATAAAATTTAATATAGCATAGGATAAAACAACATAAATACAATTTAATAAAGCATAGGATAAAACAACATAAATAAAATTTAATATAGCATAGGATAAAACAACATAAATACAATTAAATAAAGCATAGGATAAAACAACATAAATACAATTTAATAAAGCATAGGATAAAACAACATAAATACAATTTAATAAAGCATAGGATAAAACAACATAAATACAATTTAATAAAGCAAAGGATAAAACAACATAAATAAAATTTAATAAAGCATAGGTTAAAATAACATAAATACAATTTAATAAAGCATAGGACAAAACAAAATAAAAACAATTTAATAAAGCATAGTTTAAAACAACATAAATACAATTTAATAAAGCATAGGATAAAACCACAGAATTAAAATTTAATAAAGCATAGGATAAAACAACATAAATACAATTTAATAAAGCATAGGATAAAACAACATAAATACAATTTAATAAAGCATAGGATAAAACAACATAAATAAAATTTAATAAAGCATAGGTTAAAATAACATAAATACAATTTAATAAAGCATAGGACAAAACAACATAAAAACAATTTAATAAAGCATAGTTTAAAACAACATAAATACAATTTAATAAAGCATAGGATAAAACCACAGAATTACAATTTAATAAAGCATAGGATAAAACAACATAAATATAATTTAATAAAGCATAGGTTAAAACAACATAAATACAATTTAATAAAGCACAGGATAAAACAACATAAATACAATTTAATAAAGCATAAGACAAAAAAACATAAATACAATTTAATAAAGCATATGTTAAAGAAACATAAATACAATTTAATAAAGCATAGGTTAAAACAACATAAATACAATTTAATAAAGCATAGGATAAAACAACATAAATACAATTTAATAAAGCTTAGGATAAAACAACATAAATACAATTTAATAAAGCATAGGATAAAACAACATAAATACAATTTAATAAAGCATAGGATAAAACAACATAAATACAATTTAATAAAGCATAGGTTAAAACAACATAAATACAATTTAATAAAGCACAGGATAAAACAACATAAATACAATTTAATAAAGCATATGTTAAAGCAACATAAATACAATTTAATAAAGCATAGGTTAAAACAACATAAATACAATTTAATAAAGCATATGATAAAACAACATAAATACAATTTAATAAAGCATAGGTTAAAACAACATAAATACAAATTAATAAAGCATAGGATAAAACAACATAAATACAATTTAATAAAGCATAGGATAAAACAACATAAATAAAATTTAATATAGCATAGGATAAAACAACATAAATACAATTAAATAAAGCATAGGATAAAACAACATAAATACAATTTAATAAAGCATAGGATAAAACAACATAAATAAAATTTAATAAAGCATAGGATGAAACAACATAAATACAATTTAATAAAGCAAAGGATAAAACAACATAAATAAAATTTAATAAAGCATAGGTTAAAATAACATAAATACAATTTAATAAAGCATAGGACAAAACAACATAAAAACAATTTAATAACGCATAGTTTAAAACACCATAAATACAATTTAATAAAGCATAGGATAAAACCACAGAATTACAATTTAATAAAGCATAGGATAAAACAACATAAATACAATTTAATAAAGCATAGGATAAAACAACATAAATACAATTTAATAAAGCATAGGATAAAACAACATAAATACAATTTAATAAAGCATAGGATAAAACAACATAAATACAATTTAATAAAGCATAGGATAAAACAACATAAATACAATTTAATAAAGCATAGGATAAAACAACAAAAATAAAATTTAATAAAGCATAGGTTAAAATAACATAAATACAATTTAATAAAGCATAGGACAAAACAACATAAAAACAATTTAATAAAGCATAGTTTAAAACAACATAAATACAATTTAATAAAGCATAGGATAAAACCACAGAATTACAATTTAATAAAGCATAGGATAAAACAACATAAATACAATTTAATAAAGTATAGGACAAAACAACATGAATACAATTTAATAAAGCATAGGTTAAAACAACATAAATACAATTTAATAAAGCATAGGATAAAACAACATAAATACAATTTAATAAAGCATAGGTTAAAACAACATAAATACAATTTAATGAAACATAGGATAAACAACATAAATACAATTTAATAAAGCATAGGATAAAACAACATAAATACAATTTAATAAAGCATAGGCTAAAACTACATAAATACAATTTAATAAAGCATAGGATAAAACAACATAAATAAAATTTAATAAAGCATAGGATAAAACAACATAAATACAATTTAATAAAGCATATGATAAAACAACATAAATACAATTTAATAAAGCATAGGTTAAAACAACATAAATACAATTTAATAAAGCATAGGTTAAAACAACATAAATACAATTTAATAAAGCATAGGATAAAACAACATAAATACAATTTAATGAAACATAGGATAAACAACATAAATACAATTTAATAAAGCATACGATAAACAACATAAATACAATTTAATAAAGCATAGGCTAAAACTACATAAATACAATTTAATAAAGCTTAGGATAAAACAAAGTAAATACAATATAAAAAAGCATAGGATAAAACAACATAAATTCAATTTAATAAAGCATAGGATAAAACAACATAAATACAATTTAATAAAGCATAAGACAAAAAACATAAATACAATTTAATAAAGCATATGTTAAAGCAACATAAATACAATTTAATAAAGCATAGGTTAAAACAACATAAATACAATTTAATAAAGCATAGGATAAAACAACATACATACAATTTAATAAATCTTAGGATAAAACAACATAAATACAATTTAATAAAGCATAGGATAAAACAACATAAATACAATTTAATAAAGCATAGGTTAAAACAACATAAATACAATTTAATAAAGCACAGGATAAAACAACATAAATACAATTTAATAAAGCATAAGACAAAAAAACATAAATACAATTTATTAAAGCATATGTTAAAGCAACATAAATACAATTTAATAAAGCATAGGTTAAAACAACATAAATACAATTTAATAAAGCATAGGATAAAACAACATAAATACAATTTAATAAAGCTTAGGATAAAACAACATAAATACAATTTAATAAAGCATAGGATAAAACAACATAAATACAATTTAATAAAGCATAGGATAAAACAACATAAATACAATTTAATAAAGCAAAGGATAAAACAACATAAATAAAATTTAATAAAGCATTAGGTTAAAATAACATAAATACAATTTAATAAAGCATAGGACAAAACAACATAAAAACAATTTAATAAAGCATAGTTTAAAACAACATAAATACAATTTAATAAAGCATAGGATAAAACCACAGAATTACAATTTAATAAAGCATAGGATAAAACAACATAAATACAATTTAATAAAGCATAGGATAAAACAACATAAATACAATTTAATAAAGCATAGGATAAAACAACATAAATACAATTTAATAAAGCATAGGATAAAACAACATAAATACAATTTAATAAAGCATAGGATAAAACAACATAAATTCAATTTAATAAAGCATAGGATAAAACAACATAAATACAATTTAATAAAGCAAAGGATAAAACAACATAAATAAAATTTAATAAAGCATAGGTTAAAATAACATAAATACAATTTAATAAAGCATAGGACAAAACAACATAAAAACAATTTAATAAAGCATAGTTTAAAACAACATAAATACAATTTAATAAAGCATAGGATAAAACCACAGAATTACAATTTAATAAAGCATAGGATAAAACAACATAAATACAATTTAATAAAGCATAGGATAAAACAACATAAATACAATTTAATAAAGCATAGGATAAAACAACATAAATACAATTTAATAAAGCATAGGATAAAACAACATAAATACAATTTAATAAAGCATAGGATAAAACAACATAAATACAATTTAATAAAGCATAGGATAAAACAACATAAATAAAATTTAATAAAGCATAGGTTAAAATAACATAAATACAATTTAATAAAGCATAGGACAAAACAACATAAAAACAATTTAATAAAGCATAGTTTAAAACAACATAAATACAATTTAATAAAGCATAGGATAAAACCACAGAATTACAATTTAATAAAGCATAGGATAAAACAACATAAATACAATTTAATAAAGTATAGGACAAAACAACATAAATACAATTTAATAAAGCATAGGATAAAACAACATAAATACAATTTAATAAAGCATAGGATAAAACAACATAAATACAATTTAATAAAGCATAGGATAAAACAACATAAATACAATTTAATAAAGCATAGGATAAAACAACATAAATACAATTTAATAAAGCATAGGTTAAAACAACATAAATACAATTTAATAAAGCACAGGATAAAACAACATAAATACAATTTAATAAAGCATAGGTTAAAACAACATAAATACAATTTAATAAAGCATAGGATAAAACAACATAAATACAATTTAATAAAGCATAGGATAAAACAACATAAATAAAATTTAATAAAGCATAGGACAAAACAACATAAAAACAATTTAATAAAGCATAGTTTAAAACAACATAAATACAATTTAATAAAGCATAGGATAAAACCAC
This sequence comes from Phyllobates terribilis, assembly GCF_046119375.1. NCBI lineage: Eukaryota > Metazoa > Chordata > Amphibia > Anura > Dendrobatidae > Phyllobates > Phyllobates terribilis. Next base: position 224,394 of record NW_027362780.1, read on the forward strand.
AGAATTACAATTTAATAAAGCATAGGATAAAACAACATAAATACAATTTAATAAAGCATAGGATAAAACAACATAAATACAATTTAATAAAGCATAGGATAAAACAACATAAATACAATTTAATAAAGCATAGGATAAAACAACATAAATACAATTTAATAAAGCATAGGATAAAACAACATAAATACAATTTAATAAAGCATAGGATAAAACAACATAAATAAAATTTAATAAAGCATAGGTTAAAATAACATAAATACAATTTAATAAAGCATAGGACAAAACAACATAAATACAATTTAATAAAGCATAGGATAAAACAACATAAATACAATTTAATAAAGCATAGGATAAAACAACATAAATACAATTTCATAAAGCATAGGATAAAACAACATAAATACAATTTAATAAAGCATAGGTTAAAACAACATAAATACAATTTAATAAAGCACAGGATAAAACAACATAAATACAATTTAGTAAAGCATAGGTCAAAATAACATAAATACAATTTAATAAAGCATAGGATAAAACAACATAAATACAATTTAATAAAGCATAGGTTAAAACAACATAAATACAATTTAATAAAGCATAGGATAAAACAACATAAATACAATTTAATAAAGCATAGGATAAAACAAAATAAATAAAATTTAATAAAGCATAGGATAAAACAACATAAATAAAAATTTAATAAAGCATAGGATAAAACAACATAAATACAATTTAATAAAGCATAGGATAAAACAACATAAATACAATTTAATAAAGCGTAGCATAAAACAACATAAATACAATTTAATAAAGCATAGGATAAAACAACATAAATAAAATTTAATAAAGCATAGGTTAAAACAACATAAATACAATTTAATAAAGCATATAATAAAACCACAGAAATACAATTTAATAAAGCATAGGATAAAACAACATAAATACAATTTAATAAAGCATAGGACAAAACAACATAAATACAATTTAATAAAGCAGAGGATAAAACAACATAAATACAATTTAATGAAACATAGGATAAACAACATAAATACAATTTAATAAAGCATAGGATAAAACAACATAAATAAAATTTAATATAGCATAGGATAAAACAACATAAATACAATTTAATAAAGCACAGGATAAAACAAAATAAATAAAATTTAATAAAGCATAGGATAAAACAACATAAATAAAATTTAATAAAGCATAGGATAAAACAACATAAATACAATTTAATAAAGCATAGGATAAAACAACATAAATAAAATTTAATATAGCATAGGATAAAACAACATAAATACAATTAAATAAAGCATAGGATAAAACAACATAAATACAATTTAATAAAGCATAGGATAAAACAACATAAATACAATTTAATAAAGCATAGGATAAAACAACATAAATACAATTTAATAAAGCAAAGGATAAAACAACATAAATAAAATTTAATAAAGCATAGGTTAAAATAACATAAATACAATTTAATAAAGCATAGGACAAAACAACATAAAAACAATTTAATAAAGCATAGTTTAAAACAACATAAATACAATTTAATAAAGCATAGGATAAAACCACAGAATTACAATTTAATAAAGCATAGGATAAAACAACATAAATACAATTTAATAAAGCATAGGATAAAACAACATAAATAAAATTTAATAAAGCATAAGACAAAAAAACATAAATACAATTTAATAAAGCATATGTTAAAGAAACATAAATACAATTTAATAAAGCATAGGTTAAAACAACATAAATACAATTTAATAAAGCATAGGATAAAACAACATAAATACAATTTAATAAAGCTTAGGATAAAACAACATAAATACAATTTAATAAAGCATAGGATAAAACAACATAAATACAATTTAATAAAGCAAAGGATAAAACAACATAAATAAAATTTAATAAAGCATAGGTTAAAATAACATAAATACAATTTAATAAAGCATAGGACAAAACAACATAAAAACTATTTAATAAAGCATAGTTTAAAACAACATAAATACAATTTAATAAAGCATAGGATAAAACCACAGAATTACAATTTAATAAAGCATAGGATAAAACAACATAAATACAATTTAATAAAGCATAGGATAAAACAACATAAATACAATTTAATAAAGCATAGGATAAAACAACATAAATACAATTTAATAAAGCATAGGATAAAACAACATAAATACAATTTAATAAAGCATAGGATAAAACAACATAAATACAATTTAATAAAGCATAGGATAAAACAACATAAATACAATTTAATAAAGCATAGGATAAAACAACATAAATACAATTTAATAAAGCAAAGGATAAAACAACATAAATAAAATTTAATAAAGCATAGGTTAAAATAACATAAATACAATTTAATAAAGCATAGGACAAAACAACATAAAAACAATTTAATAAAGCATAGTTTAAAACAACATAAATACAATTTAATAAAGCATAGGATAAAACCACAGAATTACAATTTAATAAAGCATAGGATAAAACAACATAAATACAATTTAATAAAGCATAGGATAAAACAACATAAATAAAATTTAATAAAGCATAGGTTAAAATAACATAAATACAATTTAATAAAGCATAGGACAAAACAACATGAAAACAATTTAATAAAGCATAGTTTAAAACAACATAAATACAATTTAATAAAGCATAGGATAAAACCACAGAATTACAATTTAATAAAGCATAGGATAAAACAACATAAATACAATTTAATAAAGCATAGGTTAAAACAACATAAATACAATTTAATAAAGCACAGGATAAAACAACATAAATACAATTTAGTAAAGCATAGGTCAAAATAACATAAATACAATTTAATAAAGCATAGGATAAAACAACATAAATACAATTTAATAAAGCATAGGTTAAAACAACATAAATACAATTTAATAAAGCATAGGATAAAACAACATAAATACAATTTAATAAAGCATAGGATAAAACAACATAAATACAATTTAATAAAGCTTAGGATAAAACAACATAAATACAATTTAATAAAGCATAGGATAAAACAACATAAATACAATTTAATAAAGCATAGGTTAAAACAACATAAATACAATTTAAAAAAGCATAGGATAAAACAACATAAATACAATTTAATAAAGCATAGGATAAAACAACATAAATAAAATTTAATAAAGCATAGGTTAAAATAACATAAATACAATTTAATAAAGCATAGGACAAAACAACATAAAAACAATTGAATAAAGCATAGTTTAAAACAACATAAATACAATTTAATAAAGCATAGGATAAAACCACAGAATTACAATTTAATAAAGCATAGGATAAAACAACATAAATACAATTTAATAAAGTATAGGACAAAACAACATAAATACAATTTAATAAAGCATAGGATAAAACAACATAAATAAAATTTAATAAAGCATAGGACAAAACAACATAAAAACAATTTAATAAAGCATAGTTTAAAACAACATAAATACAATTTAATAAAGCATAGGATAAAACCACAGAATTACAATTTAATAAAGCATAGGATAAAACAACATAAATACAATTTAATAAAGCATAGGATAAAACAACATAAATACAATTTAATAAAGCATAGGATAAAACAACATAAATACAATTTAATAAAGCATAGGATAAAACAACATAAATACAATTTAATAAAGCATAGGATAAAACAACATAAATACAATTTAATAAAGCATAGGATAAAACAACATAAATAAAATTTAATAAAGCATAGGTTAAAATAACATAAATACAATTTAATAAAGCATAGGACAAAACAACATAAATACAATTTAATAAAGCATAGGATAAAACAACATAAATACAATTTAATAAAGCATAGGATAAAACAACATAAATACAATTTCATAAAGCATAGGATAAAACAACATAAATACAATTTAATAAAGCATAGGTTAAAACAACATAAATACAATTTAATAAAGCACAGGATAAAACAACATAAATACAATTTAGTAAAGCATAGGTCAAAATAACATAAATACAATTTAATAAAGCATAGGATAAAACAACATAAATACAATTTAATAAAGCATAGGTTAAAACAACATAAATACAATTTAATAAAGCATAGGATAAAACAACATAAATACAATTTAATAAAGCATAGGATAAAACAAAATAAATAAAATTTAATAAAGCATAGGATAAAACAACATAAATAAAAATTTAATAAAGCATAGGATAAAACAACATAAATACAATTTAATAAAGCATAGGATAAAACAACATAAATACAATTTAATAAAGCGTAGCATAAAACAACATAAATACAATTTAATAAAGCATAGGATAAAACAACATAAATAAAATTTAATAAAGCATAGGTTAAAACAACATAAATACAATTTAATAAAGCATATAATAAAACCACAGAAATACAATTTAATAAAGCATAGGATAAAACAACATAAATACAATTTAATAAAGCATAGGACAAAACAACATAAATACAATTTAATAAAGCAGAGGATAAAACAACATAAATACAATTTAATGAAACATAGGATAAACAACATAAATACAATTTAATAAAGCATAGGATAAAACAACATAAATACAATTTAATAAAGCATAGGCTAAAACTACATAAATACAATTTAATAAAGCATAGGATAAAACAAATTAAATACAATATAATAAAGCATAGGATAAAACAACATAAATTCAATTTAATAAAGCATAGGATAAAACAACATAAATACAATTTAATAAAGCATAAGATAAAACAACATGAATACAATTTAATAAAGCATAGGATAAAACAACATAAATACAATTTAATAAAGCACAGGATAAAACAAAATAAATAAAATTTAATAAAGCATAGGATAAAACAACATAAATAAAATTTAATAAAGCATAGGATAAAACAACATAAATACAATTTAATAAAGCATAGGATAAAACAACATAAATAAAATTTAATATAGCATAGGATAAAACAACATAAATACAATTAAATAAAGCATAGGATAAAACAACATAAATACAATTTAATAAAGCATAGGATAAAACAACATAAATACAATTTAATAAAGCATAGGATAAAACAACATAAATACAATTTAATAAAGCAAAGGATAAAACAACATAAATAAAATTTAATAAAGCATAGGTTAAAATAACATAAATACAATTTAATAAAGCATAGGACAAAACAACATAAAAACAATTTAATAAAGCATAGTTTAAAACAACATAAATACAATTTAATAAAGCATAGGATAAAACCACAGAATTACAATTTAATAAAGCATAGGATAAAACAACATAAATACAATTTAATAAAGCATAGGATAAAACAACATAAATAAAATTTAATAAAGCATAAGACAAAAAAACATAAATACAATTTAATAAAGCATATGTTAAAGAAACATAAATACAATTTAATAAAGCATAGGTTAAAACAACATAAATACAATTTAATAAAGCATAGGATAAAACAACATAAATACAATTTAATAAAGCTTAGGATAAAACAACATAAATACAATTTAATAAAGCATAGGATAAAACAACATAAATACAATTTAATAAAGCAAAGGATAAAACAACATAAATAAAATTTAATAAAGCATAGGTTAAAATAACATAAATACAATTTAATAAAGCATAGGACAAAACAACATAAAAACAATTTAATAAAGCATAGTTTAAAACAACATAAATACAATTTAATAAAGCATAGGATAAAACCACAGAATTACAATTTAATAAAGCATAGGATAAAACAACATAAATACAATTTAATAAAGCATAGGATAAAACAACATAAATACAATTTAATAAAGCATAGGATAAAACAACATAAATACAATTTAATAAAGCATAGGATAAAACAACATAAATACAATTTAATAAAGCATAGGATAAAACAACATAAATACAATTTAATAAAGCATAGGATAAAACAACATAAATACAATTTAATAAAGCATAGGATAAAACAACATAAATACAATTTAATAAAGCAAAGGATAAAACAACATAAATAAAATTTAATAAAGCATAGGTTAAAATAACATAAATACAATTTAATAAAGCATAGGACAAAACAACATAAAAACAATTTAATAAAGCATAGTTTAAAACAACATAAATACAATTTAATAAAGCATAGGATAAAACCACAGAATTACAATTTAATAAAGCATAGGATAAAACAACATAAATACAATTTAATAAAGCATAGGATAAAACAACATAAATAAAATTTAATAAAGCATAGGTTAAAATAACATAAATACAATTTAATAAAGCATAGGACAAAACAACATAAAAACAATTTAATAAAGCATAGTTTAAAACAACATAAATACAATTTAATAAAGCATAGGATAAAACCACAGAATTACAATTTAATAAAGCATAGGATAAAACAACATAAATACAATTTAATAAAGCATAGGTTAAAACAACATAAATACAATTTAATAAAGCACAGGATAAAACAACATAAATACAATTTAGTAAAGCATAGGTCAAAATAACATAACTACAATTTAATAAAGCATAGGATAAAACAACATAAATACAATTTAATAAAGCATAGGTTAAAACAACATAAATACAATTTAATAAAGCATAGGATAAAACAACATAAATACAATTTAATAAAGCATAGGATAAAACAAAATAAATAAAATTTAATAAAGCATAGGATAAAACAAAATAAATAAAAATTTAATAAAGCATAGGATAAAACAACATAAATACAATTTAATAAAGCATAGAATAAAACAACATAAATACAATTTAATAAAGCGTAGCATAAAACAACATAAATACAATTTAATAAAGCATAGGATAAAACAACATAAATAAAATTTAATAAAGCATAGGTTAAAACAACATAAATACAATTTAATAAAGCATATAATAAAACCACAGAAATACAATTTAATAAAGCATAGGATAAAACAACATAAATACAATTTAATAAAGCATAGGACAAAACAACATAAATACAATTTAATAAAGCAGAGGATAAAACAACATAAATACAATTTAATGAAACATAGGATAAACAACATAAATACAATTTAATAAAGCATAGGATAAAACAACATAAATACAATTTAATAAAGCATAGGCTAAAACTACATAAATACAATTTAATAAAGCATAGGATAAAACAAATTAAATACAATATAATAAAGCATAGGATAAAACAACATAAATTCAATTTAATAAAGCATAGGATAAAACAACATAAATACAATTTAATAAAGCATAAGATAAAACAACATGAATACAATTTAATAAAGCATAGGATAAAACAACATAAATACAATTTAATAAAGCATAAGTTAAAACAACATAAATACAATTTAATAAAGCATAGGATAAAACAACATAAATTCAATTTAATAAAGCATATGATAAAACAACATAAATACAATTTAATAAAGCACAGGATAAAACAAAATAAATAAAATTTAATAAAGCATAGGATAAAACAACATAAATAAAATTTAATATAGCATAGGATAAAACAACATAAATACAATTTAATAAAGCATAGGATAAAACAACATAAATAAAATTTAATATAGCATAGGATAAAACAACATAAATACAATTAAATAAAGCATAGGATAAAACAACATAAATACAATTTAATAAAGCATAGGATAAAACAACATAAATACAATTTAATAAAGCATAGGATAAAACAACATAAATACAATTTAATAAAGCAAAGGATAAAACAACATAAATAAAATTTAATAAAGCATAGGTTAAAATAACATAAATACAATTTAATAAAGCATAGGACAAAACAAAATAAAAACAATTTAATAAAGCATAGTTTAAAACAACATAAATACAATTTAATAAAGCATAGGATAAAACCACAGAATTAAAATTTAATAAAGCATAGGATAAAACAACATAAATACAATTTAATAAAGCATAGGATAAAACAACATAAATACAATTTAATAAAGCATAGGATAAAACAACATAAATAAAATTTAATAAAGCATAGGTTAAAATAACATAAATACAATTTAATAAAGCATAGGACAAAACAACATAAAAACAATTTAATAAAGCATAGTTTAAAACAACATAAATACAATTTAATAAAGCATAGGATAAAACCACAGAATTACAATTTAATAAAGCATAGGATAAAACAACATAAATATAATTTAATAAAGCATAGGTTAAAACAACATAAATACAATTTAATAAAGCACAGGATAAAACAACATAAATACAATTTAATAAAGCATAAGACAAAAAAACATAAATACAATTTAATAAAGCATATGTTAAAGAAACATAAATACAATTTAATAAAGCATAGGTTAAAACAACATAAATACAATTTAATAAAGCATAGGATAAAACAACATAAATACAATTTAATAAAGCTTAGGATAAAACAACATAAATACAATTTAATAAAGCATAGGATAAAACAACATAAATACAATTTAATAAAGCATAGGATAAAACAACATAAATACAATTTAATAAAGCATAGGTTAAAACAACATAAATACAATTTAATAAAGCACAGGATAAAACAACATAAATACAATTTAATAAAGCATATGTTAAAGCAACATAAATACAATTTAATAAAGCATAGGTTAAAACAACATAAATACAATTTAATAAAGCATATGATAAAACAACATAAATACAATTTAATAAAGCATAGGTTAAAACAACATAAATACAAATTAATAAAGCATAGGATAAAACAACATAAATACAATTTAATAAAGCATAGGATAAAACAACATAAATAAAATTTAATATAGCATAGGATAAAACAACATAAATACAATTAAATAAAGCATAGGATAAAACAACATAAATACAATTTAATAAAGCATAGGATAAAACAACATAAATAAAATTTAATAAAGCATAGGATGAAACAACATAAATACAATTTAATAAAGCAAAGGATAAAACAACATAAATAAAATTTAATAAAGCATAGGTTAAAATAACATAAATACAATTTAATAAAGCATAGGACAAAACAACATAAAAACAATTTAATAACGCATAGTTTAAAACACCATAAATACAATTTAATAAAGCATAGGATAAAACCACAGAATTACAATTTAATAAAGCATAGGATAAAACAACATAAATACAATTTAATAAAGCATAGGATAAAACAACATAAATACAATTTAATAAAGCATAGGATAAAACAACATAAATACAATTTAATAAAGCATAGGATAAAACAACATAAATACAATTTAATAAAGCATAGGATAAAACAACATAAATACAATTTAATAAAGCATAGGATAAAACAACAAAAATAAAATTTAATAAAGCATAGGTTAAAATAACATAAATACAATTTAATAAAGCATAGGACAAAACAACATAAAAACAATTTAATAAAGCATAGTTTAAAACAACATAAATACAATTTAATAAAGCATAGGATAAAACCACAGAATTACAATTTAATAAAGCATAGGATAAAACAACATAAATACAATTTAATAAAGTATAGGACAAAACAACATGAATACAATTTAATAAAGCATAGGTTAAAACAACATAAATACAATTTAATAAAGCATAGGATAAAACAACATAAATACAATTTAATAAAGCATAGGTTAAAACAACATAAATACAATTTAATGAAACATAGGATAAACAACATAAATACAATTTAATAAAGCATAGGATAAAACAACATAAATACAATTTAATAAAGCATAGGCTAAAACTACATAAATACAATTTAATAAAGCATAGGATAAAACAACATAAATAAAATTTAATAAAGCATAGGATAAAACAACATAAATACAATTTAATAAAGCATATGATAAAACAACATAAATACAATTTAATAAAGCATAGGTTAAAACAACATAAATACAATTTAATAAAGCATAGGTTAAAACAACATAAATACAATTTAATAAAGCATAGGATAAAACAACATAAATACAATTTAATGAAACATAGGATAAACAACATAAATACAATTTAATAAAGCATACGATAAACAACATAAATACAATTTAATAAAGCATAGGCTAAAACTACATAAATACAATTTAATAAAGCTTAGGATAAAACAAAGTAAATACAATATAAAAAAGCATAGGATAAAACAACATAAATTCAATTTAATAAAGCATAGGATAAAACAACATAAATACAATTTAATAAAGCATAAGACAAAAAACATAAATACAATTTAATAAAGCATATGTTAAAGCAACATAAATACAATTTAATAAAGCATAGGTTAAAACAACATAAATACAATTTAATAAAGCATAGGATAAAACAACATACATACAATTTAATAAATCTTAGGATAAAACAACATAAATACAATTTAATAAAGCATAGGATAAAACAACATAAATACAATTTAATAAAGCATAGGTTAAAACAACATAAATACAATTTAATAAAGCACAGGATAAAACAACATAAATACAATTTAATAAAGCATAAGACAAAAAAACATAAATACAATTTATTAAAGCATATGTTAAAGCAACATAAATACAATTTAATAAAGCATAGGTTAAAACAACATAAATACAATTTAATAAAGCATAGGATAAAACAACATAAATACAATTTAATAAAGCTTAGGATAAAACAACATAAATACAATTTAATAAAGCATAGGATAAAACAACATAAATACAATTTAATAAAGCATAGGATAAAACAACATAAATACAATTTAATAAAGCAAAGGATAAAACAACATAAATAAAATTTAATAAAGCATTAGGTTAAAATAACATAAATACAATTTAATAAAGCATAGGACAAAACAACATAAAAACAATTTAATAAAGCATAGTTTAAAACAACATAAATACAATTTAATAAAGCATAGGATAAAACCACAGAATTACAATTTAATAAAGCATAGGATAAAACAACATAAATACAATTTAATAAAGCATAGGATAAAACAACATAAATACAATTTAATAAAGCATAGGATAAAACAACATAAATACAATTTAATAAAGCATAGGATAAAACAACATAAATACAATTTAATAAAGCATAGGATAAAACAACATAAATACAATTTAATAAAGCATAGGATAAAACAACATAAATAAAATTTAATAAAGCATAGGTTAAAATAACATAAATACAATTTAATAAAGCATAGGACAAAACAACATAAATACAATTTAATAAAGCATAGGATAAAACAACATAAATACAATTTAATAAAGCATAGGATAAAACAACATAAATACAATTTAATAAAGCATAGGATAAAACAACATAAATACAATTTAATAAAGCATATGTTAAAACAACATAAATACAATTTAATAAAGCATAGGATAAAACAACATAAATACAATTTAATAAAGCATAGGATAAAACAACATAAATAAAATTTAATAAAGCATAGGTTAAAATAACATAAATACAATTTAATAAAGCATAGGACAAAACAACATAAATACAATTTAATAAAGCATAGGATAAAACAACATAAATACAATTTAATAAAGCATAGGATAAAACAACATAAATACAATTTAATAAAGCATAGGATAAAACAACATAAATACAATTTAATAAAGCATAGGTTAAAACAACATAAATACAATTTAATAAAGCATAGGATAAAACAACATAAATACAATTTAATAAAGCATAGGATAAAACAACATAAATAAAATTTAATAAAGCATAGGTTAAAATAACATAAATACAATTTAATAAAGCATAGGACAAAACAACATAAATACAATTTAATAAAGCATAGGATAAAACAACATAAATACAATTTAATAAAGCATAGGATAAAACAACATAAATACAATTTAATAAAGCATAGGATAAAACAACATAAATACAATTTAATAAAGCATAGGATAAACAACATAAATACAATTTAATAAAGCATAGGCTAAAACTACATAAATACAATTTAATAAAGCTTAGGATAAAACAAAGTAAATACAATATAATAAAGCATAGGATAAAACAACATAAATTCAATTTAATAAAGCATAGGATAAAACAACATAAATACAATTTAATAAAGCATAAGATAAAACAACATGAATACAATTTAATAAAGCATAGGTTAAAACAACATAAATACAATTTAATAAAGCATAGGATAAAACAACATAAATACAATTTAATAAAGCATAGGATAAAACAACATAAATACAATTTAATAAAGCATAGGATAAAACAACATAAATACAATTTAATAAAGCATAGGTTAAAACAACATAAATACAATTTAATAAAGCACAGGATAAAACAACATAAATACAATTTAGTAAATCATAGGTCAAAATAACATAAATACAATTTAATAAAGCATAAGACAAAAAAACATAAATACAATTTAATAAAGCATATGTTAAAGCAACATAAATACAATTTAATAAAGCATAGGTTAAAACAACATAAATACAATTTAATAAAGCATAGGATAAAACAACATAAATAAAATTTAATAAAGCTTAGGATAAAACAACATAAATACAATTTAATAAAGCATAGGATAAAACAACATAAATACAATTTAATAAAGCATAGGATAAAACAACATAAATACAATTTAATAGAGCATAGGCTAAAACAACATAAATACAATTTAATAAAGCATAGGATAAAACAACATAAATACAATTTAATGAAACATAGGATAACAACATAAATACAATTTAATAAAGCATAGGATAAACAACATAAATACAATTTAATAAAGCATAGGCTAAAACTACATAAATACAATTTAATAAAGCTTAGGATAAAACAAAGTAAATACAATATAATAAAGCATAGGATAAAACAACATAAATTCAATTTAATAAAGCATAGGATAAAACAACATAAATACAATTTAATAAAGCATAAGATAAAACAACATGAATAAAATTTAATAAAGCATAGGTTAAAACAACATAAATACAATTTAATAAAGCATAGGATAAAACAACATAAATACAATTTAATAAAGCATAGATTAAAACAACATAAATACAATTTAATAAAGCATAGGATAAAACCACAGAAATACAATTTAATAAAGCATAGGATAAAACAACATAAATACAATTTAATAAAGCATAGCACAAAACAACATAAATACAATTTAATAAAGCAGAGGATAAAACAACATAAATACAATTTAATGAAACATAGGATAAACAACATAAATACAATTTAATAAAGCATAGGATAAAATAACATAAATACAATTTAATAAAGCATAGGCTAAAACTACATAAATACAATTTAATAAAGCATAGGATAAAACAAATTTAATACAATATAATAAAGCATAGGATAAAACAACATAAATTCAATTTAATAAAGCATAGGATAAAACAACATAAATACAATTTAATAAAGCATAAGATAAAACAACATGAATACAATTTAATAAAGCATAGGATAAAACAACATAAATACAATTTAATAAAGCATAGGTTAAAACAACATAAATACAATTTAATAAAGCATAGGATAAAACAACATAAATTCAATTTAATAAAGCATAGGATAAAACAACATAAATACAATTTAATAAAACACAGGATAAAACAAAATAAATAAAATTTAATAAAGCATAGGATAAAACAACATAAATAAAATTTAATAAAGCGTAGGATAAAACAACATAAATACAATTTAATAAAGCATAGGATAAAACAACATAAATAAAATTTAATAAAGCATAGGATAAAACAACATAAATACAATTTAATAAAGCATATGATAAAACAACATAAATACAATTTAATAAAGCATAGGTTAAAACAACATAAATACAATTTAATAAAGCATAGGTTAAAACAACATAAATACAATTTAATAAAGCATAGGATAAAACAACATAAATAAAATTTAATAAAGCATACGATAAAACAACATAAATACAATTTAATAAAGCATAGGATAAAACAACATAAATACAATTTAATAAAGCATAGGATAAAACAACATAAATACAATTTAATAGAGCATAGGCTAAAACAACATAAATACAATTTAATAAAGCATAGGATAAAACAACATAAATACAATTTAATGAAACATAGGATAACAACATAAATACAATTTAATAAAGCATAGGATAAGCAACATAAATACAATTTAATAAAGCATAGGCTAAAACTACATAAATACAATTTAATAAAGCTTAGGATAAAACAAAGTAAATACAATATAATAAAGCATAGGATAAAACAACATAAATTCAATTTAATAAAGCATAGGATAAAACAACATAAATACAATTTAATAAAGCATAAGATAAAACAACATGAATAAAATTTAATAAAGCATAGGTTAAAACAACATAAATACAATTTAATAAAGCATAGGATAAAACAACATAAATACAATTTAATAAAGCATAGGATAAAACAACATAAATACAATTTAATAAAGCATAGGATAAAACAACATAAATACAATTTAATAAAGCATAGGATAAAACAACATAAATACAATTTAATAAAGCATAGGTTAAAACAACATAAATACAATTTAATAAAGCACAGGATAAAACAACATAAATACAATTTAGTAAAGCATAGGTCAAAATAACATGAATACAATTTAATAAAGCATAGGATAAAACAACATAAATACAATTTAATAAAGCATACGATAAAACAACATGAATACAATTTAATAAAGCATAGGTTAAAACAACATAAATACAATTTAATAAAGCATAGGATAAAACAACATAAATACAATTTAATAAAGCATAGGTTAAAACAACATAAATACAATTTAATAAAGCATAGGATAAAACCACAGAAATACAATTTAATAAAGCATAGGATAAAACAACATAAATACAATTTAATAAAGCATAGCACAAAACAACATAAATACAATTTAATAAAGCAGAGGATAAAACAACATAAATACAATTTAATGAAACATAGGATAAACAACATAAATACAATTTAATAAAGCATAGGATAAAATAACATAAATACAATTTAATAAAGCATAGGCTAAAACTACATAAATACAATTTAATAAAGCATAGGATAAAACAAATTTAATACAATATAATAAAGCATAGGATAAAACAACATAAATTCAATTTAATAAAGCATAGGATAAAACAACATAAATACAATTTAATAAAGCATAAGATAAAACAACATGAATACAATTTAATAAAGCATAGGTTAAAACAACATAAATACAATTTAATAAAGCATAGGATAAAACAACATAAATACAATTTAATAAAGCATAGGATAAAACAACAAAAATAAAATTTAATAAAGCATAGGTTAAAATAACATAAATACAATTTAATAAAGCATAGGTTAAAACAACATAAATACAATTTAATAAAGCATAGGATAAAACAACAAAAATAAAATTTAATAAAGCATAGGTTAAAATAACATAAATACAATTTAATAAAGCATAGGACAAAACAACATAAATACAATTTAATAAAGCATAGGTTAAAACAACATAAATACAATTTAATGAAACATAGGATAAACAACATAAATACAATTTAATAAAGCATAGGATAAAACAACATAAATACAATTTAATAAAGCATA
The DNA here is from genome assembly GCF_046119375.1 of Phyllobates terribilis. Taxonomy (NCBI): domain Eukaryota; kingdom Metazoa; phylum Chordata; class Amphibia; order Anura; family Dendrobatidae; genus Phyllobates; species Phyllobates terribilis. The sequence goes on from NW_027362780.1 coordinate 240,029, forward strand.
GGATAAAACAACATAAATACAATTTAATAAAGCATAGGATAAAACAACAAAAATAAAATTTAATAAAGCATAGGTTAAAATAACATAAATACAATTTAATAAAGCATAGGACAAAACAACATAAAAACAATTTAATAAAGCATAGTTTAAAACAACATAAATACAATTTAATAAAGCATAGGATAAAACCACAGAATTACAATTTAATAAAGCATAGGATAAAACAACATAAATACAATTTAATAAAGTATAGGACAAAACAACATGAATACAATTTAATAAAGCATAGGTTAAAACAACATAAATACAATTTAATAAAGCATAGGATAAAACAACATAAATACAATTTAATAAAGCATAGGTTAAAACAACATAAATACAATTTAATGAAACATAGGATAAACAACATAAATACAATTTAATAAAGCATAGGATAAAACAACATAAATACAATTTAATAAAGCATAGGCTAAAACTACATAAATACAATTTAATAAAGCATAGGATAAAACAACATAAATAAAATTTAATAAAGCATAGGATAAAACAACATAAATACAATTTAATAAAGCATATGATAAAACAACATAAATACAATTTAATAAAGCATAGGTTAAAACAACATAAATACAATTTAATAAAGCATAGGTTAAAACAACATAAATACAATTTAATAAAGCATAGGATAAAACAACATAAATACAATTTAATGAAACATAGGATAAACAACATAAATACAATTTAATAAAGCATACGATAAACAACATAAATACAATTTAATAAAGCATAGGCTAAAACTACATAAATACAATTTAATAAAGCTTAGGATAAAACAAAGTAAATACAATATAATAAAGCATAGGATAAAACAACATAAATTCAATTTAATAAAGCATAGGATAAAACAACATAAATACAATTTAATAAAGCATAAGACAAAAAACATAAATACAATTTAATAAAGCATATGTTAAAGCAACATAAATACAATTTAATAAAGCATAGGTTAAAACAACATAAATACAATTTAATAAAGCATAGGATAAAACAACATACATACAATTTAATAAAGCATAGGATAAAACAACATAAATAAAATTTAATAAAGCATAGGATAAAACAACATAAATACAATTTAATAAAGCAAAGGATAAAACAACATAAATAAAATTTAATAAAGCATAGGTTAAAATAACATAAATACAATTTAATAAAGCATAGGACAAAACAACATAAAAACAATTTAATAAAGCATAGTTTAAAACAACATAAATACAATTTAATAAAGCATAGGATAAAACCACAGAATTACAATTTAATAAAGCATAGGATAAAACAACATAAATACAATTTAATAAAGCATAGGATAAAGAAACATAAATACAATTTAATAAAGCATAGGATAAAACAAAGTAAATACAATATAATAAAGCATAGGATAAAACAACATAAATTCAATTTAATAAAGCATAGGATAAAACAACATAAATACAATTTAATAAAGCATAAGACAAAAAACATAAATACAATTTAATAAAGCATATGTTAAAGCAACATAAATACAATTTAATAAAGCATAGGTTAAAACAACATAAATACAATTTAATAAAGCATAGGATAAAACAACATACATACAATTTAATAAATCTTAGGATAAAACAACATAAATACAATTTAATAAAGCATAGGATAAAACAACATAAATACAATTTAATAAAGCATAGGATAAAACAACATAAATACAATTTAATAAAGCATAGGTTAAAACAACATAAATACAATTTAATAAAGCACAGGATAAAACAACATAAATACAATTTAATAAAGCATAAGACAAAAAAACATAAATACAATTTAATAAAGCATATGTTAAAGCAACATAAATACAATTTAATAAAGCATAGGTTAAAACAACATAAATACAATTTAATAAAGCATAGGATAAAACAACATAAATACAATTTAATAAAGCTTAGGATAAAACAACATAAATACAATTTAATAAAGCATAGGTTAAAACAACATAAATACAATTTAATAAAGCATAGGATAAAACAACATAAATACAATTTAATAAAGCATAGGATAAAACAACATAAATACAATTTAATAAAGCAAAGGATAAAACAACATAAATAAAATTTAATAAAGCATTAGGTTAAAATAACATAAATACAATTTAATAAAGCATAGGACAAAACAACATAAAAACAATTTAATAAAGCATAGTTTAAAACAACATAAATACAATTTAATAAAGCATAGGATAAAACCACAGAATTACAATTTAATAAAGCATAGGATAAAACAACATAAATACAATTTAATAAAGCATAGGATAAAACAACATAAATACAATTTAATAAAGCATAGGATAAAACAACATAAATACAATTTAATAAAGCATAGGATAAAACAACATAAATACAATTTAATAAAGCATAGGATAAAACAACATAAATACAATTTAATAAAGCATAGGATAAAACAACATAAATAAAATTTAATAAAGCATAGGTTAAAATAACATAAATACAATTTAATAAAGCATAGGACAAAACAACATAAATACAATTTAATAAAGCATAGGATAAAACAACATAAATACAATTTAATAAAGCATAGGATAAAACAACATAAATATAATTTAATAAAGCATAGGATAAAACAACATAAATACAATTTAATAAAGCATATGTTAAAACAACATAAATACAATTTAATAAAGCATAGGATAAAACAACATAAATACAATTTAATAAAGCATAGGATAAAACAACATAAATAAAATTTAATAAAGCATAGGTTAAAATAACATAAATACAATTTAATAAAGCATAGGACAAAACAACATAAATACAATTTAATAAAGCATAGGATAAAACAACATAAATACAATTTAATAAAGCATAGGATAAAACAACATAAATACAATTTAATAAAGCATAGGATAAAACAACATAAATACAATTTAATAAAGCATAGGTTAAAACAACATAAATACAATTTAATAAAGCATAGGATAAAACAACATAAATACAATTTAATAAAGCATAGGATAAAACAACATAAATAAAATTTAATAAAGCATAGGTTAAAATAACATAAATACAATTTAATAAAGCATAGGACAAAACAACATAAATACAATTTAATAAAGCATAGGATAAAACAACATAAATACAATTTAATAAAGCATAGGATAAAACAACATAAATACAATTTAATAAAGCATAGGATAAAACAACATAAATACAATTTAATAAAGCATAGGATAAACAACATAAATACAATTTAATAAAGCATAGGCTAAAACTACATAAATACAATTTAATAAAGCTTAGGATAAAACAAAGTAAATACAATATAATAAAGCATAGGATAAAACAACATAAATTCAATTTAATAAAGCATAGGATAAAACAACATAAATACAATTTAATAAAGCATAAGATAAAACAACATGAATACAATTTAATAAAGCATAGGTTAAAACAACATAAATACAATTTAATAAAGCATAGGATAAAACAACATAAATACAATTTAATAAAGCATAGGTTAAAACAACATAAATACAATTTAATAAAGCACAGGATAAAACAACATAAATACAATTTAATAAAGCATAAGACAAAAAAACATAAATACAATTTAATAAAGCATATGTTAAAGCAACATAAATACAATTTAATAAAGCATAGGTTAAAACAACATAAATACAATTTAATAAAGCATAGGATAAAACAACATAAATAAAATTTAATAAAGCTTAGGATAAAACAACATAAATACAATTTAATAAAGCATAGGATAAAACAACATAAATACAATTTAATAAAGCATAGGATAAAACAACATAAATAAAATTTAATAAAGCATAGGATAAAACAACATAAATTCAATTTAATAAAGCATAGGATAAAACAACATAAATACAATTTAATAAAGCTTAGGATAAAACAACATAAATACAATTTAATAAAGCATAGGATAAAACAACATAAATACAATTTAATAAAGCATAGGATAAAACAACATAAATACAATTTAATAAAGCATAGGTTAAAACAACATAAATACAATTTAATAAAGCATAGGACAAAACAACATAAAAACAATTTAATAAAGCATAGTTTAAAACAACATAAATACAATTTAATAAAGCATAGGATAAAACCACAGAATTACAACTTAATAAAGCATAGGATAAAACAACATAAATACAATTTAATAAAGCATAGGACAAAACAACATAAATACAATTTAATAAAGCATAGGATAAAACAACATAAATACAATTTAATGAAACATAGGATAAACAACATAAATACAATTTAATAAAGCATAGGATAAACAAAATAAATACAATTTAATAAAGCATAGGCTAAAACTACATAAATACAATTTAATAAAGCTTAGGATAAAACAAAGTAAATACAATATAATAAAGCATAGGATAAAACAACATGAATACAATTTAATAAAGCATAGGTTAAAACAACATAAATACAATTTAATAAAGCATAGGATAAAACAACATAAATACAATTTAATGAAACATAGGATAAACAACATAAATACAATTTAATAAAGCATACGATAAACAACATAAATACAATTTAATAAAGCATAGGCTAAAACTACATAAATACAATTTAATAAAGCTTAGGATAAAACAAAGTAAATACAATATAATAAAGCATAGGATAAAACAACATAAATTCAATTTAATAAAGCATAGGATAAAACAACATAAATACAATTTAATAAAGCATAAGACAAAAAACATAAATACAATTTAATAAAGCATATGTTAAAGCAACATAAATACAATTTAATAAAGCATAGGTTAAAACAACATAAATACAATTTAATAAAGCATAGGATAAAACAACATACATACAATTTAATAAAGCATAGGATAAAACAACATAAATAAAATTTAATAAAGCATAGGATAAAACAACATAAATACAATTTAATAAAGCAAAGGATAAAACAACATAAATAAAATTTAATAAAGCATAGGTTAAAATAACATAAATACAATTTAATAAAGCATAGGACAAAACAACATAAAAACAATTTAATAAAGCATAGTTTAAAACAACATAAATACAATTTAATAAAGCATAGGATAAAACCACAGAATTACAATTTAATAAAGCATAGGATAAAACAACATAAATACAATTTAATAAAGCATAGGATAAAACAACATAAATACAATTTAATAAAGCATAGGATAAAACAACATAAATACAATTTAATAAAGCATAGGATAAAACAACATAAATACAATTTAATAAAGCATAGGATAAAACAACATAAATACAATTTAATAAAGCATAGGATAAAACAACAAAAATAAAATTTAATAAAGCATAGGTTAAAATAACATAAATACAATTTAATAAAGCATAGGACAAAACAACATAAAAACAATTTAATAAAGCATAGTTTAAAACAACATAAATACAATTTAATAAAGCATAGGATAAAACCACAGAATTACAATTTAATAAAGCATAGGATAAAACAACATAAATACAATTTAATAAAGTATAGGACAAAACAACATGAATACAATTTAATAAAGCATAGGTTAAAACAACATAAATACAATTTAATAAAGCATAGGATAAAACAACATAAATACAATTTAATGAAACATAGGATAAACAACATAAATACAATTTAATAAAGCATACGATAAACAACATAAATACAATTTAATAAAGCATAGGCTAAAACTACATAAATACAATTTAATAAAGCTTAGGATAAAACAAAGTAAATACAATATAATAAAGCATAGGATAAAACAACATAAATTCAATTTAATAAAGCATAGGATAAAACAACATAAATACAATTTAATAAAGCATAAGACAAAAAACATAAATACAATTTAATAAAGCATATGTTAAAGCAACATAAATACAATTTAATAAAGCATAGGTTAAAACAACATAAATACAATTTAATAAAGCATAGGATAAAACAACATACATACAATTTAATAAAGCATAGGATAAAACAACATAAATAAAATTTAATAAAGCATAGGATAAAACAACATAAATACAATTTAATAAAGCAAAGGATAAAACAACATAAATAAAATTTAATAAAGCATAGGTTAAAATAACATAAATACAATTTAATAAAGCATAGGACAAAACAACATAAAAACAATTTAATAAAGCATAGTTTAAAACAACATAAATACAATTTAATAAAGCATAGGATAAAACCACAGAATTACAATTTAATAAAGCATAGGATAAAACAACATAAATACAATTTAATAAAGCATAGGATAAAACAACATAAATACAATTTAATAAAGCATAGGATAAAACAACATAAATACAATTTAATAAAGCATAGGATAAAACAACATAAATACAATTTAATAAAGCATAGGATAAAACAACATAAATACAATTTAATAAAGCATAGGATAAAACAACAAAAATAAAATTTAATAAAGCATAGGTTAAAATAACATAAATACAATTTAATAAAGCATAGGACAAAACAACATAAAAACAATTTAATAAAGCATAGTTTAAAACAACATAAATACAATTTAATAAAGCATAGGATAAAACCACAGAATTACAATTTAATAAAGCATAGGATAAAACAACATAAATACAATTTAATAAAGTATAGGACAAAACAACATGAATACAATTTAATAAAGCATAGGTTAAAACAACATAAATACAATTTAATAAAGCATAGGATAAAACAACATAAATACAATTTAATAAAGCATAGGTTAAAACAACATAAATACAATTTAATGAAACATAGGATAAACAACATAAATACAATTTAATAAAGCATAGGATAAAACAACATAAATACAATTTAATAAAGCATAGGCTAAAACTACATAAATACAATTTAATAAAGCATAGGATAAAACAACATAAATAAAATTTAATAAAGCATAGGATAAAACAACATAAATACAATTTAATAAAGCATATGATAAAACAACATAAATACAATTTAATAAAGCATAGGTTAAAACAACATAAATACAATTTAATAAAGCACAGGATAAAACAACATAAATACAATTTAGTAAATCATAGGTCAAAATAACATAAATACAATTTAATAAAGCATAAGACAAAAAAACATAAATACAATTTAATAAAGCATATGTTAAAGCAACATAAATACAATTTAATAAAGCATAGGTTAAAACAACATAAATACAATTTAATAAAGCATAGGATAAAACAACATAAATAAAATTTAATAAAGCTTAGGATAAAACAACATAAATACAATTTAATAAAGCATAGGATAAAACAACATAAATACAATTTAATAAAGCATAGGATAAAACAACATAAATACAATTTAATAGAGCATAGGCTAAAACAACATAAATACAATTTAATAAAGCATAGGATAAAACAACATAAATACAATTTAATGAAACATAGGATAACAACATAAATACAATTTAATAAAGCATAGGATAAACAACATAAATACAATTTAATAAAGCATAGGCTAAAACTACATAAATACAATTTAATTAAGCTTAGGATAAAACAAAGTAAATACAATATAATAAAGCATAGGATAAAACAACATAAATTCAATTTAATAAAGCATAGGATAAAACAACATAAATACAATTTAATAAAGCATAAGATAAAACAACATGAATAAAATTTAATAAAGCATAGGTTAAAACAACATAAATACAATTTAATAAAGCATAGGATAAAACAACATAAATACAATTTAATAAAGCATAGGTTAAAACAACATAAATACAATTTAATAAAGCATAGGATAAAACCACAGAAATACAATTTAATAAAGCATAGGATAAAACAACATAAATACAATTTAATAAAGCATAGCACAAAACAACATAAATACAATTTAATAAAGCAGAGGATAAAACAACATAAATACAATTTAATGAAACATAGGATAAACAACATAAATACAATTTAATAAAGCATAGGATAAAATAACATAAATACAATTTAATAAAGCATAGGCTAAAACTACATAAATACAATTTAATAAAGCATAGGATAAAACAAATTTAATACAATATAATAAAGCATAGGATAAAACAACATAAATTCAATTTAATAAAGCATAGGATAAAACAACATAAATACAATTTAATAAAGCATAAGATAAAACAACATGAATACAATTTAATAAAGCATAGGATAAAACAACATAAATACAATTTAATAAAGCATAGGTTAAAACAACATAAATACAATTTAATAAAGCATAGGATAAAACAACATAAATTCAATTTAATAAAGCATAGGATAAAACAACATAAATACAATTTAATAAAACACAGGATAAAACAAAATAAATAAAATTTAATAAAGCATAGGATAAAACAACATAAATAAAATTTAATAAAGCGTAGGATAAAACAACATAAATACAATTTAATAAAGCATAGGATAAAACAACATAAATAAAATTTAATAAAGCATAGGATAAAACAACATAAATACAATTTAATAAAGCATATGATAAAACAACATAAATACAATTTAATAAAGCATAGGTTAAAACAACATAAATACAATTTAATAAAGCATAGGTTAAAACAACATAAATACAATTTAATAAAGCATAGGATAAAACAACATAAATAAAATTTAATAAAGCATACGATAAAACAACATAAATACAATTTAATAAAGCATAGGATAAAACAACATAAATACAATTTAATAAAGCATAGGATAAAACAACATAAATACAATTTAATAGAGCATAGGCTAAAACAACATAAATACAATTTAATAAAGCATAGGATAAAACAACATAAATACAATTTAATGAAACATAGGATAACAACATAAATACAATTTAATAAAGCATAGGATAAACAACATAAATACAATTTAATAAAGCATAGGCTAAAACTACATAAATACAATTTAATAAAGCTTAGGATAAAACAAAGTAAATACAATATAATAAAGCATAGGATAAAACAACATAAATTCAATTTAATAAAGCATAGGATAAAACAACATAAATACAATTTAATAAAGCATAAGATAAAACAACATGAATAAAATTTAATAAAGCATAGGTTAAAACAACATAAATACAATTTAATAAAGCATAGTTTAAAACAACACAAATACAATTTAATAAAGCCTAGGATAAAACCACAGAATTACAATTTAATAAAGCATAGGATAAAACAACATAAATACAATTCAATAAAGCATAGGACAAAACAACATAAATACAATTTAATAAAGCATAGGATAAAACAACATAAATACAATTTAATGAAACATAGGATAAACAACATAAATACAATTTAATAAAGCATAGGATAAACAACATAAATACAATTTAATAAAGCATAGGCTAAAACTACATAAATACAATTTAATAAAGCTTAGGATAAAACAAAGTAAATACAATATAATAAAGCATAGGATAAAACAACATAAATTCAATTTAATAAAGCATAGGATAAAACAACATAAATACAATTTAATAAAGCATAAGATAAAACAACATGAATACAATTTAATAAAGCATAGGTTAAAACAACATAAATACAATTTAATAAAGCATAGGATAAAACAACATAAATACAATTTAATAAAGCATAGGATAAAACAACATAAATACAATTTAATAAAGCATAGGATAAAACAACATAAATACAATTTAATAAAGCATAGGATAAAACAACATAAATACAATTTAATAAAGCAAAGGTTAAAACAACATAAATACAATTTAATAAAGCACAGGATAAAACAACATAAATACAATTTAGTAAATCATAGGTCAAAATAACATAAATACAATTTAATAAAGCATAGGATAAAACAACATAAATACAATTTAATAAAGCATAAGATAAAACAACATGAATACAATTTAATAAAGCATAGGTTAAAACAACATAAATACAATTTAATAAAGCATAGGATAAAACAACATAAATACAATTTAATAAAGCATAGGTTAAAACAACATAAATACAATTTAATAAAGCACAGGATAAAACAACATAAATACAATTTAATAAAGCATAAGACAAAAAAACATAAATACAATTTAATAAAGCATATGTTAAAGCAACATAAATACAATTTAATAAAGCATAGGTTAAAACAACATAAATACAATTTAATAAAGCATAGGATAAAACAACATAAATAAAATTTAATAAAGCTTAGGATAAAACAACATAAATACAATTTAATAAAGCATAGGATAAAACAACATAAATACAATTTAATAAAGCATAGGATAAAACAACATAAATACAATTTAATAGAGCATAGGCTAAAACAACATAAATACAATTTATAAAGCATAGGATAAAACAACATAAATGCAATTTAATAAAGCATAGAATAAAACAACATAAATACAATTTAATAAAGCATAGGATTAAACAACATAAATACTATTTAATAAAGCATAGGATAAAACCACATAAATACAATTTAATAAAGCACAGGATAAAACAACATAAATACAATTTAGTAAAGCATAGGTCAAAATAACATGAATACAATTTAATAAAGCATAGGATAAAACAACATAAATACAATTTAATAAAGCATACGATAAAACAACATGAATACAATTTAATAAAGCATAGGTTAAAACAACATAAATACAATTTAATAAAGCATAGGATAAAACAACATAAATACAATTTAATAAAGCATAGGTTAAAACAACATAAATACAATTTAATAAAGCATAGGATAAAACCACAGAAATACAATTTAATAAAGCATAGGATAAAACAACATAAATACAATTTAATAAAGCATAGCACAAAACAACATAAATACAATTTAATAAAGCAGAGGATAAAACAACATAAATATAATTTAATGAAACATAGGATAAACAACATAAATACAATTTAATAAAGCATAGGATAAAATAACATAAATACAATTTAATAAAGCATAGGCTAAAACTACATAAATACAATTTAAAAAAGCATAGGATAAAACAAATTTAATACAATATAATAAAGCATAGGATAAAACAACATAAATTCAATTTAATAAAGCATAGGATAAAACAACATAAATACAATTTAATAAAGCATAAGATAAAACAACATGAATACAATTTAATAAAGCATAGGATAAAACAACATAAATACAATTTAATAAAGCATAGGTTAAAACAACATAAATACAATTTAATAAAGCATAGGATAAAACAACATAAATTCAATTTAATAAAGCATAGGATAAAACAACATAAATACAATTTAATAAAACACAGGATAAAACAAAATAAATAAAATTTAATAAAGCATAGGATAAAACAACATAAATAAAATTTAATAAAGCGTAGGATAAAACAACATAAATACAATTTAATAAAGCATAGGATAAAACAACATAAATAAAATTTAATAAAGCATAGGATAAAACAACATAAATACAATTTAATAAAGCATATGATAAAACAACATAAATACAATTTAATAAAGCATAGGTTAAAACAACATAAATACAATTTAATAAAGCATAGGTTAAAACAACATAAATACAATTTAATAAAGCATAGGATAAAACAACATAAATAAAATTTAATAAAGCATACGATAAAACAACATAAATACAATTTAATAAAGCATAGGATAAAACAACATAAATACAATTTAATAAAGCATAGGATAAAACAACATAAATACAATTTAATAAAGCATAGGATAAAACAACATAAATAAAATTTAATAAAGCATAGGTTAAAATAACATAAATACAATTTAATAAAGCATAGGACAAAACACCATAAAAACAATTTAATAAAGCATAGTTTAAAACAACACAAATACAATTTAATAAAGCCTAGGATAAAACCACAGAATTACAATTTAATAAAGCATAGGATAAAACAACATAAATACAATTCAATAAAGCATAGGACAAAACAACATAAATACAATTTAATAAAGCATAGGATAAAACAACATAAATACAATTTAATAGAGCATAGGCTAAAACAACATAAATACAATTTATAAAGCATAGGATAAAACAACATAAATGCAATTTAATAAAGCATAGAATAAAACAACATAAATACAATTTAATAAAGCATAGGATTAAACAACATAAATACTATTTAATAAAGCATAGGATAAAACCACATAAATACAATTTAATAAAGCACAGGATAAAACAACATAAATAAAATTTAATAAAGCATAGGATACAACAACATAAATACAATTTAGTAAAGCATAGGTCAAAATAACATAAATACAATTTAATAAAGCATAGGATAAAACAACATAAATACAATTTAATAAAGCATAGGATAAAACAACATAAATAAAATTTAATAAAGCATAGGATAAAACAACATAAATTCAATTTAATAAAGCATAGGATAAAACAACATAAATAAAATTTAATAAAGCATACGATAAAACAACATAAATACAATTTAATAAAGCATAGGATAAAACAACATAAATACAATTTAATAAAGCATAGGATAAAACAACATAAATACAATTTAATAAAGCATAGGATAAAACAACATAAATAAAATTTAATAAAGCATAGGTTAAAATAACATAAATACAATTTAATAAAGCATAGGACAAAACACCATAAAAACAATTTAATAAAGCATAGTTTAAAACAACACAAATACAATTTAATAAAGCCTAGGATAAAACCACAGAATTACAATTTAATAAAGCATAGGATAAAACAACATAAATACAATTCAATAAAGCATAGGACAAAACAACATAAATACAATTTAATAAAGCATAGGATAAAACAACATAAATACAATTTAATGAAACATAGGATAAACAACATAAATACAATTTAATAAAGCATAGGATAAACAACATAAATACAATTTAATAAAGCATAGGCTAAAACTACATAAATACAATTTAATAAAGCTTAGGATAAAACAAAGTAAATACAATATAATAAAGCATAGGATAAAACAACATAAATTCAATTTAATAAAGCATAGGATAAAACAACATAAATACAATTTAATAAAGCATAAGATAAAACAACATGAATACAATTTAATAAAGCATAGGTTAAAACAACATAAATACAATTTAATAAAGCATAGGATAAAACAACATAAATACAATTTAATAAAGCATAGGATAAAACAACATAAATACAATTTAATAAAGCATAGGATAAAACAACATAAATACAATTTAATAAAGCATAGGATAAAACAACATAAATACAATTTAATAAAGCAAAGGTTAAAACAACATAAATACAATTTAATAAAGCACAGGATAAAACAACATAAATACAATTTAGTAAATCATAGGTCAAAATAACATAAATACAATTTAATAAAGCATAGGATAAAACAACATAAATACAATTTAATAAAGCATAAGATAAAACAACATGAATACAATTTAATAAAGCATAGGTTAAAACAACATAAATACAATTTAATAAAGCATAGGATAAAACAACATAAATACAATTTAATAAAGCATAGGTTAAAACAACATAAATACAATTTAATAAAGCACAGGATAAAACAACATAAATACAATTTAATAAAGCATAAGACAAAAAAACATAAATACAATTTAATAAAGCATATGTTAAAGCAACATAAATACAATTTAATAAAGCATAGGTTAAAACAACATAAATACAATTTAATAAAGCATAGGATAAAACAACATAAATAAAATTTAATAAAGCTTAGGATAAAACAACATAAATACAATTTAATAAAGCATAGGATAAAACAACATAAATACAATTTAATAAAGCATAGGATAAAACAACATAAATACAATTTAATAGAGCATAGGCTAAAACAACATAAATACAATTTATAAAGCATAGGATAAAACAACATAAATGCAATTTAATAAAGCATAGAATAAAACAACATAAATACAATTTAATAAAGCATAGGATTAAACAACATAAATACTATTTAATAAAGCATAGGATAAAACCACATAAATACAATTTAATAAAGCACAGGATAAAACAACATAAATAAAATTTAATAAAGCATAGGATACAACAACATAAATACAATTTAGTAAAGCATAGGTCAAAATAACATAAATACAATTAATAAAGCATAGGATAAAACAACATAAATACAATTTAATAAAGCATAGGATAAAACAACATAAATAAAATTTAATAAAGCATAGGATAAAACAACATAAATTCAATTTAATAAAGCATAGGATAAAACAACATAAATACAATTTAATAAAGCTTAGGATAAAACAACATAAATACAATTTAATAAAGCATAGGATAAAACAACATAAATACAATTTAATAAAGCATAGGATAAAACAACATAAATACAATTTAATAAAGCATAGGTTAAAACAACATAAATACAATTTAATAAAGCATAGGACAAAACAACATAAAAACAATTTAATAAAGCATAGTTTAAAACAACATAAATACAATTTAATAAAGCATAGGATAAAACCACAGAATTACAACTTAATAAAGCATAGGATAAAACAACATAAATACAATTTAATAAAGCATAGGACAAAACAACATAAATACAATTTAATAAAGCATAGGATAAAACAACATAAATACAATTTAATGAAACATAGGATAAACAACATAAATACAATTTAATAAAGCATAGGATAAACAAAATAAATACAATTTAATAAAGCATAGGCTAAAACTACATAAATACAAGTTAATAAAGCTTAGGATAAAACAAAGTAAATACAATATAATAAAGCATAGGATAAAACAACATGAATACAATTTAATAAAGCATAGGTTAAAACAACATAAATACAATTTAATAAAGCATAGGATAAAACAACATAAATACAATTTAATAAAGCATAGGTTAAAACAACATAAATACAATTTAATAAAGCACAGGATAAAACAACATGAATACAATTTAATAAAGCATAAGACAAAAAAACATAAATACAATTTAATAAAGCATACGATAAAACAACATAAATACAATTTAATAAAGCATAGGATAAAACCACAGAATTACAATTTAATAAAGCATAGGATAAAACAACATAAATACAATTTAATAAAGTATAGGACAAAACAACATAAATACAATTTAATAAAGCATAGGTTAAAACAACATAAATACAATTTAATAAAGCACAGGATAAAACAACATAAATACAATTTAATAAAGAATATGTTAAAGCAACATAAATACAATTTAATAAAGCATAGGTTAAAACAACATAAATACAATTTAATAAAGCATATGATAAAACAACATAAATACAATTTAATAAAGCATAGGTTAAAACAACATAAATACAATTTAATAAAGCATAGGATAAAACAACATAAATACAATTTAATAAAGCATAGGATAAAACAACATAAATAAAATTTAATATAGCATAGGATAAAACAACATAAATACAATTAAATAAAACATAGGATAAAACAACATAAATACAATTTAATAAAGCATAGGATAAAACAACATAAATACAATTTAATAAAGCATAGGATAAAACAACATAAATACAATTTAATAAAGCAAAGGATAAAACAACATAAATAAAATTTAATAAAGCATAGGTTAAAATAACATAAATACAATTTAATAAAGCATAGGACAAAACAACATAAAAACAATTTAATAAAGCATAGTTTAAAACAACATAAATACAATTTAATAAAGCATAGGATAAAACAACATAAATACAATTTAATAAAGCATAAGATAAAACAACATGAATACAATTTAATAAAGCATAGGTTAAAACAACATAAATACAATTTAATAAAGCATAGGATAAAACAACATAAATATAATTTAATAAAGCATAGGTTAAAACAACATAAATACAATTTAATAAAGCACAGGATAAAACAACATAAATACAATTTAATAAAGCATAAGACAAAAAAACATAAATACAATTTAATAAAGCATATGTTAAAGCAACATATATACAATTTAATAAAGCATAGGATAAAACAACATAAATACAATTTAATAAAGCTTAGGATAAAACAACATAAATACAATTTAATAAAGCATAGGATAAAACAACATAAATACAATTTAATAAAGCATAGGATAAAACAACATAAATACAATTTAATAAAGCATAGGTTAAAACAACATAAATACAATTTAATAAAGCACAGGATAAAACAACATA
The DNA here is from genome assembly GCF_046119375.1 of Phyllobates terribilis. Taxonomy (NCBI): domain Eukaryota; kingdom Metazoa; phylum Chordata; class Amphibia; order Anura; family Dendrobatidae; genus Phyllobates; species Phyllobates terribilis. Next base: position 256,248 of record NW_027362780.1, read on the forward strand.
AATACAATTTAGTAAAGCATAGGTTAAAACAACATAAATACAATTTAATAAAGCATAGGATAAAACAACATAAATACAATTTAATAAAGCTTAGGATAAAACAACATAAATACAATTTAATAAAGCATAGGATAAAACAACATAAATACAATTTAATAAAGCATAGGATAAAACAACATAAATACAATTTAATAAAGCATAGGATAAAACAACATAAATAAAAATTGAATAAAGCATAGGATAAAACAACATAAATACAATTTAATAAAGCATAGGATAAAACAACATAAATACAATTTAATAAAGCATAGGATAAAACAACATAAATACAATTTAATAAAGCATAGGATAAAACAACATAAATAAAATTTAATAAAGCATAGGTTAAAACAACATAAATACAATTTAATAAAGCATAGGATAAAACCACAGAAATACAATTTAATAAAGCATAGGATAAAACAACATAAATACAATTTAATAAAGCATAGGACAAAACAACATAAATACAATTTAATAAAGCAGAGGATAAAACAACATAAATACAATTTAATGAAACATAGGATAAACAACATAAATACAATTTAATGAAGCATAGGATAAAACAACATAAATACAATTTAATAAAGCATAGGCTAAAACTACATAAATACAATTTAATAAAGCATAGGATAAAACAAATTAAATACAATATAATAAAGCATAGGATAAAACAACATAAATTCAATTTAATAAAGCATAGGATAAAACAACATAAATACAATTTAATAAAGCATAAGATAAAACAACATGAATACAATTTAATAAAGCATAGGATAAAACAACATAAATACAATTTAATAAAGCATAGGTTAAAACAACATAAATACAATTTAATAAAGCATAGGATAAAACAACATAAATTCAATTTAATAAAGGATAGGATAAAACAACATAAATACAATTTAATAAAGCACAGGATAAAACAAAATAAATAAAATTTAATAAAGCATAGGATAAAACAACATAAATAAAATTTAATAAAGCATAGGATAAAACAACATAAATACAATTTAATAAAGCATAGGATAAAACAACATAAATAAAATTTAATAAAGCTTAGGATAAAACAACATAAATACAATTTAATAAAGCATAGGATAAAACAACATAAATACAATTTAATAAAGCATAGGATAAAACAACATAAATACAATTTAATAGAGCATAGGCTAAAACAACATAAATACAATTTATAAAGCATAGGATAAAACAACATAAATGCAATTTAATAAAGCATAGAATAAAACAACATAAATACAATTTAATAAAGCATAGGATTAAACAACATAAATACTATTTAATAAAGCATAGGATAAAACCACATAAATACAATTTAATAAAGCACAGGATAAAACAACATAAATAAAATTTAATAAAGCATAGGATACAACAACATAAATACAATTTAGTAAAGCATAGGTCAAAATAACATAAATACAATTTAATAAAGCATAGGATAAAACAACATAAATACAATTTAATAAAGCATAGGATAAAACAACATAAATAAAATTTAATAAAGCATAGGATAAAACAACATAAATTCAATTTAATAAAGCATAGGATAAAACAACATAAATACAATTTAATAAAGCTTAGGATAAAACAACATAAATACAATTTAATAAAGCTTAGGATAAAACAACATAAATACAATTTAATAAAGCATAGGATAAAACAACATAAATACAATTTAATAAAGCATAGGATAAAACAACATAAATAAAATTTAATAAAGCATAGGTTAAAACAACATAAATACAATTTAATAAAGCATAGGACAAAACAACATAAAAACAATTTAATAAAGCATAGTTTAAAACAACATAAATACAATTTAATAAAGCATAGGATAAAACCACAGAATTACAACTTAATAAAGCATAGGATAAAACAACATAAATACAATTTAATAAAGCATAGGACAAAACAACATAAATACAATTTAATAAAGCATAGGATAAAACAACATAAATACAATTTAATGAAACATAGGATAAACAACATAAATACAATTTAATAAAGCATAGGATAAACAAAATAAATACAATTTAATAAAGCATAGGCTAAAACTACATAAATACAATTTAATAAAGCTTAGGATAAAACAAAGTAAATACAATATAATAAAGCATAGGATAAAACAACATGAATACAATTTAATAAAGCATAGGTTAAAACAACATAAATACAATTTAATAAAGCATAGGATAAAACAACATAAATACAATTTAATAAAGCATAGGTTAAAACAACATAAATACAATTTAATAAAGCACAGGATAAAACAACATGAATACAATTTAATAAAGCATAAGACAAAAAAACATAAATACAATTTAATAAAGCATACGATAAAACAACATAAATACAATTTAATAAAGCATAGGATAAAACCACAGAATTACAATTTAATAAAGCATAGGATAAAACAACATAAATACAATTTAATAAAGCATAGGATAAAACCACAGAATTACAATTTAATAAAGCATAGGATAAAACAACATAAATACAATTTAATAAAGTATAGGACAAAACAACATAAATACAATTTAATAAAGCATAGGTTAAAACAACATAAATACAATTTAATAAAGCACAGGATAAAACAACATAAATACAATTTAATAAAGCATATGTTAAAGCAACATAAATACAATTTAATAAAGCATAGGTTAAAACAACATAAATACAATTTAATAAAGCATATGATAAAACAACATAAATACAATTTAATAAAGCATAGGTTAAAACAACATAAATACAATTTAATAAAGCATAGGATAAAACAACATAAATACAATTTAATAAAGCATAGGATAAAACAACATAAATAAAATTTAATATAGCATAGGATAAAACAACATAAATACAATTAAATAAAACATAGGATAAAACAACATAAATACAATTTAATAAAGCATAGGATAAAACAACATAAATACAATTTAATAAAGCATAGGATAAAACAACATAAATACAATTTAATAAAGCAAAGGATAAAACAACATAAATAAAATTTAATAAAGCATAGGTTAAAATAACATAAATACAATTTAATAAAGCATAGGACAAAACAACATAAAAACAATTTAATAAAGCATAGTTTAAAACAACATAAATACAATTTAATAAAGCATAGGATAAAACAACATAAATACAATTTAATAAAGCATAAGATAAAACAACATGAATACAATTTAATAAAGCATAGGTTAAAACAACATAAATACAATTTAATAAAGCATAGGATAAAACAACATAAATATAATTTAATAAAGCATAGGTTAAAACAACATAAATACAATTTAATAAAGCACAGGATAAAACAACATAAATACAATTTAATAAAGCATAAGACAAAAAAACATAAATACAATTTAATAAAGCATATGTTAAAGCAACATATATACAATTTAATAAAGCATAGGATAAAACAACATAAATACAATTTAATAAAGCTTAGGATAAAACAACATAAATACAATTTAATAAAGCATAGGATAAAACAACATAAATACAATTTAATAAAGCATAGGATAAAACAACATAAATACAATTTAATAAAGCATAGGTTAAAACAACATAAATACAATTTAATAAAGCACAGGATAAAACAACATAAATACAATTTAGTAAAGCATAGGTTAAAACAACATAAATACAATTTAATAAAGCATAGGATAAAACAACATAAATACAATTTAATAAAGCTTAGGATAAAACAACATAAATACAATTTAATAAAGCATAGGATAAAACAACATAAATACAATTTAATAAAGCATAGGATAAAACAACATAAATACAATTTAATAAAGCATAGGATAAAACAACATAAATAAAAATTGAATAAAGCATAGGATAAAACAACATAAATACAATTTAATAAAGCATAGGATAAAACAACATAAATACAATTTAATAAAGCATAGGATAAAACAACATAAATACAATTTAATAAAGCATAGGATAAAACAACATAAATAAAATTTAATAAAGCATAGGTTAAAACAACATAAATACAATTTAATAAAGCATAGGATAAAACCACAGAAATACAATTTAATAAAGCATAGGATAAAACAACATAAATACAATTTAATAAAGCATAGGACAAAACAACATAAATACAATTTAATAAAGCAGAGGATAAAACAACATAAATACAATTTAATGAAACATAGGATAAACAACATAAATACAATTTAATGAAGCATAGGATAAAACAACATAAATACAATTTAATAAAGCATAGGCTAAAACTACATAAATACAATTTAATAAAGCATAAGATAAAACAACATGAATACAATTTAATAAAGCATAGGATAAAACAACATAAATACAATTTAATAAAGCATAGGTTAAAACAACATAAATACAATTTAATAAAGCATAGGATAAAACAACATAAATTCAATTTAATAAAGGATAGGATAAAACAACATAAATACAATTTAATAAAGCACAGGATAAAACAAAATAAATAAAATTTAATAAAGCATAGGATAAAACAACATAAATAAAATTTAATAAAGCATAGGATAAAACAACATAAATACAATTTAATAAAGCATAGGATAAAACAACATAAATAAAATTTAATAAAGCATAGGATAAAACAACATAAATACAATTTAATAAAGCATATGATAAAACAACATAAATACAATTTAATAAAGCATAGGTTAAAACAACATAAATACAATTTAATAAAGCATAGGTTAAAATAACATAAATACAATTTAATAAAGCATAGGACAAAACAACATAAAAACAATTTAATAAAGCATAGGACAAAACAACATAAATACAATTTAATAAAGCATAGGATAAAACCACTGAATTACAATTTAATAAAGCATAGGATAAAACAACATAAATACAATTTAATAAAGCATAGGATAAAACAACATAAATACAATTTAATAAAGCATAGGATAAAACAACATAAATACAATTTAATAAAGTATAGGATAAAACAACATAAATACAATTTAATAAAGCATAGGATAAAACAACATAAATACAATTTAATAAAGCATAGGATAAAAAAACATAAATAAAATTTAATAAAGCATAGGTTAAAATAACATAAATACAATTTAATAAAGCATAGGACAAAACAACATAAAAACAATTTAATAAAGCAGAGTTTAAAACAACATAAATACAATTTAATAAAGCACAGGATAAAACAACATAAATACAATTTAATAAAGCATAAGACAAAAAAACATAAATACAATTTAATAAAGCATAGGATAAACAACATAAATACAATTTAATAAAGCATAGGCTAAAACTACATAAATACAATTTAATAAAGCTTAGGATAAAACAAATTAAATACAATATAATAAAGCATAGGATAAAACAACATAAATTCAATTTAATAAAGCATAGGATAAAACAACATAAATACAATTTAATAAAGCATAAGATAAAACAACATGAATACAATTTAATAAAGCATAGGTTAAAACAACATAAATACAATTTAATAAAGCATAGGATAAAACAACATAAATACAATTTAATAAAGCATAGGTTAAAACAACATAAATACAATTTAATAAAGCACAGGATAAAACAACATAAATACAATTTAATAAAGCATAAGACAAAAAAACATAAATACAATTTAATAAAGCATATGTTAAAGCAACATAAATACAATTTAATAAAGCATAGGTTAAAACAACATAAATATAATTTAATAAAGCATAGGTTAAAACAACATAAATACAATTTAATAAAGCACAGGATAAAACAACATAAATACAATTTAATAAAGCATAAGACAAAAAAACATAAATACAATTTAATAAAGCATATGTTAAAGCAACATATATACAATTTAATAAAGCATAGGATAAAACAACATAAATACAATTTAATAAAGCTTAGGATAAAACAACATAAATACAATTTAATAAAGCATAGGATAAAACAACATAAATACAATTTAATAAAGCATAGGATAAAACAACATAAATACAATTTAATAAAGCATAGGTTAAAACAACATAAATACAATTTAATAAAGCACAGGATAAAACAACATAAATACAATTTAGTAAAGCATAGGTTAAAACAACATAAATGCAATTTAATAAAGCATAGGATAAAACAACATAAATACAATTTAATAAAGCTTAGGATAAAACAACATAAATACAATTTAATAAAGCATAGGATAAAACAACATAAATACAATTTAATAAAGCATAGGATAAAACAACATAAATACAATTTAATAAAGCATAGGATAAAACAACATAAATAAAAATTGAATAAAGCATAGGATAAAACAACATAAATACAATTTAATAAAGCATAGGATAAAACAACATAAATACAATTTAATAAAGCATAGGATAAAACAACATAAATACAATTTAATAAAGCATAGGATAAAACAACATAAATAAAATTTAATAAAGCATAGGTTAAAACAACATAAATACAATTTAATAAAGCATAGGATAAAACCACAGAAATACAATTTAATAAAGCATAGGATAAAACAACATAAATACAATTTAATAAAGCATAGGACAAAACAACATAAATACAATTTAATAAAGCAGAGGATAAAACAACATAAATACAATTTAATGAAACATAGGATAAACAACATAAATACAATTTAATGAAGCATAGGATAAAACAACATAAATACAATTTAATAAAGCATAGGCTAAAACTACATAAATACAATTTAATAAAGCATAGGATAAAACAAATTAAATACAATATAATAAAGCATAGGATAAAACAACATAAATTCAATTTAATAAAGCATAGGATAAAACAACATAAATACAATTTAATAAAGCATAAGATAAAACAACATGAATACAATTTAATAAAGCATAGGATAAAACAACATAAATACAATTTAATAAAGCATAGGTTAAAATAACATAAATACAATTTAATAAAGCATAGGACAAAACAACATAAAAACAATTTAATAAAGCATAGGATAAAACAACATAAATACAATTTAATAAAGCATAGGATAAAACAACATAAATACAATTTAATAAAGTATAGGATAAAACAACATAAATACAATTTAATAAAGCATAGGATAAAACAACATAAATACAATTTAATAAAGCATAGGATAAAAAAACATAAATAAAATTTAATAAAGCATAGGTTAAAATAACATAAATACAATTTAATAAAGCATAGGACAAAACAACATAAAAACAATTTAATAAAGCAGAGTTTAAAACAACATAAATACAATTTAATAAAGCACAGGATAAAACAACATAAATACAATTTAATAAAGCATAAGACAAAAAAACATAAATACAATTTAATAAAGCATAGGATAAACAACATAAATACAATTTAATAAAGCATAGGCTAAAACTACATAAATACAATTTAATAAAGCTTAGGATAAAACAAATTAAATACAATATAATAAAGCATAGGATAAAACAACATAAATTCAATTTAATAAAGCATAGGATAAAACAACATAAATACAATTTAATAAAGCATAAGATAAAACAACATGAATACAATTTAATAAAGCATAGGTTAAAACAACATAAATACAATTTAATAAAGCATAGGATAAAACAACATAAATACAATTTAATAAAGCATAGGTTAAAACAACATAAATACAATTTAATAAAGCACAGGATAAAACAACATAAATACAATTTAATAAAGCATAAGACAAAAAAACATAAATACAATTTAATAAAGCATATGTTAAAGCAACATAAATACAATTTAATAAAGCATAGGTTAAAACAACATAAATATAATTTAATAAAGCATAGGTTAAAACAACATAAATACAATTTAATAAAGCACAGGATAAAACAACATAAATACAATTTAATAAAGCATAAGACAAAAAAACATAAATACAATTTAATAAAGCATATGTTAAAGCAACATATATACAATTTAATAAAGCATAGGATAAAACAACATAAATACAATTTAATAAAGCTTAGGATAAAACAACATAAATACAATTTAATAAAGCATAGGATAAAACAACATAAATACAATTTAATAAAGCATAGGATAAAACAACATAAATACAATTTAATAAAGCATAGGTTAAAACAACATAAATACAATTTAATAAAGCACAGGATAAAACAACATAAATACAATTTAGTAAAGCATAGGTTAAAACAACATAAATACAATTTAATAAAGCATAGGATAAAACAACATAAATACAATTTAATAAAGCTTAGGATAAAACAACATAAATACAATTTAATAAAGCATAGGATAAAACAACATAAATACAATTTAATAAAGCATAGGATAAAACAACATAAATACAATTTAATAAAGCATAGGATAAAACAACATAAATAAAAATTGAATAAAGCATAGGATAAAACAACATAAATACAATTTAATAAAGCATAGGATAAAACAACATAAATACAATTTAATAAAGCATAGGATAAAACAACATAAATACAATTTAATAAAGCATAGGATAAAACAACATAAATAAAATTTAATAAAGCATAGGTTAAAACAACATAAATACAATTTAATAAAGCATAGGATAAAACCACAGAAATACAATTTAATAAAGCATAGGATAAAACAACATAAATACAATTTAATAAAGCATAGGACAAAACAACATAAATACAATTTAATAAAGCAGAGGATAAAACAACATAAATACAATTTAATGAAACATAGGATAAACAACATAAATACAATTTAATGAAGCATAGGATAAAACAACATAAATACAATTTAATAAAGCATAGGCTAAAACTACATAAATACAATTTAATAAAGCATAGGATAAAACAAATTAAATACAATATAATAAAGCATAGGATAAAACAACATAAATTCAATTTAATAAAGCATAGGATAAAACAACATAAATACAATTTAATAAAGCATAAGATAAAACAACATGAATACAATTTAATAAAGCATAGGATAAAACAACATAAATACAATTTAATAAAGCATAGGTTAAAACAACATAAATACAATTTAATAAAGCATAGGATAAAACAACATAAATTCAATTTAATAAAGGATAGGATAAAACAACATAAATACAATTTAATAAAGCACAGGATAAAACAAAATAAATAAAATTTAATAAAGCATAGGATAAAACAACATAAATAAAATTTAATAAAGCATAGGATAAAACAACATAAATACAATTTAATAAAGCATAGGATAAAACAACATAAATAAAATTTAATAAAGCATAGGATAAAACAACATAAATACAATTTAATAAAGCATATGATAAAACAACATAAATACAATTTAATAAAGCATAGGTTAAAACAACATAAATACAATTTAATAAAGCATAGGTTAAAATAACATAAATACAATTTAATAAAGCATAGGACAAAACAACATAAAAACAATTTAATAAAGCATAGGACAAAACAACATAAATACAATTTAATAAAGCATAGGATAAAACCACTGAATTACAATTTAATAAAGCATAGGATAAAACAACATAAATACAATTTAATAAAGCATAGGATAAAACAACATAAATACAATTTAATAAAGCATAGGATAAAACAACATAAATACAATTTAATAAAGTATAGGATAAAACAACATAAATACAATTTAATAAAGCATAGGATAAAACAACATAAATACAATTTAATAAAGCATAGGATAAAAAATCATAAATAAAATTTAATAAAGCATAGGTTAAAATAACATAAATACAATTTAATAAAGCATAGGACAAAACAACATAAAAACAATTTAATAAAGCAGAGTTTAAAACAACATAAATACAATTTAATAAAGCACAGGATAAAACAACATAAATACAATTTAATAAAGCATAAGACAAAAAAACATAAATACAATTTAATAAAGCATAGGATAAACAACATAAATACAATTTAATAAAGCATAGGCTAAAACTACATAAATACAATTTAATAAAGCTTAGGATAAAACAAATTAAATACAATATAATAAAGCATAGGATAAAACAACATAAATTCAATTTAATAAAGCATAGGATAAAACAACATAAATACAATTTAATAAAGCATAAGATAAAACAACATGAATACAATTTAATAAAGCATAGGTTAAAACAACATAAATACAATTTAATAAAGCATAGGATAAAACAACATAAATACAATTTAATAAAGCATAGGTTAAAACAACATAAATACAATTTAATAAAGCACAGGATAAAACAACATAAATACAATTTAATAAAGCATAAGACAAAAAAACATAAATACAATTTAATAAAGCATATGTTAAAGCAACATAAATACAATTTAATAAAGCATAGGTTAAAACAACATAAATACAATTTAATAAAGCATAGGATAAAACAACATAAATACAATTTAATAAAGCTTAGGATAAAACAACATAAATACAATTTAATAAAGCATAGGATAAAACAACATAAATACAATTTAATAAAGCATAGGATAAAACAACATAAATACAATTTAATAAAGCATAGGTTAAAACAACATAAATACAATTTAATAAAGCACATGATAAAACAACATAAATACAATTTAGTAAAGCATAGGTCAAAATAACATAAATACAATTTAATAAAGCATAGGATAAAACAACATAAATGCAATTTAATAAAGCATAGGTTAAAACAACATAAATACAATTTAATAAAGCATAGGATAAAACAACATAAATACAATTTAATAAAGCATAGGATAAAACAACATAAATAAAATTTAATAAAGCATAGGATAAAACAACATAAATAAAAATTTAATAAAGCATAGGATAAAACAACATAAATACAATTTAATAAAGCATAGGATAAAACAACATAAATACAATTTAATAAAGCATAGGATAAAACAACATAAATACAATTTAATAAAGCATAGGATAAAACAACATAAATAAAATTTAATAAAGCATAGGTTTAAACAACATAAATACAATTTAATAAAGCATAGGATAAAACCACAGAAATACAATTTAATAAAGCATAGGATAAAACAACATAAATACAATTTAATAAAGCATAGGATAAAACAACATAAATAAAAATTTAATAAAGCATAGGATAAAACAACATAAATACAATTTAATAAAGCATAGGATAAAACAACATAAATACAATTTAATAAAGCATAGGATAAAACAACATAAATACAATTTAATAAAGCATAGGTTAAAGCAACATAAATACAATTTAATAAAGCACATGATAAAACAACATAAATACAATTTAGTAAAGCATAGGTCAAAATAACATAAATACAATTTAATAAAGCATAAGATAAAACAACATAAATACAATTTAATAAAGCATAGGTTAAAACAACATAAATACAATTTAATAAAGCATAGGATAAAACAACATAAATACAATTTAATAAAGCATAGGATAAAACAACATAAATAAAATTTAATAAAGCATAGGATAAAACAACATAAATAAAAATTTAATAAAGCATAGGATAAAACAACATAAATACAATTTAATAAAGCATAGGATAAAACAACATAAATACAATTTAATAAAGCATAGGATAAAACAACATAAATACAATTTAATAAAGCATAGGATAAAACAACATAAATAAAATTTAATAAAGCATAGGTTAAAACAACATAAATACAATTTAATAAAGCATAGGATAAAACCACAGAAATACAATTTAATAAAGCATAGGATAAAACAACATAAATACAATTTAATAAAGCATAGGATAAAACAACATAAATAAAAATTTAATAAAGCATAGGATAAAACAACATAAATACAATTTAATAAAGCATAGGATAAAACAACATAAATACAATTTAATAAAGCACAGGATAAAACAACATAAATACAATTTAATAAAGCATAAGACAAAAAAACATAAATACAATTTAATAAAGCATATGTTAAAGCAACATAAATACAATTTAATAAAGCATAGGTTAAAACAACATAAATACAATTTAATAAAGCATAGGATAAAACAACATAAATACAATTTAATAAAGCTTAGGATAAAACAACATAAATACAATTTAATAAAGCATAGGATAAAACAACATAAATACAATTTAATAAAGCATAGGTTAAAGCAACATAAATACAATTTAATAAAGCACATGATAAAACAGCATAAATACAATTTAGTAAAGCATAGGTCAAAATAACATAAATACAATTTAATAAAGCATAAGATAAAACAACATAAATACAATTTAATAAAGCATAGGTTAAAACAACATAAATACAATTTAATAAAGCATAGGATAAAACAACATAAATACAATTTAATAAAGCATAGGATAAAACAACATAAATAAAATTTAATAAAGCATAGGATAAAACAACATAAATAAAAATTTAATAAAGCATAGGATAAAACAACATAAATACAATTTAATAAAGCATAGGATAAAACAACATAAATACAATTTAATAAAGCATAGGATAAAACAACATAAATACAATTTAATAAAGCATAGGATAAAACAACATAAATAAAATTTAATAAAGCATAGGTTAAAACAACATAAATACAATTTAATAAAGCATAGGATAAAACCACAGAAATACAATTTAATAAAGCATAGGATAAAACAACATAAATACAATTTAATAAAGCATAGGATAAAACAACATAAATAAAAATTTAATAAAGCATAGGATAAAACAACATAAATACAATTTAATAAAGCATAGGATAAAACAACATAAATACAATTTAATAAAGCATAGGATAAAACAACATAAATACAATTTAATTAAGCATAGGATAAAACAACATAAATAAAATTTAATAAAGCATAGGTTAAAACAACATAAATACAATTTAATAAAGCATAGGATAAAACCACAGAAATACAATTTAATAAAGCATAGGATAAAACAACATAAATACAATTTAATAAAGCATAGGACAAAACAACATAAATACAATTTAATAAAGCAGAGGATAAAACAACATAAATACAATTTAATGAAACATAGGATAAACAACATAAATACAATTTAATAAAGAATAGGATAAAACAACATAAATACAATTTAATAAAGCATAGGCTAAAACTACATAAATACAATTTAATAAAGCATAGGATAAAACAAATTAAATACAATATAATAAAGCATAGGATAAAACAACATAAATTCAATTTAATAAAGCATAGGATAAAACAACATAAATACAATTTAATAAAGCATAAGATGAAACAACATGAATACAATTTAATAAAGCATAGGATAAAACAACATAAATACAATTTAATAAAGCATAGGTTAAAACAACATAAATACAATTTAATAAAGCATAGGATAAAACAACATAAATTCAATTTAATAAAGGATAGGATAAAACAACATAAATACAATTTAATAAAGCACAGGATAAAACAAAATAAATAAAATTTAATAAAGCATAGGATAAAACAACATAAATAAAATTTAATAAAGCATAGGATAAAACAACATAAATACAATTTAATAAAGCATAGGATAAAACAACATAAATAAAATTTAATAAAGCATAGGATAAAACAACATAAATACAATTTAATAAAGCATATGATAAAACAACATAAATACAATTTAATAAAGCATAGGTTAAAACAACATAAATACAATTTAATAAAGCATAGGTTAAAACAACATAAATACAATTTAATAAAGCATAGGATAAAACAACATAAATAAAATTTAATAAAGCATAGGATAAAACAACATAAATACAATTTAATAAAGCATAGGATAAAACAACATAAATACAATTTAATAAAGCATAGGATAAAACAAAATAAATAAAATTTAATAAAGCATAGGATAAAACAACATAAATAAAATTTAATAAAGCATAGGTTAAAATAACATAAATACAATTTAATAAAGCATAGGATAAAACAACATAAATACAATTTAATGAAACATAGGATAAACAACATAAATACAATTTAATAAAGCATACGATAAACAACATAAATACAATTTAATAAAGCATAGGCTAAAACTACATAAATACAATTTAATAAAGCTTAGGATAAAACAAAGTAAATACAATATAATAAAGCATAGGATAAAACAACATAAATTCAATTTAATAAAGCATAGGATAAAACAACATAAATACAATTTAATAAATCATAGGATAAAACAACATAAATACAATTTAATAGAGCATAGGCTAAAACAACATAAATACAATTTATAAAGCATAGGATAAAACAACATAAATACAATTTAATAAAGCATAGAATAAAACAACATAAATACAATTTAATAAAGCATAGGATTAAACAACATAAATACTATTTAATAAAGCATAGGATAAAACCACATAAATACAATTTAATAAAGCACAGGATAAAACAGCATAAATAAAATTTAATAAAGCATAGGATACAACAACATAAATACAATTTAGTAAAGCATAGGTCAATATAACATAAATACAATTTAATAAAGCATAGGATAAAACAACATAAATACAATTTAATAAAGCATAGGATAATACAACATAAATAAAATTTAATAAAGCATAGGATAAAACAACATGAATACAATTTAATAAAGCATAGGTTAAAACAACATAAATACAATTTAATAAAGCATAGGATAAAACAACATAAATACAATTTAATAAAGCATAGGTTAAAACAACATAAATACAATTTAATAAAGCACAGGATAAAACAACATAAATACAATTTAATAAAGCATAAGACAAAAAAACATAAATACAATTTAATAAAGCATATGTTAAAGCAACATAAATACAATTTAATAAAGCATAGGTTAAAACAACATAAATACAATTTAATAAAGCATAGGATAAAACAACATAAATACAATTTAATAAAGCTTAGGATAAAACAACATAAATACAATTTAATAAAGCATAGGATAAAACAACATAAATACAATTTAATAAAGCATAGGATAAAACAACATAAATACAATTTAATAGAGCATAGGCTAAAACAACATAAATACAATTTATAAAGCATAGGATAAAACAACATAAATACAATTTAATAAAGCATAGAATAAAACAACATAAATACAATTTAATAAAGCATAGGATTAAACAACATAAATACTATTTAATAAAGCATAGGATAAAACCACATAAATACAATTTAATAAAGCACAGGATAAAACAACATAAATAAAATTTAATAAAGCATAGGATATAACAACATAAATACAATTTAGTAAAGCATATGTCAAAATAACATAAATACAATTTAATAAAGCATAGGATAAAACAACATAAATACAATTTAATAAAGCATAGGATAAAACAACATAAATAAAATTTAATAAAGCATAGGATAAAACAACATAAATTCAATTTAATAAAGCATAGGATAAAACAACATAAATACAATTTAATAAAGCATAGGTTAAAACAACATAAATACAATTTAATAAAGCATAGGATAAAACAACATAAATACAATTTAATAAAGCATAGGTTAAAACAACATAAATACAATTTAATAAAGCACAGGATAAAACAACATAAATACAATTTAATAATGCATAGGTTAAAACAACATAAATACAATTTAATAAAGCACAGGATAAAACAACATAAATACAATTTAATAAAGCATAAGACAAAAAAACATAAATACAATTTAATAAAGCATATGTTAAAGCAACATAAATACAATTTAATAAAGCATAGGTTAAAACAACATAAATACAATTTAATAAAGCATAGGATAAAACAACATAAATACAATTTAATAAAGCTTAGGATAAAACAACATAAATACAATTTAATAAAGCATAGGATAAAACAACATAAATACAATTTAATAAAGCATAGGATAAAACAACATAAATACAATTTAATAGAGCATAGGCTAAAACAACATGAATACAATTTATAAAGCATAGGATAAAACAACATAAATACAATTTAATAAAGCATAGAATAAAACAACATAAATACAATTTAATAAAGCATAGGATTAAACAACATAAATACAATTTAATAAAACATAGGTTAAAACAACATAAATTCAATTTAATAAAGCATAGGATAAAACAACATAAATACAATTTACTAAAGCTTAGGATAAAACAACATAAATACAATTTAATAAAGCATAGGATAAAACAACATAAATACAATTTAATAAAGCATAGGATAAAACAACATAAATACAATTTAATAAAGCATAGGTCAAAATAACATAAATACAATTTAATAAAGCATAGGATAAAACAACATAAATACAATTTAATAAAGCACAGGATAAAACAACATAAATACAATTTAGTAAAGCATAGGTCAAAATAACATAAATACAATTTAATAAAGCATAGGATAAAACAACATAAATACAATTTAATAAAGCATAGGTTAAAACAACATAAATACAATTTAATAAAGCATAGGATAAAACAACATAAATACAATTTAATAAAGCATAGGATAAAACAACATAAATACAATTTAATAAAGCATAGGATAAAACAACATAAATAAAAATTTAATAAAGCATAGGATAAAACAACATAAATACAATTTAATAAAGCATAGGATAAAACAACATAAATACAATTTAATAAAGCATAGGATAAAACAACATAAATACAATTTAATAAAGCATAGGATAAAACAACATAAATAAAATTTAATAAAGCATAGGTTAAAACAACATAAATACAATTTAATAAAGCATAGGATAAAACCACAGAAATACAATTTAATAAAGCATAGGATAAAACAACATAAATACAATTTAATAAAGCATAGCACAAAACAACATAAATACAATTTAATAAAGCAGAGGATAAAACAACATAAATACAATTTAATGAAACATAGGATAAACAACATAAATACAATTTAATAAAGCATAGGATAAAATAACATAAATACAATTTAATAAAGCATAGGCTAAAACTACATAAATACAATTTAATAAAGCATAGGATAAAACAAATTAAATACAATATAATAAAGCATAGGATAAAACAACATAAATTCAATTTAATAAAGCATAGGATAAAACAACATAAATACAAATTAATAAAGCATAAGATAAAACAACATGAATAAAATTTAATAAAGCATAGGATAAAACAACATAAATACAATTTAATAAAGCATAGGTTAAAACAACATAAATACAATTTAATAAAGCATAGGATAAAACAACATAAATTCAATTTAATAAAGCATAGGATAAAACAACATAAATACAATTTAATAAAACACAGGATAAAACAAAATAAATAAAATTTAATAAAGCATAGGATAAAACAGCATAAATAAATTTTAATAAAGCATAGGATAAAACAACATAAATACAATTTAATAAAGCATAGGATAAAACAACATAAATAAAATTTAATAAAGCATAGGATAAAACAACATAAATACAATTTAATAAAGCATATGATAAAACAACATAAATACAATTTAATAAAGCATAGGTTAAAACAACATAAATACAATTTAATAAAGCAGAGGATAAAACAACATAAATACAATTTAATGAAACATAGGATAAACAACATAAATACAATTTAATAAAGCATAGGATAAAACAACATAAATACAATTTAATAAAGCATAGGCTAAAACTACATAAATACAATTTAATAAAGCATAGGATAAAACAAATTAAATACAATATAATAAAGCATAGGATAAAACAACATAAATTCAATTTAATAAAGCATAGGATAGAAACAACATAAATACAATTTAATAAAGCATAAGATAAAACAACATGAATACAATTTAATAAAGCATAGGATAAAACAACATAAATACAATTTAATAAAGCATAGGTTAAAACAACATAAATACAATTTAATAAAGCATAGGATAAAACAACATAAATTCAATTTAATAAAGCATAGGATAAAACAACATAAATACAATTTAATAAAACACAGGATAAAACAAAAGAAATAAAATTTAATAAAGCATAGGATAAAACAACATAAATACAATTTAATAAAGCATAGGATAAAACAACATAAATAAAATTTAATAAAGCATAGGATAAAACAACATAAATACAATTTAATAAAGCATATGATAAAACAACATAAATACAATTTAATAAAGCATAGGTTAAAACAACATAAATACAATTTAATAAAGCATAGGTTAAAACAACATAAATACAATTTAATAAAGCATAGGACAAAACAACATAAAAACAATTTAATAAAGCATAGTTTAAAACAACATAAATACAATTTAATAAAGCCTAGGATAAAACCACAGAATTACAATTTAATAAAGCATAGGATAAAACAACATAAATAAAATTTAATAAAGCATAGGTTAAAATAACATAAATACAATTTAATAAAGCATAGGACAAAACAACATAAAAACAATTTAATAAAGCATAGTTTAAAACAACATAAATACAATTTAATAAAGCCTAGGATAAAACCACAGAATTACAATTTAATAAAGCATAGGACAAAACAACATAAATACAATTTAATAAAGCATAGGCTAAAACTACATAAATACAATTTAATAAAGCTTAGGATAAAACAAAGTAAATACAATATAATAAAGCATAGGATAAAACAACATAAATTCAATTTAATAAAGCATAGGATAAAACAACATAAATACAATTTAATAAAGCATAAGATAAAACAACATGAATACAATTTAATAAAGCATAGGTTAAAACAACATAAATACAATTTAATAAAGCATAGGATAAAACAACATAAATACAATTTAATAAAGCATAGGATAAAACAACATAAATACAATTTAATAAAGCATAGGATAAAACAACATAAATACAATTTAATAAAGCATAGGATAAAACAACATAAATACAATTTAATAAAGCATAGGTTAAAACAACATAAATACAATTTAATAAAGCACAGGATAAAACAACATAAATACAATTTAATAAAGCATAAGACAAAAAAACATTAATACAATTTAATAAAGCATATGTTAAAGCAACATAAATACAATTTAATAAAGCATAGGTTAAAACAACATAAATACAATTTAATAAAGCATAGGACAAAACAACATAAATACAATTTAATAAAGCAGAGGATAAAACAACATAAATACAATTTAATGAAACATAGGATAAACAACATAAATACAATTTAATAAAGCATAGGATAAAACAACATAAATACAATTTAATAAAGCATAGGCTAAAACTACATAAATACAATTTAATAAAGCATAGGATAAAACAAATTAAATACAATATAATAAAGCATAGGATAAAACAACATAAATTCAATTTAATAAAGCATAGGATAGAAACAACATAAATACAATTTAATAAAGCATAAGATAAAACAACATGAATACAATTTAATAAAGCATAGGATAAAACAACATAAATACAATTTAATAAAGCATAGGTTAAAACAACATAAATACAATTTAATAAAGCATAGGATAAAACAACATAAATTCAATTTAATAAAGCATAGGATAAAACAACATAAATACAATTTAATAAAACACAGGATAAAACAAAATAAATAAAATTTAATAAAGCATAGGATAAAACAACATAAATAAAATTTAATAAAGCATAGGATAAAACAACATAAATACAATTTAATAAAGCATAGGATAAAACAACATAAATACAATTTAATAAAGCATAGGATAAAACAACATAAATACAATTTAATAAAGCATAGGATAAAACAACATAAATAAAATTTAATAAAGCATAGGATAAAATAACATAAATACAATTTAATAAAGCATAGGACAAAACAACATAAAAACAATTTAATAAAGCATAGGTTAAAACAACATAAATACAATTTAATAAAGCATAGGTTAAAACAACATAAATACAATTTAATAAAGCATAGGATAAAACAACATAAATACAATTTAATAAAGCATAGGACAAAACAACATAAATACAATTTAATAAAGCATAGGATAAAACAACATAAATACAATTTAATGAAACATAGGATAACAACATAAATACAATTTAATAAAGCATAGGATAAACAACATAAATACAATTTAATAAAGCATATGCTAAAACTACATAAATACAATTTAATAAAGCTTAGGATAAAACAAAGTAAATACAATATATTAAAGCATAGGATAAAACAACATAAATTCAATTTAATAAAGCATAGGATAAAACAACATAAATACAATTTAATAAAGCATAAGATAAAACAACATGAATAAAATTTAATAAAGCATAGGTTAAAACAACATAAATATAATTTAATAAAGCATAGGATAAAACAACATAAATACAATTTAATAAAGCATAGGATAAAACAACATAAATACAATTTAATAAAGCATAGGACAAAACAACATAAATACAATTTAATAAAGCATAGGATAAAACAACATAAATACAATTTAATGAAACATAGGATAACAACATAAATACAATTTAATAAAGCATAGGATAAACAACATAAATACAATTTAATAAAGCATAGGCTAAAACTACATAAATACAATTTAATAAAGCTTAGGATAAAACAAAGTAAATACAATATATTAAAGCATAGGATAAAACAACATAAATTCAATTTAATAAAGCATAGGATAAAACAACATAAATACAATTTAATAAAGCATAAGATAAAACAACATGAATAAAATTTAATAAAGCATAGGTTAAAACAACATAAATACAATTTAATAAAGCATAGGATAAAACAACATAAATACAATTTAATAAAGCATAGGATAAAACAACATAAATACAATTTAATAAAGCATAGGATAAAACAACATAAATACAATTTAATAAAGCATAGGATAAAACAACATAAATACAATTTAATAAAGCATAGGTTAAAACAACATAAATACAATTTAATAAAGCACAGGATAAAACAACATAAATACAATTTAGTAAAGCATAGGTCAAAATAACATAAATACAATTTAATAAAGCATAGGATAAAACAACATAAATACAATTTAATAAAGCATAAGATAAAACAACATGAATACAATTTAATAAAGCATAGGTTAAAACAACATAAATACAATTTAATAAAACACAGGATAAAACAAAATAAATAAAATTTAATAAAGCATAGGATAAAACAACATAAATAAAATTTAATAAAGCATAGGATAAAACAACATAAATACAATTTAATAAAGCATAGGATAAAACAACATTAATAAAATTTAATAAAGCATAGGATAAAACAACATAAATACAATTTAATAAAGCATATGATAAAACAACATAAATACAATTTAATAAAGCATAGGTTAAAACAACATAAATACAATTTAATAAAGCCTAGGATAAAACCACAGAATTACAATTTAATAAAGCATAGGATAAAACAACATAAATACAATTTAATAAAGCATAGGATAAAACAACATAAATACAATTTAATAAAGCATAGGATAAAACAACATAAATACAATTTAATTAAGCATAGGATAAAACAACATAAATAAAATTTAATAAAGCATAGGTTAAAACAACATAAATACAATTTAATAAAGCATAGGATAAAACCACAGAAATACAATTTAATAAAGCATAGGATAAAACAACATAAATACAATTTAATAAAGCATAGGACAAAACAACATAAATACAATTTAATAAAGCAGAGGATAAAACAACATAAATACAATTTAATGAAACATAGGATAAACAACATAAATACAATTTAATAAAGAATAGGATAAAACAACATAAATACAATTTAATAAAGCATAGGCTAAAACTACATAAATACAATTTAATAAAGCATAGGATAAAACAAATTAAATACAATATAATAAAGCATAGGATAAAACAACATAAATTCAATTTAATAAAGCATAGGATAAAACAACATAAATACAATTTAATAAAGCATAAGATGAAACAACATGAATACAATTTAATAAAGCATAGGATAAAACAACATAAATACAATTTAATAAAGCATAGGTTAAAACAACATAAATACAATTTAATAAAGCATAGGATAAAACAACATAAATTCAATTTAATAAAGGATAGGATAAAACAACATAAATACAATTTAATAAAGCACAGGATAAAACAAAATAAATAAAATTTAATAAAGCATAGGATAAAACAACATAAATAAAATTTAATAAAGCATTGGATAAAACAACATAAATACAATTTAATAAAGCATAGGATAAAACAACATAAATAAAATTTAATAAAGCATAGGATAAAACAACATAAATACAATTTAATAAAGCATATGATAAAACAACATAAATACAATTTAATAAAGCATAGGTTAAAACAACATAAATACAATTTAATAAAGCATAGGTTAAAACAACATAAATACAATTTAATAAAGCATAGGATAAAACAACATAAATAAAATTTAATAAAGCATAGGATACAACAACATAAATACAATTTAGTAAAGCATAGGTCAATATAACATAAATACAATTTAATAAAGCATAGGATAAAACAACATAAATACAATTTAATAAAGCATAGGATAATACAACATAAATAAAATTTAATAAAGCATAGGATAAAACAACATGAATACAATTTAATAAAGCATAGGTTAAAACAACATAAATACAATTTAATAAAGCATAGGATAAAACAACATAAATACAATTTAATAAAGCATAGGTTAAAACAACATAAATACAATTTAATAAAGCACAGGATAAAACAACATGAATACAATTTAATAAAGCATAAGACAAAAAAACATAAATACAATTTAATAAAGCATATGTTAAAGCAACATAAATACAATTTAATAAAGCATAGGTTAAAACAACATAAATACAATTTAATAAAGCATAGGATACAACAACATAAATACAATTTAATAAAGCTTAGGATAAAACAACATAAATACAATTTAATAAAGCATAGGATAAAACAACATAAATACAATTTAATAAAGCATAGGATAAAACAACATAAATACAATTTAATAGAGCATAGGCTAAAACAACATAAATACAATTTATAAAGCATAGGATAAAACAACATAAATACAATTTAATAAAGCATAGAATAAAACAACATAAATACAATTTAATAAAGCATAGGATTAAACAACATAAATACTATTTAATAAAGCATAGGATAAAACCACATAAATACAATTTAATAAAGCACAGGATAAAACAACATAAATAAAATTTAATAAAGCATAGGATACAACAACATAAATACAATTTAGTAAAGCATATGTCAAAATAACATAAATACAATTTAATAAAGCATAGGATAAAACAACATAAATACAATTTAATAAAGCATAGGATAAAACAACATAAATAAAATTTAATAAAGCATAGGATAAAACAACATAAATTCAATTTAATAAAGCATAGGATAAAACAACATAAATACAATTTAATAAAGCATAGGTTAAAACAACATAAATACAATTTAATAAAGCATAGGATAAAACAACATAAATACAATTTAATAAAGCATAGGTTAAAACAACATAAATACAATTTAATAAAGCACAGGATAAAACAACATAAATACAATTTAATAATGCATAGGTTAAAACAACATAAATACAATTTAATAAAGCACAGGATAAAACAACATAAATACAATTTAATAAAGCATAAGACAAAAAAACATAAATACAATTTAATAAAGCATATGTTAAAGCAACATAAATACAATTTAATAAAGCATAGGTTAAAACAACATAAATACAATTTAATAAAGCATAGGATAAAACAACATAAATACAATTTAATAAAGCTTAGGATAAAACAACATAAATACAATTTAATAAAGCATAGGATAAAACAACATAAATACAATTTAATAAAGCATAGGATAAAACAACATAAATACAATTTAATAGAGCATAGGCTAAAACAACATGAATACAATTTATAAAGCATAGGATAAAACAACATAAATACAATTTAATAAAGCATAGAATAAAACAACATAAATACAATTTAATAAAGCATAGGATTAAACAACATAAATACAATTTAATAAAGCATAGGTTAAAACAACATAAATTCAATTTAATAAAGCATAGGATAAAGCAACATAAATACAATTTACTAAAGCTTAGGATAAAACAACATAAATACAATTTAATAAAGCATAGGATAAAACAACATAAATACAATTTAATAAAGCATAGGATAAAACAACATAAATACAATTTAATAAAGCATAGGTCAAAATAACATAAATACAATTTAATAAAGCATAGGATAAAACAACATAAATACAATTTAATAAAGCACAGGATAAAACAACATAAATACAATTTAGTAAAGCATAGGTCAAAATAACATAAATACAATTTAATAAAGCATAGGATAAAACAACATAAATACAATTTAATAAAGCATAGGTTAAAACAACATAAATACAATTTAATAAAGCATAGGATAAAACAACATAAATACAATTTAATAAAGCATAGGATAAAACAACATAAATACAATTTAATAAAGCATAGGATAAAACAACATAAATAAAAATTTAATAAAGCATAGGATAAAACAACATAAATACAATTTAATAAAGCATAGGATAAAACAACATAAATACAATTTAATAAAGCATAGGATAAAACAACATAAATACAATTTAATAAAGCATAGGATAAAACAACATAAATAAAATTTAATAAAGCATAGGTTAAAACAACATAAATACAATTTAATAAAGCATAGGATAAAACCACAGAAATACAATTTAATAAAGCATAGGATAAAACAACATAAATACAATTTAATAAAGCATAGCACAAAACAACATAAATACAATTTAATAAAGCAGAGGATAAAACAACATAAATACAATTTAATGAAACATAGGATAAACAACATAAATACAATTTAATAAAGCATAGGATAAAATAACATAAATACAATTTAATAAAGCATAGGCTAAAACTACATAAATACAATTTAATAAAGCATAGGATAAAACAAATTAAATACAATATAATAAAGCATAGGATAAAACAACATAAATTCAATTTAATAAAGCATAGGATAAAACAACATAAATACAAATTAATAAAGCATAAGATAAAACAACATGAATAAAATTTAATAAAGCATAGGATAAAACAACATAAATACAATTTAATAAAGCATAGGTTAAAACAACATAAATACAATTTAATAAAGCATAGGATAAAACAACATAAATTCAATTTAATAAAGCATAGGATAAAACAACATAAATACAATTTAATAAAACACAGGATAAAACAAAATAAATAAAATTTAATAAAGCATAGGATAAAACAGCATAAATAAATTTTAATAAAGCATAGGATAAAACAACATAAATACAATTTAATAAAGCATAGGATAAAACAACATAAATAAAATTTAATAAAGCATAGGATAAAACAACATAAATACAATTTAATAAAGCATATGATAAAACAACATAAATACAATTTAATAAAGCATAGGTTAAAACAACATAAATACAATTTAATAAAGCAGAGGATAAAACAACATAAATACAATTTAATGAAACATAGGATAAACAACATAAATACAATTTAATAAAGCATAGGATAAAACAACATAAATACAATTTAATAAAGCATAGGCTAAAACTACATAAATACAATTTAATAAAGCATAGGATAAAACAAATTAAATACAATATAATAAAGCATAGGATAAAACAACATAAATTCAATTTAATAAAGCATAGGATAGAAACAACATAAATACAATTTAATAAAGCATAAGATAAAACAACATGAATACAATTTAATAAAGCATAGGATAAAACAACATAAATACAATTTAATAAAGCATAGGTTAAAACAACATAAATACAATTTAATAAAGCATAGGATAAAACAACATAAATTCAATTTAATAAAGCATAGGATAAAACAACATAAATACAATTTAATAAAACACAGGATAAAACAAAATAAATAAAATTTAATAAAGCATAGGATAAAACAACATAAATACAATTTAATAAAGCATAGGATAAAACAACATAAATAAAATTTAATAAAGCATAGGATAAAACAACATAAATACAATTTAATAAAGCATATGATAAAACAACATAAATACAATTTAATAAAGCATAGGTTAAAACAACATAAATACAATTTAATAAAGCATAGGTTAAAACAACATAAATACAATTTAATAAAGCATAGGACAAAACAACATAAAAACAATTTAATAAAGCATAGTTTAAAACAACATAAATACAATTTAATAAAGCCTAGGATAAAACCACAGAATTACAATTTAATAAAGCATAGGATAAAACAACATAAATAAAATTTAATAAAGCATAGGTTAAAATAACATAAATACAATTTAATAAAGCATAGGACAAAACAACATAAAAACAATTTAATAAAGCATAGTTTAAAACAACATAAATACAATTTAATAAAGCCTAGGATAAAACCACAGAATTACAATTTAATAAAGCATAGGACAAAACAACATAAATACAATTTAATAAAGCATAGGCTAAAACTACATAAATACAATTTAATAAAGCTTAGGATAAAACAAAGTAAATACAATATAATAAAGCATAGGATAAAACAACATAAATTCAATTTAATAAAGCATAGGATAAAACAACATAAATACAATTTAATAAAGCATAAGATAAAACAACATGAATACAATTTAATAAAGCATAGGTTAAAACAACATAAATACAATTTAATAAAGCATAGGATAAAACAACATAAATACAATTTAATAAAGCATAGGATAAAACAACATAAATACAATTTAATAAAGCATAGGATAAAACAACATAAATACAATTTAATAAAGCATAGGATAAAACAACATAAATACAATTTAATAAAGCATAGGTTAAAACAACATAAATACAATTTAATAAAGCACAGGATAAAACAACATAAATACAATTTAATAAAGCATAAGACAAAAAAACATTAATACAATTTAATAAAGCATATGTTAAAGCAACATAAATACAATTTAATAAAGCATAGGTTAAAACAACATAAATACAATTTAATAAAGCATAGGACAAAACAACATAAATACAATTTAATAAAGCAGAGGATAAAACAACATAAATACAATTTAATGAAACATAGGATAAACAACATAAATACAATTTAATAAAGCATAGGATAAAACAACATAAATACAATTTAATAAAGCATAGGCTAAAACTACATAAATACAATTTAATAAAGCATAGGATAAAACAAATTAAATACAATATAATAAAGCATAGGATAAAACAACATAAATTCAATTTAATAAAGCATAGGATAGAAACAACATAAATACAATTTAATAAAGCATAAGATAAAACAACATGAATACAATTTAATAAAGCATAGGATAAAACAACATAAATACAATTTAATAAAGCATAGGTTAAAACAACATAAATACAATTTAATAAAGCATAGGATAAAACAACATAAATTCAATTTAATAAAGCATAGGATAAAACAACATAAATACAATTTAATAAAACACAGGATAAAACAAAATAAATAAAATTTAATAAAGCATAGGATAAAACAACATAAATAAAATTTAATAAAGCATAGGATAAAACAACATAAATACAATTTAATAAAGCATAGGATAAAACAACATAAATACAATTTAATAAAGCATAGGATAAAACAACATAAATACAATTTAATAAAGCATAGGATAAAACAACATAAATAAAATTTAATAAAGCATAGGATAAAATAACATAAATACAATTTAATAAAGCATAGGACAAAACAACATAAAAACAATTTAATAAAGCATAGGTTAAAACAACATAAATACAATTTAATAAAGCATAGGTTAAAACAACATAAATACAATTTAATAAAGCATAGGATAAAACAACATAAATACAATTTAATAAAGCATAGGACAAAACAACATAAATACAATTTAATAAAGCATAGGATAAAACAACATAAATACAATTTAATGAAACATAGGATAACAACATAAATACAATTTAATAAAGCATAGGATAAACAACATAAATACAATTTAATAAAGCATATGCTAAAACTACATAAATACAATTTAATAAAGCTTAGGATAAAACAAAGTAAATACAATATATTAAAGCATAGGATAAAACAACATAAATTCAATTTAATAAAGCATAGGATAAAACAACATAAATACAATTTAATAAAGCATAAGATAAAACAACATGAATAAAATTTAATAAAGCATAGGTTAAAACAACATAAATATAATTTAATAAAGCATAGGATAAAACAACATAAATACAATTTAATAAAGCATAGGATAAAACAACATAAATACAATTTAATAAAGCATAGGACAAAACAACATAAATACAATTTAATAAAGCATAGGATAAAACAACATAAATACAATTTAATGAAACATAGGATAACAACATAAATACAATTTAATAAAGCATAGGATAAACAACATAAATACAATTTAATAAAGCATAGGCTAAAACTACATAAATACAATTTAATAAAGCTTAGGATAAAACAAAGTAAATACAATATATTAAAGCATAGGATAAAACAACATAAATTCAATTTAATAAAGCATAGGATAAAACAACATAAATACAATTTAATAAAGCATAAGATAAAACAACATGAATAAAATTTAATAAAGCATAGGTTAAAACAACATAAATACAATTTAATAAAGCATAGGATAAAACAACATAAATACAATTTAATAAAGCATAGGATAAAACAACATAAATACAATTTAATAAAGCATAGGATAAAACAACATAAATACAATTTAATAAAGCATAGGATAAAACAACATAAATACAATTTAATAAAGCATAGGTTAAAACAACATAAATACAATTTAATAAAGCACAGGATAAAACAACATAAATACAATTTAGTAAAGCATAGGTCAAAATAACATAAATACAATTTAATAAAGCATAGGATAAAACAACATAAATACAATTTAATAAAGCATAAGATAAAACAACATGAATACAATTTAATAAAGCATAGGTTAAAACAACATAAATACAATTTAATAAAACACAGGATAAAACAAAATAAATAAAATTTAATAAAGCATAGGATAAAACAACATAAATAAAATTTAATAAAGCATAGGATAAAACAACATAAATACAATTTAATAAAGCATAGGATAAAACAACATTAATAAAATTTAATAAAGCATAGGATAAAACAACATAAATACAATTTAATAAAGCATATGATAAAACAACATAAATACAATTTAATAAAGCATAGGTTAAAACAACATAAATACAATTTAATAAAGCCTAGGATAAAACCACAGAATTACAATTTAATAAAGCATAGGATAAAACAACATAAATACAATTCAATAAAGCATAGGACAAAACAACATAAATACAATTTAATAAAGCATAGGATAAAACAACATAAATACAATTTAATGAAACATAGGATAAACAACATAAATACAATTTAATAAAGCATAGGATAAAACAACATAAATACAATTTAATAAAGCATAGGCTAAAACTACATAAATACAATTTAATAAAGCATAGGATAAAACAAATTAAATACAATATAATAAAGCATAGGATAAAACAACATAAATTCAATTTAATAAAGCATAGGATAGAAACAACATAAATACAATTTAATAAAGCATAAGATAAAACAACATGAATACAATTTAATAAAGCATAGGATAAAACAACATAAATACAATTTAATAAAGCATAGGTTAAAACAACATAAATACAATTTAATAAAGCATAGGATAAAACAACATAAATTCAATTTAATAAAGCATAGGATAAAACAACATAAATACAATTTAATAAAACACAGGATAAAACAAAATAAATAAAATTTAATAAAGCATAGGATAAAACAACATAAATAAAATTTAATAAAGCATAGGATAAAACAACATAAATACAATTTAATAAAGCATAGGATAAAACAACATAAATACAATTTAATAAAGCATAGGATAAAACAACATAAATACAATTTAATAAAGCATAGGATAAAACAACATAAATAAAATTTAATAAAGCATAGGATAAAATAACATAAATACAATTTAATAAAGCATAGGACAAAACAACATAAAAACAATTTAATAAAGCATAGGTTAAAACAACATAAATACAATTTAATAAAGCATAGGTTAAAACAACATAAATACAATTTAATAAAGCATAGGATAAAACAACATAAATACAATTTAATAAAGCATAGGGCAAAACAACATAAATACAATTTAATAAAGCATAGGATAAAACAACATAAATACAATTTAATGAAACATAGGATAACAACATAAATACAATTTAATAAAGCATAGGATAAACAACATAAATACAATTTAATAAAGCATAGGCTAAAACTACATAAATACAATTTAATAAAGCTTAGGATAAAACAAAGTAAATACAATATATTAAAGCATAGGATAAAACAACATAAATTCAATTTAATAAAGCATAGGATAAAACAACATAAATACAATTTAATAAAGCATAAGATAAAACAACATGAATAAAATTTAATAAAGCATAGGTTAAAACAACATAAATACAATTTAATAAAGCATAGGATAAAACAACATAAATACAATTTAATAAAGCATAGGATAAAACAACATAAATAAAATTTAATAAAGCATAGGATAAAACAACATAAATACAATTTAATAAAGCATAGGATAAAACAACATAAATACAATTTAATAAAGCATAGGATAAAACAACATAAATACAATTTAATAAAGCATAGGATAAAACAACATAAATAAAATTTAATAAAGCATAGGTTAAAACAACATAAATGCTATTTAATAAAGCATAGGATAAAACCACAGAAATACAATTTAATAAAGCATAGGATAAAACAACATAAATACAATTTAATAAAGCATAGCACAAAACAACTTAAATACAATTTAATAAAGCAGAGGATAAAACAACATAAATACAATTTAATGAAACATAGGATAAACAACATAAATACAATTTAATAAAGCATAGGATAAAATAACATAAATACAATTTAATAAAGCATAGGCTAAAACTACATAAATACAATTGAATAAAGCATAGGATAAAACAAATTAAATACAATATAATAAAGCATAGGATAAAACAACATAAATTCAATTTAATAAAGCATAGGATAAAACAACATAAATACAATTTAATAAAGCATAGGATAAAACAACATAAATACAATTTAATAAAGCATATGTTAAAGCAACATAAATACAATTTAATAAAGCATAGGTTAAAACAACATAAATACAATTTAATAAAGCATAGGATAAAACAACATAAATACAATTTAATAAAACACAGGATAAAACAAAATAAGTAAAATTTAATAAAGCATAGGATAAAACAACATAAATAAAATTTAATAAAGCATAGGATAAAACAACATAAATACAATTTAATAAAGCATAGGATAAAACAACATAAATAAAATTTAATAAAGCATAGGATAAAACAACATAAATACAATTTAATAAAGCATAGGTTAAAACAACATAAATACAATTTAATAAAGCATAGGTTAAAACAACATAAATACAATTTAATAAAGCATAGGATAAAACAACATAAATAAAATTTAATAAAGCATAGGATAAAACAACATAAATACAATTTAATAAAGCATAGGATAAAACAACATAAATACAATTTAATAAAGCATAGGATAAAACAACATAAATACAATTTAATAAAGCATAGGATAAAACAACATAAATACAATTTAATAAAGCATAGGATAAAACAACATAAATAAAATTTAATAAAGCATAGGATAAAATAACATAAATACAATTTAATAAAGTATAGGACAAAACAACATAAAAACAATTTAATAAAGCATAGGTTAAAACAACATAAATACAATTTAATAAAGCATAGGTTAAAACAACATAAATACAATTTAATAAAGCATAGGATAAAACAACATAAATACAATTTAATAAAGCATAGGACAAAACAACATAAATACAATTTAATAAAGCATAGGATAAAACAACATAAATACAATTTAATGAAACATAGGATAACAACATAAATACAATTTAATAAAGCATAGGATAAACAACATAAATACAATTTAATAAAGCATAGGCTAAAACTACATAAATACAATTTAATAAAGCTTAGTATAAAACAAAGTAAATACAATATATTAAAGCATAGGATAAAACAACATAAATTCAATTTAATAAAGTATAGGATAAAACAACATAAATACAATTTAATAAAGCATAAGATAAAACAACATGAATAAAATTTAATAAAGCATAGGTTAAAACAACATAAATACAATTTAATAAAGCATAGGATAAAACAACATAAATACAATTTAATAAAGCATAGGATAAAACAACATAAATACAATTTAATAAAGCATAGGATAAAACAACATAAATACAATTTAATAAAGCATAGGTTAAAACAACATAAATACAATTTAATAAAGCACAGGATAAAACAACATAAATACAATTTAGTAAAGCATAGGTCAAAATAACATAAATACAATTTAATAAAGCATAGGATAAAACAACATAAATACAATTTAATAAAGCATAAGATAAAACAACATGAATACAATTTAATAAAGCATAGGTTAAAACAACATAAATACAATTTAATAAAACACAGGATGAAACAAAATAAATAAAATTTAATAAAGCATAGGATAAAACAACATAAATAAAATTTAATAAAGCATAGGATAAAACAACATAAATACAATTTAATAAAGCATAGGATAAAACAACATTAATAAAATTTAATAAAGCATAGGATAAAACAACATAAATACAATTTAATAAAGCATATGATAAAACAACATAAATACAATTTAATAAAGCATAGGTTAAAACAACATAAATACAATTTAATAAAGCCTAGGATAAAACCACAGAATTACAATTTAATAAAGCATAGGATAAAACAACATAAATACAATTCAATAAAGCATAGGACAAAACAACATAAATACAATTTAATAAAGCATAGGATAAAACAACATAAATACAATTTAATGAAACATAGGATAAACAACATAAATACAATTTAATAAAGCATAGGATAAACAACATAAATACAATTTAATAAAGCATAGGCTAAAACTACATAAATACAATTTAATAAAGCTTAGGATAAAACAAAGTAAATACAATATAATAAAGCATAGGATAAAACAACATAAATTCAATTTAATAAAGCATAGGATAAAACAACATAAATACAATTTAATAAAGCATAAGATAAAACAACATGAATAAAATTTAATAAAGCATAGGTTAAAACAACATAAATACAATTTAATAAAGCATAGGATAAAACAACATAAATACAATTTAATAAAGCATAGGATAAAACAACATAAATACAATTTAATAAAGCATAGGATAAAACAACATAAATACAATTTAATAAAGCATAGGTTAAAACAACATAAATACAATTTAATAAAGCACAGGATAAAACAACATAAATACAATTTAGTAAAGCATAGGTCAAAATAACATAAATACAATTTAATAAAGCATAGGATAAAACAACATAAATAAAATTTAATAAAGCATAGGTTAAAACAACATAAATACAATTTAATAAAGCATAGGATAAAACCACAGAAATACAATTTAATAAAGCATAGGATAAAACAACATAAATACAATTTAATAAAGCATAGGTTAAAACAACATAAATACAATTTAATAAAGCATAGGATAAAACAACATAAATACAATTTAATAAAGCATATGATAAAACAACATAAATACAATTTAATAAAGCATAGGTTAAAACAACATAAATACAATTTAATAAAGCAGAGGATAAAACAACATAAATACAATTTAATGAAACATAGGATAAACAACATAAATACAATTTAATAAAGCATAGGATAAAACAACATAAATACAATTTAATAAAGCATAGGCTAAAACTACATAAATACAATTTAATAAAGCATAGGATAAAACAAATTAAATACAATATAATAAAGCATAGGATAAAACAACATAAATTCAATTTAATAAAGCATAGGATAGAAACAACATAAATACAATTTAATAAAGCATAAGATAAAACAACATGAATACAATTTAATAAAGCATAGGATAAAACAACATAAATACAATTTAATAAAGCATAGGTTAAAACAACATAAATACAATTTAATAAAGCATAGGATAAAACAACATAAATTCAATTTAATAAAGCATAGGATAAAACAACATAAATACAATTTAATAAAACACAGGATAAAACAAAATAAATAAAATTTAATAAAGCATAGGATAAAACAACATAAATACAATTTAATAAAGCATAGGATAAAACAACATAAATAAAATTTAATAAAGCATAGGATAAAACAACATAAATACAATTTAATAAAGCATATGATAAAACAACATAAATACAATTTAATAAAGCATAGGTTAAAACAACATAAATACAATTTAATAAAGCATAGGTTAAAACAACATAAATACAATTTAATAAAGCATAGGACAAAACAACATAAAAACAATTTAATAAAGCATAGTTTAAAACAACATAAATACAATTTAATAAAGCCTAGGATAAAACCACAGAATTACAATTTAATAAAGCATAGGATAAAACAACATAAATAAAATTTAATAAAGCATAGGTTAAAATAACATAAATACAATTTAATAAAGCATAGGACAAAACAACATAAAAACAATTTAATAAAGCATAGTTTAAAACAACATAAATACAATTTAATAAAGCCTAGGATAAAACCACAGAATTACAATTTAATAAAGCATAGGACAAAACAACATAAATACAATTTAATAAAGCATAGGCTAAAACTACATAAATACAATTTAATAAAGCTTAGGATAAAACAAAGTAAATACAATATAATAAAGCATAGGATAAAACAACATAAATTCAATTTAATAAAGCATAGGATAAAACAACATAAATACAATTTAATAAAGCATAAGATAAAACAACATGAATACAATTTAATAAAGCATAGGTTAAAACAACATAAATACAATTTAATAAAGCATAGGATAAAACAACATAAATACAATTTAATAAAGCATAGGATAAAACAACATAAATACAATTTAATAAAGCATAGGATAAAACAACATAAATACAATTTAATAAAGCATAGGATAAAACAACATAAATACAATTTAATAAAGCATAGGTTAAAACAACATAAATACAATTTAATAAAGCACAGGATAAAACAACATAAATACAATTTAATAAAGCATAAGACAAAAAAACATTAATACAATTTAATAAAGCATATGTTAAAGCAACATAAATACAATTTAATAAAGCATAGGTTAAAACAACATAAATACAATTTAATAAAGCATAGGACAAAACAACATAAATACAATTTAATAAAGCAGAGGATAAAACAACATAAATACAATTTAATGAAACATAGGATAAACAACATAAATACAATTTAATAAAGCATAGGATAAAACAACATAAATACAATTTAATAAAGCATAGGCTAAAACTACATAAATACAATTTAATAAAGCATAGGATAAAACAAATTAAATACAATATAATAAAGCATAGGATAAAACAACATAAATTCAATTTAATAAAGCATAGGATAGAAACAACATAAATACAATTTAATAAAGCATAAGATAAAACAACATGAATACAATTTAATAAAGCATAGGATAAAACAACATAAATACAATTTAATAAAGCATAGGTTAAAACAACATAAATACAATTTAATAAAGCATAGGATAAAACAACATAAATTCAATTTAATAAAGCATAGGATAAAACAACATAAATACAATTTAATAAAACACAGGATAAAACAAAATAAATAAAATTTAATAAAGCATAGGATAAAACAACATAAATAAAATTTAATAAAGCATAGGATAAAACAACATAAATACAATTTAATAAAGCATAGGATAAAACAACATAAATACAATTTAATAAAGCATAGGATAAAACAACATAAATAAAATTTAATAAAGCATAGGATAAAATAACATAAATACAATTTAATAAAGCATAGGACAAAACAACATAAAAACAATTTAATAAAGCATAGGTTAAAACAACATAAATACAATTTAATAAAGCATAGGTTAAAACAACATAAATACAATTTAATAAAGCATAGGATAAAACAACATAAATACAATTTAATAAAGCATAGGACAAAACAACATAAATACAATTTAATAAAGCATAGGATAAAACAACATAAATACAATTTAATGAAACATAGGATAACAACATAAATACAATTTAATAAAGCATAGGATAAACAACATAAATACAATTTAATAAAGCATATGCTAAAACTACATAAATACAATTTAATAAAGCTTAGGATAAAACAAAGTAAATACAATATATTAAAGCATAGGATAAAACAACATAAATTCAATTTAATAAAGCATAGGATAAAACAACATAAATACAATTTAATAAAGCATAAGATAAAACAACATGAATAAAATTTAATAAAGCATAGGTTAAAACAACATAAATATAATTTAATAAAGCATAGGATAAAACAACATAAATACAATTTAATAAAGCATAGGATAAAACAACATAAATACAATTTAATAAAGCATAGGACAAAACAACATAAATACAATTTAATAAAGCATAGGATAAAACAACATAAATACAATTTAATGAAACATAGGATAACAACATAAATACAATTTAATAAAGCATAGGATAAACAACATAAATACAATTTAATAAAGCATAGGCTAAAACTACATAAATACAATTTAATAAAGCTTAGGATAAAACAAAGTAAATACAATATATTAAAGCATAGGATAAAACAACATAAATTCAATTTAATAAAGCATAGGATAAAACAACATAAATACAATTTAATAAAGCATAAGATAAAACAACATGAATAAAATTTAATAAAGCATAGGTTAAAACAACATAAATACAATTTAATAAAGCATAGGATAAAACAACATAAATACAATTTAATAAAGCATAGGATAAAACAACATAAATACAATTTAATAAAGCATAGGATAAAACAACATAAATACAATTTAATAAAGCATAGGATAAAACAACATAAATACAATTTAATAAAGCATAGGTTAAAACAACATAAATACAATTTAATAAAGCACAGGATAAAACAACATAAATACAATTTAGTAAAGCATAGGTCAAAATAACATAAATACAATTTAATAAAGCATAGGATAAAACAACATAAATACAATTTAATAAAGCATAAGATAAAACAACATGAATACAATTTAATAAAGCATAGGTTAAAACAACATAAATACAATTTAATAAAACACAGGATAAAACAAAATAAATAAAATTTAATAAAGCATAGGATAAAACAACATAAATAAAATTTAATAAAGCATAGGATAAAACAACATAAATACAATTTAATAAAGCATAGGATAAAACAACATTAATAAAATTTAATAAAGCATAGGATAAAACAACATAAATACAATTTAATAAAGCATATGATAAAACAACATAAATACAATTTAATAAAGCATAGGTTAAAACAACATAAATACAATTTAATAAAGCCTAGGATAAAACCACAGAATTACAATTTAATAAAGCATAGGATAAAACAACATAAATACAATTCAATAAAGCATAGGACAAAACAACATAAATACAATTTAATAAAGCATAGGATAAAACAACATAAATACAATTTAATGAAACATAGGATAAACAACATAAATACAATTTAATAAAGCATAGGATAAAACAACATAAATACAATTTAATAAAGCATAGGCTAA
Source organism: Phyllobates terribilis (assembly GCF_046119375.1). Classification (NCBI taxonomy): domain Eukaryota; kingdom Metazoa; phylum Chordata; class Amphibia; order Anura; family Dendrobatidae; genus Phyllobates; species Phyllobates terribilis. The sequence continues at coordinate 294,146 of NW_027362780.1, forward strand.
AACTACATAAATACAATTTAATAAAGCATAGGATAAAACAAATTAAATACAATATAATAAAGCATAGGATAAAACAACATAAATTCAATTTAATAAAGCATAGGATAGAAACAACATAAATACAATTTAATAAAGCATAAGATAAAACAACATGAATACAATTTAATAAAGCATAGGATAAAACAACATAAATACAATTTAATAAAGCATAGGTTAAAACAACATAAATACAATTTAATAAAGCATAGGATAAAACAACATAAATTCAATTTAATAAAGCATAGGATAAAACAACATAAATACAATTTAATAAAACACAGGATAAAACAAAATAAATAAAATTTAATAAAGCATAGGATAAAACAACATAAATAAAATTTAATAAAGCATAGGATAAAACAACATAAATACAATTTAATAAAGCATAGGATAAAACAACATAAATACAATTTAATAAAGCATAGGATAAAACAACATAAATACAATTTAATAAAGCATAGGATAAAACAACATAAATAAAATTTAATAAAGCATAGGATAAAATAACATAAATACAATTTAATAAAGCATAGGACAAAACAACATAAAAACAATTTAATAAAGCATAGGTTAAAACAACATAAATACAATTTAATAAAGCATAGGTTAAAACAACATAAATACAATTTAATAAAGCATAGGATAAAACAACATAAATACAATTTAATAAAGCATAGGGCAAAACAACATAAATACAATTTAATAAAGCATAGGATAAAACAACATAAATACAATTTAATGAAACATAGGATAACAACATAAATACAATTTAATAAAGCATAGGATAAACAACATAAATACAATTTAATAAAGCATAGGCTAAAACTACATAAATACAATTTAATAAAGCTTAGGATAAAACAAAGTAAATACAATATATTAAAGCATAGGATAAAACAACATAAATTCAATTTAATAAAGCATAGGATAAAACAACATAAATACAATTTAATAAAGCATAAGATAAAACAACATGAATAAAATTTAATAAAGCATAGGTTAAAACAACATAAATACAATTTAATAAAGCATAGGATAAAACAACATAAATACAATTTAATAAAGCATAGGATAAAACAACATAAATAAAATTTAATAAAGCATAGGATAAAACAACATAAATACAATTTAATAAAGCATAGGATAAAACAACATAAATACAATTTAATAAAGCATAGGATAAAACAACATAAATACAATTTAATAAAGCATAGGATAAAACAACATAAATAAAATTTAATAAAGCATAGGTTAAAACAACATAAATACTATTTAATAAAGCATAGGATAAAACCACAGAAATACAATTTAATAAAGCATAGGATAAAACAACATAAATACAATTTAATAAAGCATAGCACAAAACAACTTAAATACAATTTAATAAAGCAGAGGATAAAACAACATAAATACAATTTAATGAAACATAGGATAAACAACATAAATACAATTTAATAAAGCATAGGATAAAATAACATAAATACAATTTAATAAAGCATAGGCTAAAACTACATAAATACAATTGAATAAAGCATAGGATAAAACAAATTAAATACAATATAATAAAGCATAGGATAAAACAACATAAATTCAATTTAATAAAGCATAGGATAAAACAACATAAATACAATTTAATAAAGCATAGGATAAAACAACATAAATACAATTTAATAAAGCATATGTTAAAGCAACATAAATACAATTTAATAAAGCATAGGTTAAAACAACATAAATACAATTTAATAAAGCATAGGATAAAACAACATAAATACAATTTAATAAAACACAGGATAAAACAAAATAAGTAAAATTTAATAAAGCATAGGATAAAACAACATAAATAAAATTTAATAAAGCATAGGATAAAACAACATAAATACAATTTAATAAAGCATAGGATAAAACAACATAAATAAAATTTAATAAAGCATAGGATAAAACAACATAAATACAATTTAATAAAGCATAGGTTAAAACAACATAAATACAATTTAATAAAGCATAGGTTAAAACAACATAAATACAATTTAATAAAGCATAGGATAAAACAACATAAATAAAATTTAATAAAGCATAGGATAAAACAACATAAATACAATTTAATAAAGCATAGGATAAAACAACATAAATACAATTTAATAAAGCATAGGATAAAACAACATAAATACAATTTAATAAAGCATAGGATAAAACAACATAAATACAATTTAATAAAGCATAGGATAAAACAACATAAATAAAATTTAATAAAGCATAGGATAAAATAACATAAATACAATTTAATAAAGTATAGGACAAAACAACATAAAAACAATTTAATAAAGCATAGGTTAAAACAACATAAATACAATTTAATAAAGCATAGGTTAAAACAACATAAATACAATTTAATAAAGCATAGGATAAAACAACATAAATACAATTTAATAAAGCATAGGACAAAACAACATAAATACAATTTAATAAAGCATAGGATAAAACAACATAAATACAATTTAATGAAACATAGGATAACAACATAAATACAATTTAATAAAGCATAGGATAAACAACATAAATACAATTTAATAAAGCATAGGCTAAAACTACATAAATACAATTTAATAAAGCTTAGTATAAAACAAAGTAAATACAATATATTAAAGCATAGGATAAAACAACATAAATTCAATTTAATAAAGTATAGGATAAAACAACATAAATACAATTTAATAAAGCATAAGATAAAACAACATGAATAAAATTTAATAAAGCATAGGTTAAAACAACATAAATACAATTTAATAAAGCATAGGATAAAACAACATAAATACAATTTAATAAAGCATAGGATAAAACAACATAAATACAATTTAATAAAGCATAGGATAAAACAACATAAATACAATTTAATAAAGCATAGGTTAAAACAACATAAATACAATTTAATAAAGCACAGGATAAAACAACATAAATACAATTTAGTAAAGCATAGGTCAAAATAACATAAATACAATTTAATAAAGCATAGGATAAAACAACATAAATACAATTTAATAAAGCATAAGATAAAACAACATGAATACAATTTAATAAAGCATAGGTTAAAACAACATAAATACAATTTAATAAAACACAGGATGAAACAAAATAAATAAAATTTAATAAAGCATAGGATAAAACAACATAAATAAAATTTAATAAAGCATAGGATAAAACAACATAAATACAATTTAATAAAGCATAGGATAAAACAACATTAATAAAATTTAATAAAGCATAGGATAAAACAACATAAATACAATTTAATAAAGCATATGATAAAACAACATAAATACAATTTAATAAAGCATAGGTTAAAACAACATAAATACAATTTAATAAAGCCTAGGATAAAACCACAGAATTACAATTTAATAAAGCATAGGATAAAACAACATAAATACAATTCAATAAAGCATAGGACAAAACAACATAAATACAATTTAATAAAGCATAGGATAAAACAACATAAATACAATTTAATGAAACATAGGATAAACAACATAAATACAATTTAATAAAGCATAGGATAAACAACATAAATACAATTTAATAAAGCATAGGCTAAAACTACATAAATACAATTTAATAAAGCTTAGGATAAAACAAAGTAAATACAATATAATAAAGCATAGGATAAAACAACATAAATTCAATTTAATAAAGCATAGGATAAAACAACATAAATACAATTTAATAAAGCATAAGATAAAACAACATGAATAAAATTTAATAAAGCATAGGTTAAAACAACATAAATACAATTTAATAAAGCATAGGATAAAACAACATAAATACAATTTAATAAAGCATAGGATAAAACAACATAAATACAATTTAATAAAGCATAGGATAAAACAACATAAATACAATTTAATAAAGCATAGGTTAAAACAACATAAATACAATTTAATAAAGCACAGGATAAAACAACATAAATACAATTTAGTAAAGCATAGGTCAAAATAACATAAATACAATTTAATAAAGCATAGGATAAAACAACATAAATAAAATTTAATAAAGCATAGGTTAAAACAACATAAATACAATTTAATAAAGCATAGGATAAAACCACAGAAATACAATTTAATAAAGCATAGGATAAAACAACATAAATACAATTTAATAAAGCATAGCACAAAACAACTTAAATACAATTTAATAAAGCAGAGGATAAAACAACATAAATACAATTTAATGAAACATAGGATAAACAACATAAATACAATTTAATAAAGCATAGGATAAAATAACATAAATACAATTTAATAAAGCATAGGCTAAAACTACATAAATACAATTTAATAAAGCATAGGATAAAACAAATTAAATACAATATAATAAAGCATAGGATAAAACAACATAAATTCAATTTAATAAAGCATAGGATAAAACAACATAAATACAATTTAATAAAGCATAGGATAAAACAACATAAATACAATTTAATAAAGCATAGGATAAAACAACATAAATACAATTTAATAAAGCATAGGTTAAAACAACATAAATACAATTTAATAAAGCACAGGATAAAACAACATAAATACAATTTAATAAAGCATAAGACAAAAAAACATAAATACAATTTATTAAAGCATATGTTAAAGCAACATAAATACACTTTAATAAAGCATAGGTTAAAACAACATAAATACAATTTAATAAAGCATAGGACAAAACAACATAAATACAATTTAATAAAGCAGAGGATAAAACAACATAAATACAATTTAATGAAACATAGGATAAACAACATAAATACAATTTAATAAAGCATAGGATAAAACAACATAAATACAATTTAATAAAGCATAGGCTAAAACTACATAAATACAATTTAATAAAGCATAGGATAAAACAAATTAAATACAATATAATAAAGCATAGGATAAAACAACATAAATTCAATTTAATAAAGCATAGGATAGAAACAACATAAATACAATTTAATAAAGCATAAGATAAAACAACATGAATACAATTTAATAAAGCATAGGATAAAACAACATAAATACAATTTAATAAAGCATAGGTTAAAACAACATAAATACAATTTAATAAAGCATAGGATAAAACAACATAAATTCAATTTAATAAAGCATAGGATAAAAAACATAAATACAATTTAATAAAACACAGGATAAAACAAAATAAATAAAATTTAATAAAGCATAGGATAAAACAACATAAATACAATTTAATAAAGCATAGGATAAAACAACATAAATAAAATTTAATAAAGCATAGGATAAAACAACATAAATACAATTTAATAAAGCATATGATAAAACAACATAAATACAATTTAATAAAGCATAGGTTAAAACAACATAAATACAATTTAATAAAGCATAGGTTAAATCAACATAAATACAATTTAATAAAGCATAGGATAAAACAACATAAATACAATTTAATAAAGCATAGGATAAAACAACATAAATAAAATTTAATAAAGCATAGGTTAAAATAACATAAATACAATTTAATAAAGCATAGGACAAAACAACATAAAAACAATTTAATAAAGCATAGTTTAAAACAACATAAATACAATTTAATAAAGCCTAGGATAAAACCACAGAATTACAATTTAATAAAGCATAGGATAAAACAACATAAATACAATTCAATAAAGCATAGGACAAAACAACATAAATACAATTTAATAAAGCATAGGATAAAACAACATAAATACAATTTAATGAAACATAGGATAAACAACATAAATACAATTTAATAAAGCATAGGATAAACAACATAAATACAATTTAATAAAGCATAGGCTAAAACTACATAAATACAATTTAATAAAGCTTAGGATAAAACAAAGTAAATACAATATAATAAAGCATAGGATAAAACAACATAAATTCAATTTAATAAAGCATAGGATAAAACAACATAAATACAATTTAATAAAGCATAAGATAAAACAACATGAATACAATTTAATAAAGCATAGGTTAAAACAACATAAATACAATTTAATAAAGCATAGGATAAAACAACATAAATACAATTTAATAAAGCATAGGATAAAACAACATAAATACAATTTAATAAAGCATAGGATAAAACAACATAAATACAATTTAATAAAGCATAGGATAAAACAACATAAATACAATTTAATAAAGCAAAGGATAAAACAACATAAATAAAATTTAATAAAGCATAGGTTAAAACAACATAAATACAATTTAATAAAGCATAGGATAAAACCACAGAAATACAATTTAATAAAGCATAGGATAAAACAACATAAATACAATTTAATAAAGCATAGCACAAAACAACTTAAATACAATTTAATAAAGCAGAGGATAAAACAACATAAATACAATTTAATGAAACATAGGATAAACAACATAAATACAATTTAATAAAACATAGGATAAAATAACATAAATACAATTTAATAAAGCATAGGCTAAAACTACATAAATACAATTTAATAAAGCATAGGATAAAACAAATTAAATACAATATAATAAAGCATAGGATAAAACAACATAAATTCAATTTAATAAAGCATAGGATAAAACAACATAAATACAATTTAATAAAGCATAGGATAAAACAACATAAATACAATTTAATAAAGCATAGGATAAAACAACATAAATACAATTTAATAAAGCATAGGTTAAAACAACATAAATACAATTTAATAAAGCACAGGATAAAACAACATAAATACAATTTAATAAAGCATAAGACAAAAAAACATAAATACAATTTAATAAAGCATATGTTAAAGCAACATAAATACAATTTAATAAAGCATAGGTTAAAACAACATAAATACAATTTAATAAAGCATAGGATAAAACAACATAAATACAATTTAATAAAGCATAGGATAAAACAACATAAATACAATTTAATAAAGCATAGGATAAAACAACATAAATACAATTTAATAAAGCATAGGATAAAACAACATAAATACAATTTAATAAAGCATAGGATAAAACAACATAAATAAAATTTAATAAAGCATAGGTTAAAACAACATAAATACAATTTAATAAAGCATAGGATAAAACCACAGAAATACAATTTAATAAAGCATAGGATAAAACAACATAAATACAATTTAATAAAGCATAGCACAAAACAACTTAAATACAATTTAATAAAGCAGAGGATAAAACAACATAAATACAATTTAATGAAACATAGGATAAACAACATAAATACAATTTAATAAAGCATAGGATAAAATAACATAAATACAATTTAATAAAGCATAGGCTAAAACTACATAAATACAATTTAATAAAGCATAGGATAAAACAAATTAAATACAATATAATAAAGCATAGGATAAAACAACATAAATTCAATTTAATAAAGCATAGGATAAAACAACATAAATACAATTTAATAAAGCATAGGATAAAACAACATAAATACAATTTAATAAAGCATAGGATAAAACAACATAAATACAATTTAATAAAGCATAGGTTAAAACAACATAAATACAATTTAATAAAGCACAGGATAAAACAACATAAATACAATTTAATAAAGCATAAGACAAAAAAACATAAATACAATTTAATAAAGCATATGTTTAAGCAACATAAATACAATTTAATAAAGCATAGGTTAAAACAACATAAATACAATTTAATAAAGCATAGGACAAAACAACATAAATACAATTTAATAAAGCAGAGGATAAAACAACATAAATACAATTTAATGAAACATAGGATAAACAACATAAATACAATTTAATAAAGCATAGGATAAAACAACATAAATACAATTTAATAAAGCATAGGCTAAAACTACATAAATACAATTTAATAAAGCATAGGATAAAACAAATTAAATACAATATAATAAAGCATAGGATAAAACAACATAAATTCAATTTAATAAAGCATAGGATAGAAACAACATAAATACAATTTAATAAAGCATAAGATAAAACAACATGAATACAATTTAATAAAGCATAGGATAAAACAACATAAATACAATTTTATAAAGCATAGGTTAAAACAACATAAATACAATTTAATAAAGCATAGGATAAAACAACATAAATTCAATTTAATAAAGCATAGGATAAAACAACATAAATACAATTTAATAAAACACAGGATAAAACAAAATAAATAAAATTTAATAAAGCATAGGATAAAACAACATAAATACAATTTAATAAAGCATAGGATAAAACAACATAAATAAAATTTAATAAAGCATAGGATAAAACAACATAAATACAATTTAATAAAGCATATGATAAAACAACATAAATACAATTTAATAAAGCATAGGTTAAAACAACATAAATACAATTTAATAAAGCATAGGTTAAAACAACATAAATACAATTTAATAAAGCATAGGATAAAACAACATAAATACAATTTAATAAAGCATAGGATAAAACAACATAAATAAAATTTAATAAAGCATAGGTTAAAATAACATAAATACAATTTAATAAAGCATAGGACAAAACAACATAAAAACAATTTAATAAAGCATAGTTTAAAACAACATAAATACAATTTAATAAAGCCTAGGATAAAACCACAGAATTACAATTTAATAAAGCATAGGATAAAACAACATAAATACAATTCAATAAAGCATAGGACAAAACAACATAAATACAATTTAATAAAGCATAGGATAAAACAACATAAATACAATTTAATGAAACATAGGATAAACAACATAAATACAATTTAATAAAGCATAGGATAAACAACATAAATACAATTTAATAAAGCATAGGCTAAAACTACATAAATACAATTTAATAAAGCTTAGGATAAAACAAAGTAAATACAATATAATAAAGCACAGGATAAAACAACATAAATTCAATTTAATAAAGCATAGGATAAAACAACATAAATACAATTTAATAAAGCATAAGATAAAACAACATGAATACAATTTAATAAAGCATAGGTTAAAACAACATAAATACAATTTAATAAAGCATAGGATAAAACAACATAAATACAATTTAATAAAGCATAGGATAAAACAACATAAATACAATTTAATAAAGCATAGGATAAAACAACATAAATACAATTTAATAAAGCATAGGATAAAACAACATAAATACAATTTAATAAAGCATAGGATAAAACAACATAAATAAAATTTAATAAAGCATAGGTTAAAACAACATAAATACAATTTAATAAAGCATAGGATAAAACCACAGAAATACAATTTAATAAAGCATAGGATAAAACAACATAAATACAATTTAATAAAGCATAGCACAAAACAACTTAAATACAATTTAATAAAGCAGAGGATAAAACAACATAAATACAATTTAATGAAACATAGGATAAACAACATAAATACAATTTAATAAAACATAGGATAAAATAACATAAATACAATTTAATAAAGCATAGGCTAAAACTACATAAATACAATTTAATAAAGCATAGGATAAAACAAATTAAATACAATATAATAAAGCATAGGATAAAACAACATAAATTCAATTTAATAAAGCATAGGATAAAACAACATAAATACAATTTAATAAAGCATAGGATAAAACAACATAAATACAATTTAATAAAGCATAGGATAAAACAACATAAATACAATTTAATAAAGCATAGGTTAAAACAACATAAATACAATTTAATAAAGCACAGGATAAAACAACATAAATACAATTTAATAAAGCATAAGACAAAAAAACATAAATACAATTTAATAAAGCATATGTTAAAGCAACATAAATACAATTTAATAAAGCATAGGTTAAAACAACATAAATACAATTTAATAAAGCATAGGATAAAACAACATAAATACAATTTAATAAAGCATAGGATAAAACAACATAAATACAATTTAATAAAGCATAGGATAAAACAACATAAATACAATTTAATAAAGCATAGGATAAAACAACATAAATACAATTTAATAAAGCATAGGATAAAACAACATAAATAAAATTTAATAAAGCATAGGTTAAAACAACATAAATACAATTTAATAAAGCATAGGATAAAACCACAGAAATACAATTTAATAAAGCATAGGATAAAACAACATAAATACAATTTAATAAAGCATAGCACAAAACAACTTAAATACAATTTAATAAAGCAGAGGATAAAACAACATAAATACAATTTAATGAAACATAGGATAAACAACATAAATACAATTTAATAAAGCATAGGATAAAATAACATAAATACAATTTAATAAAGCATAGGCTAAAACTACATAAATACAATTTAATAAAGCATAGGATAAAACAAATTAAATACAATATAATAAAGCATAGGATAAAACAACATAAATTCAATTTAATAAAGCATAGGATAAAACAACATAAATACAATTTAATAAAGCATAGGATAAAACAACATAAATACAATTTAATAAAGCATAGGATAAAACAACATAAATACAATTTAATAAAGCATAGGTTAAAACAACATAAATACAATTTAATAAAGCACAGGATAAAACAACATAAATACAATTTAATAAAGCATAAGACAAAAAAACATAAATACAATTTAATAAAGCATATGTTTAAGCAACATAAATACAATTTAATAAAGCATAGGTTAAAACAACATAAATACAATTTAATAAAGCATAGGACAAAACAACATAAATACAATTTAATAAAGCAGAGGATAAAACAACATAAATACAATTTAATGAAACATAGGATAAACAACATAAATACAATTTAATAAAGCATAGGATAAAACAACATAAATACAATTTAATAAAGCATAGGCTAAAACTACATAAATACAATTTAATAAAGCATAGGATAAAACAAATTAAATACAATATAATAAAGCATAGGATAAAACAACATAAATTCAATTTAATAAAGCATAGGATAGAAACAACATAAATACAATTTAATAAAGCATAAGATAAAACAACATGAATACAATTTAATAAAGCATAGGATAAAACAACATAAATACAATTTTATAAAGCATAGGTTAAAACAACATAAATACAATTTAATAAAGCATAGGATAAAACAACATAAATTCAATTTAATAAAGCATAGGATAAAACAACATAAATACAATTTAATAAAACACAGGATAAAACAAAATAAATAAAATTTAATAAAGCATAGGATAAAACAACATAAATACAATTTAATAAAGCATAGGATAAAACAACATAAATAAAATTTAATAAAGCATAGGATAAAACAACATAAATACAATTTAATAAAGCATATGATAAAACAACATAAATACAATTTAATAAAGCATAGGTTAAAACAACATAAATACAATTTAATAAAGCATAGGTTAAAACAACATAAATACAATTTAATAAAGCATAGGATAAAACAACATAAATACAATTTAATAAAGCATAGGATAAAACAACATAAATAAAATTTAATAAAGCATAGGTTAAAATAACATAAATACAATTTAATAAAGCATAGGACAAAACAACATAAAAACAATTTAATAAAGCATAGTTTAAAACAACATAAATACAATTTAATAAAGCCTAGGATAAAACCACAGAATTACAATTTAATAAAGCATAGGATAAAACAACATAAATACAATTCAATAAAGCATAGGACAAAACAACATAAATACAATTTAATAAAGCATAGGATAAAACAACATAAATACAATTTAATGAAACATAGGATAAACAACATAAATACAATTTAATAAAGCATAGGATAAACAACATAAATACAATTTAATAAAGCATAGGCTAAAACTACATAAATTCAATTTAATAAAGCTTAGGATAAAACAAAGTAAATACAATATAATAAAGCACAGGATAAAACAACATAAATTCAATTTAATAAAGCATAGGATAAAACAACATAAATACAATTTAATAAAGCATAAGATAAAACAACATGAATACAATTTAATAAAGCATAGGTTAAAACAACATAAATACAATTTAATAAAGCATAGGATAAAACAACATAAATACAATTTAATAAAGCATAGGATAAAACAACATAAATACAATTTAATAAAGCATAGGATAAAACAACATAAATACAATTTAATAAAGCATAGGATAAAACAACATAAATACAATTTAATAAAGCATAGGATAAAACAACATAAATAAAATTTAATAAAGCATAGGTTAAAACAACATAAATACAATTTAATAAAGCATAGGATAAAACCACAGAAATACAATTTAATAAAGCATAGGATAAAACAACATAAATACAATTTAATAAAGCATAGCACAAAACAACTTAAATACAATTTAATAAAGCAGAGGATAAAACAACATAAATACAATTTAATGAAACATAGGATAAACAACATAAATACAATTTAATAAAACATAGGATAAAATAACATAAATACAATTTAATAAAGCATAGGCTAAAACTACATAAATACAATTTAATAAAGCATAGGATAAAACAAATTAAATACAATATAATAAAGCATAGGATAAAACAACATAAATTCAATTTAATAAAGCATAGGATAAAACAACATAAATACAATTTAATAAAGCATAGGATAAAACAACATAAATACAATTTAATAAAGCATAGGATAAAACAACATAAATACAATTTAATAAAGCATAGGTTAAAACAACATAAATACAATTTAATAAAGCACAGGATAAAACAACATAAATACAATTTAATAAAGCATAAGACAAAAAAACATAAATACAATTTAATAAAGCATATGTTAAAGCAACATAAATACAATTTAATAAAGCATAGGTTAAAACAACATAAATACAATTTAATAAAGCATAGGATAAAACAACATAAATACAATTTAATAAAGCATAGGATAAAACAACATAAATACAATTTAATAAAGCATAGGATAAAACAACATAAATACAATTTAATAAAGCATAGGATAAAACAACATAAATACAATTTAATAAAGCATAGGATAAAACAACATAAATAAAATTTAATAAAGCATAGGTTAAAACAACATAAATACAATTTAATAAAGCATAGGATAAAACCACAGAAATACAATTTAATAAAGCATAGGATAAAACAACATAAATACAATTTAATAAAGCATAGCACAAAACAACTTAAATACAATTTAATAAAGCAGAGGATAAAACAACATAAATACAATTTAATGAAACATAGGATAAACAACATAAATACAATTTAATAAAGCATAGGATAAAACAACATAAATACAATTTAATGAAACATAGGATAAACAACATAAATACAATTTAATAAAGCATAGGATAAACAACATAAATACAATTTAATAAAGCATAGGCTAAAACTACATAAATACAATTTAATAAAGCTTAGGATAAAACAAAGTAAATACAATATAATAAAGCACAGGATAAAACAACATAAATTCAATTTAATAAAGCATAGGATAAAACAACATAAATACAATTTAATAAAGCATAAGATAAAACAACATGAATACAATTTAATAAAGCATAGGTTAAAACAACATAAATACAATTTAATAAAGCATAGGATAAAACAACATAAATACAATTTAATAAAGCATAGGATAAAACAACATAAATACAATTTAATAAAGCATAGGATAAAACAACATAAATACAATTTAATAAAGCATAGGATAAAACAACATAAATACAATTTAATAAAGCATAGGATAAAACAACATAAATAAAATTTAATAAAGCATAGGTTAAAACAACATAAATACAATTTAATAAAGCATAGGATAAAACCACAGAAATACAATTTAATAAAGCATAGGATAAAACAACATAAATACAATTTAATAAAGCATAGCACAAAACAACTTAAATACAATTTAATAAAGCAGAGGATAAAACAACATAAATACAATTTAATGAAACATAGGATAAACAACATAAATACAATTTAATAAAACATAGGATAAAATAACATAAATACAATTTAATAAAGCATAGGCTAAAACTACATAAATACAATTTAATAAAGCATAGGATAAAACAAATTAAATACAATATAATAAAGCATAGGATAAAACAACATAAATTCAATTTAATAAAGCATAGGATAAAACAACATAAATACAATTTAATAAAGCATAGGATAAAACAACATAAATACAATTTAATAAAGCATAGGATAAAACAACATAAATACAATTTAATAAAGCATAGGTTAAAACAACATAAATACAATTTAATAAAGCACAGGATAAAACAACATAAATACAATTTAATAAAGCATAAGACAAAAAAACATAAATACAATTTAATAAAGCATATGTTAAAGCAACATAAATACAATTTAATAAAGCATAGGTTAAAACAACATAAATACAATTTAATAAAGCATAGGATAAAACAACATAAATACAATTTAATAAAGCATAGGATAAAACAACATAAATACAATTTAATAAAGCATAGGATAAAACAACATAAATACAATTTAATAAAGCATAGGATAAAACAACATAAATACAATTTAATAAAGCATAGGATAAAACAACATAAATAAAATTTAATAAAGCATAGGTTAAAACAACATAAATACAATTTAATAAAGCATAGGATAAAACCACAGAAATACAATTTAATAAAGCATAGGATAAAACAACATAAATACAATTTAATAAAGCATAGCACAAAACAACTTAAATACAATTTAATAAAGCAGAGGATAAAACAACATAAATACAATTTAATGAAACATAGGATAAACAACATAAATACAATTTAATAAAGCATAGGATAAAATAACATAAATACAATTTAATAAAGCATAGGCTAAAACTACATAAATACAATTTAATAAAGCATAGGATAAAACAAATTAAATACAATATAATAAAGCATAGGATAAAACAACATAAATTCAATTTAATAAAGCATAGGATAAAACAACATAAATACAATTTAATAAAGCATAGGATAAAACAACATAAATACAATTTAATAAAGCATAGGATAAAACAACATAAATACAATTTAATAAAGCATAGGTTAAAACAACATAAATACAATTTAATAAAGCACAGGATAAAACAACATAAATACAATTTAATAAAGCATAAGACAAAAAAACATAAATACAATTTAATAAAGCATATGTTTAAGCAACATAAATACAATTTAATAAAGCATAGGTTAAAACAACATAAATACAATTTAATAAAGCATAGGACAAAACAACATAAATACAATTTAATAAAGCAGAGGATAAAACAACATAAATACAATTTAATGAAACATAGGATAAACAACATAAATACAATTTAATAAAGCATAGGATAAAACAACATAAATACAATTTAATAAAGCATAGGCTAAAACTACATAAATACAATTTAATAAAGCATAGGATAAAACAAATTAAATACAATATAATAAAGCATAGGATAAAACAACATAAATTCAATTTAATAAAGCATAGGATAGAAACAACATAAATACAATTTAATAAAGCATAAGATAAAACAACATGAATACAATTTAATAAAGCATAGGATAAAACAACATAAATACAATTTTATAAAGCATAGGTTAAAACAACATAAATACAATTTAATAAAGCATAGGATAAAACAACATAAATTCAATTTAATAAAGCATAGGATAAAACAACATAAATACAATTTAATAAAACACAGGATAAAACAAAATAAATAAAATTTAATAAAGCATAGGATAAAACAACATAAATACAATTTAATAAAGCATAGGATAAAACAACATAAATAAAATTTAATAAAGCATAGGATAAAACAACATAAATACAATTTAATAAAGCATATGATAAAACAACATAAATACAATTTAATAAAGCATAGGTTAAAACAACATAAATACAATTTAATAAAGCATAGGTTAAAACAACATAAATACAATTTAATAAAGCATAGGATAAAACAACATAAATACAATTTAATAAAGCATAGGATAAAACAACATAAATAAAATTTAATAAAGCATAGGTTAAAATAACATAAATACAATTTAATAAAGCATAGGACAAAACAACATAAAAACAATTTAATAAAGCATAGTTTAAAACAACATAAATACAATTTAATAAAGCCTAGGATAAAACCACAGAATTACAATTTAATAAAGCATAGGATAAAACAACATAAATACAATTCAATAAAGCATAGGACAAAACAACATAAATACAATTTAATAAAGCATAGGATAAAACAACATAAATACAATTTAATGAAACATAGGATAAACAACATAAATACAATTTAATAAAGCATAGGATAAACAACATAAATACAATTTAATAAAGCATAGGCTAAAACTACATAAATACAATTTAATAAAGCTTAGGATAAAACAAAGTAAATACAATATAATAAAGCATAGGATAAAACAACATAAATTCAATTTAATAAAGCATAGGATAAAACAACATAAATACAATTTAATAAAGCATAAGATAAAACAACATGAATACAATTTAATAAAGCATAGGTTAAAACAACATAAATACAATTTAATAAAGCATAGGATAAAACAACATAAATACAATTTAATAAAGAATAGGATAAAACAACATAAATATAATTTAATAAAGCATAGGATAAAACAACATAAATACAATTTAATAAAGCATAGGATAAAACAACATAAATACAATTTAATAAAGCATAGGATAAAACAACATAAATAAAATTTAATAAAGCATAGGTTAAAACAACATAAATACAATTTAATAAAGCATAGGATAAAACCACAGAAATACAATTTAATAAAGCATAGGATAAAACAACATAAATACAATTTAATAAAGCATAGCACAAAACAACTTAAATACAATTTAATAAAGCAGAGGATAAAACAACATAAATACAATTTAATGAAACATAGGATAAACAACATGAATACAATTTAATAAAGCATAGGATAAAATAACATAAATACAATTTAATAAAGCATAGGATAAAACAAATTAAATACAATATAATAAAGCATAGGATAAAACAACATAAATTCAATTTAATAAAGCATAGGATAGAAACAACATAAATACAATTTAATAAAGCATAAGATAAAACAACATGAATACAATTTAATAAAGCATAGGATAAAACAACATAAATACAATTTAATAAAGCATAGGTTAAAACAACATAAATACAATTTAATAAAGCATAGGATAAAACAACATAAATTCAATTTAATAAAGCATAGGATAAAACAACATAAATACAATTTAATAAAACACAGGATAAAACAAAATAAATAAAATTTAATAAAGCATAGGATAAAACAACATAAATAAAATTTAATAAAGCATAGGATAAAACAACATAAATACAATTTAATAAAGCATAGGATAAAACAACATAAATATAATTTAATAAAGCATAGGATAAAACAACATAAATACAATTTAATAAAGCATAGGATAAAACAACATAAATACAATTTAATAAAGCATAGGTTAAAACAACATAAATACAATTTAATAAAGCACAGGATAAAACAACATAAATACAATTTAGTAAATCATAGGTCAAAATAACATAAATACAATTTAATAAAGCATAAGACAAAAAAACATAAATACAATTTAATAAAGCATATGTTAAAGCAACATAAATACAATTTAATAAAGCATAGGTTAAAACAACATAAATACAATTTAATAAAGCATAGGATAAAACAACATAAATAAAATTTAATAAAGCTTAGGATAAAACAACATAAATACAATTTAATAAAGCATAGGATAAAACAACATAAATACAATTTAATAAAGCATAGGATAAAACAACATAAATACAATTTAATAGAGCATAGGCTAAAACAACATAAATACAATTTAATAAAGCATAGCACAAAACAACATAAATACAATTTAATAAAGCATAGGTCAAAATAACATAAATACAATTTAATAAAGCATAGGATAAAACAACATAATTTCAATTTAATAAAGCATAGGATAAAACAACATAAATACAATTTAATAAAGCATAAGATAAAACAACATGAATACAATTTAATAAAGCATAGGATAAAACAACATAAATACAATTTAATAAAGCATAGGTTAAAACAACATAAATACAATTTAATAAAGCATAGGATAAAACAACATAAATTCAATTTAATAAAGCATAGGATAAAACAACATAAATACAATTTAATAAAGCATAGGTTAAAACAACATAAATACAATTTAATAAAGCATAGGATAAAACAACATAAATACAATTTAATAAAGCATAGGTTAAAACAACATAAATACAATTTAATAAAGCACAGGATAAAACAACATAAATACAATTTAATAATGCATAGGTTAAAACAACATAAATACAATTTAATAAAGCACAGGATAAAACAACATAAATACAATTTAATAAAGCATAAGACAAAAAAACATAAATACAATTTAATAAAGCATATGTTAAAGCAACATAAATACAATTTAATAAAGCATAGGTTAAAACAACATAAATACAATTTAATAAAGCATAGGATAAAACAACATAAATACAATTTAATAAAGCTTAGGATAAAACAACATAAATACAATTTAATAAAGCATAGGATAAAACAACATAAATACAATTTAATAAAGCATAGGATAAAACAACATAAATACAATTTAATAGAGCATAGGCTAAAACAACATGAATACAATTTATAAAGCATAGGATAAAACAACATAAATACAATTTAATAAAGCATAGAATAAAACAACATAAATACAATTTAATAAAGCATAGGATTAAACAACATAAATACAATTTAATAAAGCATAGGTTAAAACAACATAAATTCAATTTAATAAAGCATAGGATAAAACAACATAAATACAATTTACTAAAGCTTAGGATAAAACAACATAAATACAATTTAATAAAGCATAGGATAAAACAACATAAATACAATTTAATAAAGCATAGGATAAAACAACATAAATACAATTTAATAAAGCATAGGTCAAAATAACATAAATACAATTTAATAAAGCATAGGATAAAACAACATAAATACAATTTAATAAAGCACAGGATAAAACAACATAAATACAATTTAGTAAAGCATAGGTCAAAATAACATAAATACAATTTAATAAAGCATAGGATAAAACAACATAAATACAATTTAATAAAGCATAGGTTAAAACAACATAAATACAATTTAATAAAGCATAGGATAAAACAACATAAATACAATTTAATAAAGCATAGGATAAAACAACATAAATACAATTTAATAAAGCATAGGATAAAACAACATAAATAAAAATTTAATAAAGCATAGGATAAAACAACATAAATACAATTTAATAAAGCATAGGATAAAACAACATAAATACAATTTAATAAAGCATAGGATAAAACAACATAAATACAATTTAATAAAGCATAGGATAAAACAACATAAATAAAATTTAATAAAGCATAGGTTAAAACAACATAAATACAATTTAATAAAGCATAGGATAAAACCACAGAAATACAATTTAATAAAGCATAGGATAAAACAACATAAATACAATTTAATAAAGCATAGCACAAAACAACATAAATACAATTTAATAAAGCAGAGGATAAAACAACATAAATACAATTTAATGAAACATAGGATAAACAACATAAATACAATTTAATAAAGCATAGGATAAAATAACATAAATACAATTTAATAAAGCATAGGCTAAAACTACATAAATACAATTTAATAAAGCATAGGATAAAACAAATTAAATACAATATAATAAAGCATAGGATAAAACAACATAAATTCAATTTAATAAAGCATAGGATAAAACAACATAAATACAATTTAATAAAGCATAAGATAAAACAACATGAATAAAATTTAATAAAGCATAGGATAAAACAACATAAATACAATTTAATAAAGCATAGGTTAAAACAACATAAATACAATTTAATAAAGCATAGGATAAAACAACATAAATTCAATTTAATAAAGCATAGGATAAAACAACATAAATACAATTTAATAAAACACAGGATAAAACAAAATAAATAAAATTTAATAAAGCATAGGATAAAACAGCATAAATAAATTTTAATAAAGCATAGGATAAAACAACATAAATACAATTTAATAAAGCATAGGATAAAACAACATAAATAAAATTTAATAAAGCATAGGATAAAACAACATAAATACAATTTAATAAAGCATATGATAAAACAACATAAATACAATTTAATAAAGCATAGGTTAAAACAACATAAATACAATTTAATAAAGCAGAGGATAAAACAACATAAATACAATTTAATGAAACATAGGATAAACAACATAAATGCAATTTAATAAAGCATAGGATAAAACAACATAAATACAATTTAATAAAGCATAGGCTAAAACTACATAAATACAATTTAATAAAGCATAGGATAAAACAAATTAAATACAATATAATAAAGCATAGGATAAAACAACATAAATTCAATTTAATAAAGCATAGGATAGAAACAACATAAATACAATTTAATAAAGCATAAGATAAAACAACATGAATACAATTTAATAAAGCATAGGATAAAACAACATAAATACAATTTAATAAAGCATAGGTTAAAACAACATAAATACAATTTAATAAAGCATAGGATAAAACAACATAAATTCAATTTAATAAAGCATAGGATAAAACAACATAAATACAATTTAATAAAACACAGGATAAAACAAAATAAATAAAATTTAATAAAGCATAGGATAAAACAACATAAATACAATTTAATAAAGCATAGGATAAAACAACATAAATAAAATTTAATAAAGCATAGGATAAAACAACATAAATACAATTTAATAAAGCATATGATAAAACAACATAAATACAATTTAATAAAGCATAGGTTAAAACAACATAAATACAATTTAATAAAGCATAGGTTAAAACAACATAAATACAATTTAATAAAGCATAGGATAAAACAACATAAATACAATTTAATAAAGCATAGGATAAAACAACATAAATAAAATTTAATAAAGCATAGGTTAAAATAACATAAATACAATTTAATAAAGCATAGGACAAAACAACATAAAAACAATTTAATAAAGCATAGTTTAAAACAACATAAATACAATTTAATAAAGCCTAGGATAAAACCACAGAATTACAATTTAATAAAGCATAGGATAAAACAACATAAATAAAATTTAATAAAGCATAGGTTAAAATAACATAAATACAATTTAATAAAGCATAGGACAAAACAACATAAAAACAATTTAATAAAGCATAGTTTAAAACAACATAAATACAATTTAATAAAGCCTAGGATAAAACCACAGAATTACAATTTAATAAAGCATAGGATAAAACAACATAAATACAATTCAATAAAGCATAGGACAAAACAACATAAATACAATTTAATAAAGCATAGGCTAAAACTACATAAATACAATTTAATAAAGCTTAGGATAAAACAAAGTAAATACAATATAATAAAGCATAGGATAAAACAACATAAATTCAATTTAATAAAGCATAGGATAAAACAACATAAATACAATTTAATAAAGCATAAGATAAAACAACATGAATACAATTTAATAAAGCATAGGTTAAAACAACATAAATACAATTTAATAAAGCATAGGATAAAACAACATAAATACAATTTAATAAAGCATAGGATAAAACAACATAAATACAATTTAATAAAGCATAGGATAAAACAACATAAATACAATTTAATAAAGCATAGGATAAAACAACATAAATACAATTTAATAAAGCATAGGTTAAAACAACATAAATACAATTTAATAAAGCACAGGATAAAACAACATAAATACAATTTAATAAAGCATAAGACAAAAAAACATTAATACAATTTAATAAAGCATATGTTAAAGCAACATAAATACAATTTAATAAAGCATAGGTTAAAACAACATAAATACAATTTAATAAAGCATAGGACAAAACAACATAAATACAATTTAATAAAGCAGAGGATAAAACAACATAAATACAATTTAATGAAACATAGGATAAACAACATAAATACAATTTAATAAAGCATAGGATAAAACAACATAAATACAATTTAATAAAGCATAGGCTAAAACTACATAAATACAATTTAATAAAGCATAGGATAAAACAAATTAAATACAATATAATAAAGCATAGGATAAAACAACATAAATTCAATTTAATAAAGCATAGGATAGAAACAACATAAATACAATTTAATAAAGCATAAGATAAAACAACATGAATACAATTTAATAAAGCATAGGATAAAACAACATAAATACAATTTAATAAAGCATAGGTTAAAACAACATAAATACAATTTAATAAAGCATAGGATAAAACAACATAAATTCAATTTAATAAAGCATAGGATAAAACAACATAAATACAATTTAATAAAACACAGGATAAAACAAAATAAATAAAATTTAATAAAGCATAGGATAAAACAACATAAATAAAATTTAATAAAGCATAGGATAAAACAACATAAATACAATTTAATAAAGCATAGGATAAAACAACATAAATACAATTTAATAAAGCATAGGCTAAAACTACATAAATACAATTTAATAAAGCTTAGGATAAAACAAAGTAAATACAATATATTAAAGCATAGGATAAAACAACATAAATTCAATTTAATAAAGCATAGGATAAAACAACATAAATACAATTTAATAAAGCATAAGATAAAACAACATGAATAAAATTTAATAAAGCATAGGTTAAAACAACATAAATACAATTTAATAAAGCATAGGATAAAACAACATAAATACAATTTAATAAAGCATAGGATAAAACAACATAAATACAATTTAATAAAGCATAGGACAAAACAACATAAATACAATTTAATAAAGCATAGGATAAAACAACATAAATACAATTTAATGAAACATAGGATAACAACATAAATACAATTTAATAAAGCATAGGATAAACAACATAAATACAATTTAATAAAGCATAGGCTAAAACTACATAAATACAATTTAATAAAGCTTAGGATAAAACAAAGTAAATACAATATATTAAAGCATAGGATAAAACAACATAAATTCAATTTAATAAAGCATAGGATAAAACAACATAAATACAATTTAATAAAGCATAAGATAAAACAACATGAATAAAATTTAATAAAGCATAGGTTAAAACAACATAAATACAATTTAATAAAGCATAGGATAAAACAACATAAATACAATTTAATAAAGCATAGGATAAAACAACATAAATACAATTTAATAAAGCATAGGATAAAACAACATAAATACAATTTAATAAAGCATAGGATAAAACAACATAAATACAATTTAATAAAGCATAGGTTAAAACAACATAAATACAATTTAATAAAGCACAGGATAAAACAACATAAATACAATTTAGTAAAGCATAGGTCAAAATAACATAAATACAATTTAATAAAGCATAGGATAAAACAACATAAATACAATTTAATAAAGCATAAGATAAAACAACATGAATACAATTTAATAAAGCATAGGTTAAAACAACATAAATACAATTTAATAAAACACAGGATAAAACAAAATAAATAAAATTTAATAAAGCATAGGATAAAACAACATAAATAAAATTTAATAAAGCATAGGATAAAACAACATAAATACAATTTAATAAAGCATAGGATAAAACAACATTAATAAAATTTAATAAAGCATAGGATAAAACAACATAAATACAATTTAATAAAGCATATGATAAAACAACATAAATACAATTTAATAAAGCATAGGTTAAAACAACATAAATACAATTTAATAAAGCCTAGGATAAAACCACAGAATTACAATTTAATAAAGCATAGGATAAAACAACATAAATACAATTCAATAAAGCATAGGACAAAACAACATAAATACAATTTAATAAAGCATAGGATAAAACAACATAAATACAATTTAATGAAACATAGGATAAACAACATAAATACAATTTAATAAAGCATAGGATAAACAACATAAATACAATTTAATAAAGCATAGGCTAAAACTACATAAATACAATTTAATAAAGCTTAGGATAAAACAAAGTAAATACAATATAATAAAGCATAGGATAAAACAACATAAATTCAATTTAATAAAGCATAGGATAAAACAACATAAATACAATTTAATAAAGCATAAGATAAAACAACATGAATAAAATTTAATAAAGCATAGGTTAAAACAACATAAATACAATTTAATAAAGCATAGGATAAAACAACATAAATACAATTTAATAAAGCATAGGATAAAACAACATAAATACAATTTAATAAAGCATAGGATAAAACAACATAAATACAATTTAATAAAGCATAGGATAAAACCACAGAAATACAATTTAATAAAGCATAGGATAAAACAACATAAATACAATTTAATAAAGCATAGGTTAAAACAACATAAATACAATTTAATAAAGCACAGGATAAAACAACATAAATACAATTTAGTAAAGCATAGGTCAAAATAACATAAATACAATTTAATAAAGCATAGGTTAAAACAACATAAATACAATTTAATAAAGCATAGGATAAAACAACATAAATACAATTTAATAAAGCATAGGATAAAACAACATAAATACAATTTAATAAAGCATAGGATAAAACAACATAAATAAAAATTTAATAAAGCATAGGATAAAACAACATAAATACAATTTAATAAATCATAGGATAAAACAACATAAATACAATTTAATAAAGCATAGGATAAAACAACATAAATACAATTTAATAAAGCATAGGATAAAACAACATAAATAAAATTTAATAAAGCATAGGTTAAAACAACATAAATACAATTTAATAAAGCATAGGATAAAACCACAGAAATACAATTTAATAAAGCATAGGATAAAACAACATAAATACAATTTAATAAAGCATAGCACAAAACAACTTAAATACAATTTAATAAAGCAGAGGATAAAACAACATAAATACAATTTAATGAAACATAGGATAAACAACATAAATACAATTTAATAAAGCATAGGATAAAATAACATAAATACAATTGAATAAAGCATAGGATAAAACAAATTAAATACAATATAATAAAGCATAGGATAAAACAACATAAATTCAATTTAATAAAGCATAGGATAAAACAACATAAATACAATTTAATAAAGCATAGGATAAAACAACATAAATACAATTTAATAAAGCATAGGATAAAACAACATAAATACAATTTAATAAAGCATAGGTTAAAACAACATAAATACAATTTAATAAAGCACAGGATAAAACAACATAAATACAATTTAATAAAGCATAAGACAAAAAAACATAAATACAATTTAATAAAGCATATGTTAAAGCAACATAAATACAATTTAATAAAGCATAGGTTAAAACAACATAAATACAATTTAATAAAGCATAGGACAAAACAACATAAATACAATTTAATAAAGCAGAGGATAAAACAACATAAATACAATTTAATGAAACATAGGATAAACAACATAAATACAATTTAATAAAGCATAGGATAAAACAACATAAATACAATTTAATAAAGCATAGGCTAAAACTACATAAATACAATTTAATAAAGCATAGGAAAAAAGAAATTAAATACAATATAATAAAGCATAGGATAAAACAACATAAATTCAATTTAATAAAGCATAGGATAGAAACAACATAAATACAATTTAATAAAGCATAAGATAAAACAACATGAATACAATTTAATAAAGCATAGGATAAAACAACATAAATACAATTTAATAAAGCATAGGTTAAAACAACATAAATACAATTTAATAAAGCATAGGATAAAACAACATAAATTCAATTTAATAAAGCATAGGATAAAACAACATAAATACAATTTAATAAAACACAGGATAAAACAAAATAAATAAAATTTAATAAAGCATAGGATAAAACAACATAAATACAATTTAATAAAGCATAGGATAAAACAACATAAATAAAATTTAATAAAGCATAGGATAAAACAACATAAATACAATTTAATAAAGCATATGATAAAACAACATAAATACAATTTAATAAAGCATAGGTTAAAACAACATAAATACAATTTAATAAAGCATAGGTTAAAACAACATAAATACAATTTAATAAAGCATAGGATAAAACAACATAAATACAATTTAATAAAGCATAGGATAAAACAACATAAATAAAATTTAATAAAGCATAGGTTAAAATAACATAAATACAATTTAATAAAGCATAGGACAAAACAACATAAAAACAATTTAATAAAGCATAGTTTAAAACAACATAAATACAATTTAATAAAGCCTAGGATAAAACCACAGAATTACAATTTAATAAAGCATAGAATAAAACAACATAAATACAATTCAATAAAGCATAGGACAAAACAACATAAATACAATTTAATAAAGCATAGGATAAAACAACATAAATACAATTTAATGAAACATAGGATAAACAACATAAATACAATTTAATAAAGCATAGGATAAACAACATAAATACAATTTAATAAAGCATAGGCTAAAACTACATAAATACAATTTAATAAAGCTTAGGATAAAACAAAGTAAATACAATATAATAAAGCATAGGATAAAACAACATAAATTCAATTTAATAAAGCATAGGATAAAACAACATAAATACAATTTAATAAAGCATAAGATAAAACAACATGAATACAATTTAATAAAGCATAGGTTAAAACAACATAAATACAATTTAATAAAGCATAGGATAAAACAACATAAATACAATTTAATAAAGCATAGGATAAAACAACATAAATACAATTTAATAAAGCATAGGATAAAACAACATAAATACAATGTAATAAAGCATAGGATAAAACAATATAAATACAATTTAATAAAGCATAGGATAAAACAACATAAATACAATTTAATAAAGCATAGGATAAAACAACATAAATAAAATTTAATAAAGCATAGGTTAAAACAACATAAATACAATTTAATAAAGCATAGGATAAAACCACAGAAATACAATTTAATAAAGCATAGGATAAAACAACATAAATAAAATTTAATAAAGCATAGCACAAAACAACTTAAATACAATTTAATAAAGCAGAGGATAAAACAACATAAATACAATTTAATGAAACATAGGATAAACAACATAAATACAATTTAATAAAGCATAGGATAAAATAACATAAATACAATTTAATAAAGCATATGTTAAAGCAACATAAATACAATTTAATAAAGCATAGGATAAAACAACATAAATACAATTTAATAAAGCATAGGTTAAAACAACATAAATACAATTTAATAAAGCACAGGATAAAACAACATAAATACAATTTAATAAAGCATAAGACAAAAAAACATAAATACAATTTAATAAAGCATATGTTAAAGCAACATAAATACAATTTAATAAAGCATAGGTTAAAACAACATAAATACAATTTAATAAAGCATAGGACAAAACAACATAAATACAATTTAATAAAGGAGAGGATAAAACAACATAAATACAATTTAATGAAACATAGGATAAACAACATAAATACAATTTAATAAAGCATAGGATAAAACAACATAAATACAATTTAATAAAGCATAGGCTAAAACTACATAAATACAATTTAATAAAGCATAGGATAAAACAAATTAAATACAATATAATAAAGCATAGGATAAAACAACATAAATTCAATTTAATAAAGCATAGGATAGAAACAACATAAATACAATTTAATAAAGCATAAGATAAAACAACATGAATACAATTTAATAAAGCATAGGATAAAACAACATAAATACAATTTAATAAAGCATAGGTTAAAACAACATAAATACAATTTAATAAAGCATAGGATAAAACAACATAAATTCAATTTAATAAAGCATAGGATAAAACAACATAAATACAATTTAATAAAACACAGGATAAAACAAAATAAATAAAATTTAATAAAGCATAGGATAAAACAACATAAATAAAATTTAATAAAGCATAGGATAAAACAACATAAATACAATTTAATAAAGCATAGGATAAAACAACATAAATACAATTTAATAAAGCATAGGCTAAAACTACATAAATACAATTTAATAAAGCTTAGGATAAAACAAAGTAAATACAATATATTAAAGCATAGGATAAAACAACATAAATTCAATTTAATAAAGCATAGGATAAAACAACATAAATACAATTTAATAAAGCATAAGATAAAACAACATGAATAAAATTTAATAAAGCATAGGTTAAAACAACATAAATACAATTTAATAAAGCATAGGATAAAACAACATAAATACAATTTAATAAAGCATAGGATAAAACAACATAAATACAATTTAATAAAGCATAGGACAAAACAACATAAATACAATTTAATAAAGCATAGGATAAAACAACATAAATACAATTTAATGAAACATAGGATAACAACATAAATACAATTTAATAAAGCATAGGATAAACAACATAAATACAATTTAATAAAGCATAGGCTAAAACTACATAAATACAATTTAATAAAGCTTAGGATAAAACAAAGTAAATACAATATATTAAAGCATAGGATAAAACAACATAAATTCAATTTAATAAAGCATAGGATAAAACAACATAAATACAATTTAATAAAGCATAAGATAAAACAACATGAATAAAATTTAATAAAGCATAGGTTAAAACAACATAAATACAATTTAATAAAGCATAGGATAAAACAACATAAATACAATTTAATAAAGCATAGGATAAAACAACATAAATACAATTTAATAAAGCATAGGATAAAACAACATAAATACAATTTAATAAAGCATAGGATAAAACAACATAAATACAATTTAATAAAGCATAGGTTAAAACAACATAAATACAATTTAATAAAGCACAGGATAAAACAACATAAATACAATTTAGTAAAGCATAGGTCAAAATAACATAAATACAATTTAATAAAGCATAGGATAAAACAACATAAATACAATTTAATAAAGCATAAGATAAAACAACATGAATACAATTTAATAAAGCATAGGTTAAAACAACATAAATACAATTTAATAAAACACAGGATAAAACAAAATAAATAAAATTTAATAAAGCATAGGATAAAACAACATAAATAAAATTTAATAAAGCATAGGATAAAACAACATAAATACAATTTAATAAAGCATAGGATAAAACAACATTAATAAAATTTAATAAAGCATAGGATAAAACAACATAAATACAATTTAATAAAGCATATGATAAAACAACATAAATACAATTTAATAAAGCATAGGTTAAAACAACATAAATACAATTTAATAAAGCCTAGGATAAAACCACAGAATTACAATTTAATAAAGCATAGGATAAAACAACATAAATACAATTCAATAAAGCATAGGACAAAACAACATAAATACAATTTAATAAAGCATAGGATAAAACAACATAAATACAATTTAATGAAACATAGGATAAACAACATAAATACAATTTAATAAAGCATAGGATAAACAACATAAATACAATTTAATAAAGCATAGGCTAAAACTACATAAATACAATTTAATAAAGCTTAGGATAAAACAAAGTAAATACAATATAATAAAGCATAGGATAAAACAACATAAATTCAATTTAATAAAGCATAGGATAAAACAACATAAATACAATTTAATAAAGCATAAGATAAAACAACATGAATAAAATTTAATAAAGCATAGGTTAAAACAACATAAATACAATTTAATAAAGCATAGGATAAAACAACATAAATACAATTTAATAAAGCATAGGATAAAACAACATAAATACAATTTAATAAAGCATAGGATAAAACAACATAAATACAATTTAATAAAGCATAGGATAAAACCACAGAAATACAATTTAATAAAGCATAGGATAAAACAACATAAATACAATTTAATAAAGCATAGGTTAAAACAACATAAATACAATTTAATAAAGCACAGGATAAAACAACATAAATACAATTTAGTAAAGCATAGGTCAAAATAACATAAATACAATTTAATAAAGCATAGGTTAAAACAACATAAATACAATTTAATAAAGCATAGGATAAAACAACATAAATACAATTTAATAAAGCATAGGATAAAACAACATAAATACAATTTAATAAAGCATAGGATAAAACAACATAAATAAAAATTTAATAAAGCATAGGATAAAACAACATAAATACAATTTAATAAATCATAGGATAAAACAACATAAATACAATTTAATAAAGCATAGGATAAAACAACATAAATACAATTTAATAAAGCATAGGATAAAACAACATAAATAAAATTTAATAAAGCATAGGTTAAAACAACATAAATACAATTTAATAAAGCATAGGATAAAACCACAGAAATACAATTTAATAAAGCATAGGATAAAACAACATAAATACAATTTAATAAAGCATAGCACAAAACAACTTAAATACAATTTAATAAAGCAGAGGATAAAACAACATAAATACAATTTAATGAAACATAGGATAAACAACATAAATACAATTTAATAAAGCATAGGATAAAATAACATAAATACAATTGAATAAAGCATAGGATAAAACAAATTAAATACAATATAATAAAGCATAGGTTAAAACAACATAAATACAATTTAATAAAGCATAGGATAAAACAACATAAATTCAATTTAATAAAGCATAGGATAAAACAACATAAATACAATTTAATAAAACACAGGATAAAACAAAATAAATAAAATTTAATAAAGCATAGGATAAAACAACATAAATACAATTTAATAAAGCATAGGATAAAACAACATAAATAAAATTTAATAAAGCATAGGATAAAACAACATAAATACAATTTAATAAAGCATATGATAAAACAACATAAATACAATTTAATAAAGCATAGGTTAAAACAACATAAATACAATTTAATAAAGCATAGGTTAAAACAACATAAATACAATTTAATAAAGCATAGGATAAAACAACATAAATACAATTTAATAAAGCATAGGATAAAACAACATAAATAAAATTTAATAAAGCATAGGTTAAAATAACATAAATACAATTTAATAAAGCATAGGACAAAACAACATAAAAACAATTTAATAAAGCATAGTTTAAAACAACATAAATACAATTTAATAAAGCCTAGGATAAAACCACAGAATTACAATTTAATAAAGCATAGAATAAAACAACATAAATACAATTCAATAAAGCATAGGACAAAACAACATAAATACAATTTAATAAAGCATAGGATAAAACAACATAAATACAATTTAATGAAACATAGGATACACAACATAAATACAATTTAATAAAGCATAGGATAAACAACATAAATACAATTTAATAAAGCATAGGCTAAAACTACATAAATACAATTTAATAAAGCTTAGGATAAAACAAAGTAAATACAATATAATAAAGCATAGGATAAAACAACATAAATTCAATTTAATAAAGCATAGGATAAAACAACATAAATACAATTTAATAAAGCATAAGATAAAACAACATGAATACAATTTAATAAAGCATAGGTTAAAACAACATAAATACAATTTAATAAAGCATAGGATAAAACAACATAAATACAATTTAATAAAGCATAGGATAAAACAACATAAATACAATTTAATAAAGCATAGGATAAAACAACATAAATACAATGTAATAAAGCATAGGATAAAACAATATAAATACAATTTAATAAAGCATAGGATAAAACAACATAAATACAATTTAATAAAGCATAGGATAAAACAACATAAATAAAATTTAATAAAGCATAGGTTAAAACAACATAAATACAATTTAATAAAGCATAGGATAAAACCACAGAAATACAATTTAATAAAGCATAGGATAAAACAACATAAATAAAATTTAATAAAGCATAGCACAAAACAACTTAAATACAATTTAATAAAGCAGAGGATAAAACAACATAAATACAATTTAATGAAACATAGGATAAACAACATAAATACAATTTAATAAAGCATAGGATAAAATAACATAAATACAATTTAATAAAGCATATGTTAAAGCAACATAAATACAATTTAATAAAGCATAGGATAAAACAACATAAATACAATTTAATAAAGCATAGGTTAAAACAACATAAATACAATTTAATAAAGCACAGGATAAAACAACATAAATACAATTTAATAAAGCATAAGACAAAAAAACATAAATACAATTTAATAAAGCATATGTTAAAGCAACATAAATACAATTTAATAAAGCATAGGTTAAAACAACATAAATACAATTTAATAAAGCATAGGACAAAACAACATAAATACAATTTAATAAAGGAGAGGATAAAACAACATAAATACAATTTAATGAAACATAGGATAAACAACATAAATACAATTTAATAAAGCATAAGATAAAACAACATGAATACAATTTAATAAAGCATAGGATAAAACAACATAAATACAATTTAATAAAGCATAGGTTAAAACAACATAAATACAATTTAATAAAGCATAGGATAAAACAACATAAATTCAATTTAATAAAGCATAGGATAAAACAACATAAATACAATTTAATAAAACACAGGATAAAACAAAATAAGTAAAATTTAATAAAGCATAGGATAAAACAACATAAATAAAATTTAATAAAGCATAGGATAAAACAACATAAATACAATTTAATAAAGCATAGGATAAAACAACATAAATAAAATTTAATAAAGCATAGGATAAAACAACATAAATACAATTTAATAAAGCATAGGTTAAAACAACATAAATACAATTTAATAAAGCATAGGTTAAAACAACATAAATACAATTTAATAAAGCATAGGATAAAACAACATAAATAAAATTTAATAAAGCATAGGATAAAACAACATAAATACAATTTAATAAAGCATAGGATAAAACAACATAAATACAATTTAATAAAGCATAGGATAAAACAACATAAATACAATTTAATAAAGCATAGGATAAAACAACATAAATACAATTTAATAAAGCATAGGATAAAACAACATAAATAAAATTTAATAAAGCATAGGATAAAATAACATAAATACAATTTAATAAAGCATAGGACAAAACAACATAAAAACAATTTAATAAAGCATAGGTTAAAACAACATAAATACAATTTAATAAAGCATAGGTTAAAACAACATAAATACAATTTAATAAAGCATAGGATAAAACAACATAAATACAATTTAATAAAGCATAGGACAAAACAACATAAATACAATTTAATAAAGCATAGGATAAAACAACATAAATACAATTTAATGAAACATAGGATAACAACATAAATACAATTTAATAAAGCATAGGATAAACAACATAAATACAATTTTATAAAGCATAGGCTAAAACTACATAAATACAATTTAATAAAGCTTAGTATAAAACAAAGTAAATACAATATATTAAAGCATAGGATAAAACAACATAAATTCAATTTAATAAAGCATAGGATAAAACAACATAAATACAATTTAATAAAGCATAAGATAAAACAACATGAATAAAATTTAATAAAGCATAGGTTAAAACAACATAAATACAATTTAATAAAGCATAGGATAAAACAACATAAATACAATTTAATAAAGCATAGGATAAAACAACATAAATACAATTTAATAAAGCATAGGATAAAACAACATAAATACAATTTAATAAAGCATAGGTTAAAACAACATAAATACAATTTAATAAAGCACAGGATAAAACAACATAAATACAATTTAGTAAAGCATAGGTCAAAATAACATAAATACAATTTAATAAAGCATAGGATAAAACAACATAAATACAATTTAATAAAGCATAAGATAAAACAACATGAATACAATTTAATAAAGCATAGGTTAAAACAACATAAATACAATTTAATAAAACACAGGATAAAACAAAATAAATAAAATTTAATAAAGCATAGGATAAAACAACATAAATAAAATTTAATAAAGCATAGGATAAAACAACATAAATACAATTTAATAAAGCATAGGATAAAACAACATTAATAAAATTTAATAAAGCATAGGATAAAACAACATAAATACAATTTAATAAAGCATATGATAAAACAACATAAATACAATTTAATAAAGCATAGGTTAAAACAACATAAATACAATTTAATAAAGCCTAGGATAAAACCACAGAATTACAATTTAATAAAGCATAGGATAAAACAACATAAATACAATTCAATAAAGCATAGGACAAAACAACATAAATACAATTTAATAAAGCATAGGATAAAACAACATAAATACAATTTAATGAAACATACGATAAACAACATAAATACAATTTAATAAAGCATAGGATAAACAACATAAATACAATTTAATAAAGCATAGGCTAAAACTACATAAATACAATTTAATAAAGCTTAGGATAAAACAAAGTAAATACAATATAATAAAGCATAGGATAAAACAACATAAATTCAATTTAATAAAGCATAGGATAAAACAACATAAATACAATTTAATAAAGCATAAGATAAAACAACATGAATAAAATTTAATAAAGCATAGGTTAAAACAACATAAATACAATTTAATAAAGCATAGGATAAAACAACATAAATACAATTTAATAAAGCATAGGATAAAACAACATAAATACAATTTAATAAAGCATAGGATAAAACAACATAAATACAATTTAATAAAGCATAGGTTAAAACAACATAAATACAATTTAATAAAGCACAGGATAAAACAACATAAATACAATTTAGTAAAGCATAGGTCAAAATAACATAAATACAATTTAATAAAGCATAGGATAAAACAACATAAATAAAATTTAATAAAGCATAGGTTAAAACAACATAAATACAATTTAATAAAGCATAGGATAAAACCACAGAAATACAATTTAATAAAGCATAGGATAAAACAACATAAATACAATTTAATAAAGCATAGCACAAAACAACTTAAATACAATTTAATAAAGCAGAGGATAAAACAACATAAATACAATTTAATGAAACATAGGATAAACAACATAAATACAATTTAATAAAGCATAGGATAAAATAACATAAATACAATTTAATAAAGCATAGGCTAAAACTACATAAATACAATTTAATAAAGCATAGGATAAAACAAATTAAATACAATATAATAAAGCATAGGATAAAACAACATAAATTCAATTTAATAAAGCATAGGATAAAACAACATAAATACAATTTAATAAAGCATAGGATAAAACAACATAAATACAATTTAATAAAGCATAGGATAAAACAACATAAATACAATTTAATAAAGCATAGGTTAAAACAACATAAATACAATTTAATAAAGCACAGGATAAAACAACATAAATACAATTTAATAAAGCATAAGACAAAAAAACATAAATACAATTTATTAAAGCATATGTTAAAGCAACATAAATACAATTTAATAAAGCATAGGTTAAAACAACATAAATACAATTTAATAAAGCATAGGACAAAACAACATAAATACAATTTAATAAAGCAGAGGATAAAACAACATAAATACAATTTAATGAAACATAGGATAAACAACATAAATACAATTTAATAAAGCATAGGATAAAACAACATAAATACAATTTAATAAAGCATAGGCTA
This sequence comes from Phyllobates terribilis, assembly GCF_046119375.1. Taxonomy (NCBI): domain Eukaryota; kingdom Metazoa; phylum Chordata; class Amphibia; order Anura; family Dendrobatidae; genus Phyllobates; species Phyllobates terribilis. Next base: position 329,876 of record NW_027362780.1, read on the forward strand.
AAACTACATAAATACAATTTAATAAAGCATAGGATAAAACAAATTAAATACAATATAATAAAGCATAGGATAAAACAACATAAATTCAATTTAATAAAGCATAGGATAGAAACAACATAAATACAATTTAATAAAGCATAAGATAAAACAACATGAATACAATTTAATAAAGCATAGGATAAAACAACATAAATACAATTTAATAAAGCATAGGTTAAAACAACATAAATACAATTTAATAAAGCATAGGATAAAACAACATAAATTCAATTTAATAAAGCATAGGATAAAACAACATAAATACAATTTAATAAAACACAGGATAAAACAAAATAAATAAAATTTAATAAAGCATAGGATAAAACAACATAAATACAATTTAATAAAGCATAGGATAAAACAACATAAATAAAATTTAATAAAGCATAGGATAAAACAACATAAATACAATTTAATAAAGCATATGATAAAACAACATAAATACAATTTAATAAAGCATAGGTTAAAACAACATAAATACAATTTAATAAAGCATAGGTTAAAACAACATAAATACAATTTAATAAAGCATAGGATAAAACAACATAAATACAATTTAATAAAGCATAGGATAAAACAACATAAATAAAATTTAATAAAGCATAGGTTAAAATAACATAAATACAATTTAATAAAGCATAGGACAAAACAACATAAAAACAATTTAATAAAGCATAGTTTAAAACAACATAAATACAATTTAATAAAGCCTAGGATAAAACCACAGAATTACAATTTAATAAAGCATAGGATAAAACAACATAAATACAATTCAATAAAGCATAGGACAAAACAACATAAATACAATTTAATAAAGCATAGGATAAAACAACATAAATACAATTTAATGAAACATAGGATAAACAACATAAATACAATTTAATAAAGCATAGGATAAACAACATAAATACAATTTAATAAAGCATAGGCTAAAACTACATAAATACAATTTAATAAAGCTTAGGATAAAACAAAGTAAATACAATATAATAAAGCATAGGATAAAACAACATAAATTCAATTTAATAAAGCATAGGATAAAACAACATAAATACAATTTAATAAAGCATAAGATAAAACAACATGAATACAATTTAATAAAGCATAGGTTAAAACAACATAAATACAATTTAATAAAGCATAGGATAAAACAACATAAATACAATTTAATAAAGCATAGGATAAAACAACATAAATACAATTTAATAAAGCATAGGATAAAACAACATAAATACAATTTAATAAAGCATAGGATAAAACAACATAAATACAATTTAATAAAGCATAGGATAAAACAACATAAATAAAATTTAATAAAGCATAGGTTAAAACAACATAAATACAATTTAATAAAGCATAGGATAAAACCACAGAAATACAATTTAATAAAGCATAGGATAAAACAACATAAATACAATTTAATAAAGCATAGCACAAAACAACATAAATACAATTTAATAAAGCAGAGGATAAAACAACATAAATACAATTTAATGAAACATAGGATAAACAACATAAATACAATTTAATAAAGCATAGGATAAAACAACATAAATACAATTTAATAAAGCATAGGCTAAAACTACATAAATACAATTTAATAAAGCATAGGATAAAACAAATTAAATACAATATAATAAAGCATAGGATAAAACAACATAAATTCAATTTAATAAAGCATAGGATAAAACAACATAAATACAATTTAATAAAGCATAGGATAAAACAACATAAATACAATTTAATAAAGCATAGGATAAAACAACATAAATACAATTTAATAAAGCATAGGATAAAACAACATAAATACAATTTAATAAAGCATAGGATAAAACAACATAAATACAATTTAATAAAGCATATGATAAAACAACATAAATACAATTTAATAAAGCATAGGTTAAAACAACATAAATACAATTTAATAAAGCATAGGTTAAAACAACATAAATACAATTTAATAAAGCATAGGATAAAACAACATAAATACAATTTAATAAAGCATAGGATAAAACAACATAAATAAAATTTAATAAAGCATAGGTTAAAATAACATAAATACAATTTAATAAAGCATAGGACAAAACAACATAAAAACAATTTAATAAAGCATAGTTTAAAACAACATAAATACAATTTAATAAAGCCTAGGATAAAACCACAGAATTACAATTTAATAAAGCATAGGATAAAACAACATAAATACAATTCAATAAAGCATAGGACAAAACAACATAAATACAATTTAATAAAGCATAGGATAAAACAACATAAATACAATTTAATGAAACATAGGATAAACAACATAAATACAATTTAATAAAGCATAGGATAAACAACATAAATACAATTTAATAAAGCATAGGCTAAAACTACATAAATACAATTTAATAAAGCTTAGGATAAAACAAAGTAAATACAATATAATAAAGCATAGGATAAAACAACATAAATTCAATTTAATAAAGCATAGGATAAAACAACATAAATACAATTTAATAAAGCATAAGATAAAACAACATGAATACAATTTAATAAAGCATAGGTTAAAACAACATAAATACAATTTAATAAAGCATAGGATAAAACAACATAAATACAATTTAATAAAGCATAGGATAAAACAACATAAATACAATTTAATAAAGCATAGGATAAAACAACATAAATACAATTTAATAAAGCATAGGATAAAACAACATAAATACAATTTAATAAAGCATAGGATAAAACAACATAAATAAAATTTAATAAAGCATAGGTTAAAACAACATAAATACAATTTAATAAAGCATAGGATAAAACCACAGAAATACAATTTAATAAAGCATAGGATAAAACAACATAAATACAATTTAATAAAGCATAGCACAAAACAACTTAAATACAATTTAATAAAGCAGAGGATAAAACAACATAAATACAATTTAATGAAACATAGGATAAACAACATAAATACAATTTAATAAAGCATAGGATAAAATAACATAAATACAATTTAATAAAGCATAGGCTAAAACTACATAAATACAATTTAATAAAGCATAGGATAAAACAAATTAAATACAATATAATAAAGCATAGGATAAAACAACATAAATTCAATTTAATAAAGCATAGGATAAAACAACATAAATACAATTTAATAAAGCATAGGATAAAACAACATAAATACAATTTAATAAAGCATAGGATAAAACAACATAAATACAATTTAATAAAGCATAGGATAAAACAACATAAATTCAATTTAATAAAGCATAGGATAAAACAACATAAATACAATTTAATAAAGCATAGGATAAAACAACATAAATACAATTTAATAAAGCATAGGATAAAACAACATAAATACAATTTAATAAAGCATAGGTTAAAACAACATAAATTCAATTTAATAAAGCATAGGATAAAACAACATAAATACAATTTAATAAAGCATAGGATAAAACAACATAAATACAATTTAATAAAGCATAGGATAAAACAACATAAATACAATTTAATAAAGCATAGGATAAAACAACATAAATACAATTTAATAAAGCATAGGATAAAACAACATAAATACAATTTAATAAAGCATATGATAAAACAACATAAATACAATTTAATAAAGCATAGGTTAAAACAACATAAATACAATTTAATAAAGCATAGGTTAAAACAACATAAATACAATTTAATAAAGCATAGGATAAAACAACATAAATACAATTTAATAAAGCATAGGATAAAACAACATAAATAAAATTTAATAAAGCATAGGTTAAAATAACATAAATACAATTTAATAAAGCATAGGACAAAACAACATAAAAACAATTTAATAAAGCATAGTTTAAAACAACATAAATACAATTTAATAAAGCCTAGGATAAAACCACAGAATTACAATTTAATAAAGCATAGGATAAAACAACATAAATACAATTCAATAAAGCATAGGACAAAACAACATAAATACAATTTAATAAAGCATAGGATAAAACAACATAAATACAATTTAATGAAACATAGGATAAACAACATAAATACAATTTAATAAAGCATAGGATAAACAACATAAATACAATTTAATAAAGCATAGGCTAAAACTACATAAATACAATTTAATAAAGCTTAGGATAAAACAAAGTAAATACAATATAATAAAGCATAGGATAAAACAACATAAATTCAATTTAATAAAGCATAGGATAAAACAACATAAATACAATTTAATAAAGCATAAGATAAAACAACATGAATACAATTTAATAAAGCATAGGTTAAAACAACATAAATACAATTTAATAAAGCATAGGATAAAACAACATAAATACAATTTAATAAAGCATAGGATAAAACAACATAAATACAATTTAATAAAGCATAGGATAAAACAACATAAATACAATTTAATAAAGCATAGGATAAAACAACATAAATACAATTTAATAAAGCATAGGATAAAACAACATAAATAAAATTTAATAAAGCATAGGTTAAAACAACATAAATACAATTTAATAAAGCATAGGATAAAACCACAGAAATACAATTTAATAAAGCATAGGATAAAACAACATAAATACAATTTAATAAAGCATAGCACAAAACAACTTAAATACAATTTAATAAAGCAGAGGATAAAACAACATAAATACAATTTAATGAAACATAGGATAAACAACATAAATACAATTTAATAAAGCATAGGATAAAATAACATAAATACAATTTAATAAAGCATAGGCTAAAACTACATAAATACAATTTAATAAAGCATAGGATAAAACAAATTAAATACAATATAATAAAGCATAGGATAAAACAACATAAATTCAATTTAATAAAGCATAGGATAAAACAACATAAATACAATTTAATAAAGCATAGGATAAAACAACATAAATACAATTTAATAAAGCATAGGATAAAACAACATAAATACAATTTAATAAAGCATAGGTTAAAACAACATAAATACAATTTAATAAAGCACAGGATAAAACAACATAAATACAATTTAATAAAGCATAAGACAAAAAAACATAAATACAATTTAATAAAGCATATGTTAAAGCAACATAAATACAATTTAATAAAGCATAGGTTAAAACAACATAAATACAATTTAATAAAGCATAGGACAAAACAACATAAATACAATTTAATAAAGCAGAGGATAAAACAACATAAATACAATTTAATGAAACATAGGATAAACAACATAAATACAATTTAATAAAGCATAGGATAAAACAACATAAATACAATTTAATAAAGCATAGGCTAAAACTACATAAATACAATTTAATAAAGCATAGGATAAAACAAATTAAATACAATATAATAAAGCATAGGATAAAACAACATAAATTCAATTTAATAAAGCATAGGATAGAAACAACATAAATACAATTTAATAAAGCATAAGATAAAACAACATGAATACAATTTAATAAAGCATAGGATAAAACAACATAAATACAATTTTATAAAGCATAGGTTAAAACAACATAAATACAATTTAATAAAGCATAGGATAAAACAACATAAATACAATTTAATAAAACACAGGATAAAACAAAATAAATAAAATTTAATAAAGCATAGGATAAAACAACATAAATACAATTTAATAAAGCATAGGATAAAACAACATAAATAAAATTTAATAAAGCATAGGATAAAACAACATAAATACAATTTAATAAAGCATATGATAAAACAACATAAATACAATTTAATAAAGCATAGGTTAAAACAACATAAATACAATTTAATAAAGCATAGGTTAAAACAACATAAATACAATTTAATAAAGCATAGGATAAAACAACATAAATACAATTTAATAAAGCATAGGATAAAACAACATAAATAAAATTTAATAAAGCATAGGTTAAAATAACATAAATACAATTTAATAAAGCATAGGACAAAACAACATAAAAACAATTTAATAAAGCATAGTTTAAAACAACATAAATACAATTTAATAAAGCCTAGGATAAAACCACAGAATTACAATTTAATAAAGCATAGGATAAAACAACATAAATACAATTCAATAAAGCATAGGACAAAACAACATAAATACAATTTAATAAAGCATAGGATAAAACAACATAAATACAATTTAATGAAACATAGGATAAACAACATAAATACAATTTAATAAAGCATAGGATAAACAACATAAATACAATTTAATAAAGCATAGGCTAAAACTACATAAATACAATTTAATAAAGCTTAGGATAAAACAAAGTAAATACAATATAATAAAGCATAGGATAAAACAACATAAATTCAATTTAATAAAGCATAGGATAAAACAACATAAATACAATTTAATAAAGCATAAGATAAAACAACATGAATACAATTTAATAAAGCATAGGTTAAAACAACATAAATACAATTTAATAAAGCATAGGATAAAACAACATAAATAAAATTTAATAAAGCATAGGATAAAACAACATAAATACAATTTAATAAAGCATATGATAAAACAACATAAATACAATTTAATAAAGCATAGGTTAAAACAACATAAATACAATTTAATAAAGCATAGGTTAAAACAACATAAATACAATTTAATAAAGCATAGGATAAAACAACATAAATACAATTTAATAAAGCATAGGATAAAACAACATAAATAAAATTTAATAAAGCATAGGTTAAAATAACATAAATACAATTTAATAAAGCATAGGACAAAACAACATAAAAACAATTTAATAAAGCATAGTTTAAAACAACATAAATACAATTTAATAAAGCCTAGGATAAAACCACAGAATTACAATTTAATAAAGCATAGGATAAAACAACATAAATACAATTCAATAAAGCATAGGACAAAACAACATAAATACAATTTAATAAAGCATAGGATAAAACAACATAAATACAATTTAATGAAACATAGGATAAACAACATAAATACAATTTAATAAAGCATAGGATAAACAACATAAATACAATTTAATAAAGCATAGGCTAAAACTACATAAATACAATTTAATAAAGCTTAGGATAAAACAAAGTAAATACAATATAATAAAGCATAGGATAAAACAACATAAATTCAATTTAATAAAGCATAGGATAAAACAACATAAATACAATTTAATAAAGCATAAGATAAAACAACATGAATACAATTTAATAAAGCATAGGTTAAAACAACATAAATACAATTTAATAAAGCATAGGATAAAACAACATAAATAAAATTTAATAAAGCATAGGATAAAACAACATAAATACAATTTAATAAAGCATATGATAAAACAACATAAATACAATTTAATAAAGCATAGGTTAAAACAACATAAATACAATTTAATAAAGCATAGGTTAAAACAACATAAATACAATTTAATAAAGCATAGGATAAAACAACATAAATACAATTTAATAAAGCATAGGATAAAACAACATAAATAAAATTTAATAAAGCATAGGTTAAAATAACATAAATACAATTTAATAAAGCATAGGACAAAACAACATAAAAACAATTTAATAAAGCATAGTTTAAAACAACATAAATACAATTTAATAAAGCCTAGGATAAAACCACAGAATTACAATTTAATAAAGCATAGGATAAAACAACATAAATACAATTCAATAAAGCATAGGACAAAACAACATAAATACAATTTAATAAAGCATAGGATAAAACAACATAAATACAATTTAATGAAACATAGGATAAACAACATAAATACAATTTAATAAAGCATAGGATAAACAACATAAATACAATTTAATAAAGCATAGGCTAAAACTACATAAATACAATTTAATAAAGCTTAGGATAAAACAAAGTAAATACAATATAATAAAGCATAGGATAAAACAACATAAATTCAATTTAATAAAGCATAGGATAAAACAACATAAATACAATTTAATAAAGCATAAGATAAAACAACATGAATACAATTTAATAAAGCATAGGTTAAAACAACATAAATACAATTTAATAAAGCATAGGATAAAACAACATAAATACAATTTAATAAAGCATAGGATAAAACAACATAAATACAATTTAATAAAGCATAGGATAAAACAACATAAATACAATTTAATAAAGCATAGGATAAAACAACATAAATACAATTTAATAAAGCATAGGATAAAACAACATAAATAAAATTTAATAAAGCATAGGTTAAAACAACATAAATACAATTTAATGAAACATAGGATAAACAACATAAATACAATTTAATAAAGCATAGGATAAACAACATAAATACAATTTAATAAAGCATAGGCTAAAACTACATAAATACAATTTAATAAAGCTTAGGATAAAACAAAGTAAATACAATATAATAAAGCATAGGATAAAACAACATAAATTCAATTTAATAAAGCATAGGATAAAACAACATAAATACAATTTAATAAAGCATAAGATAAAACAACATGAATACAATTTAATAAAGCATAGGTTAAAACAACATAAATACAATTTAATAAAGCATAGGATAAAACAACATAAATACAATTTAATAAAGCATAGGATAAAACAACATAAATACAATTTAATAAAGCATAGGATAAAACAACATAAATACAATTTAATAAAGCATAGGATAAAACAACATAAATACAATTTAATAAAGCATAGGATAAAACAACATAAATAAAATTTAATAAAGCATAGGTTAAAACAACATAAATACAATTTAATAAAGCATAGGATAAAACCACAGAAATACAATTTAATAAAGCATAGGATAAAACAACATAAATACAATTTAATAAAGCATAGCACAAAACAACTTAAATACAATTTAATAAAGCAGAGGATAAAACAACATAAATACAATTTAATGAAACATAGGATAAACAACATAAATACAATTTAATAAAGCATAGGATAAAATAACATAAATACAATTTAATAAAGCATAGGCTAAAACTACATAAATACAATTTAATAAAGCATAGGATAAAACAAATTAAATACAATATAATAAAGCATAGGATAAAACAACATAAATTCAATTTAATAAAGCATAGGATAAAACAACATAAATACAATTTAATAAAGCATAGGATAAAACAACATAAATACAATTTAATAAAGCATAGGATAAAACAACATAAATACAATTTAATAAAGCATAGGTTAAAACAACATAAATACAATTTAATAAAGCACAGGATAAAACAACATAAATACAATTTAATAAAGCATAAGACAAAAAAACATAAATACAATTTAATAAAGCATATGTTAAAGCAACATAAATACAATTTAATAAAGCATAGGCTAAAACTACATAAATACAATTTAATAAAGCATAGGATAAAACAACATAAATACAATTTAATAAAGCATAGGCTAAAACTACATAAATACAATTTAATAAAGCATAGGATAAAACAAATTAAATACAATATAATAAAGCATAGGATAAAACAACATAAATTCAATTTAATAAAGCATAGGATAGAAACAACATAAATACAATTTAATAAAGCATAAGATAAAACAACATGAATACAATTTAATAAAGCATAGGATAAAACAACATAAATACAATTTAATAAAGCATAGGTTAAAACAACATAAATACAATTTAATAAAGCATAGGATAAAACAACATAAATTCAATTTAATAAAGCATAGGATAAAACAACATAAATACAATTTAATAAAACACAGGATAAAACAAAATAAATAAAATTTAATAAAGCATAGGATAAAACAACATAAATACAATTTAATAAAGCATAGGATAAAACAACATAAATAAAATTTAATAAAGCATAGGATAAAACAACATAAATACAATTTAATAAAGCATATGATAAAACAACATAAATACAATTTAATAAAGCATAGGTTAAAACAACATAAATACAATTTAATAAAGCATAGGTTAAAACAACATAAATACAATTTAATAAAGCATAGGATAAAACAACATAAATACAATTTAATAAAGCATAGGATAAAACAACATAAATAAAATTTAATAAAGCATAGGTTAAAATAACATAAATACAATTTAATAAAGCATAGGACAAAACAACATAAAAACAATTTAATAAAGCATAGTTTAAAACAACATAAATACAATTTAATAACGCCTAGGATAAAACCACAGAATTACAATTTAATAAAGCATAGGATAAAACAACATAAATACAATTCAATAAAGCATAGGACAAAACAACATAAATACAATTTAATAAAGCATAGGATAAAACAACATAAATACAATTTAATGAAACATAGGATAAACAACATAAATACAATTTAATAAAGCATAGGATAAACAACATAAATACAATTTAATAAAGCATAGGCTAAAACTACATAAATACTATTTAATAAAGCTTAGGATAAAACAAAGTAAAAACAATATAATAAAGCATAGGATAAAACAACATAAATTCAATTTAATAAAGCATAGGATAAAACAACATAAATACAATTTAATAAAGCATAAGATAAAACAACATGAATACAATTTAATAAAGCATAGGTTAAAACAACATAAATACAATTTAATAAAGCATAGGATAAAACAACATAAATACAATTTAATAAAGCATAGGATAAAACAACATAAATACAATTTAATAAAGCATAGGATAAAACAACATAAATACAATTTAATAAAGCATAGGATAAAACAACATAAATACAATTTAATAAAGCATAGGTTAAAACAACATAAATACAATTTAATAAAGCACAGGATAAAACAACATAAATACAATTTAATAAAGCATAAGACAAAAAAACATAAATACAATTTAATAAAGCATATGTTAAAGCAACATAAATACAATTTAATAAAGCATAGGTTAAAACAACATAAATACAATTTAATAAAGCATAGGACAAAACAACATAAATACAATTTAATAAAGCAGAGGAAAAAACAACATAAATACAATTTAATGAAACATAGGATAAACAACATAAATACAATTTAATAAAGCATAGGACAAAACAACATAAATACAATTTAATAAAGCAGAGGATAAAACAACATAAATACAATTTAATGAAACATAGGATAAACAACATAAATACAATTTAATAAAGCATAGGATAAAACAACATAAATACAATTTAATAAAGCATAGGCTAAAACTACATAAATACAATTTAATAAAGCATAGGATAAAACAAATTAAATACAATATAATAAAGCATAGGATAAAACAACATAAATTCAATTTAATAAAGCATAGGATAGAAACAACATAAATACAATTTAATAAAGCATAAGATAAAACAACATGAATACAATTTAATAAAGCATAGGATAAAACAACATAAATACAATTTTATAAAGCATAGGTTAAAACAACATAAATACAATTTAATAAAGCATAGGATAAAACAACATAAATTCAATTTAATAAAGCATAGGATAAAACAACATAAATACAATTTAATAAAACACAGGATAAAACAAAATAAATAAAATTTAATAAAGCATAGGATAAAACAACATAAATACAATTTAATAAAGCATAGGATAAAACAACATAAATAAAATTTAATAAAGCATAGGATAAAACAACATAAATACAATTTAATAAAGCATATGATAAAACAACATAAATACAATTTAATAAAGCATAGGTTAAAACAACATAAATACAATTTAATAAAGCATAGGTTAAAACAACATAAATACAATTTAATAAAGCATAGGATAAAACAACATAAATACAATTTAATAAAGCATAGGATAAAACAACATAAATAAAATTTAATAAAGCATAGGTTAAAATAACATAAATACAATTTAATAAAGCATAGGACAAAACAACATAAAAACAATTTAATAAAGCATAGTTTAAAACAACATAAATACAATTTAATAAAGCCTAGGATAAAACCACAGAATTACAATTTAATAAAGCATAGGATAAAACAACATAAATACAATTCAATAAAGCATAGGACAAAACAACATAAATACAATTTAATAAAGCATAGGATAAAACAACATAAATACAATTTAATGAAACATAGGATAAACAACATAAATACAATTTAATAAAGCATAGGATAAACAACATAAATACAATTTAATAAAGCATAGGCTAAAACTACATAAATACAATTTAATAAAGCTTAGGATAAAACAAAGTAAATACAATATAATAAAGCATAGGATAAAACAACATAAATTCAATTTAATAAAGCATAGGATAAAACAACATAAATACAATTTAATAAAGCATAAGATAAAACAACATGAATACAATTTAATAAAGCATAGGTTAAAACAACATAAATACAATTTAATAAAGCATAGGTTAAAACAACATAAATACAATTTAATAAAGCACAGGATAAAACAACATAAATACAATTTAATAAAGCATAAGACAAAAAAACATAAATACAATTTAATAAAGCATATGTTAAAGCAACATAAATACAATTTAATAAAGCATAGGTTAAAACAACATAAATACAATTTAATAAAGCATAGGACAAAACAACATAAATACAATTTAATAAAGCAGAGGAAAAAACAACATAAATACAATTTAATGAAACATAGGATAAACAACATAAATACAATTTAATAAAGCATAGGACAAAACAACATAAATACAATTTAATAAAGCAGAGGATAAAACAACATAAATACAATTTAATGAAACATAGGATAAACAACATAAATACAATTTAATAAAGCATAGGATAAAACAACATAAATACAATTTAATAAAGCATAGGCTAAAACTACATAAATACAATTTAATAAAGCATAGGATAAAACAAATTAAATACAATATAATAAAGCATAGGATAAAACAACATAAATTCAATTTAATAAAGCATAGGATAGAAACAACATAAATACAATTTAATAAAGCATAAGATAAAACAACATGAATACAATTTAATAAAGCATAGGATAAAACAACATAAATACAATTTTATAAAGCATAGGTTAAAACAACATAAATACAATTTAATAAAGCATAGGATAAAACAACATAAATTCAATTTAATAAAGCATAGGATAAAACAACATAAATACAATTTAATAAAACACAGGATAAAACAAAATAAATAAAATTTAATAAAGCATAGGATAAAACAACATAAATACAATTTAATAAAGCATAGGATAAAACAACATAAATAAAATTTAATAAAGCATAGGATAAAACAACATAAATACAATTTAATAAAGCATATGATAAAACAACATAAATACAATTTAATAAAGCATAGGTTAAAACAACATAAATACAATTTAATAAAGCATAGGTTAAAACAACATAAATACAATTTAATAAAGCATAGGATAAAACAACATAAATACAATTTAATAAAGCATAGGATAAAACAACATAAATAAAATTTAATAAAGCATAGGTTAAAATAACATAAATACAATTTAATAAAGCATAGGACAAAACAACATAAAAACAATTTAATAAAGCATAGTTTAAAACAACATAAATACAATTTAATAAAGCCTAGGATAAAACCACAGAATTACAATTTAATAAAGCATAGGATAAAACAACATAAATACAATTCAATAAAGCATAGGACAAAACAACATAAATACAATTTAATAAAGCATAGGATAAAACAACATAAATACAATTTAATGAAACATAGGATAAACAACATAAATACAATTTAATAAAGCATAGGATAAACAACATAAATACAATTTAATAAAGCATAGGCTAAAACTACATAAATACAATTTAATAAAGCTTAGGATAAAACAAAGTAAATACAATATAATAAAGCATAGGATAAAACAACATAAATTCAATTTAATAAAGCATAGGATAAAACAACATAAATACAATTTAATAAAGCATAAGATAAAACAACATGAATACAATTTAATAAAGCATAGGTTAAAACAACATAAATACAATTTAATAAAGCATAGGATAAAACAACATAAATACAATTTAATAAAGCATAGGATAAAACAACATAAATACAATTTAATAAAGCATAGGATAAAACAACATAAATACAATTTAATAAAGCATAGGATAAAACAACATAAATACAATTTAATAAAGCATAGGATAAAACAACATAAATAAAATTTAATAAAGCAGAGGAAAAAACAACATAAATACAATTTAATGAAACATAGGATAAACAACATAAATACAATTTAATAAAGCATAGGATAAAACAACATAAATACAATTTAATAAAGCATAGGCTAAAACTACATAAATACAATTTAATAAAGCATAGGATAAAACAAATTAAATACAATATAATAAAGCATAGGTTAAAACAACATAAATACAATTTAATAAAGCACAGGATAAAACAACATAAATACAATTTAGTAAATCATAGGTCAAAATAACATAAATACAATTTAATAAAGCATAAGACAAAAAAACATAAATACAATTTAATAAAGCATATGTTAAAGCAACATAAATACAATTTAATAAAGCATAGGTTAAAACAACATAAATACAATTTAATAAAGCATAGGATAAAACAACATAAATAAAATTTAATAAAGCTTAGGATAAAACAACATAAATACAATTTAATAAAGCATAGGATAAAACAACATAAATACAATTTAATAAAGCATAGGATAAAACAACATAAATACAATTTAATAGAGCATAGGCTAAAACAACATAAATACAATTTAATAAAGCATAGCACAAAACAACATAAATACAGTTTAATAAAGCATAGGTCAAAATAACATAAATACAATTTAATAAAGCATAGGATAAAACAACATAATTTCAATTTAATAAAGCATAGGATAAAACAACATAAATACAATTTAATAAAGCATAAGATAAAACAACATGAATACAATTTAATAAAGCATAGGATAAAACAACATAAATACAATTTAATAAAGCATAGGTTAAAACAACATAAATACAATTTAATAAAGCATAGGATAAAACAACATAAATTCAATTTAATAAAGCATAGGATAAAACAACATAAATACAATTTAATAAAACACAGGAAAAAACAAAATAAATAAAATTTAATAAAGCATAGGATAAAACAACATAAATAAAATTTAATAAAGCATAGGATAAAACAACATAAATACAATTTAATAAAGCATAGGATAAAACAACATAAATAAAATTTAATAAAGCATAGGATAAAACAACATAAATACAATTTAATAAAGCATATGATAAAACAACATAAATACAATTTAATAAAGCATAGGTTAAAACAACATAAATACAATTTAATAAAGCCTAGGATAAAACCACAGAATTACAATTTAATAAAGCATAGGATAAAACAACATAAATACAATTCAATAAAGCATAGGACAAAACAACATAAATACAATTTAATAAAGCATAGGATAAAACAACATAAATACAATTTAATGAAACATAGGATAAACAACATAAATACAATTTAATAAAGCATAGGATAAACAACATAAATACAATTTAATAAAGCATAGGCTAAAACTACATAAATACAATTTAATAAAGCTTAGGATAAAACAAAGTAAATACAATATAATAAAGCATAGGATAAAACAACATAAATTCAATTTAATAAAGCATAGGATAAAACAACATAAATACAATTTAATAAAGCATAAGATAAAACAACATGAATAAAATTTAATAAAGCATAGGTTAAAACAACATAAATACAATTTAATAAAGCATAGGATAAAACAACATAAATACAATTTAATAAAGCATAAGATAAAACAACATGAATAAAATTTAATAAAGCATAGGTTAAAACAACATAAATACAATTTAATAAAGCATAGGATAAAACAACATAAATACAATTTAATAAAGCATAGGATAAAACAACATAAATACAATTTAGTAAATCATAGGTCAATATAACATAAATACAATTTAATAAAGCATAGGTTAAAACAACATAAATACAATTTAATAAAGCACAGGATAAAACAACATAAATACAATTTAGTAAATCATAGGTCAAAATAACATAAATACAATTTAATAAAGCATAGGATAAAACAACATAAATACAATTTAATAAAGCATAAGATAAAACAACATGAATACAATTTAATAAAGCATAGGTTAAAACAACATAAATACAATTTAATAAAGCATAGGATAAAACAACATAAATACAATTTAATAAAGCATAGGTTAAAACAACATAAATACAATTTAATAAAGCACAGGATAAAACAACATAAATACAATTTAATAAAGCATAAGACAAAAAAACATAAATACAATTTAATAAAGCATATGTTAAAGCAACATAAATACAATTTAATAAAGCATAAGATAAAACAACATGAATAAAATTTAATAAAGCATAGGTTAAAACAACATAAATACAATTTAATAAAGCATAAGATAAAACAACATGAATAAAATTTAATAAAGCATAGGTTAAAACAACATAAATACAATTTAATAAAGCATAGGATAAAACAACATAAATACAATTTAATAAAGCATAGGATAAAACAACATAAATACAATTTAATAAAGCATAGGATAAAACAACATAAATACAATTTAATAAAGCATAGGATAAAACAACAAAAATACAATTTAATAAAGCATAGGTTAAAACAACATAAATACAATTTAATAAAGCACAGGATAAAACAACATAAATACAATTTAGTAAAGCATAGGTCAAAATAACATAAATACAATTTAATAAAGCATAGGATAAAACAACATAAATACAATTTAATAAAGCATAAGATAAAACAACATGAATACAATTTAATAAAGCATAGGTTAAAACAACATAAATACAATTTAATAAAGCATAGGATAAAACAACATAAATACAATTTAATAAAGCATAGGTTAAAACAACATAAATACAATTTAATAAAGCACAGGATAAAACAACATAAATACAATTTAATAAAGCTTAGGATAAAACAACATATATACAATTTAATAAAGCATAGGATAAAACAACATAAATACAATTTAATAAAGCATAGGATAAAACAACATAAATACAATTTAATAAAGCATAGGATAAAACAACATAAATAAAATTTAATAAAGCATAGGATAAAATAACATAAATACAATTTAATAAAGCATAGGACAAAACAACATAAAAACAATTTAATAAAGCATAGGTTAAAACAACATAAATACAATTTAATAAAGCATAGGTTAAAACAACATAAATACAATTTAATAAAGCATAGGATAAAACAACATAAATACAATTTAATAAAGCATAGGACAAAACAACATAAATACAATTTAATAAAGCATAGGATAAAACAACATAAATACAATTTAATGAAACATAGGATAACAACATAAATACAATTTAATAAAGCATAGGATAAACAACATAAATACAATTTAATAAAGCATAGGCTAAAACTACATAAATACAATTTAATAAAGCTTAGGATAAAACAAAGTAAATACAATATAATAAAGCATAGGATAAAACAACATAAATTCAATTTAATAAAGCATAGGATAAAACAACATAAATACAATTTAATAAAGCATAAGATAAAACAACATGAATAAAATTTAATAAAGCATAGGTTAAAACAACATAAATACAATTTAATAAAGCATAGGATAAAACAACATAAATACAATTTAATAAAGCATAGGATAAAACAACATAAATACAATTTAATAAAGCATAGGATAAAACAACATAAATACAATTTAATAAAGCATAGGATAAAACAACAAAAATACAATTTAATAAAGCATAGGTTAAAACAACATAAATACAATTTAATAAAGCACAGGATAAAACAACATAAATACAATTTAGTAAAGCATAGGTCAAAATAACATAAATACAATTTAATAAAGCATAGGATAAAACAACATAAATACAATTTAATAAAGCATAAGATAAAACAACATGAATACAATTTAATAAAGCATAGGTTAAAACAACATAAATACAATTTAATAAAGCATAGGATAAAACAACATAAATACAATTTAATAAAGCATAGGTTAAAACAACATAAATACAATTTAATAAAGCACAGGATAAAACAACATAAATACAATTTAATAAAGCTTAGGATAAAACAACATATATACAATTTAATAAAGCATAGGATAAAACAACATAAATACAATTTAATAAAGCATAGGATAAAACAACATAAATACAATTTAATAGAGCATAGCATAGAATAAAACAACATAAATACAATTTAATAAAGCATAGGATTAAACAACATAAATACTATTTAATAAAGCATAGGATAAAACCACATAAATACAATTTAATAAAGCACAGGATAAAACAACATAAATTCAATTTAATAAAGCATAGGATAAAACAACATAAATACAATTTAATAAAACACAGGATAAAACAAAATAAATAAAATTTAATAAAGCATAGGATAAAACAACATAAATAAAATTTAATAAAGCATAGGATAAAACAACATAAATACAATTTAATAAAGCATAGGATAAAACAACATAAATAAAATTTAATAAAGCATAGGATAAAACAACATAAATACAATTTAATAAAGCATATGATAAAACAACATAAATACAATTTAATAAAGCATAGGTTAAAACAACATAAATACAATTTAATAAAGCATAGGTTAAAACAACATAAATACAATTTAATAAAGCATAGGATAAAACAACATAAATAAAATTTAATAAAGCATACGATAAAACAACATAAATACAATTTAATAAAGCATAGGATAAAACAACATAAATACAATTTAATAAAGCATAGGATAAAACAACATAAATACAATTTAATAAAGCATAGGATAAAACAACATAAATACAATTTAATAAAGCATAGGATAAAACAACATAAATAAAATTTAATAAAGCATAGGTTAAAATAACATAAATACAATTTAATAAAGCATAGGACAAAACAACATAAAAACAATTTAATAAAGCATAGTTTAAAACAACATAAATACAATTTAATAAAGCATAGGATAAAACCACAGAATTACAATTTAATAAAGCATAGGATAAAACAACATAAATACAATTTAATAAAGCATAGGACAAAACAACATAAATACAATTTAATAAAGCATAGGATAAAACAACATAAATACAATTTAATGAAACATAGGATAAACAACATAAATACAATTTAATAAAGCATAGGATAAACAACTTAAATACAATTTAATAAAGCATATTCTAAAACTACATAAATACAATTTAATAAAGCTTAGGATAAAACAAAGTAAATACAATATAATAAAGCATAGGATAAAACAACATAAATTCAATTTAATAAAGCATAGGATAAAACAACATAAATACAATTTAATAAAGCATAAGATAAAACAACATGAATACAATTTAATAAAGCATAGGTTAAAACAACATAAATACAATTTAATAAAGCATAGGATAAAACAACATAAATACAATTTAA
The DNA here is from genome assembly GCF_046119375.1 of Phyllobates terribilis. Lineage (NCBI taxonomy): Eukaryota > Metazoa > Chordata > Amphibia > Anura > Dendrobatidae > Phyllobates > Phyllobates terribilis. Next base: position 349,347 of record NW_027362780.1, read on the forward strand.
TAAAGCATAGGATAAAACAACATAAATACAATTTAATAAAGCATAGGATAAAACAACATAAATAAAATTTAATAAAGCATAGGATAAAACAACATAAATACAATTTAATAAAGCATAGGTTAAAACAACATAAATACAATTTAATAAAGCACAGGATAAAACAACATAAATACAATTTAGTAAAGCATAGGTCAAAATAACATAAATACAATTTAATAAAGCATAGGATAAAACAACATAAATACAATTTAATAAAGCATAAGATAAAACAACATGAATACAATTTAATAAAGCATAGGTTAAAACAACATAAATACAATTTAATAAAGCATAGGATAAAACAACATAAATACAATTTAATAAAGCATAGGTTAAAACAACATAAATACAATTTAATAAAGCACAGGATAAAACAACATAAATACAATTTAATAAAGCATAAGACAAAAAAACATAAATACAATTTAATAAAGCATATGTTAAAGCAACATAAAAACAATTTAATAAAGCATAGGTTAAAACAACATAAATACAATTTAATAAAGCATAGGATAAAACAACATAAATAAAATTTAATAAAGCTTAGGATAAAACAACATAAATACAATTTAATAAAGCATAGGATAAAACAACATAAATACAATTTAATAAAGCATAGGATAAAACAACATAAATACAATTTAATAGAGCATAGGCTAAAACAACATAAATACAATTTATAAAGCATAGGATAAAACAACATAAATGCAATTTAATAAAGCATAGAATAAAACAACATAAATACAATTTAATAAAGCATAGGTTAAAACAACATAAATACAATTTAATAAAGCATAGGACAAAACAACATAAAAACAATTTAATAAAGCATAGTTTAAAACAACATAAATACAATTTAATAAAGCATAGGATAAAACCACAGAATTACAACTTAATAAAGCATAGGATAAAACAATATAAATACAATTTAATAAAGCATAGGACAAAACAACATAAATACAATTTAATAAAGCATAGGATAAAACAACATAAATACAATTTAATGAAACATAGGATAAACAACATAAATACAATTTAATAAAGCATAGGATAAACAACATAAATACAATTTAATAAAGCATAGGCTAAAACTACATAAATACAATTTAATAAAGCTTAGGATAAAACAAAGTAAATACAATATAATAAAGCATAGGATAAAACAACATGAATACAATTTAATAAAGCATAGGTTAAAACAACATAAATACAATTTAATAAAGCATAGGATAAAACAACATAAATACAATTTAATAAAGCATAGGTTAAAACAACATAAATACAATTTAATAAAGCACAGGATAAAACAACATAAATACAATTTAATAAAGCATAAGACAAAAAAACATAAATACAATTTAATAAAGCATATGTTAAAGCAACATAAATACAATTTAATAAAGCATAGGTTAAAACAACATAAATACAATTTAATAAAGCATAGGATAAAACAACATAAATACAATTTAATAAAGCTTAGGATAAAACAACATAAATACAATTTAATAAAGCATAGGATAAAACAACATAAATACAATTAAATAAAGCATAGGATAAAACAACATAAATACAATTTAATAGAGCATAGGCTAAAACAACATAAATACAATTTATAAAGCATAGGATAAAACAACATAAATACAATTTAATAAAGCATAGAATAAAACAACATAAATACAATTTAATAAAGCATAGGATTAAACAACATAAATACTATTTAATAAAGCATAGGATAAAACCACATAAATACAATTTAATAAAGCACAGGATAAAACAACATAAATAAAATTTAATAAAGCATAGGATACAACAACATAAATACAATTTAGTAAAGCATAGGTCAAAATAACATAAATACAATTTACTAAAGCTTAGGATAAAACAACATAAATACAATTTAATAAAGCATAGGATAAAACAACATAAATACAATTTAATAAAGCATAGGATAAAACAACATATATTCAATTTAATAAAGCATAGGTTAAAACAATATAAATACAATTTAATAAAGCACAGGATAAAACAACATAAATACAATTTAGTAAAGCATAGGTCAAAATAACATAAATACAATTTAATAAAGCATAGGATAAAACAACATAAATACAATTTAATAATGCATAGGTTAAAACAACATAAATACAGTTTAATAAAGCATAGGATAAAACAACATAAATACAATTTAATAAAGCATAGGATAAAACAACATAAATAAAATTTAACAAAGCATAGGATAAAACAACATAAATACAATTTAATAAAGCATAGGCTAAAACTACATAAATACAATTTAATAAAGCATAGGATAAAACAAATTAAATACAATATAATAAAGAATAGGATAAAACAACATAAATTCAATTTAATAAAGCATAGGATAAAACAACATAAAAACAATTTAATAAAGCATAAGATAAAACAACATGAATACAATTTAATAAAGCATAGGATAAAACAACATGAATACAATTTAATAAAGCATAGGTTAAAACAACATAAATACAATTTAATAAAGCATAGGATAAAACAACATAAATTCAATTTAATAAAGCATAGGATAAAACAACATAAATACAATTTAATAAAACACAGGATAAAACAAAATAAATAAAATTTAATAAAGCATAGGATAAAACAACATAAATAAAATTTAATAAAGCATAGGATAAAACAACATAATTACAATTTAATAAAGCATAGGATAAAACAACATAAATAAAATTTAATAAAGCATAGGATAAAACAACATAAATACAATTTAATAAAGCATATGATAAAACAACATAAATACAATTTAATAAAGCATAGGTTAAAACAACATAAATACAATTTAATAAAGCATAGGTTAAAACAACATAAATACAATTTAATAAAGCATAGGATAAAACAACATAAATAAAATTTAATAAAGCATAGGATAAAACAACATAAATACAATTTAATAAAGCATAGGATAAAACAACATAAATACAATTTAATAAAGCATAGGATAAAACAACATAAATACAATTTAATAAAGCATAGGATAAAACAACATAAATACAATTTAATAAAGCATAGGATAAAACAACATAAATAAAATTTAATAAAGCATAGGTTAAAATAACATAAATACAATTTAGTAAAGCATAGGACAAAACAACATAAAAACAATTTAATAAAGCATAGTTTAAAACAACATAAATACAATTTAATAAAGCATAGGATAAAACCACGGAATTACAATTTAATAAAGCATAGGATAAAACAACATAAATACAATTTAATAAAGCATAGGACAAAACAACATAAATACAATTTAATAAAGCATAGGATAAAACAACATAAATACAAATTAATGAAACATAGGATAAACAACATAAATACAATTTAATAAAGCATAGGATAAACAACATAAATACAATTTAATAAAGCATAGGCTAAAACTACATAAACACAATTTAATAAAGCTTAGGATAAAACAAAGTAAATACAATATAATAAAGCATAGGATAAAACAACATAAATTCAATTTAATAAAGCATAGGATAAAACAACATAAATACAATTTAATAAAGCATAAGATAAAACAACATGAATACAATTTAATAAAGCATAGGTTAAAACAACATAAATACAATTTAATAAAGCATAGGATAAAACAACATAAATACAATTTAATAAAGCATAGGATAAAACAACATAAATACAATTTAATAGAGTATAGCATAGAATAAAACAACATAAATACAATTTAATAAAGCATAGGATTAAACAACATAAATACTATTTAATAAAGCATAGGATAAAACCACATAAATACAATTTAATAAAGCACAGGATAAAACAACATAAATTCAATTTAATAAAGCATAGGATAAAACAACATAAATACAATTTAATAAAACACAGGATAAAATAAATAAAATTTAATAAAGCATAGGATAAAACAACATAAATAAAATTTAATAAAGCATAGGATAAAACAACATAAATACAATTTAATAAAGCATAGGATAAAACAACATAAATAAAATTTAATAAAGCATAGGATAAAACAACATAAATACAATTTAATAAAGCATAGGTTAAAACAACATAAATACAATTTAATAAAGCATAGGTTAAAACAACATAAATACAATTTAATAAAGCATAGGATAAAACAACATAAATAACATTTAATAAAGCATACGATAAAACAACATAAATACAATTTAATAAAGCATAGGATAAAACAACATAAATACAATTTAATAAAGCATAGGATAAAACAACATAAATACAATTTAATAAAGCATAGGATAAAACAACATAAATAAAATTTAATAAAGCATAGGATAAAACAACATAAATAAAATTTAATAAAGCATAGGTTAAAATAACATAAATACAATTTAATAAAGCATAGGACAAAACAACATAAAAACAATTTAATAAAGCATAGTTTAAAACAACATAAATACAATTTAATAAAGCATAGGATAAAACCACAGAATTACAATTTAATAAAGCATAGGATAAAACAACATAAATACAATTTAATAAAGCATAGGACAAAACAACATAAATACAATTTAATAAAGCATAGGATAAAACAACATAAATACAATTTAATGAAACATAGGATAAACAACATAAATACAATTTAATAAAGCATAGGATAAACAACATAAATACAATTTAATAAAGCATATTCTAAAACTACATAAATACAATTTAATAAAGCTTAGGATAAAACAAAGTAAATACAATATAATAAAGCATAGGATAAAACAACATAAATTCAATTTAATAAAGCATAGGATAAAACAACATAAATACAATTTAATAAAGCATAAGATAAAACAACATGAATACAATTTAATAAAGCATAGGTTAAAACAACATAAATACAATTTAATAAAGCATAGGATAAAACAACATAAATACAATTTAATAAAGCATAGGATAAAACAACATAAATACAATTTAATAAAGCATAGGATAAAACAACATAAATAAAATTTAATAAAGCATAGGATAAAACAACATAAATACAATTTAATAAAGCATAGGTTAAAACAACATAAATACAATTTAATAAAGCACAGGATAAAACAACATAAATACAATTTAGTAAAGCATAGGTCAAAATAACATAAATACAATTTAATAAAGCATAGGATAAAACAACATAAATACAATTTAATAAAGCATAAGATAAAACAACATGAATACAATTTAATAAAGCATAGGTTTAAACAACATAAATACAATTTAATAAAGCATAGGATAAAACAACATAAATACAATTTAATAAAGCATAGGTTAAAACAACATAAATACAATTTAATAAAGCACAGGATAAAACAACATAAATACAATTTAATAAAGCATAAGACAAAAAAACATAAATACAATTTAATAAAGCATATGTTAAAGCAACATAAAAACAATTTAATAAAGCATAGGTTAAAACAACATAAATACAATTTAATAAAGCATAGGATAAAACAACATAAATAAAATTTAATAAAGCTTAGGATAAAACAACATAAATACAATTTAATAAAGCATAGGATAAAACAACATAAATACAATTTAATAAAGCATAGGATAAAACAACATAAATACAATTTAATAGAGCATAGGCTAAAACAACATAAATACAATTTATAAAGCATAGGATAAAACAACATAAATGCAATTTAATAAAGCATAGAATAAAACAACATAAATACAATTTAATAAAGCATAGGTTAAAACAACATAAATACAATTTAATAAAGCATAGGACAAAACAACATAAAAACAATTTAATAAAGCATAGTTTAAAACAACATAAATACAATTTAATAAAGCATAGGATAAAACCACAGAATTACAACTTAATAAAGCATAGGATAAAACAACATAAATACAATTTAATAAAGCATAGGACAAAACAACATAAATACAATTTAATAAAGCATAGGATAAAACAACATAAATACAATTTAATGAAACATAGGATAAACAACATAAATACAATTTAATAAAGCATAGGATAAACAACATAAATACAATTTAATAAAGCATAGGCTAAAACTACATAAATACAATTTAATAAAGCTTAGGATAAAACAAAGTAAATACAATATAATAAAGCATAGGATAAAACAACATGAATACAATTTAATAAAGCATAGGTTAAAACAACATAAATACAATTTAATAAAGCATAGGATAAAACAACATAAATACAATTTAATAAAGCATAGGTTAAAACAACATAAATACAATTTAATAAAGCACAGGATAAAACAACATAAATACAATTTAATAAAGCATAAGACAAAAAAACATAAATACAATTTAATAAAGCATATGTTAAAGCAACATAAATACAATTTAATAAAGCATAGGTTAAAACAACATAAATACAATTTAATAAAGCATAGGATAAAACAACATAAATACAATTTAATAAAGCTTAGGATAAAACAACATAAATACAATTTAATAAAGCATAGGATAAAACAACATAAATACAATTAAATAAAGCATAGGATAAAACAACATAAATACAATTTAATAGAGCATAGGCTAAAACAACATAAATACAATTTATAAAGCATAGGATAAAACAACATAAATACAATTTAATAAAGCATAGAATAAAACAACATAAATACAATTTAATAAAGCATAGGATTAAACAACATAAATACTATTTAATAAAGCATAGGATAAAACCACATAAATACAATTTAATAAAGCACAGGATAAAACAACATAAATAAAATTTAATAAAGCATAGGATACAACAACATAAATACAATTTAGTAAAGCATAGGTCAAAATAACATAAATACAATTTACTAAAGCTTAGGATAAAACAACATAAATACAATTTAATAAAGCATAGGATAAAACAACATAAATACAATTTAATAAAGCATAGGATAAAACAACATATATTCAATTTAATAAAGCATAGGTTAAAACAATATAAATACAATTTAATAAAGCACAGGATAAAACAACATAAATACAATTTAGTAAAGCATAGGTCAAAATAACATAAATACAATTTAATAAAGCATAGGATAAAACAACATAAATACAATTTAATAATGCATAGGTTAAAACAACATAAATACAGTTTAATAAAGCATAGGATAAAACAACATAAATACAATTTAATAAAGCATAGGATAAAACAACATAAATAAAATTTAACAAAGCATAGGATAAAACAACATAAATACAATTTAATAAAGCATAGGCTAAAACTACATAAATACAATTTAATAAAGCATAGGATAAAACAAATTAAATACAATATAATAAAGCATAGGATAAAACAACATAAATTCAATTTAATAAAGCATAGGATAAAACAACATAAAAACAATTTAATAAAGCATAAGATAAAACAACATGAATACAATTTAATAAAGCATAGGATAAAACAACATGAATACAATTTAATAAAGCATAGGTTAAAACAACATAAATACAATTTAATAAAGCATAGGATAAAACAACATAAATTCAATTTAATAAAGCATAGGATAAAACAACATAAATACAATTTAATAAAACACAGGATAAAACAAAATATATAAAATTTAATAAAGCATAGGATAAAACAAAATAAATAAAATTTAATAAAGCATAGGATAAAACAACATAATTACAATTTAATAAAGCATAGGATAAAACAACATAAATAAAATTTAATAAAGCATAGGATAAAACAACATAAATACAATTTAATAAAGCATATGATAAAACAACATAAATACAATTTAATAAAGCATAGGTTAAAACAACATAAATACAATTTAATAAAGCATAGGTTAAAACAACATAAATACAATTTAATAAAGCATAGGATAAAACAACATAAATAAAATTTAATAAAGCATAGGATAAAACAACATAAATACAATTTAATAAAGCATAGGATAAAACAACATAAATACAATTTAATAAAGCATAGGATAAAACAACATAAATACAATTTAATAAAGCATAGGATAAAACAACATAAATACAATTTAATAAAGCATAGGATAAAACAACATAAATAAAATTTAATAAAGCATAGGTTAAAATAACATAAATACAATTTAGTAAAGCATAGGACAAAACAACATAAAAACAATTTAATAAAGCATAGTTTAAAACAACATAAATACAATTTAATAAAGCATAGGATAAAACCACGGAATTACAATTTAATAAAGCATAGGATAAAACAACATAAATACAATTTAATAAAGCATAGGACAAAACAACATAAATACAATTTAATAAAGCATAGGATAAAACAACATAAATACAAATTAATGAAACATAGGATAAACAACATAAATACAATTTAATAAAGCATAGGATAAACAACATAAATACAATTTAATAAAGCATAGGCTAAAACTACATAAACACAATTTAATAAAGCTTAGGATAAAACAAAGTAAATACAATATAATAAAGCATAGGATAAAACAACATAAATTCAATTTAATAAAGCATAGGATAAAACAACATAAATACAATTTAATAAAGCATAAGATAAAACAACATGAATACAATTTAATAAAGCATAGGTTAAAACAACATAAATACAATTTAATAAAGCATAGGATAAAACAACATAAATACAATTTAATAAAGCATAGGATAAAACAACATAAATACAATTTAATAAAGCATAGGATAAAACAACATAAATACAATTTAATAAAGCATAGGATAAAACAACATAAATACAATTTAATAAAGCATAGGTTAAAACAACATAAATACAATTTAATAAAGCATAGGATAAAACAACATAAATACAATTTAATAAAGCATAGGACAAAACAACATAAATACAATTTAATAAAGCATAGGATAAAACAACATAAATACAAATTAATGAAACATAGGATAAACAACATAAATACAATTTAATAAAGCATAGGATAAACAACATAAATACAATTTAATAAAGCATAGGCTAAAACTACATAAACACAATTTAATAAAGCTTAGGATAAAACAAAGTAAATACAATATAATAAAGCATAGGATAAAACAACATAAATTCAATTTAATAAAGCATAGGATAAAACAACATAAATACAATTTAATAAAGCATAAGATAAAACAACATGAATACAATTTAATAAAGCATAGGTTAAAACAACATAAATACAATTTAATAAAGCATAGGATAAAACAACATAAATACAATTTAATAAAGCATAGGATAAAACAACATAAATACAATTTAATAGAGCATAGCATAGAATAAAACAACATAAATACAATTTAATAAAGCATAGGATTAAACAACATAAATACTATTTAATAAAGCATAGGATAAAACCACATAAATACAATTTAATAAAGCACAGGATAAAACAACATAAATTCAATTTAATAAAGCATAGGATAAAACAACATAAATACAATTTAATAAAACACAGGATAAAATAAATAAAATTTAATAAAGCATAGGATAAAACAACATAAATAAAATTTAATAAAGCATAGGATAAAACAACATAAATACAATTTAATAAAGCATAGGATTAAACAACATAAATAAAATTTAATAAAGCATAGGATAAAACAACATAAATACAATTTAATAAAGCATATGATAAAACAACATAAATACAATTTAATAAAGCATAGGTTAAAACAACATAAATACAATTTAATAAAGCATAGGTTAAAACAACATAAATACAATTTAATAAAGCATAGGATAAAACAACATAAATAAAATTTAATAAAGCATACGATAAAACAACATAAATACAATTTAATAAAGCATAGGATAAAACAACATAAATACAATTTAATAAAGCATAGGATAAAACAACATAAATACAATTTAATAAAGCATAGGATAAAACAACATAAATACAATTTAATAAAGCATAGGATAAAACAACATAAATAAAATTTAATAAAGCATAGGTTAAAATAACATAAATACAATTTAATAAAGCATAGGACAAAACAACATAAAAACAATTTAATAAAGCATAGTTTAAAACAACATAAATACAATTTAATAAAGCATAGGATAAAACCACAGAATTACAATTTAATAAAGCATAGGATAAAACAACATAAATACAATTTAATAAAGCATAGGACAAAACAACATAAATACAATTTAATAAAGCATAGGATAAAACAACATAAATACAATTTAATGAAACATAGGATAAACAACATAAATACAATTTAATAAAGCATAGGATAAACAACATAAATACAATTTAATAAAGCATATTCTAAAACTACATAAATACAATTTAATAAAGCTTAGGATAAAACAAAGTAAATACAATATAATAAAGCATAGGATAAAACAACATAAATTCAATTTAATAAAGCATAGGATAAAACAACATAAATACAATTTAATAAAGCATAAGATAAAACAACATGAATACAATTTAATAAAGCATAGGTTAAAACAACATAAATACAATTTAATAAAGCATAGGATAAAACAACATAAATACAATTTAATAAAGCATAGGATAAAACAACATAAATACAATTTAATAAAGCATAGGATAAAACAACATAAATAAAATTTAATAAAGCATAGGATAAAACAACATAAATACAATTTAATAAAGCATAGGTTAAAACAACATAAATACAATTTAATAAAGCACAGGATAAAACAACATAAATACAATTTAGTAAAGCATAGGTCAAAATAACATAAATACAATTTAATAAAGCATAGGATAAAACAACATAAATACAATTTAATAAAGCATAAGATAAAACAACATGAATACAATTTAATAAAGCATAGGTTAAAACAACATAAATACAATTTAATAAAGCATAGGATAAAACAACATAAATACAATTTAATAAAGCATAGGTTAAAACAACATAAATACAATTTAATAAAGCACAGGATAAAACAACATAAATACAATTTAATAAAGCATAAGACAAAAAAACATAAATACAATTTAATAAAGCATATGTTAAAGCAACATAAAAACAATTTAATAAAGCATAGGTTAAAACAACATAAATACAATTTAATAAAGCATAGGATAAAACAACATAAATAAAATTTAATAAAGCTTAGGATAAAACAACATAAATACAATTTAATAAAGCATAGGATAAAACAACATAAATACAATTTAATAAAGCATAGGATAAAACAACATAAATACAATTTAATAGAGCATAGGCTAAAACAACATAAATACAATTTATAAAGCATAGGATAAAACAACATAAATGCAATTTAATAAAGCATAGAATAAAACAACATAAATACAATTTAATAAAGCATAGGTTAAAACAACATAAATACAATTTAATAAAGCATAGGTTAAAACAACATAAATACAATTTAATAAAGCATAGGACAAAACAACATAAAAACAATTTAATAAAGCATAGTTTAAAACAACATAAATACAATTTAATAAAGCATAGGATAAAACCACAGAATTACAACTTAATAAAGCATAGGATAAAACAACATAAATACAATTTAATAAAGCATAGGACAAAACAACATAAATACAATTTAATAAAGCATAGGATAAAACAACATAAATACAATTTAATGAAACATAGGATAAACAACATAAATACAATTTAATAAAGCATAGGATAAACAACATAAATACAATTTAATAAAGCATAGGCTAAAACTACATAAATACAATTTAATAAAGCTTAGGATAAAACAAAGTAAATACAATATAATAAAGCATAGGATAAAACAACATGAATACAATTTAATAAAGCATAGGTTAAAACAACATAAATACAATTTAATAAAGCATAGGATAAAACAACATAAATACAATTTAATAAAGCATAGGTTAAAACAACATAAATACAATTTAATAAAGCACAGGATAAAACAACATAAATACAATTTAATAAAGCATAAGACAAAAAAACATAAATACAATTTAATAAAGCATATGTTAAAGCAACATAAATACAATTTAATAAATCATAGGTTAAAACAACATAAATACAATTTAATAAAGCATAGGATAAAACAACATAAATACAATTTAATAAAGCTTAGGATAAAACAACATAAATACAATTTAATAAAGCATAGGATAAAACAACATAAATACAATTAAATAAAGCATAGGATAAAACAACATAAATACAATTTAATAGAGCATAGGCTAAAACAACATAAATACAATTTATAAAGCATAGGATAAAACAACATAAATACAATTTAATAAAGCATAGAATAAAACAACATAAATACAATTTAATAAAGCATAGGATTAAACAACATAAATACTATTTAATAAAGCATAGGATAAAACCACATAAATACAATTTAATAAAGCACAGGATAAAACAACATAAATAAAATTTAATAAAGCATAGGATACAACAACATAAATACAATTTAGTAAAGCATAGGTCAAAATAACATAAATACAATTTACTAAAGCTTAGGATAAAACAACATAAATACAATTTAATAAAGCATAGGATAAAACAACATAAATACAATTTAATAAAGCATAGGATAAAACAACATATATTCAATTTAATAAAGCATAGGTTAAAACAATATAAATACAATTTAATAAAGCACAGGATAAAACAACATAAATACAATTTAGTAAAGCATAGGTCAAAATAACATAAATACAATTTAATAAAGCATAGGATAAAACAACATAAATACAATTTAATAATGCATAGGTTAAAACAACATAAATACAGTTTAATAAAGCATAGGATAAAACAACATAAATACAATTTAATAAAGCATAGGATAAAACAACATAAATACAATTTAATAGAGCATAGCATAGAATAAAACAACATAAATACAATTTAATAAAGCATAGGATTAAACAACATAAATACTATTTAATAAAGCATAGGATAAAACCACATAAATACAATTTAATAAAGCACAGGATAAAACAACATAAATTCAATTTAATAAAGCATAGGATAAAACAACATAAATACAATTTAATAAAACACAGGATAAAATAAATAAAATTTAATAAAGCATAGGATAAAACAACATAAATAAAATTTAATAAAGCATAGGATAAAACAACATAAATACAATTTAATAAAGCATAGGATTAAACAACATAAATAAAATTTAATAAAGCATAGGATAAAACAACATAAATACAATTTAATAAAGCATATGATAAAACAACATAAATACAATTTAATAAAGCATAGGTTAAAACAACATAAATACAATTTAATAAAGCATAGGTTAAAACAACATAAATACAATTTAATAAAGCATAGGATAAAACAACATAAATAAAATTTAATAAAGCATACGATAAAACAACATAAATACAATTTAATAAAGCATAGGATAAAACAACATAAATACAATTTAATAAAGCATAGGATAAAACAACATAAATACAATTTAATAAAGCATAGGATAAAACAACATAAATACAATTTAATAAAGCATAGGATAAAACAACATAAATAAAATTTAATAAAGCATAGGTTAAAATAACATAAATACAATTTAATAAAGCATAGGACAAAACAACATAAAAACAATTTAATAAAGCATAGTTTAAAACAACATAAATACAATTTAATAAAGCATAGGATAAAACCACAGAATTACAATTTAATAAAGCATAGGATAAAACAACATAAATACAATTTAATAAAGCATAGGACAAAACAACATAAATACAATTTAATAAAGCATAGGATAAAACAACATAAATACAATTTAATGAAACATAGGATAAACAACATAAATACAATTTAATAAAGCATAGGATAAACAACATAAATACAATTTAATAAAGCATATTCTAAAACTACATAAATACAATTTAATAAAGCTTAGGATAAAACAAAGTAAATACAATATAATAAAGCATAGGATAAAACAACATAAATTCAATTTAATAAAGCATAGGATAAAACAACATAAATACAATTTAATAAAGCATAAGATAAAACAACATGAATACAATTTAATAAAGCATAGGTTAAAACAACATAAATACAATTTAATAAAGCATAGGATAAAACAACATAAATACAATTTAATAAAGCATAGGATAAAACAACATAAATACAATTTAATAAAGCATAGGATAAAACAACATAAATAAAATTTAATAAAGCATAGGATAAAACAACATAAATACAATTTAATAAAGCATAGGTTAAAACAACATAAATACAATTTAATAAAGCACAGGATAAAACAACATAAATACAATTTAGTAAAGCATAGGTCAAAATAACATAAATACAATTTAATAAAGCATAGGATAAAACAACATAAATACAATTTAATAAAGCATAAGATAAAACAACATGAATACAATTTAATAAAGCATAGGTTAAAACAACATAAATACAATTTAATAAAGCATAGGATAAAACAACATAAATACAATTTAATAAAGCATAGGTTAAAACAACATAAATACAATTTAATAAAGCACAGGATAAAACAACATAAATACAATTTAATAAAGCATAAGACAAAAAAACATAAATACAATTTAATAAAGCATATGTTAAAGCAACATAAAAACAATTTAATAAAGCATAGGTTAAAACAACATAAATACAATTTAATAAAGCATAGGATAAAACAACATAAATAAAATTTAATAAAGCTTAGGATAAAACAACATAAATACAATTTAATAAAGCATAGGATAAAACAACATAAATACAATTTAATAAAGCATAGGATAAAACAACATAAATACAATTTAATAGAGCATAGGCTAAAACAACATAAATACAATTTATAAAGCATAGGATAAAACAACATAAATGCAATTTAATAAAGCATAGAATAAAACAACATAAATACAATTTAATAAAGCATAGGTTAAAACAACATAAATACAATTTAATAAAGCATAGGTTAAAACAACATAAATACAATTTAATAAAGCATAGGACAAAACAACATAAAAACAATTTAATAAAGCATAGTTTAAAACAACATAAATACAATTTAATAAAGCATAGGATAAAACCACAGAATTACAACTTAATAAAGCATAGGATAAAACAACATAAATACAATTTAATAAAGCATAGGACAAAACAACATAAATACAATTTAATAAAGCATAGGATAAAACAACATAAATACAATTTAATGAAACATAGGATAAACAACATAAATACAATTTAATAAAGCATAGGATAAACAACATAAATACAATTTAATAAAGCATAGGCTAAAACTACATAAATACAATTTAATAAAGCTTAGGATAAAACAAAGTAAATACAATATAATAAAGCATAGGATAAAACAACATGAATACAATTTAATAAAGCATAGGTTAAAACAACATAAATACAATTTAATAAAGCATAGGATAAAACAACATAAATACAATTTAATAAAGCATAGGTTAAAACAACATAAATACAATTTAATAAAGCACAGGATAAAACAACATAAATACAATTTAATAAAGCATAAGACAAAAAAAAATAAATACAATTTAATAAAGCATATGTTAAAGCAACATAAATACAATTTAATAAATCATAGGTTAAAACAACATAAATACAATTTAATAAAGCATAGGATAAAACAACATAAATACAATTTAATAAAGCTTAGGATAAAACAACATAAATACAATTTAATAAAGCATAGGATAAAACAACATAAATACAATTAAATAAAGCATAGGATAAAACAACATAAATACAATTTAATAGAGCATAGGCTAAAACAACATAAATACAATTTATAAAGCATAGGATAAAACAACATAAATACAATTTAATAAAGCATAGAATAAAACAACATAAATACAATTTAATAAAGCATAGGATTAAACAACATAAATACTATTTAATAAAGCATAGGATAAAACCACATAAATACAATTTAATAAAGCACAGGATAAAACAACATAAATAAAATTTAATAAAGCATAGGATACAACAACATAAATACAATTTAGTAAAGCATAGGTCAAAATAACATAAATACAATTTACTAAAGCTTAGGATAAAACAACATAAATACAATTTAATAAAGCATAGGATAAAACAACATAAATACAATTTAATAAAGCATAGGATAAAACAACATATATTCAATTTAATAAAGCATAGGTTAAAACAATATAAATACAATTTAATAAAGCACAGGATAAAACAACATAAATACAATTTAGTAAAGCATAGGTCAAAATAACATAAATACAATTTAATAAAGCATAGGATAAAACAACATAAATACAATTTAATAATGCATAGGTTAAAACAACATAAATACAGTTTAATAAAGCATAGGATAAAACAACATAAATACAATTTAATAAAGCATAGGATAAAACAACATAAATAAAATTTAACAAAGCATAGGATAAAACAACATAAATACAATTTAATAAAGCATAGGCTAAAACTACATAAATACAATTTAATAAAGCATAGGATAAAACAAATTAAATACAATATAATAAAGCATAGGATAAAACAACATAAATTCAATTTAATAAAGCATAGGATAAAACAACATAAAAACAATTTAATAAAGCATAAGATAAAACAACATGAATACAATTTAATAAAGCATAGGATAAAACAACATGAATACAATTTAATAAAGCATAGGTTAAAACAACATAAATACAATTTAATAAAGCATAGGTTAAAACAACATAAATACAATTTAATAAAGCATAGGATAAAACAACATAAATAAAATTTAATAAAGCATAGGATAAAACAACATAAATACAATTTAATAAAGCATAGGATAAAACAACATAAATACAATTTAATAAAGCATAGGATAAAACAACATAAATACAATTTAATAAAGCATAGGATAAAACAACATAAATACAATTTAATAAAGCATAGGATAAAACAACATAAATAAAATTTAATAAAGCATAGGTTAAAATAACATAAATACAATTTAGTAAAGCATAGGACAAAACAACATAAAAACAATTTAATAAAGCATAGTTTAAAACAACATAAATACAATTTAATAAAGCATAGGATAAAACCACGGAATTACAATTTAATAAAGCATAGGATAAAACAACATAAATACAATTTAATAAAGCATAGGACAAAACAACATAAATACAATTTAATAAAGCATAGGATAAAACAACATAAATACAAATTAATGAAACATAGGATAAACAACATAAATACAATTTAATAAAGCATAGGATAAACAACATAAATACAATTTAATAAAGCATAGGCTAAAACTACATAAACACAATTTAATAAAGCTTAGGATAAAACAAAGTAAATACAATATAATAAAGCATAGGATAAAACAACATAAATTCAATTTAATAAAGCATAGGATAAAACAACATAAATACAATTTAATAAAGCATAAGATAAAACAACATGAATACAATTTAATAAAGCATAGGTTAAAACAACATAAATACAATTTAATAAAGCATAGGATAAAACAACATAAATACAATTTAATAAAGCATAGGATAAAACAACATAAATACAATTTAATAAAGCATAGGATAAAACAACATAAATACAATTTAATAAAGCATAGGACAAAACAACATAAAAACAATTTAATAAAGCATAGTTTAAAACAACATAAATACAATTTAATAAAGCATAGGATAAAACCACAGAATTACAACTTAATAAAGCATAGGATAAAACAACATAAATACAATTTAATAAAGCATAGGACAAAACAACATAAATACAATTTAATAAAGCATAGGATAAAACAACATAAATACAATTTAATGAAACATAGGATAAACAACATAAATACAATTTAATAAAGCATAGGATAAACAACATAAATACAATTTAATAAAGCATAGGCTAAAACTACATAAATACAATTTAATAAAGCTTAGGATAAAACAAAGTAAATACAATATAATAAAGCATAGGATAAAACAACATGAATACAATTTAATAAAGCATAGGTTAAAACAACATAAATACAATTCAATAAAGCATAGGATAAAACAACATAAATACAATTTAATAAAGCATAGGTTAAAACAACATAAATACAATTTAATAAAGCACAGGATAAAACAACATAAATACAATTTAATAAAGCATAAGACAAAAAAACATAAATACAATTTAATAAAGCATATGTTAAAGCAACATAAATACAATTTAATAAAGCATAGGTTAAAACAACATAAATACAATTTAATAAAGCATAGGATAAAACAACATAAATACAATTTAATAAAGCTTAGGATAAAACAACATAAATACAATTTAATAAAGCATAGGATAAAACAACATAAATACAATTAAATAAAGCATAGGATAAAACAACATAAATACAATTTAATAGAGCATAGGCTAAAACAACATAAATACAATTTATAAAGCATAGGATAAAACAACATAAATACAATTTAATAAAGCATAGAATAAAACAACATAAATACAATTTAATAAAGCATAGGATTAAACAACATAAATACTATTTAATAAAGCATAGGATAAAACCACATAAATACAATTTAATAAAGCACAGGATAAAACAACATAAATAAAATTTAATAAAGCATAGGATACAACAACATAAATACAATTTAGTAAAGCATAGGTCAAAATAACATAAATACAATTTACTAAAGCTTAGGATAAAACAACATAAATACAATTTAATAAAGCATAGGATAAAACAACATAAATACAATTTAATAAAGCATAGGATAAAACAACATATATTCAATTTAATAAAGCATAGGTTAAAACAATATAAATACAATTTAATAAAGCACAGGATAAAACAACATAAATACAATTTAGTAAAGCATAGGTCAAAATAACATAAATACAATTTAATAAAGCATAGGATAAAACAACATAAATACAATTTAATAATGCATAGGTTAAAACAACATAAATACAGTTTAATAAAGCATAGGATAAAACAACATAAATACAATTTAATAAAGCATAGGATAAAACAACATAAATAAAATTTAACAAAGCATAGGATAAAACAACATAAATACAATTTAATAAAGCATAGGCTAAAACTACATAAATACAATTTAATAAAGCATAGGATAAAACAAATTAAATACAATATAATAAAGCATAGGATAAAACAACATAAATTCAATTTAATAAAGCATAGGATAAAACAACATAAAAACAATTTAATAAAGCATAAGATAAAACAACATGAATACAATTTAATAAAGCATAGGATAAAACAACATGAATACAATTTAATAAAGCATAGGTTAAAACAACATAAATACAATTTAATAAAGCATAGGATAAAACAACATAAATTCAATTTAATAAAGCATAGGATAAAACAACATAAATACAATTTAATAAAACACAGGATAAAACAAAATAAATAAAATTTAATAAAGCATAGGATAAAACAAAATAAATAAAATTTAATAAAGCATAGGATAAAACAACATAATTACAATTTAATAAAGCATAGGATAAAACAACATTAATAAAATTTAATAAAGCATAGGATAAAACAACATAAATACAATTTAATAAAGCATATGATAAAACAACATAAATACAATTTAATAAAGCATAGGTTAAAACAACATAAATACAATTTAATAAAGCATAGGTTAAAACAACATAAATACAATTTAATAAAGCATAGGATAAAACAACATAAATAAAATTTAATAAAGCATAGGATAAAACAACATAAATACAATTTAATAAAGCATAGGATAAAACAACATAAATACAATTTAATAAAGCATAGGATAAAACAACATAAATACAATTTAATAAAGCATAGGATAAAACAACATAAATACAATTTAATAAAGCATAGGATAAAACAACATAAATAAAATTTAATAAAGCATAGGTTAAAATAACATAAATACAATTTAGTAAAGCATAGGACAAAACAACATAAAAACAATTTAATAAAGCATAGTTTAAAACAACATAAATACAATTTAATAAAGCATAGGATAAAACCACGGAATTACAATTTAATAAAGCATAGGATAAAACAACATAAATACAATTTAATAAAGCATAGGACAAAACAACATAAATACAATTTAATAAAGCATAGGATAAAACAACATAAATACAAATTAATGAAACATAGGATAAACAACATAAATACAATTTAATAAAGCATAGGATAAACAACATAAATACAATTTAATAAAGCATAGGCTAAAACTACATAAACACAATTTAATAAAGCTTAGGATAAAACAAAGTAAATACAATATAATAAAGCATAGGATAAAACAACATAAATTCAATTTAATAAAGCATAGGATAAAACAACATAAATACAATTTAATAAAGCATAAGATAAAACAACATGAATACAATTTAATAAAGCATAGGTTAAAACAACATAAATACAATTTAATAAAGCATAGGATAAAACAACATAAATACAATTTAATAAAGCATAGGATAAAACAACATAAATACAATTTAATAAAGCATAGGATAAAACAACATAAATACAATTTAATAAAGCATAGGATAAAACAACATAAATACAATTTAATAAAGCATAGGTTAAAACAACATAAATACAATTTAATAAAGCACAGGATAATACAACATAAATACAATTTAGTAAAGCATAGGTCAAAATAACATAAATACAATTTAATAAAGCATAGGATAAAACAACATAAATACAATTTAATAAAGCATAGGTTAAAACAACATAAATACAATTTAATAAAGCATAGGATAAAACAACATAAATACAATTTAATAAAGCATAGGATAAAACAACATAAATAAAATTTAATAAAGCATAGGATAAAACAACATAAATAAAAATTTAATAAAGCATAGGATAAAACAACATACATACAATTTAATGAAGCATAGGATAAAACAACATAAATACAATTTAATAAAGCATAGGATAAAACAACATAAATAAAATTTAATAAAGCATAGGTTAAAACAACATAAATACAATTTAATAAAGCATAGGATAAAACCACAGAAATACAATTTAATAAAGCATAGGATAAAACAACATAAATACAATTTAATAAAGCATAGGACAAAACAACATAAATACAATTTAATAAAGCAGAGGATAAAACAACATAAATACAATTTAATAAAGCATAGGCTAAAACTACATAAATACAATTTAATAAAGCATAGGATAAAACAAATTAAATACAATATAATAAGGCATAGGATAAAACAACATAAATTCAATTTAATAAAGCATAGGATAAAACAACATAAATACAATTTAATTAAGCATAAGATAAAACAACATGAATACAATTTAATAAAGCATAGGATAAAACAACATAAATACAATTTAATAAAGCATAGGTTAAAACAACATAAATACAATTTAATAAAGCATAGGATAAAACAACATAAATTCAATTTAATAAAGCATAGGATAAAACAACATAAATACAATTTAATAAAACACAGGATAAAACAAAATAAATAAAATTTAATAAAGCATAGGATAAAACAACATAAATAAAATTTAATAAAGCATAGGATAAAACAACATAAATACAATTTAATAAAGCATAGGATAAAACAACATAAATACAATTTAATAAAGCATAGGATAAAACCACGGAATTACAATTTAATAAAGCATAGGATAAAACAACATAAATACAATTTAATAAAGCATAGGACAAAACAACATAAATACAATTTAATAAAGCATAGGATAAAACAACATAAATACAAATTAATGAAACATAGGATAAACAACATAAATACAATTTAATAAAGCATAGGATAAACAACATAAATACAATTTAATAAAGCATAGGCTAAAACTACATAAACACAATTTAATAAAGCTTAGGATAAAACAAAGTAAATACAATATAATAAAGCATAGGATAAAACAACATAAATTCAATTTTATAAAGCATAGGATAAAACAACATAAATACAATTTAATAAAGCATAAGATAAAACAACATGAATACAATTTAATAAAGCATAGGTTAAAACAACATAAATACTATTTAATAAAGCATAGGATAAAACAACATAAATACAATTTAAAAAAGCATAGGATAAAACAACATAAATACAATTTAATAAAGCATAGGATAAAACAACATAAATACAATTTAATAAAGCATAGGATAAAACAACATAAATACAATTTAATAAAGCATAGGTTAAAACAACATAAATACAATTTAATAAAGCACAGGATAATACAACATAAATACAATTTAGTAAAGCATAGGTCAAAATAACATAAATACAATTTAATAAAGCATAGGATAAAACAACATAAATACAATTTAATAAAGCATAGGTTAAAACAACATAAATACAATTTAATAAAGCATAGGATAAAACAACATAAATACAATTTAATAAAGCATAGGATAAAACAACATAAATAAAATTTAATAAAGCATAGGATAAAACAACATAAATAAAAATTTAATAAAGCATAGGATAAAACAACATAAATACAATTTAATGAAGCATAGGATAAAACAACATAAATACAATTTAATAAAGCATAGGATAAAACAACATAAATACAATTTAATAAAGCATAGGATAAAACAACATAAATAAAATTTAATAAAGCATAGGTTAAAACAACATAAATACAATTTAATAAAGCATAGGATAAAACCACAGAAATACAATTTAATAAAGCATAGGATAAAACAACATAAATACAATTTAATAAAGCATAGGACAAAACAACATAAATACAATTTAATAAAGCAGAGGATAAAACAACATAAATACAATTTAATGAAACATAGGATAAACAACATAAATACAATTTAATAAAGCATAGGATAAAACAACATAAATACAATTTAATAAAGCATAGGCTAAAACTACATAAATACAATTTAATAAAGCATAGGATAAAACAAATTAAATACAATATAATAAGGCATAGGATAAAACAACATAAATTCAATTTAATAAAGCATAGGATAAAACAACATAAATACAATTTAATTAAGCATAAGATAAAACAACATGAATACAATTTAATAAAGCATAGGATAAAACAACATAAATACAATTTAATAAAGCATAGGTTAAAACAACATAAATACAATTTAATAAAGCATAGGATAAAACAACATAAATTCAATTTAATAAAGCATAGGATAAAACAACATAAATACAATTTAATAAAACACAGGATAAAACAAAATAAAAAAAAATTAATAAAGCATAGGATAAAACAACATAAATAAAATTTAATAAAGCATAGGATAAAACAACATAAATACAATTTAATAAAGCATAGGATAAAACAACATAAATAAAATTTAATAAAGCATAGGATAAAACAACATAAATACAATTTAATAAAGCATATGATAAAACAACATAAATACAATTTAATAAAGCATAGGTTAAAACAACATAAATACAATTTAATAAAGCATAGGTTAAAACAACATAAATACAATTTAATAAAGCATAGGATAAAACAACATAAATTAAATTTAATAAAGCATAGGATAAAACAACATAAATACAATTTAATAAAGCATAGGATAAAACAACATAAATACAATTTAATAAAGCATAGGATAAAGCAACATAAATACAATTTAATAAAGCATAGGATAAAACAACATAAATACAATTTAATAAAGCATAGGATAAAACAACAAAAATAAAATTTAATAAAGCATAGGTTAAAATAACATAAATACAATTTAATAAAGCATAGGACAAAACAACATAAAAACTATTTAATAAAGCATAGTTTAAAACAACATAAATACAATTTAATAAAGCATAGGATAAAACCACAGAATTACAATTTAATAAAGCATAGGATAAAACAGCATAAATACAATTTAATAAAGCATAGGACAAAACAACATAAATACAATTTAATAAAGCATAGGATAAAACAACATAAATACAATTTAATGAAACATAGGATAAACAACATAAATACAATTTAATAAAGCATAGGATAAACAACATAAATACAATATAATAAAGCATAGGATAAAACAACATAAATTCAATTTAATAAAGCATAGGATAAAACAACATAAATACAATTTAATAAAGCATAAGATAAAACAACATGAATACAATTTAATAAAGCATAGGTTAAAACAACATAAATACAATTTAATAAAGCATAGGATAAAACAACATAAATACAATTTAATAAAGCATAGGTTAAAACAACATAAATACAATTTAATAAAGCACAGGATAAAACAACATAAATACAATTTAATAAAGCATAAGACAAAAAAACATAAATACAATTTAATAAAGCATATGTTAAAGCAACATAAATACAATTTAATAAAGCATAGGTTAAAACAACATAAATACAATTTAATAAAGCATAGGATAAAACAACATAAATACAATTTAATAAAGCATAGGATAAAACAACATAAATAAAATTTAATAAAGCATAGGTTAAAATAACATAAATACAATTTAATAAAGCATAGGACAAAACAACATAAAAACAATTTAATAAAGCATAGGATAAAACAACATAAATACAATTTAATAAAGCATAGGATAAAACCACGGAATTACAATTTAATAAAGCATAGGATAAAACAACATAAATACAATTTAATAAAGCATAGGCTAAAACTACATAAATACAATTTAATAAAGCATAGGATAAAACAAATTAAATACAATATAATAAGGCATAGGATAAAACAACATAAATAAAATTTAATAAAGCATAGGATAAAACAACATAAATACAATTTAATAAAGCATATGATAAAACAACATAAATACAATTTAATAAAGCATAGGTTAAAACAACATAAATACAATTTAATAAAGCATAGGTTAAAACAACATAAATACAATTTAATAAACCATAGGATAAAACAACATAAATAAAATTTAATAAAGCATAGGATAAAACAACATAAATACAATTTAATAAAGCATAGGATAAAACAACATAAATACAATTTAATAAAGCATAGGATAAAACAACATAAATACAATTTAATAAAGCATAGGTTAAAACAACATAAATACAATTTAATAAAGCACAGGATAAAACAACATAAATACAATTTAATAAAGCATAAGACAAAAAAACATAAATACAATTTAATAAAGCATATGTTAAAGCAACATAAATACAATTTAATAAAGCATAGGTTAAAACAACATAAATACAATTTAATAAAGCATAGG
Source organism: Phyllobates terribilis (assembly GCF_046119375.1). NCBI lineage: Eukaryota > Metazoa > Chordata > Amphibia > Anura > Dendrobatidae > Phyllobates > Phyllobates terribilis. The sequence continues at coordinate 374,556 of NW_027362780.1, forward strand.
ATAAAACAACATAAATACAATTTAATAAAGCTTAGGATAAAACAACATAAATACAATTTAATAAAGCATAGGATAAAACAACATAAATACAATTTAATAAAGCATAGGATAAAACAACATAAATACAATTTAATAAAGCATAGGTTAAAACAACATAAATACAATTTAATAAAGCATAGGACAAAACAACATAAATACAATTTAATAAAGCATAGGTTAAAACAACATAAATACAAGTTAATAAAGCATAGGATAAAACAACATAAATAAAATTTAATAAAGCATAGGATAAAACAACATAAATAAAATTTAATAAAGCATAGGTTAAAATAACATAAATACAATTTAATAAAGCATAGGACAAAACAACATAAAAACTATTTAATAAAGCATAGTTTAAAACAACATAAATACAATTTAATAAAGCATAGGATAAAACCACAGAATTACAATTTAATAAAGCATAGGATAAAACAACATAAATACAATTTAATAAAGCATAGGACAAAACAACATAAATACAATTTAATAAAGCATAGGATAAAACAACATAAATACAATTTAATGAAACATAGGATAAACATCATAAATACAATTTAATAAAGCATAGGATAAACAACATAAATACAATTTAATAAAGCATAGGCTAAAACTACATAAATACAATTTAATAAAGCTTAGGATAAAACAAAGTAAATACAATATAATAAAGCATAGGATAAAACAACATAAATTCAATTTAATAAAGCATAGGATAAAACAACATAAATACAATTTAATAAAGCATAAGATAAAACAACATAAATACAATTTAATAAAGCATAGGCTAAAACTACATAAATACAATTTAATAAAGCTTAGGATAAAACAAAGTAAATACAATATAATAAAGCATAGGATAAAACAACATAAATTCAATTTAATAAAGCATAGGATAAAACAACATAAATACAATTTAATAAAGCATAAGATAAAACAACATGAATACAATTTAATAAAGCATAGGTTAAAACAACATAAATACAATTTAATAAAGCATAGGATAAAACAACATAAGTACAATTTAATAAAGCATAGGTTAAAACAACATAAATACAATTTAATAAAGCACAGGATAAAACAACATAAATACAATTTAATAAAGCATAAGACAAAAAAACATAAATACAATTTAATAAAGCATATGTTAAAGCAACATAAATACAATTTAATAAAGCATAGGCTAAAACTACATAAATACAATTTAATAAAGCTTAGGATAAAACAAAGTAAATACAATATAATAAAGCATAGGATAAAACAACATAAATTCAATTTAATAAAGCATAGGTTAAAACAACATAAATACAATTTAATAGAGCATAGGCTAAAACAACATAAATACAATTTATAAAGCATAGGATAAAACAACATAAATACAATTTAATAAAGCATAGAATAAAACAACATAAATACAATTTAATAAAGCATAGGATTAAACAACATAAATACTATTTAATAAAGCATAGGATAAAACCACATCAATACAATTTAATAAAGCACAGGATAAAACAACATAAATAAAATTTAATAAAGCATAGGATACAACAACATAAATACAATTTAATAAAGCATAGGATAAAACAACATAAATAAAATTTAATAAAGCATAGGATAAAACAACATAAATTCAATTTAATAAAGCATAGGATAAAACAACATAAATACAATTTAATAAAGCATAGGTTAAAACAACATAAATACAATTTAATAAAGCATAGGTTAAAACAACATAAATACAATTTAATAAAGCATAGGTTAAAACAACATAAATACAATTTAATAAAGCATAGGACAAAACAACATAAATACAATTTAATAAAGCATAGGTTAAAACAACATAAATACAAGTTAATAAAGCATAGGATAAAACAACATAAATAAAATTTAATAAAGCATAGGATAAAACAACATAAATAAAATTTAATAAAGCATAGGTTAAAATAACATAAATACAATTTAATAAAGCATAGGACAAAACAACATAAAAACTATTTAATAAAGCATAGTTTAAAACAACATAAATACAATTTAATAAAGCATAGGATAAAACCACAGAATTACAATTTAATAAAGCATAGGATAAAACAACATAAATACAATTTAATGAAACATAGGATAAACATCATAAATACAATTTAATAAAGCATAGGTTAAAACAACATAAATACAATTTAATAAAGCATAGGATAAAACAACATAAATACAATTTCATAGAGCATAGGCTAAAACAACATAAATACAATTTATAAAGCATAGGATAAAACAACATAAATACAATTTAATAAAGCATAGAATAAAACAACATAAATACAATTTAATAAAGCATAGGATTAAACAACATAAATACTATTTAATAAAGCATAGGATAAAACCACATCAATACAATTTAATAAAGCACAGTATAAAACAACATAAATAAAATTTAATAAAGCATAGGATACAACAACATAAATACAATTTAGTAAAGCATAGGTCAAAATAACATAAATGCAATTTAATAAAGCATAGGATAAAACAACATAAATACAATTTAATAAAGCATAGGATAAAACAACATAAATAAAATTTAATAAAGCATAGGATAAAACAACATAAATTCAATTTAATAAAGCATAGGATAAAACAACATAAATACAATTTAATAAAGCATAGGTTAAAACAACATAAATACAATTTAATAAAGCATAGGTTAAAACAACATAAATACAATTTAATAAAGCATAGGTTAAAACAACATAAATACAATTTAATAAAGCATAGGACAAAACAACATAAATACAATTTAATAAAGCATAGGTTAAAACAACATAAATACAAGTTAATAAAGCATAGGATAAAACAACATAAATAAAATTTAATAAAGCATAGGATAAAACAACATAAATACAATTTAATAAAGCATAGGACAAAACAACATAAATACAACTTAATAAAGCATAGGATAAAACAACATAAATACAATTTAATGAAACATAGGATAAACAACATAAATACAATTTAATAAAGCATAGGAAAAACAACATAAATACAATTTAATAAAGCATAGGCTAAAACTACATAAATACAATTTAATAAAGCTTAGGATAAAACAAATTAAATACAATATAATAAAGCATAGGATAAAACAACATAAATTAAATTTAATAAAGCATAGGATAAAACAACATAAATACAATTTAATAAAGCATAAGATAAAACAACATGAATACAATTTAATAAAGCATAGGTTAAAACAGCATAAATACAATTTAATAAAGCATAGGATAAAACTACATAAATACAATTTAATAAAGCATAGGATAAAACAACATAAATACAATTTAATAAAGCATAGGCTAAAACTACATAAATACAATTTAATAAAGCTTAGGATAAAACAAAGTAAATACAATATAATAAAGCATAGGATAAAACAACATAAATTCAATTTAATAAAGCATAGGATAAAACAACATAAATACAATTTAATAAAGCATAAGATAAAACAACATGAATACAATTTAATAAAGCATAGGTTAAAACAACATAAATACAATTTAATAAAGCATAGGATAAAACAACATAAATACAATTTAATAAAGCATAGGTTAAAACAACATAAATACAATTTAATAAAGCACAGGATAAAACAACATAAATACAATTTAATAAAGCATAAGACAAAAAAACATAAATACAATTTAATAAAGCATATGTTAAAGCAACATAAATACAATTTAATAAAGCATAGGTTAAAACAACATAAATACAATTTAATAAAGCATAGGATAAAACAACATAAATACAAGTTAATAAAGCTTAGGATAAAACAACATAAATACAATTTAATAAAGCATAGGATAAAACAACATAAATACAATTTAATAAAGCATAGGATAAAACAACATAAATACAATTTAATAGAGCATAGGCTAAAACAACATACATACAATTTATAAAGCATAGGATAAAACAACATAAATACAATTTAATAAAGCATAGAATAAAACAACATAAATACAATTTAATAAAGCATAGGATTAAACAACATAAATACTATTTAATAAAGCATAGGATAAAACCACATCAATACAATTTAATAAAGCACAGGATAAAACAACATAAATAAAATTTAATAAAGCATAGGATACAACAACATAAATACAATTTAGTAAAGCATAGGTCAAAATAACATAAATGCAATTTAATAAAGCATAGGATAAAACAACATAAATACAATTTAATAAAGCATAGGATAAAACAACATAAATAAAATTTAATAAAGCATAGGATAAAACAACATAAATTCAATTTAATAAAGCATAGGATAAAACAACATACATACAATTTAATAAAGCATAGGTTAAAACAACATAAATACAATTTAATAAAGCATAGGTTAAAACAACATAAATACAATTTAATAAAGCATAGGTTAAAACAACATAAATACAATTTAATAAAGCATAGGACAAAACAACATAAATACAATTTAATAAAGCATAGGTTAAAACAACATAAATACAAGTTAATAAAGCATAGGATAAAACAACATAAATAAAATTTAATAAAGCATAGGATAAAACAACATAAATACAATTTAATAAAGCATAGGACAAAACAACATAAATACAACTTAATAAAGCATATGATAAAACAACATAAATACAATTTAATGAAACATAGGATAAACAACATAAATACAATTTAATAAAGCATAGGAAAAACAACATAAATACAATTTAATAAAGCATAGGCTAAAACTACATAAATACAATTTAATAAAGCTTAGGATAAAACAAATTAAAAACAATATAATAAAGCATAGGATAAAACAACATAAATTCAATTTAATAAAGCATAGGATAAAACAACCTAAATACAATTTAATAAAGCATAAGATAAAACAACATGAATACAATTTAATAAAGCATAGGTTAAAACAGCATAAATACAATTTAATAAAGCATAGGATAAAACAACATAAATACAATTTAATAGAGCATAGGATAAAACAACATAAATACAATTTATAGAGCATAGGATAAAACAACATAAATACAATTTAATAAAGCATAGGATAAATCAACACAAATACAATTTAATAAAGCATAGGATTAAACAACATAAATACTATTTAATAAAGCATAGGATAAAACCACATAAATACAATTTAATAAAGCACAGGATAAAACAACATAAATACAATTTAATAAAGCATATGATAAAACAACATAAATACAATTTAATAAAGCATATGATAAAACAACATAAATACAATTTAATAAAGCATAGGTTAAAACAACATAAATACAATTTAATAAAGCATAGGATAAAACAACATAAATACAATTTAATAAAGCATAGGCTAAAACTACATAAATACAATTTAATAAAGCATAGGATAAAACAAATTAAATACAATGTAATAAAGCATAGGATAAAACAACATAAATTCAATTTAATAAAGCATAGGATAAAACAACATAAATAAAATTTAATAAAGCATAGGATAAAACAACATGAATACAATTTAATAAAGCTTAGGATAAAACAACATAAATAAAATTTAATAAAGCATAGGATAAAACAACATAAATACAATTTAATAAAGCATATGATAAAACAACATAAATACAATTTAATAAAGCATAGGATAAAACAACATAAATAAAATTTAATAAAGCATAGGATAAAACAACATAAATACAATTTAATAAAGCATAGGATAAAACAACATAAATACAATTTAATAAAGCATAGGATAAAACAACATAAATACAATTTAATAAAGCATAGGATAAAACAACATAAATACAATTTAATAAAGCATAGGATAAAACAACATAAATAAAATTTAATAAAGCATAAGTTAAAATAACATAAATACAATTTAATAAAGCATAGGACAAAACAACATAAAAACAATTTAATAAAGCATAGTTTAAAACAACATAAATACAATTTAATAAAGCATAGGATAAAACCACAGAATTACAATTTAATAAAGCATAGGATAAAACAACATAAAAACAATTTAATAAAGCATAGTTTAAAACAACATAAATACAATTTAATAAAGCATAGGATAAAACCACATAATTACAATTTAATAAAGCATAGGATAAACCAACATAAATACAATTTAATAAAGCATAGGATAAAACAACATAAATACAATTTAATGAAACATAGGATAAACAACATAAATACAATTTAATAAAGCATAGGATAAACAACATAAATAAAATTTAATAAAGCATAGGCTAAAACTACATAAATACAATTTAATAAAGCTTAGGATAAAACAAATTAAATACAATATAATAAAGCATAGGATAAAACAACATAAATACAATTTACTAAAGCATAGGATAAAACAACATAAATACAATTTAATAAAGCATAGGTTAAAACAACATAAATACAATTTAATAAAGCATAGGATAAAACAACATAAATACAATTTAATAAAGCATAGGATAAAACAACATAAATAAAATTTAATAAAGCATAGGATAAAACAACATAAATACAATTTAATAAAGCATAGGATAAAACAACATAAATACAATTTAATAAAGCATAGGATAAAACAACATAAATACAATTTAATAAAGCATAGGATAAAACAACATAAATACAATTTAATAAAGCATAGGATTAAACAACATAAATACTATTTAATAAAGCATAGGATAAAACCACATAAATACAATTTAATAAAGCACAGGATAAAACAACATAGATACAATTTAATTAAGCAAAGGATACAACAACATAAATACAATTTAGTAAAGCATAGGTCAAAATAACATAAATACAATTTAATAAAGCATAGGATAAAACAACATAAATACAATTTAATAAAGCATATTATAAAACAACATAAATAACATTTAATAAAGCATAGGATAAAACAACATAAATTCAATTTAATAAAGCATAGGATAAAACAACATAAATGCAATTTAATTAAGCATAGGTTAAAACAACATAAATACAATTTAATAAAGCATAGGACAAAACAACATAAATACTATTCAATAAAGCATAGGTTAAAACAACATAAATACAAGTTAATAAAGCATAGGATAAAACAACATAAATACAATTTAATAAAGCATAGGATAAAACAATATAAATAAAATTTAATAAAGCATAGGATAAAACAACATAAATAAAAATTTAATAAAGCATAGGATAAAACAAATTAAATACAATATAATAAAGCATAGGATAAAACAACATAAATTCAATTTAATAAAGCATAGGATAAAACAACATAAATACAATTTAATAAAGCATAAGATAAAACAACATGAATACAATTTAATAAAGCATAGGATAAAACAACATAAATACAATTTAATAGAGCATAGGATAAAACAACATAAATACAATTTATAAAGCATAGGATAAAACAACATAAATACAATTTAATAAAGCATAGGATAAAACAACATAAATACAATTTAATAAATCATAGGATAAAACAACATAAATACAATTTAATAAAGCATAGGATTAAACAACATAAATACTATTTAATAAAGCATAGGATAAAACCACATAAATACAATTTAATAAAGCACAGGATAAAACAACATAGATACAATTTAATTAAGCAAAGGATACAACAACATAAATACAATTTAGTAAAGCATAGGTCAAAATAACATAAATACAATTTAATAAAGCATAGGATAAAACAACATAAATACAATTTAATAAAGCATATGATAAAACAACATAAATACAATTTAATAAAGCATATGATAAAACAACATAAATACAATTTAATAAAGCATAGGTTAAAACAACATAAATACAATTTAATAAAGCATAGGATAAAACAACATAAATACAATTTAATAAAGCATAGGATAAAACAACATAAATAAAATTTAATAAAGCATAGGATAAAACAACATAAATACAATTTAATAAAGCATAGGATAAAACAACATAAATACAATTTAATAAAGCATAGGATAAAACAACATAAATACAATTTAATAAAGCATAGGATAAAACAACATAAATAAAATTTAATAAAGCATAAGTTAAAATAACATAAATACAATTTAATAAAGCATAGGACAAAACAACATAAAAACAATTTAATAAAGCATAGTTTAAAACAACATAAATACAATTTAATAAAGCATAGGATAAAACCACAGAATTACAATTTAATAAAGCATAGGATAAAACAACATAAAAACAATTTAATAAAGCATAGTTTAAAACAACATAAATACAATTTAATAAAGCATAGGATAAAACCACAGAATTACAATTTAATAAAGCATAGGATAAAACAACATAAATACAATTTAATAAAGCATAGGATAAAACAACATAAATACAATTTAATGAAACATAGGATAAACAACATAAATACAATTTAATAAAGCATAGGATAAACAACATAAATAAAATTTAATAAAGCATAGGCTAAAACTACATAAATACAATTTAATAAAGCTTAGGATAAAACAAATTAAATACAATATAATAAAGCATAGGATAAAACAACATAAATACAATTTACTAAAGCATAGGATAAAACAACATTAATGCAATTTAATAAAGCATAGGTTAAAACAACATGAATACAATTTAATAAAGCATAGGATAAAACAACATAAATACAATTTAATAAAGCATAGGATAAAACAACATAAATAAAATTTAATAAAGCATAGGATAAAACAACATAAATACAATTTAATAAAGCATAGGATAAAACAACAAAAATACAATTTAATAAAGCATAGGATAAAACAACATAAATACAATTTAATAAAGCATAGGATAAAACAACATAAATACAATTTAATAAAGCATAGGATAAAACAACATAAATACAATTTAATAAAGCATAGGATAAAACAACATAAATACAATTTAATAAAGCATAGGATAAAACAACATAAATACAATTTAATAAAGCATAGGATAAAACAACATAAAAACAATTTAATAAAGCATAGGATAAAACAACATAAATAAAATTTAGTAAAGCATAGGTTAAAACAACATAAATACAATTTAATAAACATAGGACAAAACAACATAAATACAATTTAATAAAGCATAGGATAAAACAACATAAATACAATTTAATAAAGCATAGGATAAAACAACATAAATAAAATTTAGTAAAGCATAGGTTAAAACAACATAAATACAATTTAATAAAGCATAGGACAAAACAACATAAATACAATTTAATAAAGCATAGTTTAAAACAACATAAATGCAATTTAATAAAGCATAGGATAAAACAACATAAATACAATTTAATAAAGCATATGTTAAACCAACATAAATACAATTTATTAAAGCATAAGATAAAACAACATGAATATAATTTAGTAAAGCATAAGATAAAACTACATGAATACAATTTAATAAAGCATAGGTTAAAACAACATAAATACAATTTAAGAAAGCATAGGATAAAACTACATAAATACATTTTAATAAAGCATAGGATAAAACAACATAAATACAATTTAATAAAGCATAGGTTAAAACAACATAAATACAATTTAATAAAGCATAGGACAAAACAACATAAATACAATTTAATAAAGCATAGGATAAAACAACATAAATACAATTTATAAAGCATAGGATAAAACAACATAAATACAATTTAATAAAGCATAGGATAAAACAACATTAATACAATTTAATAAAGCATAGGATAAAACAACATAAATACAATTTAATAAAGCATAGGCTAAAACTACATAAATACAATTTAATAAAGCATAGGATAAAACAAATTAAATACAATATAATAAAGCATAGGATAAAACAACATAAATTCAATTTAATAAAGCATAGGATAAAACAACATAAATACAATTTAATAAAGCATAAGATAAAACAACATAAATACAATTTAATAAAGCTTAGGATAAAACAACATAAATAAAATTTAATAAAGCATAGGATAAAACAACATAAATACAATTTAATAAAGCATATGATAAAACAACATAAATACAATTTAATAAAGCATATGATAAAACAACATAAATACAATTTAATAAAGCATAGGTTAAAACAACATAAATACAATTTAATAAAGCATAGGATAAAACAACATAAATACAATTTAATAAAGCATAGGCTAAAACTACATAAATACAATTTAATAAAGCATAGGATAAAACAAATTAAATACAATGTAATAAAGCATAGGATAAAACAACATAAATTCAATTTAATAAAGCATAGGATAAAACAACATAAATACAATTTAATAAAGCATATGATAAAACAACATAAATACAATTTAATAAAGCATAGGATAAAACAACATAAATAAAATTTAATAAAGCATAGGATAAAACAACATAAATACAATTTAATAAAGCATAGGATAAAACAACATAAATACAATTTAATAAAGCATAGGATAAAACAACATAAATACAATTTAATAAAGCATAGGATAAAACAACATAAATACAATTTAATAAAGCATAGGATAAAACAACATAAATAAAATTTAATAAAGCATAAGTTAAAATAACATAAATACAATTTAATAAAGCATAGGACAAAACAACATAAAAACAATTTAATAAAGCATAGTTTAAAACAACATAAATACAATTTAATAAAGCATAGGATAAAACCACAGAATTACAATTTAATAAAGCATAGGATAAAACAACATAAAAACAATTTAATAAAGCATAGTTTAAAACAACATAAATACAATTTAATAAAGCATAGGATAAAACCACATAATTACAATTTAATAAAGCATAGGATAAACCAACATAAATACAATTTAATAAAGCATAGGATAAAACAACATAAATACAATTTAATGAAACATAGGATAAACAACATAAATACAATTTAATAAAGCATAGGATAAACAACATAAATAAAATTTAATAAAGCATAGGCTAAAACTACATAAATACAATTTAATAAAGCTTAGGATAAAACAAATTAAATACAATATAATAAAGCATAGGATAAAACAACATAAATACAATTTACTAAAGCATAGGATAAAACAACATAAATACAATTTAATAAAGCATAGGTTAAAACAACATAAATACAATTTAATAAAGCATAGGATAAAACAACATAAATACAATTTAATAAAGCATAGGATAAAACAACATAAATAAAATTTAATAAAGCATAGGATAAAACAACATAAATACAATTTAATAAAGCATAGGATAAAACAACATAAATACAATTTAATAAAGCATAGGATAAAACAACATAAATACAATTTAATAAAGCATAGGATAAAACAACATAAATACAATTTAATAAAGCATAGGATTAAACAACATAAATACTATTTAATAAAGCATAGGATAAAACCACATAAATACAATTTAATAAAGCACAGGATAAAACAACATAGATACAATTTAATTAAGCAAAGGATACAACAACATAAATACAATTTAGTAAAGCATAGGTCAAAATAACATAAATACAATTTAATAAAGCATAGGATAAAACAACATAAATACAATTTAATAAAGCATATTATAAAACAACATAAATAACATTTAATAAAGCATAGGATAAAACAACATAAATTCAATTTAATAAAGCATAGGATAAAACAACATAAATGCAATTTAATTAAGCATAGGTTAAAACAACATAAATACAATTTAATAAAGCATAGGACAAAACAACATAAATACTATTCAATAAAGCATAGGTTAAAACAACATAAATACAAGTTAATAAAGCATAGGATAAAACAACATAAATACAATTTAATAAAGCATAGGATAAAACAATATAAATAAAATTTAATAAAGCATAGGATAAAACAACATAAATAAAAATTTAATAAAGCATAGGATAAAACAAATTAAATACAATATAATAAAGCATAGGATAAAACAACATAAATTCAATTTAATAAAGCATAGGATAAAACAACATAAATACAATTTAATAAAGCATAAGATAAAACAACATGAATACAATTTAATAAAGCATAGGATAAAACAACATAAATACAATTTAATAGAGCATAGGATAAAACAACATAAATACAATTTATAAAGCATAGGATAAAACAACATAAATACAATTTAATAAAGCATAGGATAAAACAACATAAATACAATTTAATAAATCATAGGATAAAACAACATAAATACAATTTAATAAAGCATAGGATTAAACAACATAAATACTATTTAATAAAGCATAGGATAAAACCACATAAATACAATTTAATAAAGCACAGGATAAAACAACATAGATACAATTTAATTAAGCAAAGGATACAACAACATAAATACAATTTAGTAAAGCATAGGTCAAAATAACATAAATACAATTTAATAAAGCATAGGATAAAACAACATAAATACAATTTAATAAAGCATATGATAAAACAACATAAATACAATTTAATAAAGCATATGATAAAACAACATAAATACAATTTAATAAAGCATAGGTTAAAACAACATAAATACAATTTAATAAAGCATAGGATAAAACAACATAAATACAATTTAATAAAGCATAGGATAAAACAACATAAATAAAATTTAATAAAGCATAGGATAAAACAACATAAATACAATTTAATAAAGCATAGGATAAAACAACATAAATACAATTTAATAAAGCATAGGATAAAACAACATAAATACAATTTAATAAAGCATAGGATAAAACAACATAAATACAATTTAATAAAGCATAGGATAAAACAACATAAATAAAATTTAATAAAGCATAAGTTAAAATAACATAAATACAATTTAATAAAGCATAGGACAAAACAACATAAAAACAATTTAATAAAGCATAGTTTAAAACAACATAAATACAATTTAATAAAGCATAGGATAAAACCACAGAATTACAATTTAATAAAGCATAGGATAAAACAACATAAAAACAATTTAATAAAGCATAGTTTAAAACAACATAAATACAATTTAATAAAGCATAGGATAAAACCACAGAATTACAATTTAATAAAGCATAGGATAAAACAACATAAATACAATTTAATAAAGCATAGGATAAAACAACATAAATACAATTTAATGAAACATAGGATAAACAACATAAATACAATTTAATAAAGCATAGGATAAACAACATAAATAAAATTTAATAAAGCATAGGCTAAAACTACATAAATACAATTTAATAAAGCTTAGGATAAAACAAATTAAATACAATATAATAAAGCATAGGATAAAACAACATAAATACAATTTACTAAAGCATAGGATAAAACAACATAAATACAATTTAATAAAGCATAGGTTAAAACAACATAAATACAATTTAATAAAGCATAGGATAAAACAACATAAATACAATTTAATAAAGCATAGGATAAAACAACATAAATAAAATTTAATAAAGCATAGGATAAAACAACATAAATTCAATTTAATAAAGTATAGGATAAAACAACATAAATACAATTTAATAAAGCATAGGATAAAACAACATAAATACAATTTAATAAAGCATAGGATAAAACAACATAAATACAATTTAATAAAGCATAGGATTAAACAACATAAATACTATTTAATAAAGCATAGGATAAAACCACATAAATACAATTTAATAAAGCACAGGATAAAACAACATAGATACAATTTAATTAAGCAAAGGATACAACAACATAAATACAATTTAGTAAAGCATAGGTCAAAATAACATAAATACAATTTAATAAAGCATAGGATAAAACAACATAAATACAATTTATAAAGCATAGGATAAAACAACATAAATACAATTTAATAAAGCATAGGATAAAACAACATAAATACAATTTAATAAATCATAGGATAAAACAACATAAATACAATTTAATAAAGCATAGGATTAAACAACATAAATACTATTTAATAAAGCATAGGATAAAACCACATAAATACAATTTAATAAAGCACAGGATAAAACAACATAGATACAATTTAATTAAGCAAAGGATACAACAACATAAATACAATTTAGTAAAGCATAGGTCAAAATAACATAAATACAATTTAATAAAGCATAGGATAAAACAACATAAATACAATTTAATAAAGCATAGGATAAAACAACATAAATAACATTTAATAAAGCATAGGATAAAACAACATAAATAAAAATTTAATAAAGCAAAGGATAAAACAACATAAATACAATTTAATAAAGCATAGGATAAAACAACATAAATACAATTTAATAAAGCATATGATAAAACAACATAAATACAATTTAATAAAGCATAGGATAAAACAACATAAATACAATTTAATAAAGCATAGGTTAAAACAACATAAATACAATTTAGTAAAGCATAGGATAAAACACCATAAATTCAATTTAATAAAGCATAGGATAAAACAACATAAATACAATTTAATAAAGCACAGGATAAAACAAAATTAATAAAATTTAATAAAGCATAGGATAAAACAACATAAATAAAATTTAATAAAGCATAGGATAAAACAACATAAATACAATTTAATAAAGCTTAGGATAAAACAACATAAATAAAATTTAATAAAGCATAGGATAAAACAACATAAATACAATTTAATAAAGCATATGATAAAACAACATAAATACAATTTAATAAAGCATATGATAAAACAACATAAATACAATTTAATAAAGCATAGGTTAAAACAACATAAATACAATTTAATAAAGCATAGGATAAAACAACATAAATACAATTTAATAAAGCATAGGATAAAACAACATAAATAAAATTTAATAAAGCATAGGATAAAACAACATAAATACAATTTAATAAAGCATAGGATAAAACCACAGAATTACAATTTAATAAAGCATAGGATAAAACAACATAAAAACAATTTAATAAAGCATAGTTTAAAACAACATAAATACAATATAATAAAGCATAGGATAAAACCACAGAATTACAATTTAATAAAGCATAGGATAAAACAACATAAATACAATTTAATAAAGCATAGGATAAAACAACATAAATACAATTTAATGAAACATATTATAAACAACATAAATACAATTTAATAAAGCATAGGATAAACAACATAAATAAAATTTAATAAAGCATAGGCTAAAACTACATAAATACAATTTAATAAAGCATAGGTTAAAACAACATGAATATAATTTAGTAAAGCATAAGATAAAACAACATGAATACAATTTAATAAAGCATAGGTTAAAACAACATAAATACCATTTAAGAAAGCATAGGATAAAACTACATAAATACATTTTAATAAAGCATAGGATAAAACAACATTAATACAATTTAATAAAGCATAGGTTAAAACAACATAAATAAAATTTAATAAAGCATAGGATAAAACAACATAAATACAATTTAATAAAGCATATGATAAAACAACATAAATACAATTTAATAAAGCATATGATAAAACAACATAAATACAATTTAATAAAGCATAGGTTAAAACAACATAAATACAATTTAATAAAGCATAGGATAAAACAACATAAATACAATTTAATAAAGCATAGGATAAAACAACATAAATAAAATTTAATAAAGCATAGGATAAAACAACATAAATACAATTTAATAAAGCATAGGATAAAACAACATAAATACAATTTAATAAAGCATAGGATAAAACAACATAAATACAATTTAATAAAGCATAGGATAAAACAACATAAATACAATTTAATAAAGCATAGGATAAAACAACATAAATAAAATTTAATGAAGCATAAGTTAAAATAACATAAATACAATTTAATAAAGCATAAGATAAAACAACATGAATACAATTTAATAAAGCATAGGATAAAACAACATAAATACAATTTAATAGAGCATAGGATAAAACAACATAAATACAATTTATAAAGCATAGGATAAAACAACATAAATACAATTTAATAAAGCATAGGATAAAACAACATAAATACAATTTAATAAATCATAGGATAAAACAACATAAATACAATTTTATAAAGCATAGGATTAAACAACATAAATACTATTTAATAAAGCATAGGATAAAACCACATAAATACAATTTAATAAAGCACAGGATAAAACAACATAGATACAATTTAATTAAGCAAAGGATACAACAACATAAATACAATTTAGTAAAGCATAGGTCAAAATAACATAAATACAATTTAATAAAGCATAGGATAAAACAACATAAATACAATTTAATAAAGCATATGATAAAACAACATAAATAACATTTAATAAAGCATAGGATAATACAACATAAATTCAATTTAATAAAGCATAGGATAAAACAACATAAATGCAATTTAATTAAGCATAGGTTAAAACAACATAAATACAATTTAATAAAGCATAGGACAAAACAACATAAATACAATTCAATAAAGCATAGGTTAAAACAACATAAATACAAGTTAATAAAGCATAGGATAAAACAACATAAATACAATTTAATAAAGCATAGGATAAAACAATATAAATAAAATTTAATAAAGCATAGGATAAAACAACATAAATAAAAATTTAACAAAGCATAGGATAAAACAGCATAAATACAATTTAATAAAGCATAGGATAAAACAACATAAATACAATTTAATAAAGCATAGGATAAAACAACATAAATACAATTTAATAAAGCATAGGATAAAACAACATAAATAAAATTTAATAAAGCATAGGATAAAACAACATAAATACAATTTAATAAAGCATAGGATAAAACAACATAAATACAATTTAATAAAGCATAGGATAAAACAACATAAATACAATTTAATAAAGCATAGGATAAAACAACATAAATACAATTTAATAAAGCATAGGATAAAACAACATAAATAAAATTTAATAAAGCATAAGTTAAAATAACATAAATACAATTTAATAAAGCATAGGACAAAACAACATAAAAACAATTTAATAAAGCATAGTTTAAAACAACATAAATACAATTTAATAAAGCATAGGATAAAACCACAGAATTACAATTTAATAAAGCATAGGATAAAACAACATAAAAACAATTTAATAAAGCATAGTTTAAAACAACATAAATACAATTTAATAAAGCATAGGATAAAACCACATAATTACAATTTAATAAAGCATAGGATAAACCAACATAAATACAATTTAATAAAGCATAGGATAAAACAACATAAATACAATTTAATGAAACATAGGATAAACAACATAAATACAATTTAATAAAGCATAGGATAAACAACATAAATAAAATTTAATAAAGCATAGGCTAAAACTACATAAATACAATTTAATAAAGCTTAGGATAAAACAAATTAAATACAATATAATAAAGCATAGGATAAAACAACATAAATACAATTTACTAAAGCATAGGATAAAACAACATAAATACAATTTAATAAAGCATAGGTTAAAACAACATAAATACAATTTAATAAAGCATAGGATAAAACAACATAAATACAATTTAATAAAGCATAGGATAAAACAACATAAATAAAATTTAATAAAGCATAGGATAAAACAACATAAATACAATTTAATAAAGCATAGGATAAAACAACATAAATACAATTTAATAAAGCATAGGATAAAACAACATAAATACAATTTAATAAAGCATAGGATAAAACAACATAAATACAATTTAATAAAGCATAGGATTAAACAACATAAATACTATTTAATAAAGCATAGGATAAAACCACATAAATACAATTTAATAAAGCACAGGATAAAACAACATAGATACAATTTAATTAAGCAAAGGATACAACAACATAAATACAATTTAGTAAAGCATAGGTCAAAATAACATAAATACAATTTAATAAAGCATAGGATAAAACAACATAAATACAATTTAATAAAGCATATTATAAAACAACATAAATAACATTTAATAAAGCATAGGATAAAACAACATAAATTCAATTTAATAAAGCATAGGATAAAACAACATAAATGCAATTTAATTAAGCATAGGTTAAAACAACATAAATACAATTTAATAAAGCATAGGACAAAACAACATAAATACTATTCAATAAAGCATAGGTTAAAACAACATAAATACAAGTTAATAAAGCATAGGATAAAACAACATAAATACAATTTAATAAAGCATAGGATAAAACAATATAAATAAAATTTAATAAAGCATAGGATAAAACAACATAAATAAAAATTTAATAAAGCATAGGATAAAACAAATTAAATACAATATAATAAAGCATAGGATAAAACAACATAAATTCAATTTAATAAAGCATAGGATAAAACAACATAAATACAATTTAATAAAGCATAAGATAAAACAACATGAATACAATTTAATAAAGCATAGGATAAAACAACATAAATACAATTTAATAGAGCATAGGATAAAACAACATAAATACAATTTATAAAGCATAGGATAAAACAACATAAATACAATTTAATAAAGCATAGGATAAAACAACATAAATACAATTTAATAAATCATAGGATAAAACAACATAAATACAATTTAATAAAGCATAGGATTAAACAACATAAATACTATTTAATAAAGCATAGGATAAAACCACATAAATACAATTTAATAAAGCACAGGATAAAACAACATAGATACAATTTAATTAAGCAAAGGATACAACAACATAAATACAATTTAGTAAAGCATAGGTCAAAATAACATAAATACAATTTAATAAAGCATAGGATAAAACAACATAAATACAATTTAATAAAGCATATGATAAAACAACATAAATACAATTTAATAAAGCATATGATAAAACAACATAAATACAATTTAATAAAGCATAGGTTAAAACAACATAAATACAATTTAATAAAGCATAGGATAAAACAACATAAATACAATTTAATAAAGCATAGGATAAAACAACATAAATAAAATTTAATAAAGCATAGGATAAAACAACATAAATACAATTTAATAAAGCATAGGATAAAACAACATAAATACAATTTAATAAAGCATAGGATAAAACAACATAAATACAATTTAATAAAGCATAGGATAAAACAACATAAATACAATTTAATAAAGCATAGGATAAAACAACATAAATAAAATTTAATAAAGCATAAGTTAAAATAACATAAATACAATTTAATAAAGCATAGGACAAAACAACATAAAAACAATTTAATAAAGCATAGTTTAAAACAACATAAATACAATTTAATAAAGCATAGGATAAAACCACAGAATTACAATTTAATAAAGCATAGGATAAAACAACATAAAAACAATTTAATAAAGCATAGTTTAAAACAACATAAATACAATTTAATAAAGCATAGGATAAAACCACAGAATTACAATTTAATAAAGCATAGGATAAAACAACATAAATACAATTTAATAAAGCATAGGATAAAACAACATAAATACAATTTAATGAAACATAGGATAAACAACATAAATACAATTTAATAAAGCATAGGATAAACAACATAAATAAAATTTAATAAAGCATAGGCTAAAACTACATAAATACAATTTAATAAAGCTTAGGATAAAACAAATTAAATACAATATAATAAAGCATAGGATAAAACAACATAAATACAATTTACTAAAGCATAGGATAAAACAACATAAATACAATTTAATAAAGCATAGGTTAAAACAACATAAATACAATTTAATAAAGCATAGGATAAAACAACATAAATACAATTTAATAAAGCATAGGATAAAACAACATAAATAAAATTTAATAAAGCATAGGATAAAACAACATAAATTCAATTTAATAAAGTATAGGATAAAACAACATAAATACAATTTAATAAAGCATAGGATAAAACAACATAAATACAATTTAATAAAGCATAGGATAAAACAACATAAATACAATTTAATAAAGCATAGGATTAAACAACATAAATACTATTTAATAAAGCATAGGATAAAACCACATAAATACAATTTAATAAAGCACAGGATAAAACAACATAGATACAATTTAATTAAGCAAAGGATACAACAACATAAATACAATTTAGTAAAGCATAGGTCAAAATAACATAAATACAATTTAATAAAGCATAGGATAAAACAACATAAATACAATTTATAAAGCATAGGATAAAACAACATAAATACAATTTAATAAAGCATAGGATAAAACAACATAAATACAATTTAATAAATCATAGGATAAAACAACATAAATACAATTTAATAAAGCATAGGATTAAACAACATAAATACTATTTAATAAAGCATAGGATAAAACCACATAAATACAATTTAATAAAGCACAGGATAAAACAACATAGATACAATTTAATTAAGCAAAGGATACAACAACATAAATACAATTTAGTAAAGCATAGGTCAAAATAACATAAATACAATTTAATAAAGCATAGGATAAAACAACATAAATACAATTTAATAAAGCATAGGATAAAACAACATAAATAACATTTAATAAAGCATAGGATAAAACAACATAAATAAAAATTTAATAAAGCAAAGGATAAAACAACATAAATACAATTTAATAAAGCATAGGATAAAACAACATAAATACAATTTAATAAAGCATATGATAAAACAACATAAATACAATTTAATAAAGCATAGGATAAAACAACATAAATACAATTTAATAAAGCATAGGTTAAAACAACATAAATACAATTTAGTAAAGCATAGGATAAAACACCATAAATTCAATTTAATAAAGCATAGGATAAAACAACATAAATACAATTTAATAAAGCACAGGATAAAACAAAATTAATAAAATTTAATAAAGCATAGGATAAAACAACATAAATAAAATTTAATAAAGCATAGGATAAAACAACATAAATACAATTTAATAAAGCTTAGGATAAAACAACATAAATAAAATTTAATAAAGCATAGGATAAAACAACATAAATACAATTTAATAAAGCATATGATAAAACAACATAAATACAATTTAATAAAGCATATGATAAAACAACATAAATACAATTTAATAAAGCATAGGTTAAAACAACATAAATACAATTTAATAAAGCATAGGATAAAACAACATAAATACAATTTAATAAAGCATAGGATAAAACAACATAAATAAAATTTAATAAAGCATAGGATAAAACAACATAAATACAATTTAATAAAGCATAGGATAAAACCACAGAATTACAATTTAATAAAGCATAGGATAAAACAACATAAAAACAATTTAATAAAGCATAGTTTAAAACAACATAAATACAATATAATAAAGCATAGGATAAAACCACAGAATTACAATTTAATAAAGCATAGGATAAAACAACATAAATACAATTTAATAAAGCATAGGATAAAACAACATAAATACAATTTAATGAAACATATTATAAACAACATAAATACAATTTAATAAAGCATAGGATAAACAACATAAATAAAATTTAATAAAGCATAGGCTAAAACTACATAAATACAATTTAATAAAGCATAGGTTAAAACAACATGAATATAATTTAGTAAAGCATAAGATAAAACAACATGAATACAATTTAATAAAGCATAGGTTAAAACAACATAAATACCATTTAAGAAAGCATAGGATAAAACTACATAAATACATTTTAATAAAGCATAGGATAAAACAACATTAATACAATTTAATAAAGCATAGGTTAAAACAACATAAATAAAATTTAATAAAGCATAGGATAAAACAACATAAATACAATTTAATAAAGCATATGATAAAACAACATAAATACAATTTAATAAAGCATATGATAAAACAACATAAATACAATTTAATAAAGCATAGGTTAAAACAACATAAATACAATTTAATAAAGCATAGGATAAAACAACATAAATACAATTTAATAAAGCATAGGATAAAACAACATAAATAAAATTTAATAAAGCATAGGATAAAACAACATAAATACAATTTAATAAAGCATAGGATAAAACAACATAAATACAATTTAATAAAGCATAGGATAAAACAACATAAATACAATTTAATAAAGCATAGGATAAAACAACATAAATACAATTTAATAAAGCATAGGATAAAACAACATAAATAAAATTTAATGAAGCATAAGTTAAAATAACATAAATACAATTTAATAAAGCATAAGATAAAACAACATGAATACAATTTAATAAAGCATAGGATAAAACAACATAAATACAATTTAATAGAGCATAGGATAAAACAACATAAATACAATTTATAAAGCATAGGATAAAACAACATAAATACAATTTAATAAAGCATAGGATAAAACAACATAAATACAATTTAATAAATCATAGGATAAAACAACATAAATACAATTTTATAAAGCATAGGATTAAACAACATAAATACTATTTAATAAAGCATAGGATAAAACCACATAAATACAATTTAATAAAGCACAGGATAAAACAACATAGATACAATTTAATTAAGCAAAGGATACAACAACATAAATACAATTTAGTAAAGCATAGGTCAAAATAACATAAATACAATTTAATAAAGCATAGGATAAAACAACATAAATACAATTTAATAAAGCATATGATAAAACAACATAAATAACATTTAATAAAGCATAGGATAATACAACATAAATTCAATTTAATAAAGCATAGGATAAAACAACATAAATGCAATTTAATTAAGCATAGGTTAAAACAACATAAATACAATTTAATAAAGCATAGGACAAAACAACATAAATACAATTCAATAAAGCATAGGTTAAAACAACATAAATACAAGTTAATAAAGCATAGGATAAAACAACATAAATACAATTTAATAAAGCATAGGATAAAACAATATAAATAAAATTTAATAAAGCATAGGATAAAACAACATAAATAAAAATTTAACAAAGCATAGGATAAAACAGCATAAATACAATTTAATAAAGCATAGGATAAAACAACATAAATACAATTTAATAAAGCATAGGATAAAACAACATAAATACAATTTAATAAAGCATAGGATAAAACAACATAAATACAATTTAATTAAGCATAGGTTAAAACAACATAAATACAATTTAATAAAGCATAGGATAAATCAACATAAATACAATTTAATAAAGCATAAGATAAAACAACATGAATACAATTTTTTAAAGCATAGGATAAAACAACATAAATACAATTTAATAAAGCATAGGTTAAACAACATAAATACAATTTAATAAAGCATAGGATAAAACAACATAAATTCAATTTAATAAAGCATAGGATAAAACAACATAAATACAATTTAATAAAGCACAGGATAAAACAAAATTAATAAAATTTAATAAAGCATAGGATAAAACAACATAAATACAATTTAATAAAGCATATGATAAAACAACATAAATACAATTTAATAAAGCATATGATAAAACAACATAAATACAATTTAATAAAGCATAGGTTAAAACAACATAAATACAATTTAATAAAGCATAGGATAAAACAACATAAATACAATTTAATAAAGCATAGGATAAAACAACATAAATAAAATTTAATAAAGCATAGGATAAAACAACATAAATACAATTTAATAAAGCATAGGATAAAACAACATAAATACAATTTAATAAAGCATAGGATAAAACAACATAAATACAATTTAATAAAGCATAGGATAAAACAACATAAATACAATTTAATAAAGCATAGGATAAAACAACATAAATAAAATTTAATAAAGCATAAGTTAAAATAACATAAATACAATTTAATAAAGCATAGGACAAAACAACATAAAAACAATTTAATAAAGCATAGTTTAAAACAACATAAATACAATTTAATAAAGCATAGGATAAAACCACAGAATTACAATTTAATAAAGCATAGGATAAAACAACATAAAAACAATTTAATAAAGCATAGTTTAAAACAACATAAATACAATTTAATAAAGCATAGGATAAAACCACAGAATTACAATTTAATAAAGCATAGGATAAAACAACATAAATACAATTTAATAAAGCATAGGATAAAACAACATAAATACAATTTAATGAAACATAGGATAAACAACATAAATACAATTTAATAAAGCATAGGATAAACAACATAAATAAAATTTAATAAAGCATAGGCTAAAACTACATAAATACAATTTAATAAAGCTTAGGATAAAACAAATTAAATACAATATAATAAAGCATAGGATAAAACAACATAAATACAATTTACTAAAGCATAGGATAAAACAACATTAATGCAATTTAATAAAGCATAGGTTAAAACAACATGAATACAATTTAATAAAGCATAGGATAAAACAACATAAATACAATTTAATAAAGCATAGGATAAAACAACATAAATAAAATTTAATAAAGCATAGGATAAAACAACATAAATACAATTTAATAAAGCATAGGATAAAACAACAAAAATACAATTTAATAAAGCATAGGATAAAACAACATAAATACAATTTAATAAAGCATAGGATAAAACAACATAAATACAATTTAATAAAGCATAGGATAAAACAACATAAATACAATTTAATAAAGCATAGGATAAAACAACATAAATACAATTTAATAAAGCATAGGATAAAACAACATAAATACAATTTAATAAAGCATAGGATAAAACAACATAAAAACAATTTAATAAAGCATAGGATAAAACAACATAAATAAAATTTAGTAAAGCATAGGTTAAAACAACATAAATACAATTTAATAAACATAGGACAAAACAACATAAATACAATTTAATAAAGCATAGGATAAAACAACATAAATACAATTTAATAAAGCATAGGATAAAACAACATAAATAAAATTTAGTAAAGCATAGGTTAAAACAACATAAATACAATTTAATAAAGCATAGGACAAAACAACATAAATACAATTTAATAAAGCATAGTTTAAAACAACATAAATGCAATTTAATAAAGCATAGGATAAAACAACATAAATACAATTTAATAAAGCATATGTTAAACCAACATAAATACAATTTATTAAAGCATAAGATAAAACAACATGAATATAATTTAGTAAAGCATAAGATAAAACTACATGAATACAATTTAATAAAGCATAGGTTAAAACAACATAAATACAATTTAAGAAAGCATAGGATAAAACTACATAAATACATTTTAATAAAGCATAGGATAAAACAACATAAATACAATTTAATAAAGCATAGGTTAAAACAACATAAATACAATTTAATAAAGCATAGGACAAAACAACATAAATACAATTTAATAAAGCATAGGATAAAACAACATAAATACAATTTATAAAGCATAGGATAAAACAACATAAATACAATTTAATAAAGCATAGGATAAAACAACATTAATACAATTTAATAAAGCATAGGATAAAACAACATAAATACAATTTAATAAAGCATAGGCTAAAACTACATAAATACAATTTAATAAAGCATAGGATAAAACAAATTAAATACAATATAATAAAGCATAGGATAAAACAACATAAATTCAATTTAATAAAGCATAGGATAAAACAACATAAATACAATTTAATAAAGCATAAGATAAAACAACATAAATACAATTTAATAAAGCTTAGGATAAAACAACATAAATAAAATTTAATAAAGCATAGGATAAAACAACATAAATACAATTTAATAAAGCATATGATAAAACAACATAAATACAATTTAATAAAGCATATGATAAAACAACATAAATACAATTTAATAAAGCATAGGTTAAAACAACATAAATACAATTTAATAAAGCATAGGATAAAACAACATAAATACAATTTAATAAAGCATAGGCTAAAACTACATAAATACAATTTAATAAAGCATAGGATAAAACAAATTAAATACAATGTAATAAAGCATAGGATAAAACAACATAAATTCAATTTAATAAAGCATAGGATAAAACAACATAAATAAAATTTAATAAAGCATAGGATAAAACAACATGAATACAATTTAATAAAGCTTAGGATAAAACAACATAAATAAAATTTAATAAAGCATAGGATAAAACAACATAAATACAATTTAATAAAGCATATGATAAAACAACATAAATACAATTTAATAAAGCATAGGATAAAACAACATAAATAAAATTTAATAAAGCATAGGATAAAACAACATAAATACAATTTAATAAAGCATAGGATAAAACAACATAAATACAATTTAATAAAGCATAGGATAAAACAACATAAATACAATTTAATAAAGCATAGGATAAAACAACATAAATACAATTTAATAAAGCATAGGATAAAACAACATAAATAAAATTTAATAAAGCATAAGTTAATATAACATAAATACAATTTAATAAAGCATAGGACAAAACAACATAAAAACAATTTAATAAAGCATAGTTTAAAACAACATAAATACAATTTAATAAAGCATAGGATAAAACCACAGAATTACAATTTAATAAAGCATAGGATAAAACAACATAAAAACAATTTAATAAAGCATAGTTTAAAACAACATAAATACAATTTAATAAAGCATAGGATAAAACCACATAATTACAATTTAATAAAGCATAGGATAAACCAACATAAATACAATTTAATAAAGCATAGGATAAAACAACATAAATACAATTTAATGAAACATAGGATAAACAACATAAATACAATTTAATAAAGCATAGGATAAACAACATAAATAAAATTTAATAAAGCATAGGCTAAAACTACATAAATACAATTTAATAAAGCTTAGGATAAAACAAATTAAATACAATATAATAAAGCATAGGATAAAACAACATAAATACAATTTACTAAAGCATAGGATAAAACAACATAAATACAATTTAATAAAGCATAGGTTAAAACAACATAAATACAATTTAATAAAGCATAGGATAAAACAACATAAATACAATTTAATAAAGCATAGGATAAAACAACATAAATAAAATTTAATAAAGCATAGGATAAAACAACATAAATACAATTTAATAAAGCATAGGATAAAACAACATAAATACAATTTAATAAAGCATAGGATAAAACAACATAAATACAATTTAATAAAGCATAGGATAAAACAACATAAATACAATTTAATAAAGCATAGGATTAAACAACATAAATACTATTTAATAAAGCATAGGATAAAACCACATAAATACAATTTAATAAAGCACAGGATAAAACAACATAGATACAATTTAATTAAGCAAAGGATACAACAACATAAATACAATTTAGTAAAGCATAGGTCAAAATAACATAAATACAATTTAATAAAGCATAGGATAAAACAACATAAATACAATTTAATAAAGCATATTATAAAACAACATAAATAACATTTAATAAAGCATAGGATAAAACAACATAAATTCAATTTAATAAAGCATAGGATAAAACAACATAAATGCAATTTAATTAAGCATAGGTTAAAACAACATAAATACAATTTAATAAAGCATAGGACAAAACAACATAAATACTATTCAATAAAGCATAGGTTAAAACAACATAAATACAAGTTAATAAAGCATAGGATAAAACAACATAAATACAATTTAATAAAGCATAGGATAAAACAATATAAATAAAATTTAATAAAGCATAGGATAAAACAACATAAATAAAAATTTAATAAAGCATAGGATAAAACAAATTAAATACAATATAATAAAGCATAGGATAAAACAACATAAATTCAATTTAATAAAGCATAGGATAAAACAACATAAATACAATTTAATAAAGCATAAGATAAAACAACATGAATACAATTTAATAAAGCATAGGATAAAACAACATAAATACAATTTAATAGAGCATAGGATAAAACAACATAAATACAATTTATAAAGCATAGGATAAAACAACATAAATACAATTTAATAAAGCATAGGATAAAACAACATAAATACAATTTAATAAATCATAGGATAAAACAACATAAATACAATTTAATAAAGCATAGGATTAAACAACATAAATACTATTTAATAAAGCATAGGATAAAACCACATAAATACAATTTAATAAAGCACAGGATAAAACAACATAGATACAATTTAATTAAGCAAAGGATACAACAACATAAATACAATTTAGTAAAGCATAGGTCAAAATAACATAAATACAATTTAATAAAGCATAGGATACAACAACATAAATACAATTTAGTAAAGCATAGGTCAAAATAACATAAATACAATTTAATAAAGCATAGGATAAAACAACATAAATACAATTTAATAAAGCATAGGATAAAACAACATAAATAAAATTTAATAAAGCATAAGTTAAAATAACATAAATACAATTTAATAAAGCATAGGACAAAACAACATAAAAACAATTTAATAAAGCATAGTTTAAAACAACATAAATACAATTTAATAAAGCATAGGATAAAACCACAGAATTACAATTTAATAAAGCATAGGATAAAACAACATAAAAACAATTTAATAAAGCATAGTTTAAAACAACATAAATACAATTTAATAAAGCATAGGATAAAACCACAGAATTACAATTTAATAAAGCATAGGATAAAACAACATAAATACAATTTAATAAAGCATAGGATAAAACAACATAAATACAATTTAATGAAACATAGGATAAACAACATAAATACAATTTAATAAAGCATAGGATAAACAACATAAATAAAATTTAATAAAGCATAGGATAAAACAACATAAATACAATTTAATAAAGCATATTATAAAACAACATAAATAACATTTAATAAAGCATAGGATAAAACAACATAAATTCAATTTAATAAAGCATAGGATAAAACAACATAAATGCAATTTAATTAAGCATAGGTTAAAACAACATAAATACAATTTAATAAAGCATAGGACAAAACAACATAAATACTATTCAATAAAGCATAGGTTAAAACAACATAAATACAAGTTAATAAAGCATAGGATAAAACAACATAAATACAATTTAATAAAGCATAGGATAAAACAATATAAATAAAATTTAATAAAGCATAGGATAAAACAACATAAATAAAAATTTAATAAAGCATAGGATAAAACAAATTAAATACAATATAATAAAGCATAGGATAAAACAACATAAATTCAATTTAATAAAGCATAGGATAAAACAACATAAATACAATTTAATAAAGCATAAGATAAAACAACATGAATACAATTTAATAAAGCATAGGATAAAACAACATAAATACAATTTAATAGAGCATAGGATAAAACAACATAAATACAATTTATAAAGCATAGGATAAAACAACATAAATACAATTTAATAAAGCATAGGATAAAACAACATAAATACAATTTAATAAATCATAGGATAAAACAACATAAATACAATTTAATAAAGCATAGGATTAAACAACATAAATACTATTTAATAAAGCATAGGATAAAACCACATAAATACAATTTAATAAAGCACAGGATAAAACAACATAGATACAATTTAATTAAGCAAAGGATACAACAACATAAATACAATTTAGTAAAGCATAGGTCAAAATAACATAAATACAATTTAATAAAGCATAGGATAAAACAACATAAATACAATTTAATAAAGCATATGATAAAACAACATAAATACAATTTAATAAAGCATATGATAAAACAACATAAATACAATTTAATAAAGCATAGGTTAAAACAACATAAATACAATTTAATAAAGCATAGGATAAAACAACATAAATACAATTTAATAAAGCATAGGATAAAACAACATAAATAAAATTTAATAAAGCATAGGATAAAACAACATAAATACAATTTAATAAAGCATAGGATAAAACAACATAAATACAATTTAATAAAGCATAGGATAAAACAACATAAATACAATTTAATAAAGCATAGGATAAAACAACATAAATACAATTTAATAAAGCATAGGATAAAACAACATAAATAAAATTTAATAAAGCATAAGTTAAAATAACATAAATACAATTTAATAAAGCATAGGACAAAACAACATAAAAACAATTTAATAAAGCATAGTTTAAAACAACATAAATACAATTTAATAAAGCATAGGATAAAACCACAGAATTACAATTTAATAAAGCATAGGATAAAACAACATAAAAACAATTTAATAAAGCATAGTTTAAAACAACATAAATACAATTTAATAAAGCATAGGATAAAACCACAGAATTACAATTTAATAAAGCATAGGATAAAACAACATAAATACAATTTAATAAAGCATAGGATAAAACAACATAAATACAATTTAATGAAACATAGGATAAACAACATAAATACAATTTAATAAAGCATAGGATAAACAACATAAATAAAATTTAATAAAGCATAGGCTAAAACTACATAAATACAATTTAATAAAGCTTAGGATAAAACAAATTAAATACAATATAATAAAGCATAGGATAAAACAACATAAATACAATTTACTAAAGCATAGGATAAAACAACATAAATACAATTTAATAAAGCATAGGTTAAAACAACATAAATACAATTTAATAAAGCATAGGATAAAACAACATAAATACAATTTAATAAAGCATAGGATAAAACAACATAAATAAAATTTAATAAAGCATAGGATAAAACAACATAAATTCAATTTAATAAAGTATAGGATAAAACAACATAAATACAATTTAATAAAGCATAGGATAAAACAACATAAATACAATTTAATAAAGCATAGGATAAAACAACATAAATACAATTTAATAAAGCATAGGATAAAACAACATAAAAACAATTTAATAAAGCATAGGATAAAACAACATAAATAAAATTTAGTAAAGCATAGGTTAAAACAACATAAATACAATTTAATAAACATAGGACAAAACAACATAAATACAATTTAATAAAGCATAGGATAAAACAACATAAATACAATTTAATAAAGCATAGGATAAAACAACATAAATAAAATTTAGTAAAGCATAGGTTAAAACAACATAAATACAATTTAATAAAGCATAGGACAAAACAACATAAATACAATTTAATAAAGCATAGTTTAAAACAACATAAATGCAATTTAATAAAGCATAGGATAAAACAACATAAATACAATTTAATAAAGCATATGTTAAACCAACATAAATACAATTTATTAAAGCATAAGATAAAACAACATGAATATAATTTAGTAAAGCATAAGATAAAACTACATGAATACAATTTAATAAAGCATAGGTTAAAACAACATAAATACAATTTAAGAAAGCATAGGATAAAACTACATAAATACATTTTAATAAAGCATAGGATAAAACAACATAAATACAATTTAATAAAGCATAGGTTAAAACAACATAAATACAATTTAATAAAGCATAGGACAAAACAACATAAATACAATTTAATAAAGCATAGGATAAAACAACATAAATACAATTTATAAAGCATAGGATAAAACAACATAAATACAATTTAATAAAGCATAGGATAAAACAACATTAATACAATTTAATAAAGCATAGGATAAAACAACATAAATACAATTTAATAAAGCATAGGCTAAAACTACATAAATACAATTTAATAAAGCATAGGATAAAACAAATTAAATACAATATAATAAAGCATAGGATAAAACAACATAAATTCAATTTAATAAAGCATAGGATAAAACAACATAAATACAATTTAATAAAGCATAAGATAAAACAACATAAATACAATTTAATAAAGCTTAGGATAAAACAACATAAATAAAATTTAATAAAGCATAGGATAAAACAACATAAATACAATTTAATAAAGCATATGATAAAACAACATAAATACAATTTAATAAAGCATATGATAAAACAACATAAATACAATTTAATAAAGCATAGGTTAAAACAACATAAATACAATTTAATAAAGCATAGGATAAAACAACATAAATACAATTTAATAAAGCATAGGCTAAAACTACATAAATACAATTTAATAAAGCATAGGATAAAACAAATTAAATACAATGTAATAAAGCATAGGATAAAACAACATAAATTCAATTTAATAAAGCATAGGATAAAACAACATAAATAAAATTTAATAAAGCATAGGATAAAACAACATGAATACAATTTAATAAAGCTTAGGATAAAACAACATAAATAAAATTTAATAAAGCATAGGATAAAACAACATAAATACAATTTAATAAAGCATATGATAAAACAACATAAATACAATTTAATAAAGCATAGGATAAAACAACATAAATAAAATTTAATAAAGCATAGGATAAAACAACATAAATACAATTTAATAAAGCATAGGATAAAACAACATAAATACAATTTAATAAAGCATAGGATAAAACAACATAAATACAATTTAATAAAGCATAGGATAAAACAACATAAATACAATTTAATAAAGCATAGGATAAAACAACATAAATAAAATTTAATAAAGCATAAGTTAATATAACATAAATACAATTTAATAAAGCATAGGACAAAACAACATAAAAACAATTTAATAAAGCATAGTTTAAAACAACATAAATACAATTTAATAAAGCATAGGATAAAACCACAGAATTACAATTTAATAAAGCATAGGATAAAACAACATAAAAACAATTTAATAAAGCATAGTTTAAAACAACATAAATACAATTTAATAAAGCATAGGATAAAACCACATAATTACAATTTAATAAAGCATAGGATAAACCAACATAAATACAATTTAATAAAGCATAGGATAAAACAACATAAATACAATTTAATGAAACATAGGATAAACAACATAAATACAATTTAATAAAGCATAGGATAAACAACATAAATAAAATTTAATAAAGCATAGGCTAAAACTACATAAATACAATTTAATAAAGCTTAGGATAAAACAAATTAAATACAATATAATAAAGCATAGGATAAAACAACATAAATACAATTTACTAAAGCATAGGATAAAACAACATAAATACAATTTAATAAAGCATAGGTTAAAACAACATAAATACAATTTAATAAAGCATAGGATAAAACAACATAAATACAATTTAATAAAGCATAGGATAAAACAACATAAATAAAATTTAATAAAGCATAGGATAAAACAACATAAATACAATTTAATAAAGCATAGGATAAAACAACATAAATACAATTTAATAAAGCATAGGATAAAACAACATAAATACAATTTAATAAAGCATAGGATAAAACAACATAAATACAATTTAATAAAGCATAGGATTAAACAACATAAATACTATTTAATAAAGCATAGGATAAAACCACATAAATACAATTTAATAAAGCACAGGATAAAACAACATAGATACAATTTAATTAAGCAAAGGATACAACAACATAAATACAATTTAGTAAAGCATAGGTCAAAATAACATAAATACAATTTAATAAAGCATAGGATAAAACAACATAAATACAATTTAATAAAGCATATTATAAAACAACATAAATAACATTTAATAAAGCATAGGATAAAACAACATAAATTCAATTTAATAAAGCATAGGATAAAACAACATAAATGCAATTTAATTAAGCATAGGTTAAAACAACATAAATACAATTTAATAAAGCATAGGACAAAACAACATAAATACTATTCAATAAAGCATAGGTTAAAACAACATAAATACAAGTTAATAAAGCATAGGATAAAACAACATAAATACAATTTAATAAAGCATAGGATAAAACAATATAAATAAAATTTAATAAAGCATAGGATAAAACAACATAAATAAAAATTTAATAAAGCATAGGATAAAACAAATTAAATACAATATAATAAAGCATAGGATAAAACAACATAAATTCAATTTAATAAAGCATAGGATAAAACAACATAAATACAATTTAATAAAGCATAAGATAAAACAACATGAATACAATTTAATAAAGCATAGGATAAAACAACATAAATACAATTTAATAGAGCATAGGATAAAACAACATAAATACAATTTATAAAGCATAGGATAAAACAACATAAATACAATTTAATAAAGCATAGGATAAAACAACATAAATACAATTTAATAAATCATAGGATAAAACAACATAAATACAATTTAATAAAGCATAGGATTAAACAACATAAATACTATTTAATAAAGCATAGGATAAAACCACATAAATACAATTTAATAAAGCACAGGATAAAACAACATAGATACAATTTAATTAAGCAAAGGATACAACAACATAAATACAATTTAGTAAAGCATAGGTCAAAATAACATAAATACAATTTAATAAAGCATAGGATACAACAACATAAATACAATTTAGTAAAGCATAGGTCAAAATAACATAAATACAATTTAATAAAGCATAGGATAAAACAACATAAATACAATTTAATAAAGCATAGGATAAAACAACATAAATAAAATTTAATAAAGCATAAGTTAAAATAACATAAATACAATTTAATAAAGCATAGGACAAAACAACATAAAAACAATTTAATAAAGCATAGTTTAAAACAACATAAATACAATTTAATAAAGCATAGGATAAAACCACAGAATTACAATTTAATAAAGCATAGGATAAAACAACATAAAAACAATTTAATAAAGCATAGTTTAAAACAACATAAATACAATTTAATAAAGCATAGGATAAAACCACAGAATTACAATTTAATAAAGCATAGGATAAAACAACATAAATACAATTTAATAAAGCATAGGATAAAACAACATAAATACAATTTAATGAAACATAGGATAAACAACATAAATACAATTTAATAAAGCATAGGATAAACAACATAAATAAAATTTAATAAAGCATAGGATAAAACAACATAAATACAATTTAATAAAGCATATCATAAAACAACATAAATAACATTTAATAAAGCATAGGATAAAACAACATAAATTCAATTTAATAAAGCATAGGATAAAACAACATAAATGCAATTTAATTAAGCATAGGTTAAAACAACATAAATACAATTTAATAAAGCATAGGACAAAACAACATAAATACTATTCAATAAAGCATAGGTTAAAACAACATAAATACAAGTTAATAAAGCATAGGATAAAACAACATAAATACAATTTAATAAAGCATAGGATAAAACAATATAAATAAAATTTAATAAAGCATAGGATAAAACAACATAAATAAAAATTTAATAAAGCATAGGATAAAACAAATTAAATACAATATAATAAAGCATAGGATAAAACAACATAAATTCAATTTAATAAAGCATAGGATAAAACAACATAAATACAATTTAATAAAGCATAAGATAAAACAACATGAATACAATTTAATAAAGCATAGGATAAAACAACATAAATACAATTTAATAGAGCATAGGATAAAACAACATAAATACAATTTATAAAGCATAGGATAAAACAACATAAATACAATTTAATAAAGCATAGGATAAAACAACATAAATACAATTTAATAAATCATAGGATAAAACAACATAAATACAATTTAATAAAGCATAGGATTAAACAACATAAATACTATTTAATAAAGCATAGGATAAAACCACATAAATACAATTTAATAAAGCACAGGATAAAACAACATAGATACAATTTAATTAAGCAAAGGATACAACAACATAAATACAATTTAGTAAAGCATAGGTCAAAATAACATAAATACAATTTAATAAAGCATAGGATAAAACAACATAAATACAATTTAATAAAGCATATGATAAAACAACATAAATACAATTTAATAAAGCATATGATAAAACAACATAAATACAATTTAATAAAGCATAGGTTAAAACAACATAAATACAATTTAATAAAGCATAGGATAAAACAACATAAATACAATTTAATAAAGCATAGGATAAAACAACATAAATAAAATTTAATAAAGCATAGGATAAAACAACATAAATACAATTTAATAAAGCATAGGATAAAACAACATAAATACAATTTAATAAAGCATAGGATAAAACAACATAAATACAATTTAATAAAGCATAGGATAAAACAACATAAATACAATTTAATAAAGCATAGGATAAAACAACATAAATAAAATTTAATAAAGCATAAGTTAAAATAACATAAATACAATTTAATAAAGCATAGGACAAAACAACATAAAAACAATTTAATAAAGCATAGTTTAAAACAACATAAATACAATTTAATAAAGCATAGGATAAAACCACAGAATTACAATTTAATAAAGCATAGGATAAAACAACATAAAAACAATTTAATAAAGCATAGTTTAAAACAACATAAATACAATTTAATAAAGCATAGGATAAAACCACAGAATTACAATTTAATAAAGCATAGGATAAAACAACATAAATACAATTTAATAAAGCATAGGATAAAACAACATAAATACAATTTAATGAAACATAGGATAAACAACATAAATACAATTTAATAAAGCATAGGATAAACAACATAAATAAAATTTAATAAAGCATAGGCTAAAACTACATAAATACAATTTAATAAAGCTTAGGATAAAACAAATTAAATACAATATAATAAAGCATAGGATAAAACAACATAAATACAATTTACTAAAGCATAGGATAAAACAACATAAATACAATTTAATAAAGCATAGGTTAAAACAACATAAATACAATTTAATAAAGCATAGGATAAAACAACATAAATACAATTTAATAAAGCATAGGATAAAACAACATAAATAAAATTTAATAAAGCATAGGATAAAACAACATAAATTCAATTTAATAAAGTATAGGATAAAACAACATAAATACAATTTAATAAAGCATAGGATAAAACAACATAAATACAATTTAATAAAGCATAGGATAAAACAACATAAATACAATTTAATAAAGCATAGGATTAAACAACATAAATACTATTTAATAAAGCATAGGATAAAACCACATAAATACAATTTAATAAAGCACAGGATAAAACAACATAGATACAATTTAATTAAGCAAAGGATACAACAACATAAATACAATTTAGTAAAGCATAGGTCAAAATAACATAAATACAATTTAATAAAGCATAGGATAAAACAACATAAATACAATTTAATAAAGCATAGGATAAAACAACATAAATAACATTTAATAAAGCATAGGATAAAACAACATAAATTCAATTTAATAAAGCATAGGATAAAACAACATAAATGCAATTTAATTAAGCATAGGTTAAAACAACATAAATACAATTTAATAAAGCATAGGACAAAACAACATAAATACAATTCAATAAAGCATAGGTTAAAACAACATAAATACAAGTTAATAAAGCATAGGATAAAACAACATAAATACAATTTAATAAAGCATAGGATAAAACAATATAAATAAAATTTAATAAAGCATAGGATAAAACAACATAAATAAAAATTTAATAAAGCATAGGATAAAACAAATTAAATACAATATAATAAAGCATAGGATAAAACAACATAAATTCAATTTAATAAAGCATAGGATAAAACAACATAAATACAATTTAATAAAGCATAAGATAAAACAACATGAATACAATTTAATAAAGCATAGGATAAAACAACATAAATACAATTTAATAGAGCATAGGATAAAACAACATAAATACAATTTATAAAGCATAGGATAAAACAACATAAATACAATTTAATAAAGCATAGGATAAAACAACATAAATACAATTTAATAAATCATAGGATAAAACAACATAAATACAATTTAATAAAGCATAGGATTAAACAACATAAATACTATTTAATAAAGCATAGGATAAAACCACATAAATACAATTTAATAAAGCACAGGATAAAACAACATAGATACAATTTAATTAAGCAAAGGATACAACAACATAAATACAATTTAGTAAAGCATAGGTCAAAATAACATAAATACAATTTAATAAAGCATAGGATAAAACAACATAAATACAATTTAATAAAGCATAGGATAAAACAACATAAATAACATTTAATAAAGCATAGGATAAAACAACATAAATAAAAATTTAATAAAGCAAAGGATAAAACAACATAAATACAATTTAATAAAGCATAGGATAAAACAACATAAATACAATTTAATAAAGCATATGATAAAACAACATAAATACAATTTAATAAAGCATAGGATAAAACAACATAAATACAATTTAATAAAGCATAGGTTAAAACAACATAAATACAATTTAGTAAAGCATAGGATAAAACACCATAAATTCAGTTTAATAAAGCATAGGATAAAACAACATAAATACAATTTAATAAAGCACAGGATAAAACAAAATTAATAAAATTTAATAAAGCATAGGATAAAACAACATAAATAAAATTTAATAAAGCATAGGATAAAACAACATAAATACAATTTAATAAAGCTTAGGATAAAACAACATAAATAAAATTTAATAAAGCATAGGATAAAACAACATAAATACAATTTAATAAAGCATATGATAAAACAACATAAATACAATTTAATAAAGCATATGATAAAACAACATAAATACAATTTAATAAAGCATAGGTTAAAACAACATAAATACAATTTAATAAAGCATAGGATAAAACAACATAAATACAATTTAATAAAGCATAGGATAAAACAACATAAATAAAATTTAATAAAGCATAGGATAAAACAACATAAATACAATTTAATAAAGCATAGGATAAAACCACAGAATTACAATTTAATAAAGCATAGGATAAAACAACATAAAAACAATTTAATAAAGCATAGTTTAAAACAACATAAATACAATATAATAAAGCATAGGATAAAACCACAGAATTACAATTTAATAAAGCATAGGATAAAACAACATAAATACAATTTAATAAAGCATAGGATAAAACAACATAAATACAATTTAATGAAACATAGGATAAACAACATAAATACAATTTAATAAAGCATAGGATAAACAACATAAATAAAATTTAATAAAGCATAGGCTAAAACTACATAAATACAATTTAATAAAGCATAGGTTAAAACAACATGAATATAATTTAGTAAAGCATAAGATAAAACAACATGAATACAATTTAATAAAGCATAGGTTAAAACAACATAAATACCATTTAAGAAAGCATAGGATAAAACTACATAAATACATTTTAATAAAGCATAGGATAAAACAACATTAATACAATTTAATAAAGCATAGGTTAAAACAACATAAATAAAATTTAATAAAGCATAGGATAAAACAACATAAATACAATTTAATAAAGCATATGATAAAACAACATAAATACAATTTAATAAAGCATATGATAAAACAACATAAATACAATTTAATAAAGCATAGGTTAAAACAACATAAATACAATTTAATAAAGCATAGGATAAAACAACATAAATACAATTTAATAAAGCATAGGATAAAACAACATAAATAAAATTTAATAAAGCATAGGATAAAACAACATAAATACAATTTAATAAAGCATAGGATAAAACAACATAAATACAATTTAATAAAGCATAGGATAAAACAACATAAATACAATTTAATAAAGCATAGGATAAAACAACATAAATACAATTTAATAAAGCATAGGATAAAACAACATAAATAAAATTTAATGAAGCATAAGTTAAAATAACATAAATACAATTTAATAAAGCATAGGACAAAACAACATAAAAACAATTTAATAAAGCATAGTTTAAAACAACATAAATACAATTTAATAAAGCATAGGATAAAACCACAGAATTACAATTTAATAAAGCATAGGATAAAACAACATAAAAACAATTTAATAAAGCATAGTTTAAAACAACATAAATACAATTTAATAAAGCATAGGATAAAACCACAGAATTACAGTTTAATAAAGCATAGGATAAAACAACATAAATACAATTTAAT
Source organism: Phyllobates terribilis (assembly GCF_046119375.1). Taxonomy (NCBI): domain Eukaryota; kingdom Metazoa; phylum Chordata; class Amphibia; order Anura; family Dendrobatidae; genus Phyllobates; species Phyllobates terribilis. The sequence continues at coordinate 414,421 of NW_027362780.1, forward strand.
AAAGCATAGGATAAAACAACATAAATACAATTTAATGAAACATAGGATAAACAACATAAATACAATTTAATAAAGCAAAGGATAAACAACATAAATAAAATTTAATAAAGCATAGGCTAAAACTACATAAATACAATTTAATAAAGCTTAGGATAAAACAAATTAAATACAATATAATAAAGCATAGGATAAAACAACATAAATACAATTTACTAAAGCATAGGATAAAACAACATAAATACAATTTAATAAAGCATAGGTTAAAACAACATAAATACAATTTAATAAAGCATAGGATAAAACAACATAAATACAATTTAATAAAGCATAGGATAAAACAACATAAATAAAATTTAATAAAGCATAGGATAAAACAACATAAATACAATTTAATAAAGCATAGGATAAAACAACATAAATACAATTTAATAAAGCATTGGATAAAACAACATAAATACAATTTAATAAAGCATAGGATAAAACAACATAAAAACAATTTAATAAAGCATAGGATAAAACAACATAAATAAAATTTAGTAAAGCATAGGTTAAAACAACATAAATACAATTTAATAAACATAGGACAAAACAACATAAATACAATTTAATAAAGCATAGGATGAAACAACATAAATACAATTTAATAAAGCATAGGATAAAACAACATAAATACAATTTAATAAAGCATAGGATAAAACAACATAAATAAAATTTAGTAAAGCATAGGTTAAAACAACATAAATACAATTTAATAAAGCATAGGACAAAACAACATAAATACAATTTAATAAAGCATAGTTTAAAACAACATAAATGCAATTTAATAAAGCATAGGATAAAACCACAGAAATACAATTTAATAAAGCATAGGACAAAACAACATAAATACAATTTAATAAAGCATAGGATAAAACAACATAAATACAATTTAATGAAACATAAGATAAACAACATAAATACAATTTAATAAAGCATAGGTTAAAACAACATGAATATAATTTAGTAAAGCATAAGATAAAACAACATGAATACAATTTAATAAAGCATAGGTTAAAACAACATAAATACCATTTAAGAAAGCATAGGATAAAACTACATAATACATTTTAATAAAGCATAGGATAAAACAACATTAATACAATTTAATAAAGCATAGGTTAAAACAACATAAATACAATTTAATAAAGCATAGGACAAAACAACATAAATACAATTTAATAAAGCATAGGATAAAACAACATAAATACAATTTATAAAGCATAGGATAAAACAACATAAATACAATTTAATAAAGCATAGGATAAAACAACATTAATACAATTTAATAAAGCATAGGATAAAACAACATAAATACAATTTAATAAAGCATAGGCTAAAACTACATAAATACAATTTAATAAAGCATAGGATAAAACAAATTAAATACAATATAATAAAGCATAGGATAAAACAACATAAATTCAATTTAATAAAGCATAGGATAAAACAACATAAATACAATTTAATAAAGCATAAGATAAAACAACATGAATACAATTTAATAAAGCATAGGATAAAACAACATAAATACAATTTAATAGAGCATAGGATAAAACAACATAAATACAATTTATAAAGCATAGGATAAAACAACATAAATACAATTTAATAAAGCATAGGATAAAACAACATAAATACAATTTAATAAAGCATAGGATAAAACAACATAAATAAAATTTAATAAAGCATAAGTTAAAATAACATAAATACAATTTAATAAAGCATATTACAAAACAACATAAAAACAATTTAATAAAGCATAGTTTAAAACAACATAAATACAATTTAATAAAGCATAGGATAAAACCACAGAATTACAATTTAATAAAGCATAGGATAAAACAACATAAATACAATTTAATAAAGCATAGGATAAAACAACATAAATACAATTTAATGAAACATAGGATAAACAACATAAATACAATTTAATAAAGCATAGGATAAACAACATAAATAAAATTTAATAAAGCATACGCTAAAACTACATAAATACAATTTAATAAAGCTTAGGATAAAACAAATTAAATACAATATAATAAAGCATAGGATAAAACAACATAAATACAATTTACTAAAGCATAGGATAAAACAACATAAATACAATTTAATAAAGCATAGGTTAAAACAACATAATTACAATTTAATAAAGCATAGGATAAAACAACATAAATACAATTTAATAAAGCATAGGATAAAACAACATAAATAAAATTTAATAAAGCATAGGATAAAACAACATAAATACAATTTAATAAAGCATAGGATAAAACAACATAAATACAATTTAATAAAGCATAAGATAAAACAACATGAATACAATTTAATAAAGCATAGGATAAAACAACATAAATACAATTTAATAGAGCATAGGATAAAACAACATAAATACAATTTATAAAGCATAGGATAAAACAACATAAATACAATTTAATAAAGCATAGGATAAAACAACATAAATACAATTTAATAAATCATAGGATAAAACAACATAAATACAATTTTATAAAGCATAGGATTAAACAACATAAATACTATTTAATAAAGCATAGGATAAAACCACATAAATACAATTTAATAAAGCACAGGATAAAACAACATAGATACAATTTAATTAAGCAAAGGATACAACAACATAAATACAATTTAGTAAAGCATAGGTCAAAATAACATAAATACAATTTAATAAAGCATAGGATAAAACAACATAAATACAATTTAATAAAGCATAGGATAAAACAACATAAATAACATTTAATAAAGCATAGGATAATACAACATAAATTCAATTTAATAAAGCATAGGATAAAACAACATAAATGCAATTTAATTAAGCATAGGTTAAAACAACATAAATACAATTTAATAAAGCATAGGACAAAACAACATAAATACAATTCAATAAAGCATAGGTTAAAACAACATAAATACAAGTTAATAAAGCATAGGATAAAACAACATAAATACAATTTAATAAAGCATAGGATAAAACAATATAAATAAAATTTAATAAAGCATAGGATAAAACAACATAAATAAAAATTTAATAAAGCATAGGATAAAACAACATAAATACAATTTAATAAAGCATAGGATAAAACAACATAAATACAATTTAATAAAGCATAGGATAAAACAACATAAATACAATTTAATAAAGCATAGGATAAAACAACATAAATACAATTTAATTAAGCATAGGTTAAAACAACATAAATACAATTTAATAAAGCATAGGATAAATCAACATAAATACAATTTAATAAAGCATAAGATAAAACAACATGAATACAATTTTTTAAAGCATAGGATAAAACAACATAAATACAATTTAATAAAGCATAGGTTAAAACAACATAAATACAATTTAATAAAGCATAGGATAAAACAACATAAATTCAATTTAATAAAGCATAGGATAAAACAACATAAATACAATTTAATAAAGCACAGGATAAAACAAAATTAATAAAATTTAATAAAGCATAGGATAAAACAACATAAATAAAATTTAATAAAGCATAGGATAAAACAACATAAATACAATTTAATAAAGCTTAGGATAAAACAACATAAATAAAATTTAATAAAGCATAGGATAAAACAACATAAATACAATTTAATAAAGCATATGATAAAACAACATAAATACAATTTAATAAAGCATATGATAAAACAACATAAATACAATTTAATAAAGCATAGGTTAAAACAACATAAATACAATTTAATAAAGCATAGGATAAAACAACATAAATACAATTTAATAAAGCATAGGATAAAACAACATAAATAAAATTTAATAAAGCATAGGATAAAACAACATAAATACAATTTAATAAAGCATAGGATAAAACAACATAAATACAATTTAATAAAGCATAGTTTAAAACAACATAAATACAATTTAATAAAGCATAGGACAAAACAACATAAATACAATTTAATAAAGCATAGGATAAAACAACATAAATAAAATTTAATAAAGCATAAGTTAAAATAACATAAATACAATTTAATAAAGCATAGGACAAAACAACATAAAAACAATTTAATAAAGCATAGTTTAAAACAACATAAATACAATTTAATAAAGCATAGGATAAAACCACAGAATTACAATTTAATAAAGCATAGGATAAAACAACATAAAAACAATTTAATAAAGCATAGTTTAAAACAACATAAATACAATTTAATAAAGCATAGGATAAAACCACAGAATTACAATTTAATAAAGCATAGGATAAAACAACATAAATACAATTTAATAAAGCATAGGATAAAACAACATAAATACAATTTAATGAAACATAGGATAAACAACATAAATACAATTTAATAAAGCATAGGATAAACAACATAAATAAAATTTAATAAAGCATAGGCTAAAACTACATAAATACAATTTAATAAAGCTTAGGATAAAACAAATTAAATACAATATAATAAAGCATAGGATAAAACAACATAAATACAATTTACTAAAGCATAGGATAAAACAACATAAATGCAATTTAATAAAGCATAGGTTAAAACAACATGAATACAATTTAATAAAGCATAGGATAAAACAACATAAATACAATTTAATAAAGCATAGGATAAAACAACATAAATAAAATTTAATAAAGCATAGGATAAAACAACATAAATACAATTTAATAAAGCATAGGATAAAACAACAAAAATACAATTTAATAAAGCATAGGATAAAACAACATAAATACAATTTAATAAAGCATAGGATAAAACAACATAAATACAATTTAATAAAGCATAGGATAAAACAACATAAATACAATTTAATAAAGCATAGGATAAAACAACATAAATACAATTTAATAAAGCATAGGATAAAACAACATAAATACAATTTAATAAAGCATAGGATAAAAAAACATAAATACAATTTAATAAAGCATAGGATAAAACAACATAAAAACAATTTAATAAAGCATAGGATAAAACAACATAAATAAAATTTAGTAAAGCATAGGTTAAAACAACATAAATACAATTTAATAAACATAGGACAAAACAACATAAATACAATTTAATAAAGCATAGGATAAAACAACATAAATACAATTTAATAAAGCATAGGATAAAACAACATAAATAAAATTTAGTAAAGCATAGGTTAAAACAACATAAATACAATTTAATAAAGCATAGGACAAAACAACATAAATACAATTTAATAAAGCATAGTTTAAAACAACATAAATGCAATTTAATAAAGCATAGGATAAAACAACATAAATACAATTTAATGAAACATAGGATAAACAACATGAATACAATTTAATAAAGCATAGGACAAAACAACATAAATACAATTTAATAAAGCATATGTTAAACCAACATAAATACAATTTATTAAAGCATAAGATAAAACAACATGAATATAATTTAGTAAAGCATAAGATAAAACTACATGAATACAATTTAATAAAGCATAGGTTAAAACAACATAAATACAATTTAAGAAAGCATAGGATAAAACTACATAAATACATTTTAATAAAGCATAGGATAAAACAACATAAATACAATTTAATAAAGCATAGGTTAAAACAACATAAATACAATTTAATAAAGCATAGGACAAAACAACATAAATACAATTTAATAAAGCATAGGATAAAACAACATAAATACAATTTATAAAGCATAGGATAAAACAACATAAATACAATTTAATAAAGCATAGGATAAAACAACATTAATACAATTTAATAAAGCATAGGATAAAACAACATAAATACAATTTAATAAAGCATAGGCTAAAACTACATAAATACAATTTAATAAAGCATAGGATAAAACAAATTAAATACAATATAATAAAGCATAGGATAAAACAACATAAATTCAATTTAATAAAGCATAGGATAAAACAACATAAATAACATTTAATAAAGCATAGGATAAAATAACATAAATACAATTTAATAAAGCATAGGATAAAACAACATAAATACAATTTAATAAAGCATAGGATAAAACAACATAAATAACATTTAATAAAGCATAGGATAAAACAACATAAATTCAATTTAATAAAGCATAGGATAAAACAACATAAATGCAATTTAATTTAGCATAGGTTAAAACAACATAAATACAATTTAATAAAGCATAGGACAAAACAACATAAATACTATTCAATAAAGCATAGGTTAAAACAACATAAATACAAGTTAATAAAGCATAGGATAAAACAACATAAATACAATTTAATAAAGCATAGGATAAAACAATATAAATAAAATTTAATAAAGCATAGGATAAAACAACATAAATACAATTTATAAAGCATAGGATAAAACAACATAAATACAATTTAATAAAGCATAGGATAAAACAACATAAATACAATTTAATAAATCATAGGATAAAACAACATAAATACAATTTAATAAAGCATAGGATTAAACAACATAAATACTATTTAATAAAGCATAGGATAAAACCACATAAATACAATTTAATAAAGCACAGGATAAAACAACATAGATACAATTTAATTAAGCAAAGGATACAACAACATAAATACAATTTAGTAAAGCATAGGTCAAAATAACATAAATACAATTTAATAAAGCATAGGATAAAACAACATAAATACAATTTAATAAAGCATATGATAAAACAACATAAATACAATTTAATAAAGCATATGATAAAACAACATAAATACAATTTAATAAAGCATAGGTTAAAACAACATAAATACAATTTAATAAAGCATAGGATAAAACAACATAAATACAATTTAATAAAGCATAGGATAAAACAACATAAATAAAATTTAATAAAGCATAGGATAAAACAACATAAATACAATTTAATAAAGCATAGGATAAAACAACATAAATACAATTTAATAAAGCATAGGATAAAACAACATAAATACAATTTAATAAAGCATAGGATAAAACAACATAAATACAATTTAATAAAGCATAGGATAAAACAACATAAATACAATTTAATAAAGCATAAGTTAAAATAACATAAATACAATTTAATAAAGCATAGGACAAAACAACATAAAAACAATTTAATAAAGCATAGTTTAAAACAACATAAATACAATTTAATAAAGCATAGGATAAAACCACAGAATTACAATTTAATAAAGCATAGGATAAAACAACATAAAAACAATTTAATAAAGCATAGTTTAAAACAACATAAATACAATTTAATAAAGCATAGGATAAAACCACAGAATTACAATTTAATAAAGCATAGGATAAAACAACATAAATACAATTTAATAAAGCATAGGATAAAACAACATAAATACAATTTAATGAAACATAGGATAAACAACATAAATACAATTTAATAAAGCATAGGATAAACAACATAAATAAAATTTAATAAAGCATAGGCTAAAACTACATAAATACAATTTAATAAAGCTTAGGATAAAACAAATTAAATACAATATAATAAAGCATAGGATAAAACAACATAAATACAATTTACTAAAGCATAGGATAAAACAACATAAATACAATTTAATAAAGCATAGGTTAAAACAACATAAATACAATTTAATAAAGCATAGGATAAAACAACATAAATACAATTTAATAAAGCATAGGATAAAACAACATAAATAAAATTTAATAAAGCATAGGATAAAACAACATAAATTCAATTTAATAAAGTATAGGATAAAACAACATAAATACAATTTAATAAAGCATAGGATAAAACAACATAAATACAATTTAATAAAGCATAGGATAAAACAACATAAATACAATTTAATAAAGCATAGGATTAAACAACATAAACACTATTTAATAAAGCATAGGATAAAACCACATAAATACAATTTAATAAAGCACAGGATAAAACAACATAGATACAATTTAATTAAGCAAAGGATACAACAACATAAATACAATTTAGTAAAGCATAGGTCAAAATAACATAAATACAATTTAATAAAGCATAGGATAAAACAACATAAATACAATTTAATAAAGCATAGGATAAAACAACATAAATAACATTTAATAAAGCATAGGATAAAACAACATAAATTCAATTTAATAAAGCATAGGATAAAACAACATAAATGCAATTTAATTAAGCATAGGTTAAAACAACATAAATACAATTTAATAAAGCATAGGACAAAACAACATAAATACAATTCAATAAAGCATAGGTTAAAACAACATAAATACAAGTTAATAAAGCATAGGATAAAACAACATAAATACAATTTAATAAAGCATAGGATAAAACAATATAAATAAAATTTAATAAAGCATAGGATAAAACAACATAAATAAAAATTTAATAAAGCATAGGATAAAACAAATTAAATACAATATAATAAAGCATAGGATAAAACAACATAAATTCAATTTAATAAAGCATAGGATAAAACAACATAAATACAATTTAATAAAGCATAAGATAAAACAACATGAATACAATTTAATAAAGCATAGGATAAAACAACATAAATACAATTTAATAGAGCATAGGATAAAACAACATAAATACAATTTATAAAGCATAGGATAAAACAACATAAATACAATTTAATAAAGCATAGGATAAAACAACATAAATACAATTTAATAAATCATAGGATAAAACAACATAAATACAATTTAATAAAGCATAGGATTAAACAACATAAATACTATTTAATAAAGCATAGGATAAAACCACATAAATACAATTTAATAAAGCACAGGATAAAACAACATAGATACAATTTAATTAAGCAAAGGATACAACAACATAAATACAATTTAGTAAAGCATAGGTCAAAATAACATAAATACAATTTAATAAAGCATAGGATAAAACAACATAAATACAATTTAATAAAGCATAGGATAAAACAACATAAATAACATTTAATAAAGCATAGGATAAAACAACATAAATAAAAATTTAATAAAGCAAAGGATAAAACAACATAAATACAATTTAATAAAGCATAGGATAAAACAACATAAATACAATTTAATAAAGCATATGATAAAACAACATAAATACAATTTAATAAAGCATAGGATAAAACAACATAAATACAATTTAATAAAGCATAGGTTAAAACAACATAAATACAATTTAGTAAAGCATAGGATAAAACACCATAAATTCAATTTAATAAAGCATAGGATAAAACAACATAAATACAATTTAATAAAGCACAGGATAAAACAAAATTAATAAAATTTAATAAAGCATAGGATAAAACAACATAAATAAAATTTAATAAAGCATAGGATAAAACAACATAAATACAATTTAATAAAGCTTAGGATAAAACAACATAAATAAAATTTAATAAAGCATAGGATAAAACAACATAAATACAATTTAATAAAGCATATGATAAAACAACATAAATACAATTTAATAAAGCATATGATAAAACAACATAAATACAATTTAATAAAGCATAGGTTAAAACAACATAAATACAATTTAATAAAGCATAGGATAAAACAACATAAATACAATTTAATAAAGCATAGGATAAAACAACATAAATAAAATTTAATAAAGCATAGGATAAAACAACATAAATACAATTTAATAAAGCATAGGATAAAACCACAGAATTACAATTTAATAAAGCATAGGATAAAACAACATAAAAACAATTTAATAAAGCATAGTTTAAAACAACATAAATACAATTTAATAAAGCATAGGATAAAACCACAGAATTACAATTTAATAAAGCATAGGATAAAACAACATAAATACAATTTAATAAAGCATAGGATAAAACAACATAAATACAATTTAATGAAACATAGGATAAACAACATAAATACAATTTAATAAAGCATAGGATAAACAACATAAATAAAATTTAATAAAGCATAGGCTAAAACTACATAAATACAATTTAATAAAGCATAGGTTAAAACAACATGAATATAATTTAGTAAAGCATAAGATAAAACAACATGAATACAATTTAATAAAGCATAGGTTAAAACAACATAAATACCATTTAAGAAAGCATAGGATAAAACTACATAAATACATTTTAATAAAGCATAGGATAAAACAACATTAATACAATTTAATAAAGCATAGGTTAAAACAACATAAATAAAATTTAATAAAGCATAGGATAAAACAACATAAATACAATTTAATAAAGCATATGATAAAACAACATAAATACAATTTAATAAAGCATATGATAAAACAACATAAATACAATTTAATAAAGCATAGGTTAAAACAACATAAATACAATTTAATAAAGCATAGGATAAAACAACATAAATACAATTTAATAAAGCATAGGATAAAACAACATAAATAAAATTTAATAAAGCATAGGATAAAACAACATAAATACAATTTAATAAAGCATAGGATAAAACAACATAAATACAATTTAATAAAGCATAGGATAAAACAACATAAATACAATTTAATAAAGCATAGGATAAAACAACATAAATACAATTTAATAAAGCATAGGATAAAACAACATAAATAAAATTTAATAAAGCATAAGTTAAAATAACATAAATACAATTTAATAAAGCATAGGACAAAACAACATAAAAACAATTTAATAAAGCATAGTTTAAAACAACATAAATACAATTTAATAAAGCATAGGATAAAACCACAGAATTACAATTTAATAAAGCATAGGATAAAACAACATAAAAACAATTTAATAAAGCATAGTTTAAAACAACATAAATACAATTTAATAAAGCATAGGATAAAACCACAGAATTACAGTTTAATAAAGCATAGGATAAAACAACATAAATACAATTTAATAAAGCATAGGATAAAACAACATAAATACAATTTAATGAAACATAGGATAAACAACATAAATACAATTTAATAAAGCAAAGGATAAACAACATAAATAAAATTTAATAAAGCATAGGCTAAAACTACATAAATACAATTTAATAAAGCTTAGGATAAAACAAATTAAATACAATATAATAAAGCATAGGATAAAACAACATAAATACAATTTACTAAAGCATAGGATAAAACAACATAAATACAATTTAATAAAGCATAGGTTAAAACAACATAAATACAATTTAATAAAGCATAGGATAAAACAACATAAATACAATTTAATAAAGCATAGGATAAAACAACATAAATAAAATTTAATAAAGCATAGGATAAAACAACATAAATACAATTTAATAAAGCATAGGATAAAACAACATAAATACAATTTAATAAAGCATTGGATAAAACAACATAAATACAATTTAATAAAGCATAGGATAAAACAACATAAAAACAATTTAATAAAGCATAGGATAAAACAACATAAATAAAATTTAGTAAAGCATAGGTTAAAACAACATAAATACAATTTAATAAACATAGGACAAAACAACATAAATACAATTTAATAAAGCATAGGATGAAACAACATAAATACAATTTAATAAAGCATAGGATAAAACAACATAAATGCAATTTAATAAAGCATAGGATAAAACAACATAAATAAAATTTAGTAAAGCATAGGTTAAAACAACATAAATACAATTTAATAAAGCATAGGACAAAACAACATAAATACAATTTAATAAAGCATAGTTTAAAACAACATAAATGCAATTTAATAAAGCATAGGATAAAACCACAGAAATACAATTTAATAAAGCATAGGATAAAACAACATAAATACAATTTAATAAAGCATAGGATAAAACAACATAAATACAATTTAATGAAACATAGGATAAACAACATAAATACAATTTAATAAAGCATAGGATAAACAACATAAATAAAATTTAATAAAGCATAGGCTAAAACTACATAAATACAATTTAATAAAGCATAGGTTAAAACAACATGAATATAATTTAGTAAAGCATAAGATAAAACAACATGAATACAATTTAATAAAGCATAGGTTAAAACAACATAAATACCATTTAAGAAAGCATAGGATAAAACTACATAAATACATTTTAATAAAGCATAGGATAAAACAACATTAATACAATTTAATAAAGCATAGGTTAAAACAACATAAATAAAATTTAATAAAGCATAGGATAAAACAACATAAATACAATTTAATAAAGCATATGATAAAACAACATAAATACAATTTAATAAAGCATATGATAAAACAACATAAATACAATTTAATAAAGCATAGGTTAAAACAACATAAATACAATTTAATAAAGCATAGGATAAAACAACATAAATACAATTTAATAAAGCATAGGATAAAACAACATAAATAAAATTTAATAAAGCATAGGATAAAACAACATAAATACAATTTAATAAAGCATAGGATAAAACAACATAAATACAATTTAATAAAGCATAGGATAAAACAACATAAATACAATTTAATAAAGCATAGGATAAAACAACATAAATACAATTTAATAAAGCATAGGATAAAACAACATAAATAAAATTTAATAAAGCATAAGTTAAAATAACATAAATACAATTTAATAAAGCAAAGGACAAAACAACATAAAAACAATTTAATAAAGCATAGTTTAAAACAACATAAATACAATTTAATAAAGCATAGGATAAAACCACAGAATTACAATTTAATAAAGCATAGGATAAAACAACATAAAAACAATTTAATAAAGCATAGTTTAAAACAACATAAATACAATTTAATAAAGCATAGGATAAAACCACAGAATTACAGTTTAATAAAGCATAGGATAAAACAACATAAATACAATTTAATAAAGCATAGGATAAAACAACATAAATACAATTTAATGAAACATAGGATAAACAACATAAATACAATTTAATAAAGCAAAGGATAAACAACATAAATAAAATTTAATAAAGCATAGGCTAAAACTACATAAATACAATTTAATAAAGCTTAGGATAAAACAAATTAAATACAATATAATAAAGCATAGGATAAAACAACATAAATACAATTTACTAAAGCATAGGATAAAACAACATAAATACAATTTAATAAAGCATAGGTTAAAACAACATAAATACAATTTAATAAAGCATAGGATAAAACAACATAAATACAATTTAATAAAGCATAGGATAAAACAACATAAATAAAATTTAATAAAGCATAGGATAAAACAACATAAATACAATTTAATAAAGCATAGGATAAAACAACATAAATACAATTTAATAAAGCATTGGATAAAACAACATAAATACAATTTAATAAAGCATAGGATAAAACAACATAAAAACAATTTAATAAAGCATAGGATAAAACAACATAAATAAAATTTAGTAAAGCATAGGTTAAAACAACATAAATACAATTTAATAAACATAGGACAAAACAACATAAATACAATTTAATAAAGCATAGGATGAAACAACATAAATACAATTTAATAAAGCATAGGATAAAACAACATAAATACAATTTAATAAAGCATAGGATAAAACAACATAAATAAAATTTAGTAAAGCATAGGTTAAAACAACATAAATACAATTTAATAAAGCATAGGACAAAACAACATAAATACAATTTAATAAAGCATAGTTTAAAACAACATAAATGCAATTTAATAAAGCATAGGATAAAACCACAGAAATACAATTTAATAAAGCATAGGACAAAACAACATAAATACAATTTAATAAAGCATAGGATAAAACAACATAAATACAATTTAATGAAACATAAGATAAACAACATAAATACAATTTAATAAAGCATAGGTTAAAACAACATGAATATAATTTAGTAAAGCATAAGATAAAACAACATGAATACAATTTAATAAAGCATAGGTTAAAACAACATAAATACCATTTAAGAAAGCATAGGATAAAACTACATAAATACATTTTAATAAAGCATAGGATAAAACAACATTAATACAATTTAATAAAGCATAGGTTAAAACAACATAAATACAATTTAATAAAGCATAGGACAAAACAACATAAATACAATTTAATAAAGCATAGGATAAAACAACATAAATACAATTTATAAAGCATAGGATAAAACAACATAAATACAATTTAATAAAGCATAGGATAAAACAACATTAATACAATTTAATAAAGCATAGGATAAAACAACATAAATACAATTTAATAAAGCATAGGCTAAAACTACATAAATACAATTTAATAAAGCATAAGATAAAACAACATGAATACAATTTAATAAAGCATAGGATAAAACAACATAAATACAATTTAATAGAGCATAGGATAAAACAACATAAATACAATTTATAAAGCATAGGATAAAACAACATAAATACAATTTAATAAAGCATAGGATAAAACAACATAAATACAATTTAATAAATCATAGGATAAAACAACATAAATGCAATTTAATAAAGCATAGGATTAAACAACATAAATACTATTTAATAAAGCATAGGATAAAACCACATAAATACAATTTAATAAAGCACAGGATAAAACAACATAGATACAATTTAATAAAGCAAAGGATACAACAACATAAATACAATTTAGTAAAGCATAGGTCAAAATAACATAAATACAATTTAATAAAGCATAGGATAAAACAACATAAATACAATTTAATAAAGCATAGGATAAAACAACATAAATAACATTTAATAAAGCATAGGATAAAACAACATAAATTCAATTTAATAAAGCATAGGATAAAACAACATAAATGCAATTTAATTAAGCATAGGTTAAAACAACATAAATACAATTTAATAAAGCATAGGACAAAACAACATAAATACAATTCAATAAAGCATAGGTTAAAACAACATAAATACAAGTTAATAAAGCATAGGATAAAACAACATAAATACAATTTAATAAAGCATAGGATAAAACAACATGAATACAATTTAATAAAGCATAGGATAAAACAACATAAATACAATTTAATAAAGCATAGGTTAAAACAACATAAATACAATTTAATAAAGCATAGGACAAAACAACATAAATACAATTTAATAAAGCATAGGTTAAAACAACATAAATACAATTTAATAAAGCATAGGATAAAACCACATAAATACAATTTAATAAAGCACAGGATAAAACAACATAAATACAATTTAATAAAGCATAGGATACAACAACATAAATACAATTTAGTAAAGCATAGGTCAAAATAACATAAATACAATTTAATAAAGCATAGGATAAAACAACATAAATACAATTTAATAAAGCATAGGTTAAAACAACATAAATACAATTTAATAAAGCATAGGATAAAACAACATAAATACAATTTAATAAAGCATAGGATAAAACAACATAAATAAAATTTAATAAAGCATAGGATAAAACAACATAAATACAAATTTAATAAAGCATAGGATAAAACAACATAAATACAATTTAATAAAGCATAGGATAAAACAACATAAATACAATTTAATAAAGCATAGGATAAAACAACAAAAATTCAATTTAATTAAGCATAGGTTAAAACAACATAAATACAATTTAATAAAGCATAGGACAAAACAACATAAATACAATTCAATAAAGCATAGGTTAAAACAACATAAATACAAGTTAATAAAGCATAGGATAAAACAACATAAATACAATTTAATAAAGCATAGGATAAAACAACATGAATACAATTTAATAAAGCATAGGATAAAACAACATAAATACAATTTAATAAAGCATAGGTTAAAACAACATAAATACAATTTAATAAAGCATAGGATACAACAACATAAATACAATTTAGTAAAGCATAGGTCAAAATAACATAAATACAATTTAATAAAGCATAGGATAAAACAACATAAATACAATTTAATAAAGCATAGGTTAAAACAACATAAATACAATTTAATAAAGCATAGGATAAAACAACATAAATACAATTTAATAAAGCATAAGATAAAACAACATAAATAAAATTTAATAAAGCATAGGATAAAACAACATAAATAAAAATTTAATAAAGCATAGGATAAAACAACATAAATACAATTTAATAAAGCATATGATAAAACAACATAAATACAATTTAATAAAGCATATGATAAAACAACATAAATACAATTTAATAAAGCTCATGATAAAACAACATAAATACAATTTAATAAAGCATAGGTTAAAACAACATAAATACAATTTAATAAAGCATAGGATAAAACAACATAAATACAATTTAATAAAGCATAGGATAAAACAACATAAATAAAATTTAATAAAGCATAGGATAAAACAACATAAATACAATTTAATAAAGCATAGGATAAAACAACATAAATACAATTTAATAAAGCATAGGATAAAACAACATAAATACAATTTAATAAAGCATAGGATAAAACAACATAAATACAATTTAATAAAGCATAGGATAAAACAACATAAATAAAATTTAATAAAGCATAAGTTAAAATAACATAAATACAATTTAATAAAGCATAGGACAAAACAACATAAAAACAATTTAATAAAGCATAGTTTAAAACAACATAAAAAAAATTTAATAAAGCATAGGATAAAACCACAGAATTACAATTTAATAAAGCATAGGATAAAACAACATAAATACAATTTAATAAAGCATAGGATAAAACAACATAAATACAATTTAATGAAACATAGGATAAACAACATAAATACAATTTAATAAAGCATAGGATAAACAACATAAATAAAATTTAATAAAGCATAGGCTAAAACTACATAAATACAATTTAATAAAGCTTAGGATAAAACAAATTAAATACAATATAATAAAGCATAGGATAAAACAACATAAATACAATTTACTAAAGCATAGGATAAAACAACATAAATACAATTTAATAAAGCATAGGTTAAAACAACATAAATACAATTTAATAAAGCATAGGATAAAACAACATAAATACAATTTAATAAAGCATAGGATAAAACAACATAAATAAAATTTAATAAAGCATAGGATAAAACAACATAAATACAATTTAATAAAGCATAGGATAAAACAACATAAATACAATTTAATAAAGCATTGGATAAAACAACATAAATACAATTTAATAAAGCATAGGATAAAACAACATAAAAACAATTTAATAAAGCATAGGATAAAACAACATAAATAAAATTTAGTAAAGCATAGGTTAAAACAACATAAATACAATTTAATAAACATAGGACAAAACAACATAAATACAATTTAATAAAGCATAGGATGAAACAACATAAATACAATTTAATAAAGCATAGGATAAAACAACATAAATACAATTTAATAAAGCATAGGATAAAACAACATAAATAAAATTTAGTAAAGCATAGGTTAAAACAACATAAATACAATTTAATAAAGCATAGGACCAAACAACATAAATACAATTTAATAAAGCATAGTTTAAAACAACATAAATGCAATTTAATAAAGCATAGGATAAAACCACAGAAATACAATTTAATAAAGCATAGGACAAAACAACATAAATACAATTTAATAAAGCATAGGATAAAACAACATAAATACAATTTAATGAAACATAGGATAAACAACATAAATACAATTTAATAAAGCATAGGTTAAAACAACATGAATATAATTTAGTAAAGCATAAGATAAAACAACATGAATACAATTTAATAAAGCATAGGTTAAAACAACATAAATACCATTTAAGAAAGCATAGGATAAAACTACATAAATACATTTTAATAAAGCATAGGATAAAACAACATAAATACAATTTAATAAAGCATAGGTTAAAACAACATAAATACAATTTAATAAAGCATAGGACAAAACAACATAAATACAATTTAATAAAGCATAGGATAAAACAACATAAATACAATTTATAAAGCATAGGATAAAACAACATAAATACAATTTAATAAAGCATAGGATAAAACAACATTAATACAATTTAATAAAGCATAGGATAAAACAACATAAATACAATTTAATAAAGCATAGGCTAAAACTACATAAATACAATTTAATAAAGCATAGGACAAAACAAATTAAATACAATATAATAAAGCATAGGATAAAACAACATAAATTCAATTTAATAAAGCATAGGATAAAACAACATAAATACAATTTAATAAAGCATAAGGTAAAACAACATGAATACAATTTAATAAAGCATAGGATAAAACAACATAAATACAATTTAATAGAGCATAGGATAAAACAACATAAATACAATTTATAAAGCATAGGATAAAACAACATAAATACAATTTAATAAAGCATAGGATAAAACAACATAAATACAATTTAATAAATCATAGGATAAAACAACATAAATACAATTTAATGAAGCATGGGATTAAACAACATAAATACTATTTAATAAAGCATAGGATAAAACCACATAAATACAATTTAATAAAGCACAGGATAAAACAACATAGATACAATTTAATAAAGCAAAGGATACAACAACATAAATACAATTTAGTAAAGCATAGGTCAAAATAACATAAATACAATTTAATAAAGCATAGGATAAAACAACATAAATACAATTTAATAAAGCATAGGATAAAACAACATAAATAACATTTAATAAAGCATAAGATAAAACAACATAAATTCAATTTAATAAAGCATAGGATAAAACAACATAAATGCAATTTAATTAAGCATAGGTTAAAACAACATAAATACAATTTAATAAAGCATAGGACAAAACAACATAAATACAATTCAATAAAGCATAGGTTAAAACAACATAAATACAAGTTAATAAAGCATAGGATAAAACAACATAAATACAATTTAATAAAGCATAGGATAAAACAACATGAATACAATTTAATAAAGCACAGGATAAAACAACATAGATACAATTTAATTAAGCAAAGGATACAACAACATAAATACAATTTAGTAAAGCATAGGATAAAACAACATAAATTCAATTTAATAAAGCATAGGATAAAACAACATAAATACAATTTAATAAAGCATAAGATAAAACAACATGAATACAATTTAATAAAGCTTAGGATAAAACAACATAAATACAATTTAATAGAGCATAGGATAAAACAACATAAATACAATTTATAAAGCATAGGATAAAACAACATAAATACAATTTAATAAAGCATAGGATAAAACAACATAAATACAATTTAATAAAGCATAGGATAAAACAACATAAATACAATTTATAAAGCATAGGATAAAACAACATAAATACAATTTAATAAAGCATAGGATAAAACAACATTAATACAATTTAATAAAGCATAGGATAAAACAACATAAATACAATTTAATAAAGCATAGGCTAAAACTACATAAATACAATTTAATAAAGCATAGGATAAAACAAATTAAATACAATATAATAAAGCATAGGATAAAACAACATAAATTCAATTTAATAAAGCATAGGATAAAACAACATAAATACAATTTAATGAAGCATGGGATTAAACAACATAAATACTATTTAATAAAGCATAGGATAAAACCACATAAATACAATTTAATAAAGCACAGGATAAAACAACATAGATACAATTTAATAAAGCAAAGGATACAACAACATAAATACAATTTAGTAAAGCATAGGTCAAAATAACATAAATACAATTTAATAAAGCATAGGATAAAACAACATAAATACAATTTAATAAAGCATAGGATAAAACAACATAAATAACATTTAATAAAGCATAAGATAAAACAACATAAATTCAATTTAATAAAGCATAGGATAAAACAACATAAATGCAATTTAATTAAGCATAGGTTAAAACAACATAAATACAATTTAATAAAGCATAGGACAAAACAACATAAATACAATTCAATAAAGCATAGGTTAAAACAACATAAATACAAGTTAATAAAGCATAGGATAAAACAACATAAATACAATTTAATAAAGCATAGGATAAAACAACATGAATACAATTTAATAAAGCACAGGATAAAACAACATACATACAATTTAATTAAGCAAAGGATACAACAACATAAATACAATTTAGTAAAGCATAGGATAAAACAACATAAATTCAATTTAATAAAGCATAGGATAAAACAACATAAATACAATTTAATAAAGCATAAGATAAAACAACATGAATACAATTTAATAAAGCTTAGGATAAAACAACATAAATACAATTTAATAGAGCATAGGATAAAACAACATAAATACAATTTATAAAGCATAGGATAAAACAACATAAATACAATTTAATAAAGCATAGGATAAAACAACATAAATACAATTTATAAAGCATAGGATAAAACAACATAAATACAATTTAATAAAGCATAGGATAAAACAACATTAATACAATTTAATAAAGCATAGGATAAAACAACATAAATACAATTTAATAAAGCATAGGCTAAAACTACATAAATACAATTTAATAAAGCATAGGATAAAACAAATTAAATACAATATAATAAAGCATAGGATAAAACAACATAAATTCAATTTAATAAAGCATAGGATAAAACAACATAAATACAATTTAATGAAGCATGGGATTAAACAACATAAATACTATTTAATAAAGCATAGGATAAAACCACATAAATACAATTTAATAAAGCACAGGATAAAACAACATAGATACAATTTAATAAAGCAAAGGATACAACAACATAAATACAATTTAGTAAAGCATAGGTCAAAATAACATAAATACAATTTAATAAAGCATAGGATAAAACAACATAAATACAATTTAATAAAGCATAGGATAAAACAACATAAATAACATTTAATAAAGCATAAGATAAAACAACATAAATTCAATTTAATAAAGCATAGGATAAAACAACATAAATGCAATTTAATTAAGCATAGGTTAAAACAACATAAATACAATTTAATAAAGCATAGGACAAAACAACATAAATACAATTCAATAAAGCATAGGTTAAAACAACATAAATACAAGTTAATAAAGCATAGGATAAAACAACATAAATACAATTTAATAAAGCATAGGATAAAACAACATGAATACAATTTAATAAAGCACAGGATAAAACAACATAGATACAATTTAATTAAGCAAAGGATACAACAACATAAATACAATTTAGTAAAGCATAGGATAAAACAACATAAATTCAATTTAATAAAGCATAGGATAAAACAACATAAATACAATTTAATAAAGCATAAGATAAAACAACATGAATACAATTTAATAAAGCTTAGGATAAAACAACATAAATACAATTTAATAGAGCATAGGATAAAACAACATAAATACAATTTATAAAGCATAGGATAAAACAACATAAATACAATTTAATAAAGCATAGGATAAAACAACATAAATACAATTTAATAAATCATAGGATAAAACAACATAAATACAATTTAATAAAGCATAGGATTAAACAACATAAATACTATTTAATAAAGCATAGGATAAAACAACATAAATACAATTTAATAAATCATAGGATAAAACAACATAAATACAATTTAATGAAGCATGGGATTAAACAACATAAATACTATTTAATAAAGCATAGGATAAAACCACATAAATACAATTTAATAAAGCACAGGATAAAACAACATAGATACAATTTAATAAAGCAAAGGATACAACAACATAAATACAATTTAGTAAAGCATAGGTCAAAATAACATAAATACAATTTAATAAAGCATAGGATAAAACAACATAAATACAATTTAATAAAGCATAGGATAAAACAACATAAATAAAATTTAATAAAGCATAAGTTAAAATAACATAAATACAATTTAATAAAGCATAGGACAAAACAACATAAAAACAATTTAATAAAGCATAGTTTAAAACAACATAAATACAATTTAATAAAGCATAGGATAAAACCACAGAATTACAATTTAATAAAGCATAGGATAAAACAACATAAAAACAATTTAATAAAGCATAGTTTAAAACAACATAAATACAATTTAATAAAGCATAGGATAAAACCACAGAATTACAGTTTAATAAAGCATAGGATAAAACAACATAAATACAATTTAATAAAGCATAGGATAAAACAACATAAATACAATTTAATGAAACATAGGATAAACAACATAAATACAATTTAATAAAGCAAAGGATAAACAACATAAATAAAATTTAATAAAGCATAGGCTAAAACTACATAAATACAATTTAATAAAGCTTAGGATAAAACAAATTAAATACAATATAATAAAGCATAGGATAAAACAACATAAATACAATTTACTAAAGCATAGGATAAAACAACATAAATACAATTTAATAAAGCATAGGTTAAAACAACATAAATACAATTTAATAAAGCATAGGATAAAACAACATAAATACAATTTAATAAAGCATAGGATAAAACAACATAAATAAAATTTAATAAAGCATAGGATAAAACAACATAAATACAATTTAATAAAGCATAGGATAAAACAACATAAATACAATTTAATAAAGCATTGGATAAAACAACATAAATACAATTTAATAAAGCATAGGATAAAACAACATAAAAACAATTTAATAAAGCATAGGATAAAACAACATAAATAAAATTTAGTAAAGCATAGGTTAAAACAACATAAATACAATTTAATAAACATAGGACAAAACAACATAAATACAATTTAATAAAGCATAGGATGAAACAACATAAATACAATTTAATAAAGCATATGATAAAACAACATAAATACAATTTAATAAAGCATAGGATAAAACAACATAAATAAAATTTAGTAAAGCATAGGTTAAAACAACATAAATACAATTTAATAAAGCATAGGACAAAAGAACATAAATACAATTTAATAAAGCATAGTTTAAAACAACATAAATGCAATTTAATAAAGCATAGGATAAAACCACAGAAATACAATTTAATAAAGCATAGGACAAAACAACATAAATACAATTTAATAAAGCATAGGATAAAACAACATAAATACAATTTAATGAAACTTAAGATAAACAACATAAATACAATTTAATAAAGCATAGGTTAAAACAACATGAATATAATTTAGTAAAGCATAAGATAAAACAACATGAATACAATTTAATAAAGCATAGGTTAAAACAACATAAATACAATTTATAAAGCATAGGATAAAACAACATAAATACAATTTAATAAAGCATAGGATAAAACAACATTAATACAATTTAATAAAGCATAGGATAAAACAACATAAATACAATTTAATAAAGCATAGGCTAAAACTACATAAATACAATTTAATAAAGCATAGGATAAAACAAATTAAATACAATATAATAAAGCATAGGATAAAACAACATAAATTCAATTTAATAAAGCATAGGATAAAACAACATAAATACAATTTAATAAAGCATAGGATAAAACAACATAAATACAATTTATAAAGCATAGGATAAAACAACATAAATACAATTTAATAAAGCATAGGATAAAACAACATTAATACAATTTAATAAAGCATAGGATAAAACAACATAAATACAATTTAATAAAGCATAGGCTAAAACTACATAAATACAATTTAATAAAGCATAGGATAAAACAAATTAAATACAATATAATAAAGCATAGGATAAAACAACATAAATTCAATTTAATAAAGCATAGGATAAAACAACATAAATACAATTTAATGAAGCATGGGATTAAACAACATAAATACTATTTAATAAAGCATAGGATAAAACCACATAAATACAATTTAATAAAGCACAGGATAAAACAACATAGATACAATTTAATAAAGCAAAGGATACAACAACATAAATACAATTTAGTAAAGCATAGGTCAAAATAACATAAATACAATTTAATAAAGCATAGGATAAAACAACATAAATACAATTTAATAAAGCATAGGATAAAACAACATAAATAACATTTAATAAAGCATAAGATAAAACAACATAAATTCAATTTAATAAAGCATAGGATAAAACAACATAAATGCAATTTAATTAAGCATAGGTTAAAACAACATAAATACAATTTAATAAAGCATAGGACAAAACAACATAAATACAATTCAATAAAGCATAGGTTAAAACAACATAAATACAAGTTAATAAAGCATAGGATAAAACAACATAAATACAATTTAATAAAGCATAGGATAAAACAACATGAATACAATTTAATAAAGCACAGGATAAAACAACATAGATACAATTTAATTAAGCAAAGGATACAACAACATAAATACAATTTAGTAAAGCATAGGATAAAACAACATAAATTCAATTTAATAAAGCATAGGATAAAACAACATAAATACAATTTAATAAAGCATAAGATAAAACAACATGAATACAATTTAATAAAGCTTAGGATAAAACAACATAAATACAATTTAATAGAGCATAGGATAAAACAACATAAATACAATTTATAAAGCATAGGATAAAACAACATAAATACAATTTAATAAAGCATAGGATAAAACAACATAAATACAATTTAATAAATCATAGGATAAAACAACATAAATACAATTTAATAAAGCATAGGATTAAACAACATAAATACTATTTAATAAAGCATAGGATAAAACAACATAAATACAATTTAATAAATCATAGGATAAAACAACATAAATACAATTTAATGAAGCATGGGATTAAACAACATAAATACTATTTAATAAAGCATAGGATAAAACCACATAAATACAATTTAATAAAGCACAGGATAAAACAACATAGATACAATTTAATAAAGCAAAGGATACAACAACATAAATACAATTTAGTAAAGCATAGGTCAAAATAACATAAATACAATTTAATAAAGCATAGGATAAAACAACATAAATACAATTTAATAAAGCATAGGATAAAACAACATAAATAACATTTAATAAAGCATAAGATAAAACAACATAAATTCAATTTAATAAAGCATAGGATAAAACAACATAAATGCAATTTAATTAAGCATAGGTTAAAACAACATAAATACAATTTAATAAAGCATAGGACAAAACAACATAAATACAATTCAATAAAGCATAGGTTAAAACAACATAAATACAAGTTAATAAAGCATAGGATAAAACAACATAAATACAATTTAATAAAGCATAGGATAAAACAACATGAATACAATTTAATAAAGCACAGGATAAAACAACATAGATACAATTTAATTAAGCAAAGGATACAACAATATAAATACAATTTAGTAAAGCATAGGTCAAAATAACATAAATACAATTTAATAAAGCATAGGATAAAACAACATAAATACAATTTAATAAAGCATAGGATAAAACAACATAAATAACATTTAATAAAGCATAGGATAAAACAACATAAATTCAATTTAATAAAGCATAGGATAAAACAACATAAATGCAATTTAATTAAGCATAGGTTAAAACAACATAAATACAATTTAATAAAGCATAGGACAAAACAACATAAATACAATTCAATAAAGCATAGGTTAAAACAACATAAATACAAGTTAATAAAGCATAGGATAAAACAACATAAATACAATTTAATAAAGCATAGGATAAAACAATATAAATAAAATTTAATAAAGCATAGGATAAAACAACATAAATAAAAATTTAATAAAGCATAGGATAAAACAAATTAAATACAATATAATAAAGCATAGGATAAAACAACATAAATTCAATTTAATAAAGCATAGGATAAAACAACATAAATACAATTTAATAAAGCATAAGATAAAACAACATGAATACAATTTAATAAAGCTTAGGATAAAACAACATAAATACAATTTAATAGAGCATAGGATAAAACAACATAAATACAATTTATAAAGCATAGGATAAAACAACATAAATACAATTTAATAAAGCATAGGATAAAACAACATAAATACAATTTAATAAATCATAGGATAAAACAACATAAATACAATTTAATAAAGCATAGGATTAAACAACATAAATACTATTTAATAAAGCATAGGATAAAACCACATAAATACAATTTAATAAAGCACAGGATAAAACAACATAGATACAATTTAATTAAGCAAAGGATACAACAACATAAATACAATTTAGTAAAGCATAGGTCAAAATAACATAAATACAATTTAATAAAGCATAGGATAAAACAACATAAATACAATTTAATAAAGCATAGGATAAAACAACATAAATAACATTTAATAAAGCATAGGATAAAACAACATAAATAAAAATTTAATAAAGCAAAGGATAAAACAACATAAATACAATTTAATAAAGCATAGGATAAAACAACATAAATACAATTTAATAAAGCATATGATAAAACAACATAAATACAATTTAATAAAGCATAGGATAAAACAACATAAATACAATTTAATAAAGCATAGGTTAAAACAACATAAATACAATTTAGTAAAGCATAGGATAAAACACCATAAATTCAATTTAATAAAGCATAGGATAAAACAACATAAATACAATTTAATAAAGCACAGGATAAAACAAAATTAATAAAATTTAATAAAGCATAGGATAAAACAACATAAATAAAATTTAATAAAGCATAGGATAAAACAACATAAATACAATTTAATAAAGCTTAGGATAAAACAACATAAATAAAATTTAATAAAGCATAGGATAAAACAACATAAATACAATTTAATAAAGCATATGATAAAACAACATAAATACAATTTAATAAAGCATATGATAAAACAACATAAATACAATTTAATAAAGCATAGGTTAAAACAACATAAATACAATTTAATAAAGCATAGGATAAAACAACATAAATACAATTTAATAAAGCATAGGATAAAACAACATAAATAAAATTTAATAAAGCATAGGATAAAACAACATAAATACAATTTAATAAAGCATAGGATAAAACCACAGAATTACAATTTAATAAAGCATAGGATAAAACAACATAAAAACAATTTAATAAAGCATAGTTTAAAACAACATAAATACAATTTAATAAAGCATAGGATAAAACCACAGAATTACAATTTAATAAAGCATAGGATAAAACAACATAAATACAATTTAATAAAGCATAGGATAAAACAACATAAATACAATTTAATGAAACATAGGATAAACAACATAAATACAATTTAATAAAGCATAGGTTAAAACAACATGAATATAATTTAGTAAAGCATAAGATAAAACAACATGAATACAATTTAATAAAGCATAGGTTAAAACAACATAAATACCATTTAAGAAAGCATAGGATAAAACTACATAAATACATTTTAATAAAGCATAGGATAAAACAACATAAATACAATTTAATAAAGCATAGGTTAAAACAACATAAATACAATTTAATAATGCATAGGACAAAACAACATAAATACAATTTAATAAAGCATAGGATAAAACAACATAAATACAATTTATAAAGCATAGGATAAAACAACATAAATACAATTTAATAAAGCATAGGATAAAACAACATTAATACAATTTAATAAAGCATAGGATAAAACAACATAAATACAATTTAATAAAGCATAGGCTAAAACTACATAAATACAATTTAATAAAGCATAGGACAAAACAAATTAAATACAATATAATAAAGCATAGGATAAAACAACATAAATTCAATTTAATAAAGCATAGGATAAAACAACATAAATACAATTTAATAAAGCATAAGGTAAAACAACATGAATACAATTTAATAAAGCATAGGATAAAACAACATAAATACAATTTAATAGAGCATAGGATAAAACAACATAAATACAATTTATAAAGCATAGGATAAAACAACATAAATACAATTTAATAAAGCATAGGATAAAACAACATAAATACAATTTAATAAATCATAGGATAAAACAACATAAATACAATTTAATGAAGCATGGGATTAAACAACATAAATACTATTTAATAAAGCATAGGATAAAACCACATAAATACAATTTAATAAAGCACAGGATAAAACAACATAGATACAATTTAATAAAGCAAAGGATACAACAACATAAATACAATTTAGTAAAGCATAGGTCAAAATAACATAAATACAATTTAATAAAGCATAGGATAAAACAACATAAATACAATTTAATAAAGCATAGGATAAAACAACATAAATAACATTTAATAAAGCATAAGATAAAACAACATAAATTCAATTTAATAAAGCATAGGATAAAACAACATAAATGCAATTTAATTAAGCATAGGTTAAAACAACATAAATACAATTTAATAAAGCATAGGACAAAACAACATAAATACAATTCAATAAAGCATAGGTTAAAACAACATAAATACAAGTTAATAAAGCATAGGATAAAACAACATAAATACAATTTAATAAAGCATAGGATAAAACAACATGAATACAATTTAATAAAGCACAGGATAAAACAACATAGATACAATTTAATTAAGCAAAGGATACAACAACATAAATACAATTTAGTAAAGCATAGGTCAAAATAACATAAATACAATTTAATAAAGCATAGGATAAAACAACATAAATACAATTTAATAAAGCATAGGATAAAACAACATAAATAACATTTAATAAAGCATAGGATAAAACAACATAAATTCAATTTAATAAAGCATAGGATAAAACAACATAAATGCAATTTAATTAAGCATAGGTTAAAACAACATAAATACAATTTAATAAAGCATAGGACAAAACAACATAAATACAATTCAATAAAGCATAGGTTAAAACAACATAAATACAAGTTAATAAAGCATAGGATAAAACAACATAAATACAATTTAATAAAGCATAGGATAAAACAATATAAATAAAATTTAATAAAGCATAGGATAAAACAACATAAATAAAAATTTAATAAAGCATAGGATAAAACAAATTAAATACAATATAATAAAGCATAGGATAAAACAACATAAATTCAATTTAATAAAGCATAGGATAAAACAACATAAATACAATTTAATAAAGCATAAGATAAAACAACATGAATACAATTTAATAAAGCATAGGATAAAACAACATAAATACAATTTAATAGAGCATAGGATAAAACAACATAAATACAATTTATAAAGCATAGGATAAAACAACATAAATACAATTTAATAAAGCATAGGATAAAACAACATAAATACAATTTAATAAATCATAGGATAAAACAACATAAATACAATTTAATAAAGCATAGGATTAAACAACATAAATACTATTTAATAAAGCATAGGATAAAACAACATAAATACAATTTAATAAAGCATAGGATAAAACAACATAAATACAATTTAATAAATCATAGGATAAAACAACATAAATACAATTTAATAAAGCATAGGATTAAACAACATAAATACTATTTAATAAAGCATAGGATAAAACCACATAAATACAATTTAATAAAGCACAGGATAAAACAACATAGATACAATTTAATTAAGCAAAGGATACAACAACATAAATACAATTTAGTAAAGCATAGATCAAAATAACATAAATACAATTTAATAAAGCATAGGATAAAACAACATAAATACAATTTAATAAAGCATAGGATAAAACAACATAAATACCATTTAATAAAGCATAGGATAAAACAACATAAATAAAAATTTAATAAAGCAAAGGATAAAACAACATAAATACAATTTAATAAAGCATAGGATAAAACAACATAAATACAATTTAATAAAGCATATGATAAAACAACATAAATACAATTTAATAAAGCATAGGATAAAACAACATAAATACAATTTAGTAAAGCATAGGATAAAACACCATAAATTCAATTTAATAAAGCATAGGATAAAACAACATAAATACAATTTAATAAAGCACAGGATAAAACAAAATTAATAAAATTTAATAAAGCATAGGATAAAACACCATAAATTCAATTTAATAAAGCTTAGGATAAAACAACATAAATAAAATTTAATAAAGCATAGGATAAAACAACATAAATACAATTTAATAAAGCATATGATAAAACAACATAAATACAATTTAATAAAGCATATGATAAAACAACATAAATACAATTTAATAAAGCATAGGTTAAAACAACATAAATACAATTTAATAAAGCATAGGATAAAACAACATAAATACAATTTAATAAAGCATAGGATAAAACAACATAAATAAAATTTAATAAAGCATAGGATAAAACAACATAAATACAATTTAATAAAGCATAGGATAAAACCACAGAATTACAATTTAATAAAGCATAGGATAAAACAACATAAAAACAATTTAATAAAGCATAGTTTAAAACAACATAAATACAATTTAATAAAGCATAGGATAAAACCACAGAATTACAATTTAATAAAGCATAGGATAAAACAACATAAATACAATTTAATAAAGCATAGGATAAAACAACATAAATACAATTTAATGAAACATAGGATAAACAACATAAATACAATTTAATAAAGCATAGGATAAACAACATAAATAAAATTTAATAAAGCATAGGCTAAAACTACATAAATACAATTTAATAAAGCATAGGTTAAAACAACATGAATATAATTTAGTAAAGCATAAGATAAAACAACATGAATACAATTTAATAAAGCATAGGTTAAAACAACATAAATACCATTTAAGAAAGCATAGGATAAAACTACATAAATACATTTTAATAAAGCATAGGATAAAACAACATTAATACAATTTAATAAAGCATAGGTTAAAACAACATAAATAAAATTTAATAAAGCATAGGATAAAACAACATAAATACAATTTAATAAAGCATATGATAAAACAACATAAATACAATTTAATAAAGCATATGATAAAACAACATAAATACAATTTAATAAAGCATAGGTTAAAACAACATAAATACAATTTAATAAAGCATAGGATAAAACAACATAAATACAATTTAATAAAGCATAGGATAAAACAACATAAATAAAATTTAATAAAGCATAGGATAAAACAACATAAATACAATTTAATAAAGCATAGGATAAAACAACATAAATACAATTTAATAAAGCATAGGATAAAACAACATAAATACAATTTAATAAAGCATAGGATAAAACAACATAAATAAAATTTAATAAAGCATAAGTTAAAATAACATAAATACAATTTAATAAAGCATAGGACAAAACAACATAAAAACAATTTAATAAAGCATAGTTTAAAACAACATAAATACAATTTAATAAAGCATAGGATAAAACCACAGAATTACAATTTAATAAAGCATAGGATAAAACAACATAAAAACAATTTAATAAAGCATAGTTTAAAACAACATAAATACAATTTAATAAAGCATAGGATAAAACCACAGAATTACAGTTTAATAAAGCATAGGATAAAACAACATAAATACAATTTAATAAAGCATAGGATAAAACAACATAAATACAATTTAATGAAACATAGGATAAACAACATAAATACAATTTAATAAAGCAAAGGATAAACAACATAAATAAAATTTAATAAAGCATAGGCTAAAACTACATAAATACAATTTAATAAAGCTTAGGATAAAACAAATTAAATACAATATAATAAAGCATAGGATAAAACAACATAAATACAATTTACTAAAGCATAGGATAAAACAACATAAATACAATTTAATAAAGCATAGGTTAAAACAACATAAATACAATTTAATAAAGCATAGGATAAAACAACATAAATACAATTTAATAAAGCATAGGATAAAACAACATAAATAAAATTTAATAAAGCATAGGATAAAACAACATAAATACAATTTAATAAAGCATAGGATAAAACAACATAAATACAATTTAATAAAGCATTGGATAAAACAACATAAATACAATTTAATAAAGCATAGGATAAAACAACATAAAAACAATTTAATAAAGCATAGGATAAAACAACATAAATAAAATTTAGTAAAGCATAGGTTAAAACAACATAAATACAATTTAATAAACATAGGACAAAACAACATAAATACAATTTAATAAAGCATAGGATGAAACAACATAAATACAATTTAATAAAGCATATGATAAAACAACATAAATACAATTTAATAAAGCATAGGATAAAACAACATAAATAAAATTTAGTAAAGCATAGGTTAAAACAACATAAATACAATTTAATAAAGCATAGGACAAAAGAACATAAATACAATTTAATAAAGCATAGTTTAAAACAACATAAATGCAATTTAATAAAGCATAGGATAAAACCACAGAAATACAATTTAATAAAGCATAGGACAAAACAACATAAATACAATTTAATAAAGCATAGGATAAAACAACATAAATACAATTTAATGAAACTTAAGATAAACAACATAAATACAATTTAATAAAGCATAGGTTAAAACAACATGAATATAATTTAGTAAAGCATAAGATAAAACAACATGAATACAATTTAATAAAGCATAGGTTAAAACAACATAAATACAATTTATAAAGCATAGGATAAAACAACATAAATACAATTTAATAAAGCATAGGATAAAACAACATTAATACAATTTAATAAAGCATAGGATAAAACAACATAAATACAATTTAATAAAGCATAGGCTAAAACTACATAAATACAATTTAATAAAGCATAGGATAAAACAAATTAAATACAATATAATAAAGCATAGGATAAAACAACATAAATTCAATTTAATAAAGCATAGGATAAAACAACATAAATACAATTTAATAAAGCATAGGATAAAACAACATAAATACAATTTATAAAGCATAGGATAAAACAACATAAATACAATTTAATAAAGCATAGGATAAAACAACATTAATACAATTTAATAAAGCATAGGATAAAACAACATAAATACAATTTAATAAAGCATAGGCTAAAACTACATAAATACAATTTAATAAAGCATAGGATAAAACAAATTAAATACAATATAATAAAGCATAGGATAAAACAACATAAATTCAATTTAATAAAGCATAGGATAAAACAACATAAATACAATTTAATAAAGCATAAGATAAAACAACATGAATACAATTTAATAAAGCATAGGATAAAACAACATAAATACAATTTAATAGAGCATAGGATAAAACAACATAAATACAATTTATAAAGCATAGGATAAAACAACATAAATACAATTTAATAAAGCATAGGATAAAACAACATAAATACAATTTAATAAATCATAGGATAAAACAACATAAATACAATTTAATAAAGCATAGGATAAAACAACATAAATATAATTTAATAAATCATAGGATAAAACAACATAAATACAATTTAATAAAGCATAGGATTAAACAACATAAATACTATTTAATAAAGCATAGGATAAAACCACATAAATACAATTTAATAAAGCACAGGATAAAACAACATAGATACAATTTAATAAAGCAAAGGATACAACAACATAAATACAATTTAGTAAAGCATAGGTCAAAATAACATAAATACAATTTAATAAAGCATAGGATAAAACAACATAAATACAATTTAATAAAGCATAGGATAAAACAACATAAATAACATTTAATAAAGCATAGGATAAAACAACATAAATTCAATTTAATAAAGCATAGGATAAAACAACATAAATGCAATTTAATTAAGCATAGGTTAAAACAACATAAATACAATTTAATAAAGCATAGGACAAAACAACATAAATACAATTCAATAAAGCATAGGTTAAAACAACATAAATACAAGTTAATAAAGCATAGGATAAAACAACATAAATACAATTTAATAAAGCATAGGATAAAACAACATGAATACAATTTAATAAAGCATAGGATAAAACAACATAAATACAATTTAATAAAGCATAGGTTAAAACAACATAAATACAATTTAATAAAGCATAGGACAAAACAACATAAATACAATTTAATAAAGCATAGGTTAAAACAACACAAATACAATTTAATAAAGCATAGGATAAAACCACATAAATACAATTTAATAAAGCACAGGATAAAACAACATAAATACAATTTAATAAAGCATAGGATACAACAACATAAATACAATTTAGTAAAGCATAGGTCAAAATAACATAAATACAATTTAATAAAGCATAGGATAAAACAACATAAATACAATTTAATAAAGCATAGGTTAAAACAACATAAATACAATTTAATAAAGCATAGGATAAAACAACATAAATACAATTTAATAAAGCATAGGATAAAACAACATAAATAAAATTTAATAAAGCATAGGATAAAACAACATAAATACAAATTTAATAAAGCATAGTATAAAACAACATAAATACAATTTAATAAAGCATAGGATAAAACAACATAAATACAATTTAATAAAGCATAGGATAAAACAACAAAAATTCAATTTAATTAAGCATAGGTTAAAACAACATAAATACAATTTAATAAAGCATAGGACAAAACAACATAAATACAATTCAATAAAGCATAGGTTAAAACAACATAAATACAAGTTAATAAAGCATAGGATAAAACAACATAAATACAATTTAATAAAGCATAGGATAAAACAACATGAATACAATTTAATAAAGCATAGGATAAAACAACATAAATACAATTTAATAAAGCATAGGTTAAAACAACATAAATACAATTTAATAAAGCATAGGATACAACAACATAAATACAATTTAATAAAGCATAGGATAAAACAACATAAATACAATTTAATAAAGCTCATGATAAAACAACATAAATACAATTTAATAAAGCATAGGTTAAAACAACATAAATGCAATTTAATAAAGCATAGGATAAAACAACATAAATACAATTTAATAAAGCATAGGATAAAACAACATAAATAAAATTTAATAAAGCATAGGATAAAACAACATAAATACAATTTAATAAAGCATAGGATAAAACAACATAAATAAAATTTAATAAAGCATAAGTTAAAATAACATAAATACAATTTAATAAAGCATAGGACAAAACAACATAAAAACAATTTAATAAAGCATAGTTTAAAACAACATAAAAAAAATTTAATAAAGCATAGGATAAAACCACAGAATTACAATTTAATAAAGCATAGGATAAAACAACATAAATACAATTTAATAAAGCATAGGATAAAACAACATAAATACAATTTAATGAAACATAGGATAAACAACATAAATACAATTTAATAAAGCATAGGATAAACAACATAAATAAAATTTAATAAAGCATAGGCTAAAACTACATAAATACAATTTAATAAAGCTTAGGATAAAACAAATTAAATACAATATAATAAAGCATAGGATAAAACAACATAAATACAATTTACTAAAGCATAGGATAAAACAACATAAATACAATTTAATAAAGCATAGGTTAAAACAACATAAATACAATTTAATAAAGCATAGGATAAAACAACATAAATACAATTTAATAAAGCATAGGATAAAACAACATAAATAAAATTTAATAAAGCATAGGATAAAACAACATAAATACAATTTAATAAAGCATAGGATAAAACAACATAAATACAATTTAATAAAGCATTGGATAAAACAACATAAATACAATTTAATAAAGCATAGGATAAAACAACATAAAAACAATTTAATAAAGCATAGGATAAAACAACATAAATAAAATTTAGTAAAGCATAGGTTAAAACAACATAAATACAATTTAATAAACATAGGACAAAACAACATAAATACAATTTAATAAAGCATAGGATGAAACAACATAAATACAATTTAATAAAGCATAGGATAAAACAACATAAATACAATTTAATAAAGCATAGGATAAAACAACATAAATAAAATTTAGTAAAGCATAGGTTAAAACAACATAAATACAATTTAATAAAGCATAGGACAAAACAACATAAATACAATTTAATAAAGCATAGTTTAAAACAACATAAATGCAATTTAATAAAGCATAGGATAAAACCACAGAAATACAATTTAATAAAGCATAGGACAAAACAACATAAATACAATTTAATAAAGCATAGGATAAAACAACATAAATACAATTTAATGAAACATAGGATAAACAACATAAATACAATTTAATAAAGCATAGGTTAAAACAACATGAATATAATTTAGTAAAGCATAAGATAAAACAACATGAATACAATTTAGTAAAGCATAGGTCAAAATAACATAAATACAATTTAATAAAGCATAGGATAAAACAACATAAATACAATTTAATAAAGCATAGGATAAAACAACATAAATAACATTTAATAAAGCATAGGATAAAACAACATAAATTCAATTTAATAAAGCATAGGATAAAACAACATAAATGCAATTTAATTAAGCATAGGTTAAAACAACATAAATACAATTTAAGAAAGCATAGGACAAAACAACATAAATACAATTCAATAAAGCATAGGTTAAAACAACATAAATACAAGTTAATAAAGCATAGGATAAAACAACATAAATACAATTTAATAAAGCATAGGATAAAACAACATGAATACAATTTAATAAAGCATAGGATAAAACAACATAAATACAATTTAATAAAGCATAGGTTAAAACAACATAAATACAATTTAATAAAGCATAGGACAAAACAACATAAATACAATTTAATAAAGCATAGGTCAAAACAACACAAATACAATTTAATAAAGCATAGGATAAAACCACATAAATACAATTTAATAAAGCACAGGATAAAACAACATAAATACAATTTAATAAAGCATAGAATACAACAACATAAATACAATTTAGTAAAGCATAGGTCAAAATAACATAAATACAATTTAATAAAGCATAGGATAAAACAACATAAATACAATTTAATAAAGCATAGGTTAAAACAACATAAATACAATTTAATAAAGCATAGGATAAAACAACATAAATACAATTTAATAAAGCATAGGATAAAACAACATAAATACAATTTAATAAAGCATATGATAAAACAACATAAATACAATTTAATAAAGCATATGATAAAACAACATAAATACAATTTAATAAAGCATAGGTTAAAACAACATAAATACAATTTAATAAAGCATAGGATAAAACAACATAAATACAATTTAATAAAGCATAGGATAAAACAACATAAATAAAATTTAATAAAGCATAGGATAAAACAACATAAATACAATTTAATAAAGCATAGGATAAAACCACAGAATTACAATTTAATAAAGCATAGGATAAAACAACATAAAAACAATTTAATAAAGCATAGTTTAAAACAACATAAATACAATTTAATAAAGCATAGGATAAAACCACAGAATTACAATTTAATAAAGCATAGGATAAAACAACATAAATACAATTTAATAAAGCATAGGATAAAACAACATAAATACAATTTAATGAAACATAGGATAAACAACATAAATACAATTTAATAAAGCATAGGATAAACAACATAAATAAAATTTAATAAAGCATAGGCTAAAACTACATAAATACAATTTAATAAAGCATAGGTTAAAACAACATGAATATAATTTAGTAAAGCATAAGATAAAACAACATGAATACAATTTAATAAAGCATAGGTTAAAACAACATAAATACCATTTAAGAAAGCATAGGATAAAACTACATAAATACATTTTAATAAAGCATAGGATAAAACAACATTAATACAATTTAATAAAGCATAGGTTAAAACAACATAAATAAAATTTAATAAAGCATAGGATAAAACAACATAAATACAATTTAATAAAGCATATGATAAAACAACATAAATACAATTTAATAAAGCATATGATAAAACAACATAAATACAATTTAATAAAGCATAGGTTAAAACAACATAAATACAATTTAATAAAGCATAGGATAAAACAACATAAATACAATTTAATAAAGCATAGGATAAAACAACATAAATAAAATTTAATAAAGCATAGGATAAAACAACATAAATACAATTTAATAAAGCATAGGATAAAACAACATAAATACAATTTAATAAAGCATAGGATAAAACAACATAAATACAATTTAATAAAGCATAGGATAAAACAACATAAATAAAATTTAATAAAGCATAAGTTAAAATAACATAAATACAATTTAATAAAGCATAGGACAAAACAACATAAAAACAATTTAATAAAGCATAGTTTAAAACAACATAAATACAATTTAATAAAGCATAGGATAAAACCACAGAATTACAATTTAATAAAGCATAGGATAAAACAACATAAAAACAATTTAATAAAGCATAGTTTAAAACAACATAAATACAATTTAATAAAGCATAGGATAAAACCACAGAATTACAATTTAATAAAGCATAGGATAAAACAACATAAATAAAATTTAATAAAGCATAGGATAAAACAACATAAATACAATTTAATAAAGCATAGGATAAAACAACATAAATACAATTTAATAAAGCATAGGATAAAACAACATAAATACAATTTAATAAAGCATAGGATAAAACAACATAAATACAATTTATAAAGCATAGGATAAAACAACATAAATACAATTTAATAAAGCATAGGATAAAACAACATTAATACAATTTAATAAAGCATAGGATAAAACAACATAAATACAATTTAATAAAGCATAGGCTAAAACTACATAAATACAATTTAATAAAGCATAGGATAAAACAAATTAAATACAATATAATAAAGCATAGGATAAAACAACATAAATTCAATTTAATAAAGCATAGGATAAAACAACATAAATACAATTTAATAAAGCATAGGATAAAACAACATAAATACAATTTATAAAGCATAGGATAAAACAACATAAATACAATTTAATAAAGCATAGGATAAAACAACATTAATACAATTTAATAAAGCATAGGATAAAACAACATAAATACAATTTAATAAAGCATAGGCTAAAACTACATAAATACAATTTAATAAAGCATAGGATAAAACAAATTAAATACAATATAATAAAGCATAGGATAAAACAACATAAATTCAATTTAATAAAGCATAGGATAAAACAACATAAATACAATTTAATAAAGCATAAGATAAAACAACATGAATACAATTTAATAAAGCATAGGATAAAACAACATAAATACAATTTAATAGAGCATAGGATAAAACAACATAAATACAATTTATAAAGCATAGGATAAAACAACATAAATACAATTTAATAAAGCATAGGATAAAACAACATAAATACAATTTAATAAATCATAGGATAAAACAACATAAATACAATTTAATAAAGCATAGGATAAAACAACATAAATATAATTTAATAAATCATAGGATAAAACAACATAAATACAATTTAATAAAGCATAGGATTAAACAACATAAATACTATTTAATAAAGCATAGGATAAAACCACATAAATACAATTTAATAAAGCACAGGATAAAACAACATAGATACAATTTAATAAAGCAAAGGATACAACAACATAAATACAATTTAGTAAAGCATAGGTCAAAATAACATAAATACAATTTAATAAAGCATAGGATAAAACAACATAAATACAATTTAATAAAGCATAGGATAAAACAACATAAATAACATTTAATAAAGCATAGGATAAAACAACATAAATTCAATTTAATAAAGCATAGGATAAAACAACATAAATGCAATTTAATTAAGCATAGGTTAAAACAACATAAATACAATTTAATAAAGCATAGGACAAAACAACATAAATACAATTCAATAAAGCATAGGTTAAAACAACATAAATACAAGTTAATAAAGCATAGGATAAAACAACATAAATACAATTTAATAAAGCATAGGATAAAACAACATGAATACAATTTAATAAAGCATAGGATAAAACAACATAAATACAATTTAATAAAGCATAGGTTAAAACAACATAAATACAATTTAATAAAGCATAGGACAAAACAACATAAATACAATTTAATAAAGCATAGGTTAAAACAACACAAATACAATTTAATAAAGCATAGGATAAAACCACATAAATACAATTTAATAAAGCACAGGATAAAACAACATAAATACAATTTAATAAAGCATAGGATACAACAACATAAATACAATTTAGTAAAGCATAGGTCAAAATAACATAAATACAATTTAATAAAGCATAGGATAAAACAACATAAATACAATTTAATAAAGCATAGGTTAAAACAACATAAATACAATTTAATAAAGCATAGGATAAAACAACATAAATACAATTTAATAAAGCATAGGATAAAACAACATAAATAAAATTTAATAAAGCATAGGATAAAACAACATAAATACAAATTTAATAAAGCATAGTATAAAACAACATAAATACAATTTAATAAAGCATAGGATAAAACAACATAAATACAATTTAATAAAGCATAGGATAAAACAACAAAAATTCAATTTAATTAAGCATAGGTTAAAACAACATAAATACAATTTAATAAAGCATAGGACAAAACAACATAAATACAATTCAATAAAGCATAGGTTAAAACAACATAAATACAAGTTAATAAAGCATAGGATAAAACAACATAAATACAATTTAATAAAGCATAGGATAAAACAACATGAATACAATTTAATAAAGCATAGGATAAAACAACATAAATACAATTTAATAAAGCATAGGTTAAAACAACATAAATACAATTTAATAAAGCATAGGATACAACAACATAAATACAATTTAATAAAGCATAGGATAAAACAACATAAATACAATTTAATAAAGCTCATGATAAAACAACATAAATACAATTTAATAAAGCATAGGTTAAAACAACATAAATGCAATTTAATAAAGCATAGGATAAAACAACATAAATACAATTTAATAAAGCATAGGATAAAACAACATAAATAAAATTTAATAAAGCATAGGATAAAACAACATAAATACAATTTAATAAAGCATAGGATAAAACAACATAAATAAAATTTAATAAAGCATAAGTTAAAATAACATAAATACAATTTAATAAAGCATAGGACAAAACAACATAAAAACAATTTAATAAAGCATAGTTTAAAACAACATAAAAAAAATTTAATAAAGCATAGGATAAAACCACAGAATTACAATTTAATAAAGCATAGGATAAAACAACATAAATACAATTTAATAAAGCATAGGATAAAACAACATAAATACAATTTAATGAAACATAGGATAAACAACATAAATACAATTTAATAAAGCATAGGATAAACAACATAAATAAAATTTAATAAAGCATAGGCTAAAACTACATAAATACAATTTAATAAAGCTTAGGATAAAACAAATTAAATACAATATAATAAAGCATAGGATAAAACAACATAAATACAATTTACTAAAGCATAGGATAAAACAACATAAATACAATTTAATAAAGCATAGGTTAAAACAACATAAATACAATTTAATAAAGCATAGGATAAAACAACATAAATACAATTTAATAAAGCATAGGATAAAACAACATAAATAAAATTTAATAAAGCATAGGATAAAACAACATAAATACAATTTAATAAAGCATAGGATAAAACAACATAAATACAATTTAATAAAGCATTGGATAAAACAACATAAATACAATTTAATAAAGCATAGGATAAAACAACATAAAAACAATTTAATAAAGCATAGGATAAAACAACATAAATAAAATTTAGTAAAGCATAGGTTAAAACAACATAAATACAATTTAATAAACATAGGACAAAACAACATAAATACAATTTAATAAAGCATAGGATGAAACAACATAAATACAATTTAATAAAGCATAGGATAAAACAACATAAATACAATTTAATAAAGCATAGGATAAAACAACATAAATAAAATTTAGTAAAGCATAGGTTAAAACAACATAAATACAATTTAATAAAGCATAGGACAAAACAACATAAATACAATTTAATAAAGCATAGTTTAAAACAACATAAATGCAATTTAATAAAGCATAGGATAAAACCACAGAAATACAATTTAATAAAGCATAGGACAAAACAACATAAATACAATTTAATAAAGCATAGGATAAAACAACATAAATACAATTTAATGAAACATAGGATAAACAACATAAATACAATTTAATAAAGCATAGGTTAAAACAACATGAATATAATTTAGTAAAGCATAAGATAAAACAACATGAATACAATTTAGTAAAGCATAGGTCAAAATAACATAAATACAATTTAATAAAGCATAGGATAAAACAACATAAATACAATTTAATAAAGCATAGGATAAAACAACATAAATAACATTTAATAAAGCATAGGATAAAACAACATAAATTCAATTTAATAAAGCATAGGATAAAACAACATAAATGCAATTTAATTAAGCATAGGTTAAAACAACATAAATACAATTTAAGAAAGCATAGGACAAAACAACATAAATACAATTCAATAAAGCATAGGTTAAAACAACATAAATACAAGTTAATAAAGCATAGGATAAAACAACATAAATACAATTTAATAAAGCATAGGATAAAACAACATGAATACAATTTAATAAAGCATAGGATAAAACAACATAAATACAATTTAATAAAGCATAGGTTAAAACAACATAAATACAATTTAATAAAGCATAGGACAAAACAACATAAATACAATTTAATAAAGCATAGGTCAAAACAACACAAATACAATTTAATAAAGCATAGGATAAAACCACATAAATACAATTTAATAAAGCACAGGATAAAACAACATAAATACAATTTAATAAAGCATAGAATACAACAACATAAATACAATTTAGTAAAGCATAGGTCAAAATAACATAAATACAATTTAATAAAGCATAGGATAAAACAACATAAATACAATTTAATAAAGCATAGGTTAAAACAACATAAATACAATTTAATAAAGCATAGGATAAAACAACATAAATACAATTTAATAAAGCATAGGATAAAACAACATAAATAAAATTTAATAAAGCATAGGATAAAACAACATAAATACAAATTTAATAAAGCATAGGATAAAACAACATAAATACAATTTAATAAAG
Organism: Phyllobates terribilis; assembly: GCF_046119375.1. Classification (NCBI taxonomy): domain Eukaryota; kingdom Metazoa; phylum Chordata; class Amphibia; order Anura; family Dendrobatidae; genus Phyllobates; species Phyllobates terribilis. The sequence goes on from NW_027362780.1 coordinate 457,380, forward strand.
CATAGGATAAAACAACATAAATACAATTTAATAAAGCATAGGATAAAACAACAAAAATTCAATTTAATTAAGCATAGGTTAAAACAACATAAATACAATTTAATAAAGCATAGGACAAAACAACATAAATACAATTCAATAAAGCATAGGTTAAAACAACATAAATACAAGTTAATAAAGCATAGGATAAAACAACATAAATACAATTTAATAAAGCATAGGATAAAACAACATGAATACAATTTAATAAAGCATAGGATAAAACAACATAAATACAATTTAATAAAGCATAGGTTAAAACAACATAAATACAATTTAATAAAGCATAGGATACAACAACACAAATACAATTTAATAAAGCATAGGATAAAACAACATAAATACAATTTAATAAAGCTCATGATAAAACAACATAAATACAATTTAATAAAGCATAGGTTAAAACAACATAAATACAATTTAATAAAGCATAGGATAAAACAACATAAATACAATTTAATAAAGCATAGGATAAAACAACATAAATAAAATTTAATAAAGCATAGGATAAAACAACATAAATACAATTTAATAAAGCATAGGATAAAACAACATAAATAAAATTTAATAAAGCATAAGTTAAAATAACATAAATACAATTTAATAAAGCATAGGACAAAACAACATAAAAACAATTTAATAAAGCATAGTTTAAAACAACATAAAAAAAATTTAATAAAGCATAGGATAAAACCACAGAATTACAATTTAATAAAGCATAGGATAAAACAACATAAATACAATTTAATAAAGCATAGGATAAAATAACATAAATACAATTTAATGAAACATAGGATAAACAACATAAATACAATTTAATAAAGCATAGGATAAACAACATAAATAAAATTTAATAAAGCATAGGCTAAAACTACATAAATACAATTTAATAAAGCTTAGGATAAAACAAATTAAATACAATATAATAAAGCATAGGATAAAACAACATAAATACAATTTACTAAAGCATAGGATAAAACAACATAAATACAATTTAATAAAGCATAGGTTAAAACAACATAAATACAATTTAATAAAGCATAGGATAAAACAACATAAATACAATTTAATAAAGCATAGGATAAAACAACATAAATAAAATTTAATAAAGCATAGGATAAAACAACATAAATACAATTTAATAAAGCATAGGATAAAACAACATAAATACAATTTAATAAAGCATTGGATAAAACAACATAAATACAATTTAATAAAGCATAGGATAAAACAACATAAAAACAATTTAATAAAGCATAGGATAAAACAACATAAATAAAATTTAGTAAAGCATAGGTTAAAACAACATAAATACAATTTAATAAACATAGGACAAAACAACATAAATACAATTTAATAAAGCATAGGATGAAACAACATAAATACAATTTAATAAAGCATAGGATAAAACAACATAAATACAATTTAATAAAGCATAGGATAAAACAACATAAATAAAATTTAGTAAAGCATAGGTTAAAACAACATAAATACAATTTAATAAAGCATAGGACAAAACAACATAAATACAATTTAATAAAGCATAGTTTAAAACAACATAAATGCAATTTAATAAAGCATAGGATAAAACCACAGAAATACAATTTAATAAAGCATAGGACAAAACAACATAAATACAATTTAATAAAGCATAGGATAAAACAACATAAATACAATTTAATGAAACATAGGATAAACAACATAAATACAATTTAATAAAGCATAGGTTAAAACAACATGAATATAATTTAGTAAAGCATAAGATAAAACAACATGAATACAATTTAATAAAGCATAGGTTAAAACAACATAAATACCATTTAAGAAAGCATAGGATAAAACTACATAAATACATTTTAATAAAGCATAGGATAAAACAACATAAATACAATTTAATAAAGCATAGGTTAAAACAACATAAATACAATTTAATAAAGCATAGGATAAAACAACATAAATAAAATTTAATAAAGCATAGGATAAAACAACATAAATAAAATTTAATAAAGCATAGGATAAAACAACATAAATACAAATTTAATAAAGCATAGGATAAAACAACATAAATACAATTTAATAAAGCATAGGATAAAACAACATAAATACAATTTAATAAAGCATAGGATAAAACAACAAAAATTCAATTTAATTAAGCATAGGTTAAAATAACATAAATACAATTTAATAAAGCATAGGACAAAACAACATAAATACAATTCAATAAAGCATAGGTTAAAACAACATAAATACAAGTTAATAAAGCATAGGATAAAACAACATAAATACAATTTAATAAAGCATAGGATAAAACAACATGAATACAATTTAATAAAGCATAGGATAAAACAACATAAATACAATTTAATAAAGCATAGGTTAAAACAACATAAATACAATTTAATAAAGCATAGGATACAACAACATAAATACAATTTAGTAAAGCATAGGTCAAAATAACATAAATACAATTTAATAAAGCATAGGATAAAACAACATAAATACAATTTAATAAAGCATAGGTTAAAACAACATAAATACAATTTAATAAAGCATAGGATAAAACAACATAAATACAATTTAATAAAGCATAGGATAAAACAACATAAATAAAATTTAATAAAGCATAGGATAAAACAACATAAATAAAAATTTAATAAAGCATAGGATAAAACAACATAAATACAATTTAATAAAGCATATGATAAAACAACATAAATACAATTTAATAAAGCATATGATAAAACAACATAAATACAATTTAATAAAGCTCATGATAAAACAACATAAATACAATTTAATAAAGCATAGGTTAAAACAACATAAATACAATTTAATAAAGCATAGGATAAAACAACATAAATACAATTTAATAAAGCATAGGATAAAACAACATAAATAAAATTTAATAAAGCATAGGATAAAACAACATAAATACAATTTAATAAAGCATAGGATAAAACAACATAAATAAAATTTAATAAAGCATAAGTTAAAATAACATAAATACAATTTAATAAAGCATAGGACAAAACAACATAAAAACAATTTAATAAAGCATAGTTTAAAACAACATAAAAAAAATTTAATAAAGCATAGGATAAAACCACAGAATTACAATTTAATAAAGCATAGGATAAAACAACATAAATACAATTTAATAAAGCATAGGATAAAACAACATAAATACAATTTAATGAAACATAGGATAAACAACATAAATACAATTTAATAAAGCATAGGATAAACAACATAAATAAAATTTAATAAAGCATAGGCTAAAACTACATAAATACAATTTAATAAAGCTTAGGATAAAACAAATTAAATACAATATAATAAAGCATAGGATAAAACAACATAAATACAATTTACTAAAGCATAGGATAAAACAACATAAATACAATTTAATAAAGCATAGGTTAAAACAACATAAATACAATTTAATAAAGCATAGGATAAAACAACATAAATACAATTTAATAAAGCATAGGATAAAACAACATAAATAAAATTTAATAAAGCATAGGATAAAACAACATAAATACAATTTAATAAAGCATAGGATAAAACAACATAAATACAATTTAATAAAGCATTGGATAAAACAACATAAATACAATTTAATAAAGCATAGGATAAAACAACATAAAAACAATTTAATAAAGCATAGGATAAAACAACATAAATAAAATTTAGTAAAGCATAGGTTAAAACAACATAAATACAATTTAATAAACATAGGACAAAACAACATAAATACAATTTAATAAAGTATAGGATGAAACAACATAAATACAATTTAATAAAGCATAGGATAAAACAACATAAATACAATTTAATAAAGCATAGGATAAAACAACATAAATAAAATTTAGTAAAGCATAGGTTAAAACAACATAAATACAATTTAATAAAGCATAGGACAAAACAACATAAATACAATTTAATGAAGCATAGTTTAAAACAACATAAATGCAATTTAATAAAGCATAGGATAAAACCACAGAAATACAATTTAATAAAGCATAGGACAAAACAACATAAATACAATTTAATAAAGCATAGGATAAAACAACATAAATACAATTTAATGAAACATAGGATAAACAACATAAATACAATTTAATAAAGCATAGGTTAAAACAACATGAATATAATTTAGTAAAGCATAAGATAAAACAACATGAATACAATTTAGTAAAGCATAGGTCAAAATAACATAAATACAATTTAATAAAGCATAGGATAAAACAACATAAATACAATTTAATAAAGCATAGGATAAAACAACATAAATAACATTTAATAAAGCATAGGATAAAACAACATAAATTCAATTTAATAAAGCATAGGATAAAACAACATAAATGCAATTTAATTAAGCATAGGTTAAAACAACATAAATACAATTTAATAAAGCATAGGACAAAACAACATAAATACAATTCAATAAAGCATAGGTTAAAACAACATAAATACAAGTTAATAAAGCATAGGATAAAACAACATAAATACAATTTAATAAAGCATAGGATAAAACAACATGAATACAATTTAATAAAGCATAGGATAAAACAACATAAATACAATTTAATAAAGCATAGGTTAAAACAACATAAATACAATTTAATAAAGCATAGGACAAAACAACATAAATACAATTTAATAAAGCATAGGTTAAAACAACACAAATACAATTTAATAAAGCATAGGATAAAACCACATAAATACAATTTAATAAAGCACAGGATAAAACAACATAAATACAATTTAATAAAGCATAGGATACAACAACATAAATACAATTTAGTAAAGCATAGGTCAAAATAACATAAATACAATTTAATAAAGCATAGGATAAAACAACATAAATACAATTTAATAAAGCATAGGATAAAACAACATAAATACAATTTAATAAAGCATAGGTTAAAACAACATAAATACAATTTAATAAAGCATAGGATAAAACAACATAAATACAATTTAATAAAGCATAGGATAAAACAACATAAATAAAATTTAATAAAGCATAGGATAAAACAACATAAATACAAATTTAATAAAGCATAGGATAAAACAACATAAATACAATTTAATAAAGCATAGGTTAAAACAACATAAATACAATTTAATAAAGCATAGGACAAAACAACATAAATACAATTCAATAAAGCATAGGTTAAAACAACATAAATACAAGTTAATAAAGCATAGGATAAAACAACATAAATACAATTTAATAAAGCATAGGATAAAACAACATGAATACAATTTAATAAAGCATAGGATAAAACAACATAAATACAATTTAATAAAGCATAGGTTAAAACAACATAAATACAATTTAATAAAGCATAGGATACAACAACATAAATACAATTTAATAAAGCATAGGATAAAACAACATAAATACAATTTAATAAAGCTCATGATAAAACAACATAAATACAATTTAATAAAGCATAGGTTAAAACAACATAAATACAATTTAATAAAGCATAGGATAAAACAACATAAATACAATTTAATAAAGCATAGGATAAAACAACATAAATAAAATTTAATAAAGCATAGGATAAAACAACATAAATACAATTTAATAAAGCATAGGATAAAACAACATAAATAAAATTTAATAAAGCATAAGTTAAAATAACATAAATACAATTTAATAAAGCATAGGACAAAACAACATAAAAACAATTTAATAAAGCATAGTTTAAAACAACATAAAAAAATTTAATAAAGCATAGGATAAAACCACAGAATTACAATTTAATAAAGCATAGGATAAAACAACATAAATACAATTTAATAAAGCATAGGATAAAACAACATAAATACAATTTAATGAAACATAGGATAAACAACATAAATACAATTTAATAAAGCATAGGATAAACAACATAAATAAAATTTAATAAAGCATAGGCTAAAACTACATAAATACAATTTAATAAAGCTTAGGATAAAACAAATTAAATACAATATAATAAAGCATAGGATAAAACAACATAAATACAATTTACTAAAGCATAGGATAAAACAACATAAATACAATTTAATAAAGCATAGGTTAAAACAACATAAATACAATTTAATAAAGCATAGGATAAAACAACATAAATACAATTTAATAAAGCATAGGATAAAACAACATAAATAAAATTTAATAAAGCATAGGATAAAACAACATAAATACAATTTAATAAAGCATAGGATAAAACAACATAAATACAATTTAATAAAGCATTGGATAAAACAACATAAATACAATTTAATAAAGCATAGGATAAAACAACATAAAAACAATTTAATAAAGCATAGGATAAAACAACATAAATAAAATTTAGTAAAGCATAGGTTAAAACAACATAAATACAATTTAATAAACATAGGACAAAACAACATAAATACAATTTAATAAAGCATAGGATGAAACAACATAAATACAATTTAATAAAGCATAGGATAAAACAACATAAATACAATTTAATAAAGCATAGGATAAAACAACATAAATAAAATTTAGTAAAGCATAGGTTAAAACAACATAAATACAATTTAATAAAGCATAGGACAAAACAACATAAATACAATTTAATAAAGCATAGTTTAAAACAACATAAATGCAATTTAATAAAGCATAGGATAAAACCACAGAAATACAATTTAATAAAGCATAGGACAAAACAACATAAATACAATTTAATAAAGCATAGGATAAAACAACATAAATACAATTTAATGAAACATAGGATAAACAACATAAATACAATTTAATAAAGCATAGGTTAAAACAACATGAATATAATTTAGTAAAGCATAAGATAAAACAACATGAATACAATTTAATAAAGCATAGGTTAAAACAACATAAATACCATTTAAGAAAGCATAGGATAAAACTACATAAATACATTTTAATAAAGCATAGGATAAAACAACATAAATACAATTTAATAAAGCATAGGTTAAAACAACATAAATACAATTTAATAAAGCATAGGATAAAACAACATAAATACAATTTAATAAAGCATAGGATAAAACAACATAAATAAAATTTAATAAAGCATAGGATAAAACAACATAAATACAAATTTAATAAAGCATAGGATAAAACAACATAAATACAATTTAATAAAGCATAGGATAAAACAACATAAATACAATTTAATAAAGCATAGGATAAAACAACAAAAATTCAATTTAATTAAGCATAGGTTAAAATAACATAAATACAATTTAATAAAGCATAGGACAAAACAACATAAATACAATTCAATAAAGCATAGGTTAAAACAACATAAATACAAGTTAATAAAGCATAGGATAAAACAACATAAATACAATTTAATAAAGCATAGGATAAAACAACATGAATACAATTTAATAAAGCATAGGATAAAACAACATAAATACAATTTAATAAAGCATAGGTTAAAACAACATAAATACAATTTAATAAAGCATAGGATACAACAACATAAATACAATTTAGTAAAGCATAGGTCAAAATAACATAAATACAATTTAATAAAGCATAGGATAAAACAACATAAATACAATTTAATAAAGCATAGGTTAAAACAACATAAATACAATTTAATAAAGCATAGGATAAAACAACATAAATACAATTTAATAAAGCATAGGATAAAACAACATAAATAAAATTTAATAAAGCATAGGATAAAACAACATAAATAAAAATTTAATAAAGCATAGGATAAAACAACATAAATACAATTTAATAAAGCATATGATAAAACAACATAAATACAATTTAATAAAGCATATGATAAAACAACATAAATACAATTTAATAAAGCTCATGATAAAACAACATAAATACAATTTAATAAAGCATAGGTTAAAACAACATAAATACAATTTAATAAAGCATAGGATAAAACAACATAAATACAATTTAATAAAGCATAGGATAAAACAACATAAATAAAATTTAATAAAGCATAGGATAAAACAACATAAATACAATTTAATAAAGCATAGGATAAAACAACATAAATAAAATTTAATAAAGCATAAGTTAAAATAACATAAATACAATTTAATAAAGCATAGGACAAAACAACATAAAAACAATTTAATAAAGCATAGTTTAAAACAACATAAAAAAAATTTAATAAAGCATAGGATAAAACCACAGAATTACAATTTAATAAAGCATAGGATAAAACAACATAAATACAATTTAATAAAGCATAGGATAAAACAACATAAATACAATTTAATGAAACATAGGATAAACAACATAAATACAATTTAATAAAGCATAGGATAAACAACATAAATAAAATTTAATAAAGCATAGGCTAAAACTACATAAATACAATTTAATAAAGCTTAGGATAAAACAAATTAAATACAATATAATAAAGCATAGGATAAAACAACATAAATACAATTTACTAAAGCATAAGATAAAACAACATAAATACAATTTAATAAAGCATAGGTTAAAACAACATAAATACAATTTAATAAAGCATAGGATAAAACAACATAAATACAATTTAATAAAGCATAGGATAAAACAACATAAATAAAATTTAATAAAGCATAGGATAAAACAACATAAATACAATTTAATAAAGCATAGGATAAAACAACATAAATACAATTTAATAAAGCATTGGATAAAACAACATAAATACAATTTAATAAAGCATAGGATAAAACAACATAAAAACAATTTAATAAAGCATAGGATAAAACAACATAAATAAAATTTAGTAAAGCATAGGTTAAAACAACATAAATACAATTTAATAAACATAGGACAAAACAACATAAATACAATTTAATAAAGCATAGGATGAAACAACATAAATACAATTTAATAAAGCATAGGATAAAACAACATAAATACAATTTAATAAAGCATAGGATAAAACAACATAAATAAAATTTAGTAAAGCATAGGTTAAAACAACATAAATACAATTTAATAAAGCATAGGACAAAACAACATAAATACAATTTAATAAAGCATAGTTTAAAACAACATAAATGCAATTTAATAAAGCATAGGATAAAACCACAGAAATACAATTTAATAAAGCATAGGACAAAACAACATAAATACAATTTAATAAAGCATAGGATAAAACAACATAAATACAATTTAATGAAACATAGGATAAACAACATAAATACAATTTAATAAAGCATAGGTTAAAACAACATGAATATAATTTAGTAAAGCATAAGATAAAACAACATGAATACAATTTAATAAAGCATAGGTTAAAACAACATAAATACCATTTAAGAAAGCATAGGATAAAACTACATAAATACATTTTAATAAAGCATAGGATAAAACAACATAAATACAATTTAATAAAGCATAGGTTAAAACAACATAAATACAATTTAATAAAGCATAGGACAAAACAACATAAATACAATTTAATAAAGCATAGGATAAAACAACATAAATACAATTTATAAAGCATAGGATAAAACAACATAAATACAATTTAATAAAGCATAGGATAAAACAACATTAATACAATTTAATAAAGCATAGGATAAAACAACATTAATACAATTTAATAAAGCATAGGCTAAAACTACATAAATACAATTTAATAAAGCATAGGATAAAACAAATTAAATACAATATAATAAAGCATAGGATAAAACAACATAAATTCAATTTAATAAAGCATAGGATAAAACAACATAAATACAATTTAATAAAGCATAAGGTAAAACAACATGAATACAATTTAATAAAGCATAGGATAAAACAACATAAATACAATTTAATAGAGCATAGGATAAAACAACATAAATACAATTTATAAAGCATAGGATAAAACAACATAAATACAATTTAATAAAGCATAGGTTAAAACAACATAAATACAATTTAATAAATCATAGGATAAAACAACATAAATACAATTTAATGAAGCATGGGATTAAACAACATAAATACTATTTAATAAAGCATAGGATAAAACCACATAAATACAATTTAATAAAGCACAGGATAAAACAACATAGATACAATTTAATAAAGCAAAGGATACAACAACATAAATACAATTTAGTAAAGCATAGGTCAAAATAACATAAATACAATTTAATAAAGCATAGGATAAAACAACATAAATACAATTTAATAAAGCATAGGATAAAACAACATAAATAACATTTAATAAAGCATAGGATAAAACAACATAAATTCAATTTAATAAAGCATAGGATAAAACAACATAAATGCAATTTAATTAAGCATAGGTTAAAACAACATAAATACAATTTAATAAAGCATAGGACAAAACAACATAAATACAATTCAATAAAGCATAGGTTAAAACAACATAAATACAAGTTAATAAAGCATAGGATAAAACAACATAAATACAATTTAATAAAGCATAGGATAACACAACATGAATACAATTTAATAAAGCATAGGATAAAACAACATAAATACAATTTAATAAAGCATAGGTTAAAACAACATAAATACAATTTAATAAAGCATAGGACAAAACAACATAAATACAATTTAATAAAGCATAGGTTAAAACAACATAAATACAATTTAATAAAGCATAGGATAAAACCACATAAATACAATTTAATAAAGCACAGGATAAAACAACATAAATACAATTTAATAAAGCATAGGATACAACAACATAAATACAATTTAGTAAAGCATAGGTCAAAATAACATAAATACAATTTAATAAAGCATAGGATAAAACAACATAAATACAATTTAATAAAGCATAGGTTAAAACAACATAAATACAATTTAATAAAGCATAGGATAAAACAACATAAATACAATTTAATAAAGCATAGGATAAAACAACATAAATAAAATTTAATAAAGCATAGGATAAAACAACATAAATACAAATTTAATAAAGCATAGGATAAAACAACATAAATACAATTTAATAAAGCATAGGATAAAACAACATAAATACAATTTAATAAAGCATAGGATAAAACAACAAAAATTCAATTTAATTAAGCATAGGTTAAAACAACATAAATACAATTTAATAAAGCATAGGACAAAACAACATAAATACAATTCAATAAAGCATAGGTTAAAACAACATAAATACAAGTTAATAAAGCATAGGATAAAACAACATAAATACAATTTAATAAAGCATAGGATAAAACAACATGAATACAATTTAATAAAGCATAGGATAAAACAACATAAATACAATTTAATAAAGCATAGGTTAAAACAACATAAATACAATTTAATAAAGCATAGGATACAACAACATAAATACAATTTAGTAAAGCATAGGTCAAAATAACATAAATACAATTTAATAAAGCATAGGATAAAACAACATAAATACAATTTAATAAAGCATAGGTTAAAACAACATAAATACAATTTAATAAAGCATAGGATAAAACAACATAAATACAATTTAATAAAGCATAGGATAAAACAACATAAATAAAAATTTAATAAAGCATAGGATAAAACAACATAAATACAATTTAATAAAGCATAGGATAAAACAACATAAATACAATTTAATAAAGCATAGGATAAAACAACATAAATAAAATTTAATAAAGCATAGGTTAAAACAACATAAATACAATTTAATAAAGCATAAGATAAAACAACATGAATACAATTTAATAAAGCATAGGATAAAACAACATAAATACAATTTAATAGAGCATAGGATAAAACAACATAAATACAATTTATAAAGCATAGGATAAAACAACATAAATACAATTTAATAAAGCATAGGATAAAACAACATAAATACAATTTAATAAATCATAGGATAAAACAACAAAAAATACAATTTAATAAAGCATAGGATTAAACAACATAAATAATATTTAATAAAGCATAGGATAAAACAACATAAATACAATTTAGTAAAGCATAGGTCAAAATAACATAAATACAATTTAATAAAGCATAGGATAAAACAACATAAATACAATTTAATAAAGCATAGGTTAAAACAACATAAATACAATTTAATAAAGCATAGGATAAAACAACATAAATACAATTTAATAAAGCATAGGATAAAACAACATAAATAAAATTTAATAAAGCATAGGATAAAACAACATAAATAAAAATTTAATAAAGCATAGGATAAAACAACATAAATACAATTTAATAAAGCATAGGATAAAACAACATAAATACAATTTAATAAAGCATAGGATAAAACAACAAAAATACAATTTAATTAAGCATAGGTTAAAACAACATAAATACAATTTAATAAAGCATAGGACAAAACAACATAAATACAATTCAATAAAGCATAGGTTAAAACAACATAAATACAAGTTAATAAAGCATAGGATAAAACAACATAAATACAATTTAATAAAGCACAGGATAAAACAACATAAATACAATTTAATAAAGCATAGGATACAACAACATAAATACAATTTAGTAAAGCATAGGTCAAAATAACATAAATACAATTTAATAAAGCATAGGATAAAACAACATAAATACAATTTAATAAAGCATAGGTTAAAACAACATAAATACAATTTAATAAAGCATAGGATAAAACAACATAAATACAATTTAATAAAGCATAGGATAAAACAACATCAATAAAATTTAATAAAGCATAGGATAAAACAACATAAATACAAATTTAATAAAGCATAGGATAAAACAACATAAATACAATTTAATAAAGCATAGGATAAAACAACATAAATACAATTTAATAAAGCATAGGATAAAACAACAAAAATTCAATTTAATTAAGCATAGGTTAAAACAACATAAATACAATTTAATAAAGCATAGGACAAAACAACATAAATACAATTCAATAAAGCATAGGTTAAAACAACATAAATATAAGTTAATAAAGCATAGGATAAAACAACATAAATACAATTTAATAAAGCATAGGATAAAACAACATGAATACAATTTAATAAAGCATAGGATAAAACAACATAAATACAATTTAATAAAGCATAGGTTAAAACAACATAAATACAATTTAATAAAGCATAGGATACAACAACATAAATACAATTTAGTAAAGCATAGGTCAAAATAACATAAATACAATTTAATAAAGCATAGGATAAAACAACATAAATACAATTTAATAAAGCATAGGTTAAAACAACATAAATACAATTTAATAAAGCATAGGATAAAACAACATAAATACAATTTAATAAAGCATAGGATAAAACAACATAAATAAAATTTAATAAAGCATAGGATAAAACAACATAAATAAAAATTTAATAAAGCATAGGATAAAACAACATAAATACAATTTAATAAAGCATAGGATAAAACAACATAAATACAATTTAATAAAGCATAGGATAAAACAACATAAATAAAATTTAATAAAGCATAGGTTAAAACAACATAAATACAATTTAATAAAGCATAAGATAAAACAACATGAATACAATTTAATAAAGCATAGGATAAAACAACATAAATACAATTTAATAGAGCATAGGATAAAACAACATAAATACAATTTATAAAGCATAGGATAAAACAACATAAATACAATTTAATAAAGCATAGGATAAAACAACATAAATACAATTTAATAAATCATAGGATAAAACAACAAAAAATACAATTTAATAAAGCATAGGATTAAACAACATAAATACTATTTAATAAAGCATAGGATAAAACAACATAAATACAATTTAGTAAAGCATAGGTCAAAATAACATAAATACAATTTAATAAAGCATAGGATAAAACAACATAAATACAATTTAATAAAGCATAGGTTAAAACAACATAAATACAATTTAATAAAGCATAGGATAAAACAACATAAATACAATTTAATAAAGCATAGGATAAAACAACATAAATAAAATTTAATAAAGCATAGGATAAAACAACATAAATAAAAATTTAATAAAGCATAGGATAAAACAACATAAATACAATTTAATAAAGCATAGGATAAAACAACATAAATACAATTTAATAAAGCATAGGATAAAACAACAAAAATACAATTTAATTAAGCATAGGTTAAAACAACATAAATACAATTTAATAAAGCATAGGACAAAACAACATAAATACAATTCAATAAAGCATAGGTTAAAACAACATAAATACAAGTTAATAAAGCATAGGATAAAACAACATAAATACAATTTAATAAAGCATAGGATAAAACAACATGAATACAATTTAATAAAGCATAGGATAAAACAACATAAATACAATTTAATAAAGCATAGGTTAAAACAACATAAATACAATTTAATAAAGCATAGGACAAAACAACATAAATACAATTTAATAAAGCATAGGTTAAAACAACATAAATACAATTTAATAAAGCATAGGATAAAACCACATAAATACAATTTAATAAAGCACAGGATAAAACAAAATAAATACAATTTAATAAAGCATAGGATACAACAACATAAATACAATTTAGTAAAGCATAGGTCAAAATAACATAAATACAATTTAATGAAACATAGGATAAACAACATAAATACAATTTAATAAAGCATAGGATAAAAAAACATAAATACAATTTAATAAAGCATAGGCTAAAACTACATAAATACAATTTAATAAAGCATAGGATAAAACAAATTAAATACAATATAATAAAGCATAGGATAAAACAACATAAATTCAATTTAATAAAGCATAGGATAAAACAACATAAATACAATTTAATAAAGCATAAGATAAAACAACATGAATACAATTTAATAAAGCATAGGATAAAACAACATAAATATAATTTAATAAAGCATAGGTTAAAACAACATAAATACAATTTAATAAAGCATAGGATAAAACAACATAAATTCAATTTAATAAAGCATATTATAAAACAACATAAATACAATTTAATAAAGCACAGGATAAAACAAAATAAATAAAATTTAATAAAGCATAGGATAAAACAACATAAATACAATTTAATAAAGGATAGGATAAAACAACATAAATACAATTTATAAAGCATAGGATAAAACAACATAAATACAATTTAATAAAGCATAGGATAAAACAACATTAATACAATTTAATAAAGCATAGGATAAAACAACATAAATACAATTTAATAAAGCATAGGCTAAAACTACATAAATACAATTTAATAAAGCATAGGATAAAACAAATTAAATACAATATAATAAAGCATAGGATAAAACAACATAAATTCAATTTAATAAAGCATAGGATAAAACAACATAAATACAATTTAATAAAGCATAAGATAAAACAACATGAATACAATTTAATAAAGCATAGGATAAAACAACATAAATACAATTTAATAGAGCATAGGATAAAACAACATAAATACAATTTATAAAGCATAGGATAAAACAACATAAATACAATTTAATAAAGCATAGGATAAAACAACATAAATACAATTTAATAAATCATAGGATAAAACAACAAAAAATACAATTTAATAAAGCATAGGATTAAACAACATAAATACTATTTAATAAAGCATAGGATAAAACCACATAAATACAATTTAATAAAGCACAGTATAAAACAACATAGATACAATTTAATAAAGCAAAGGATACAACAACATAAATACAATTTAGTAAAGCATAGGTCAAAATAACATAAATACAATTTAATAAAGCATAGGATAAAACAACATAAATACAATTTAATAAAGCTTAGGATAAAACAAATTAAATACAATATAATAAAGCATAGGATAAAACAACATAAATTCAATTTAATAAAGCATAGGATAAAACAACATAAACACAATTTAATAAAGCATAAGATAAAACAACATGAATACAATTTAATAAAGCATAGGTTAAAACAACATAAATACAATTTAATAAAGCATAGGATAAAACAACATAAATACAATTTAATAAAGCATAGGATAAAACAACATAAATAAAATTTAATAAAGCATAGGATAAAAAAACATAAATAAAAATTTAATAAAGCATAGGATAAAAAAACATAAATACAATTTAATAAAGCATAGGATAAAACAACATAAATACAATTTAATAAAGCATATGATAAAACAACATAAATACAATTTAATAAAGCATAGGTTAAAACAACATAAATAAAATTTAATAAAGCATAGGTTAAAATAACATAAATACAATTTAATAAAGCATAGGACAAAACAACATAAAAACAATTTAATAAAGCATAGTTTAAAACAACATAAATACAATTTAATAAAGCATAGGATAAAACCACAGAATTACAATTTAATAAAGCATAGGATAAAACAACATAAATACAATTTAATAAAGTATAGGACAAAACAACATAAATACAATTTAATAAAGCATAGGATAAAACAACATAAATACAATTTAATGAAACATAGGATAAACAACATAAATACAATTTAATAAAGCATAGGATAAACAACATAAATACAATTTAATAAAGCATAGGCTAAAACTACATAAATACAATTTAATAAAGCTTAGGATAAAACAAATTAAATACAATATAATAAAGCATAGGATAAAACAACATAAATTCAATTTAATAAAGCATAGGATAAAACAACATAAATACAATTTAATAAAGCATAAGATAAAACAACATGAATACAATTTAATAAAGCATAGGTTAAAGCAACATAAATACAATTTAATAAAGCATAGGATAAAACAACATAAATACAATTTAATAAAGCATAGGTTAAAACAACATAAATACAATTTAATAAAGCACAGGATAAAACAACATAAATACAATTTAATAAAGCATAGGATAAAACAACATAAATTCAATTTAATAAAGCATAGGATAAAACAACATAAATAAAATTTAATAAAGCATAGGATAAAACAACATAAATAAAAATTTAATAAAGCATAGGATAAAACAACATAAATACAATTTAATAAAGCATAGGATAAAACAACATAAATACAATTTAATAAAGCATAGGATAAAACAACATAAATTCAATTTAATAAAGCATAGGATAAAACAACATAAATACAATTTAATAAAGCATAAGATAAAACAACATGAATACAATTTAATAAAGCATATAATAAAACAACATAAATATAATTTAATAAAGCATAGGTTAAAACAACATAAATACAATTTAATAAAGCATAGGATAAAACAACATAAATTCAATTTAATAAAGCATAATATAAAACAACATAAATACAATTTAATAAAGCATAGGATAAAACAACATAAATACAATTTAATAAAGCATAGGACAAAACAACATAAATACAATTTAATAAAGCAGAGGATAAAACAACATAAATACAATTTAATGAAACATAGGATAAACAACATAAATACAATTTAATAAAGCATAGGATAAAACAACATAAATACAATTTAATAAAGCATAGGCTAAAACTACATAAATAAATTTTAATAAAGCATAGGATAAAACAAATTAAATACAATATAATAAAGCATAGGATAAAACAACATAAATTCAATTTAATAAAGCACAGGATAAAACAACATAAATACAATTTAATAAAGCATAAGATAAAACAACATGAATACAATTTAATAAAGCATAGGATAAAACAACATAAATATAATTTAATAAAGCATAGGTTAAAACAACATAAATACAATTTAATAAAGCATAGGTCAAAACAACATAAATTCAATTTAATAAAGCATAATATAAAACAACATAAATACAATTTAATAAAGCACAGGATAAAACAAAATAAATAAAATTTAATAAAGCATAGGATAAAACAACATAAATACAATTTAATAAAGCATAGGATAAAACAACATAAATACAATTTATAAAGCATAGGATAAAACAACATAAATAAAAATTTAATAAAGCATAGGATAAAACAACATAAATACAATTTAATAAAGCATAGGATAAAACAACATAAATACAATTTAATAAAGCATAGGATAAAACAACAAAAATACAATTTAATTAAGCATAGGTTAAAACAACATAAATACAATTTAATAAAGCATAGGACAAAACAACATAAATACAATTCAATAAAGCATAGGTTAAAACAACATAAATACAAGTTAATAAAGCATAGGATAAAACAACATAAATACAATTTAATAAAGCATAGGATAAAACAACATGAATACAATTTAATAAAGCATAGGATAAAACAACATAAATACAATTTAATAAAGCATAGGTTAAAACAACATAAATACAATTTAATAAAGCATAGGACAAAACAACATAAATACAATTTAATAAAGCATAGGTTAAAACAACATAAATACAATTTAATAAAGCATAGGATAAAACCACATAAATACAATTTAATAAAGCACAGGATAAAACAACATAAATACAATTTAATAAAGCATAGGATACAACAACATAAATACAATTTAGTAAAGCATAGGTCAAAATAACATAAATACAATTTAATGAAACATAGGATAAACAACATTAATACAATTTAATAAAGCATAGGATAAAACAACATAAATACAATTTAATAAAGCATAGGCTAAAACTACATAAATACAATTTAATAAAGCATAGGATAAAACAAATTAAATACAATATAATAAAGCATAGGATAAAACAACATAAATTCAATTTAATAAAGCATAGGATAAAACAACATAAATACAATTTAATAAAGCATAAGATAAAACAACATGAATACAATTTAATAAAGCATAGGATAAAACAACATAAATACAATTTAATAGAGCATAGGATAAAACAACATAAATACAATTTATAAAGCATAGGATAAAACAACATAAATACAATTTAATAAAGCATAGGATAAAACAACATAAATACAATTTAATAAATCATAGGATAAAACAACAAAAAATACAATTTAATAAAGCATAGGATTAAACAACATAAATACTATTTAATAAAGCATAGGATAAAACCACATAAATACAATTTAATAAAGCACAGTATAAAACAACATAGATACAATTTAATAAAGCAAAGATTACAACAACATAAATACAATTTAGTAAAGCATAGGTCAAAATAACATAAATACAATTTAATAAAGCATAGGATAAAACAACATAAATACAATTTAATAAAGCTTAGGATAAAACAAATTAAATACAATATAATAAAGCATAGGATAAAACAACATAAATTCAATTTAATAAAGCATAGGATAAAACAACATAAACACAATTTAATAAAGCATAAGATAAAACAACATGAATACAATTTAATAAAGCATAGGTTAAAACAACATAAATACAATTTAATAAAGCATAGGATAAAACAACATAAATACAATTTAATAAAGCATAGGATAAAACAACATAAATAAAATTTAATAAAGCATAGGATAAAAAAACATAAATAAAAATTTAATAAAGCATAGGATAAAAAAACATAAATACAATTTAATAAAGCATAGGATAAAACAACATAAATACAATTTAATAAAGCATATGATAAAACAACATAAATACAATTTAATAAAGCATAGGTTAAAACAACATAAATAAAATTTAATAAAGCATAGGTTAAAATAACATAAATACAATTTAATAAAGCATAGGACAAAACAACATAAAAACAATTTAATAAAGCATAGTTTAAAACAACATAAATACAATTTAATAAAGCATAGGATAAAACCACAGAATTACAATTTAATAAAGCATAGGATAAAACAACATAAATACAATTTAATAAAGTATAGGACAAAACAACATAAATACAATTTAATAAAGCATAGGATAAAACAACATAAATACAATTTAATGAAACATAGGATAAACAACATAAATACAATTTAATAAAGCATAGGATAAACAACATAAATACAATTTAATAAAGCATAGGCTAAAACTACATAAATACAATTTAATAAAGCTTAGGATAAAACAAATTAAATACAATATAATAAAGCATAGGATAAAACAACATAAATTCAATTTAATAAAGCATAGGATAAAACAACATAAATACAATTTAATAAAGCATAAGATAAAACAACATGAATACAATTTAATAAAGCATAGGTTAAAGCAACATAAATACAATTTAATAAAGCATAGGATAAAACAACATAAATACAATTTAATAAAGCATAGGTTAAAACAACATAAATACAATTTAATAAAGCACAGGATAAAACAACATAAATACAATTTAATAAAGCATAGGATAAAACAACATAAATTCAATTTAATAAAGCATAGGATAAAACAACATAAATAAAATTTAATAAAGCATAGGATAAAACAACATAAATAAAAATTTAATAAAGCATAGGATAAAACAACATAAATACAATTTAATAAAGCATAGGATAAAACAACATAAATACAATTTAATAAAGCATAGGATAAAACAACATAAATTCAATTTAATAAAGCATAGGATAAAACAACATAAATACAATTTAATAAAGCATAAGATAAAACAACATGAATACAATTTAATAAAGCATATAATAAAACAACATAAATATAATTTAATAAAGCATAGGTTAAAACAACATAAATACAATTTAATAAAGCATAGGATAAAACAACATAAATTCAATTTAATAAAGCATAATATAAAACAACATAAATACAATTTAATAAAGCATAGGATAAAACAACATAAATACAATTTAATAAAGCATAGGACAAAACAACATAAATACAATTTAATAAAGCAGAGGATAAAACAACATAAATACAATTTAATGAAACATAGGATAAACAACATAAATACAATTTAATAAAGCATAGGATAAAACAACATAAATACAATTTAATAAAGCATAGGCTAAAACTACATAAATAAATTTTAATAAAGCATAGGATAAAACAAATTAAATACAATATAATAAAGCATAGGATAAAACAACATAAATTCAATTTAATAAAGCACAGGATAAAACAACATAAATACAATTTAATAAAGCATAAGATAAAACAACATGAATACAATTTAATAAAGCATAGGATAAAACAACATAAATATAATTTAATAAAGCATAGGTTAAAACAACATAAATACAATTTAATAAAGCATAGGATAAAACAACATAAATTCAATTTAATAAAGCATAATATAAAACAACATAAATACAATTTAATAAAGCACAGGATAAAACAAAATAAATAAAATTTAATAAAGCATAGGATAAAACAACATAAATACAATTTAATAAAGCATAGGATAAAACAACATAAATACAATTTATAAAGCATAGGATAAAACAACATAAATACAATTTAATAAAGCATAGGATAAAACAACATAAATACAATTTAATAAAGCATAGGCTAAAACTACATAAATACAATTTAATAAAGCATAGGATAAAACCACAGAATTACAATTTAATAAAGCATAGGATAAAACAACATAAATACAATTTAATAAAGTATAGGACAAAACAACATAAATACAATTTAATAAAGCATAGGATAAAACAACATAAATACAATTTAATGAAACATAGGATAAACAACATAAATACAATTTAATAAAGCATAGGATAAACAACATAAATACAATTTAATAAAGCATAGGCTAAAACTACATAAATACAATTTAATAAAGCTTAGGATAAAACAAATTAAATACAATATAATAAAGCATAGGATAAAACAACATAAATTCAATTTAATAAAGCATAGGATAAAACAACATAAATACAATTTAATAAAGCATAAGATAAAACAACATGAATACAATTTAATAAAGCATAGGTTAAAGCAACATAAATACAATTTAATAAAGCATAGGATAAAACAACATAAATACAATTTAATAAAGCATAGGTTAAAACAACATAAATACAATTTAATAAAGCACAGGATAAAACAACATAAATACAATTTAATAAAGCATAGGATAAAACAACATAAATTCAATTTAATAAAGCATAGGATAAAACAACATAAATAAAATTTAATAAAGCATAGGATAAAACAACATAAATAAAAATTTAATAAAGCATAGGATAAAACAACATAAATACAATTTAATAAAGCATAGGATAAAACAACATAAATACAATTTAATAAAGCATAGGATAAAACAACATAAATTCAATTTAATAAAGCATAGGATAAAACAACATAAATACAATTTAATAAAGCATAAGATAAAACAACATGAATACAATTTAATAAAGCATATAATAAAACAACATAAATATAATTTAATAAAGCATAGGTTAAAACAACATAAATACAATTTAATAAAGCATAGGATAAAACAACATAAATTCAATTTAATAAAGCATAATATAAAACAACATAAATACAATTTAATAAAGCATAGGATAAAACAACATAAATACAATTTAATAAAGCATAGGACAAAACAACATAAATACAATTTAATAAAGCAGAGGATAAAACAACATAAATACAATTTAATGAAACATAGGATAAACAACATAAATACAATTTAATAAAGCATAGGATAAAACAACATAAATACAATTTAATAAAGCATAGGCTAAAACTACATAAATAAATTTTAATAAAGCATAGGATAAAACAAATTAAATACAATATAATAAAGCATAGGATAAAACAACATAAATTCAATTTAATAAAGCACAGGATAAAACAACATAAATACAATTTAATAAAGCATAAGATAAAACAACATGAATACAATTTAATAAAGCATAGGATAAAACAACATAAATATAATTTAATAAAGCATAGGTTAAAACAACATAAATACAATTTAATAAAGCATAGGATAAAACAACATAAATTCAATTTAATAAAGCATAATATAAAACAACATAAATACAATTTAATAAAGCACAGGATAAAACAAAATAAATAAAATTTAATAAAGCATAGGATAAAACAACATAAATACAATTTAATAAAGCATAGGATAAAACAACATAAATACAATTTATAAAGCATAGGATAAAACAACATAAATACAATTTAATAAAGCATAGGATAAAACAACATAAATACAATTTAATAAAGCATAGGCTAAAACTACATAAATACAATTTAATAAAGCATAGGATAAAACAAATTAAATACAATATAATAAAGCATAGGATAAAACAACATAAATTCAATTTAATAAAGCATAGGATAAAACAACATAAATACAATTTAATAAAGCATAAGATAAAACAACATGAATACAATTTAATAAAGCATAGGATAAAACAACATAAATACAATTTAATAGAGCATAGGATAAAACAACATAAATACAATTTATAAAGCATAGGATAAAACAACATAAATACAATTTAATAAAGCATAGGATAAAACAACATAAATACAATTTAATAAATCATAGGATAAAACAACAAAAAATACAATTTAATAAAGCATAGGATTAAACAACATAAATACTATTTAATAAAGCATAGGATAAAACAACATAAATACAATTTAATAAAGCATAGGTCAAAATAACATAAATACAATTTAATAAAGCATAGGATAAAACAACATAAATACAATTTATTAAAGCATAGGTTAAAACAACATAAATACAATTTAATAAAGCATAGGATAAAACAACATAAATACAATTTAATAAAGCATAGGATAAAACAACAAAAATACAATTTAATTAAGCATAGGTTAAAACAACATAAATACAATTTAATAAAGCATAGGACAAAACAACATAAATACAATTCAATAAAGCATAGGTTAAAACAACATAAATACAAGTTAATAAAGCATAGGATAAAACAACATAAATACAATTTAATAAAGCATAGGATAAAACAACATGAATACAATTTAATAAAGCATAGGATAAAACAACATAAATACAATTTAATAAAGCATAGGTTAAAACAACATAAATACAATTTAATAAAGCATAGGACAAAACAACATAAATACAATTTAATAAAGCATAGGTTAAAACAACATAAATACAATTTAATAAAGCATAGGATAAAACCACATAAATACAATTTAATAAAGCACAGGATAAAACAACATAAATACAATTTAATAAAGCATAGGATACAACAACATAAATACAATTTAGTAAAGCATAGGTCAAAATAACATAAATACAATTTAATACAGCATAGGATAAAACAACATAAATACAATTTAATAAAGCATAGGTTAAAACAACATAAATACAAGTTAAAAAAGCATAGGATAAAACAACATAAATACAATTTAATAAAGCATAGGATAAAACAATATAAATAAAATTTAATAAAGCATAGGATAAAACAACATAAATAAAAATTTAATAAAGCATAGGATAAAACAACATAAATACAATTTAATAAAGCATAGGATAAAACAACATAAATACAATTTAATAAAGCATAGGATAAAACAACATAAATACAATTTAATAAAGCATATGATAAAACAACATAAATACAATTTAATAAAGCATAGGATAAAACAACATAAATACAATTTAATTAAGCATAGGTTAAAACAACATAAATACAATTTAATAAAGCATAGGATAAATCAACATAAATACAATTTAATAAAGCATAAGATAAAACAACATGAATACAATTTAATAAAGCATAGGATAAAACAACATAAATACAATTTAATAAAGCATAGGTTAAAACAACATAAATACAATTTAGTAAAGCATAGGATAAAACACCATAAATTCAATTTAATAAAGCATAGGATAAAACAACATAAATACAATTTAATAAAGCACAGGATAAAACAAAATTAATAAAATTTAATAAAGCATAGGATAAAACAACATAAATAAAATTTAATAAAGCATAGGATAAAACAACATAAATACAATTTAATAAAGCTTAGGATAAACCAACATAAATAAAGTTTAATAAAGCATAGGATAAAACAACATAAATACAATTTAATAAAGCATATGATAAAACAACATAAATACAATTTAATAAAGCATATGATAAAACAACATAAATACAATTTAATAAAGCATAGGTTAAAACAACATAAATACAATTTAATAAAGCATAGGATAAAACAACATAAATACAATTTAATAAAGCATAGGATAAAACAACATAAATAAAATTTAATAAAGCATAGGATAAAACAACATAAATACAATTTAATAAAGCATAGGATAAAACAACATAAATACAATTTAATAAAGCATAGGATAAAACAACATAAATACAATTTAATAAAGCATAGGATAAAACAACATAAATACAATTTAATAAAGCATAGGATAAAACAACATAAATAAAATTTAATAAAGCATAAGTTAAAATAACATAAATACAATTTAATAAAGCATAGTTTAAAACAACATAAAAACAATTTAATAAAGCATAGTTTAAAACAACATAAATACAATTTAATAAAGCATAGGATAAAACCACAGAATTACAATTTAATAAAGCATAGGATAAAACAACATAAAAACAATTTAATAAAGCATAGTTTAAAACAACATAAATACAATTTAATAAAGCATAGGATAAAACCACAGAATTACAATTTAATAAAGCATAGGATAAAACAACATAAATACAATTTAATAAAGCATAGGATAAAACAACATAAATACAATTTAATGAAACATAGGATAAACAACATAAATACAATTTAATAAAGCATAGGATAAACAACATAAATAAAATTTAATAAAGCATAGGCTAAAACTATATAAATACAATTTAATAAAGCTTAGGATAAAACAAATTAAATACAATATAATAAAGCATAGGATAAAACAACATAAATACAATTTACTAAAGCATAGGATAAAACAACATAAATACAATTTAATAAAGCATAGGATAAAACAACATAAATAAAATTTAGTAAAGCATAGGTTAAAACAACATAAATACAATTTAATAAAGCATAGGACAAAACAACATAAATACAATTTAATAAAGCATAGTTTAAAACAACATAAATGCAATTTAATAAAGCATAGGATAAAACCACAGAAATACAATTTAATAAAGCATAGGACAAAACAACATAAATACAATTTAATAAAGCATAGGATAAAACAACATAAATACAATTTAATGAAACATAGGATAAACAACATAAATACAATTTAATAAAGCATAGGTTAAAACAACATGAATATAATTTAGTAAAGCATAAGATAAAACAACATGAATAAAATTTAATAAAGCATAGGTTAAAACAACATAAATACCATTTAAGAAAGCATAGGATAAAACTACATAAATACATTTTAATAAAGCATAGGATAAAACAACATTAATACAATTTAATAAAGCATAGGTTAAAATAACATAAATACAATTTAATAAAGCATAGGACAAAACAACATAAATACAATTTAATAAAGCATAGGATAAAACAACATAAATACAATTTATAAAGCATAGGATAAAACAACATAAATACAATTTAATAAAGCATAGGATAAAACAACATTAATACAATTTAATAAAGCATAGGATAAAACAACATAAATACAATTTAATAAAGCATAGGCTAAAACTACATAAATACAATTTAATAAAGCATAGGATAAAACAAATTAAATACAATATAATAAAGCATAGGATAAAACAACATAAATTCAATTTAATAAAGCATAGGATAAAACAACATAAATACAATTTAATAAAGCATAAGATAAAACAACATGAATACAATTTAATAAAGCATAGGATAAAACAACATAAATACAATTTAATAGAGCATAGGATAAAACAACATAAATACAATTTATAAAGCATAGGATAAAACAACATAAATACAATTTAATAAAGCATAGGATAAAACAACATAAATACAATTTAATAAATCATAGGATAAAACAACATAAATACAATTTAATAAAGCATAGGATTAAACAACATAAACACTATTTAATAAAGCATAGGATAAAACCACATAAATACAATTTAATAAAGCACAGGATAAAACAACATAGATACAATTTAATAAAGCAAAGGATACAACAACATAAATACAATTTAGTAAAGCATAGGTCAAAGTAACATAAATACAATTTAATAAAGCATAGGATAAAACAACATAAATACAATTTAATAAAGCATAGGATAAAACAACATAAATAACATTTAATAAAGCATAGGATAAAACAACATAAATTCAATTTAATAAAGCATAGGATAAAACAACATAAATGCAATTTAATTAAGCATAGGTTAAAACAACATAAATACAATTTAATAAAGCATAGGACAAAACAACATAAATACAATTCAATAAAGCATAGGTTAAAACAACATAAATATAAGTTAATAAAGCATAGGATAAAACAACATAAATACAATTTAATAAAGCATAGGATAAAACAACATGAATACAATTTAATAAAGCATAGGATAAAACAACATAAATACAATTTAATAAAGCATAGGTTAAAACAACATAAATACAATTTAATAAAGCATAGGACAAAACAACATAAATACAATTTAATAAAGCATAGGTTAAAACAACATAAATACAATTTAATAAAGCATAGGATAAAACCACATAAATACAATTTAATAAAGCACAGGATAAAACAACATAAATACAATTTAATAAAGCATAGGTTACAACAACATAAATACAATTTAGTAAAGCATAGGTCAAAATAACATAAATACAATTTAATAAAGCATAGGATAAAACAACATAAATACAACTTAATAAAGCATAGGTTAAAACAACATAAATACAATTTAATAAAGCATAGGATAAAACAACATAAATACAATTTAATAAAGCATAGGATAAAACAACATAAATAAAATTTAATAAAGCATAGGATAAAACAACATAAATACAAATTTAATAAAGCATAGGATAAAACAACATAAATACAATTTAATAAAGCATAGGATAAAACAACATAAATACAATTTAATAAAGCATAGGATAAAACAACAAAAATTCAATTTAATTAAGCATAGGTTAAAACAACATAAATACAATTTAATAAAGCATAGGACAAAACAACATAAATACAATTCAATAAAGCATAGGTTAAAACAACATAAATACAAGTTAATAAAGCATAGGATAAAACAACATAAATACAATTT
Organism: Phyllobates terribilis; assembly: GCF_046119375.1. Lineage (NCBI taxonomy): Eukaryota > Metazoa > Chordata > Amphibia > Anura > Dendrobatidae > Phyllobates > Phyllobates terribilis. The sequence goes on from NW_027362780.1 coordinate 485,433, forward strand.
AATAAAGCATAGGATAAAACAACATGAATACAATTTAATAAAGCATAGGATAAAACAACATAAATACAATTTAATAAAGCATAGGTTAAAACAACATAAATACAATTTAATAAAGCATAGGATAAAACAACATAAATAAAATTTAATAAAGCATAGGATAAAACAACATAAATAAAAATTTAATAAAGCATAGGATAAAACAACATAAATACAATTTAATAAAGCATATGATAAAACAACATAAATACAATTTAATAAAGCATATGATAAAACAACATAAATACAATTTAATAAAGCTCATGATAAAACAACATAAATACAATTTAATAAAGCATAGGATAAAACAACATAAATACAATTTAATAAAGCAAATGATAAAACAACATGAATAAAATTTAATAAAGCATAGGTTAAAATAACATAAATACAATTTAATAAAGCATAGGACAAAACAACATAAAAACAATTTAATAAAGCATAGTTTAAAACAACATAAATACAATTTAATAAAGCATAGGATAAAACCACAGAATTACAATTTAATAAAGCATAGGATAAAACAACATAAATACAATTTAATAAAGCATAGGATAAAACAACATAAATACAATTTAATAAAGCATAGGATAAAACAACATAAATACAATTTAATAAAGCATAGGATAAAACAACATAAATACAATTTAATAAAGCATAGGTTAAAACAACATAAATACAATTTAATAAAGCACAGGATAAAACAACATAAATACAATTTAATAAAGCATAGGTTAAAACAACATAAATACAATTTAATAAAGCATAGGATAAAACAACATAAATACAATTTAATAAAGCATAGGATAAAATAACATAAATACAATTTAATAAAGCATAGGATAAAACAACATAAATACAATTTAATAAAGCATAGGATAAAACAACATAAATACAATTTAATAAAGCATAGGATAAAACAACATAAATACAATTTAATAAAGCATAGGATAAAACAACATAAATAAAATTTAATAAAGCATAAGTTAAAATAACATAAATACAATTTAATAAAGCATAGGACAAAACAACATAAATACAATTTAATAAAGCATAGGATAAAACAACATAAATACAATTTAATAAAGCATAGGATAAAACAACATAAATACAATTTAATAAAGCATAGGATAAAACAACATAAATACAATTTAATAAAGCATAGGTTAAAACAACATAAATACAATTTAATAAAGCACAGGATAAAACAACATAAATACAATTTAGTAAAGCATAAGTTAAAACAACATAAATACAATTTAATAAAGCATAGGATAAAACAACATAAATTCAATTTAATAAAGCATAGGATAAAACAACATAAATACAATTTAATAAAGCACAGGATAAAACAAAATAAATAAAATTTAATAAAGCATAGGATAAAACAACATAAATAAAATTTAATAAAGCATAGGATAAAACAACATAAATACAATTTAATAAAGCATATGATAAAACAACATAAATACAATTTAATAAAGCATATGATAAAACAACATAAATACAATTTAATAAAGCATAGGTTAAAACAACATAAATACAATTTAATAAAGCATAGGATAAAACAACATAAATACAATTTAATAAAGCATAGGATAAAACAACATAAATAAAATTTAATAAAGCATAGGATAAAACAACATAAATACAATTTAATAAAGCATAGGATAAAACAACATAAATACAATTTAATAAAGCATAGGATAAAACAACATAAATACAATTTAATAAAGCATAGGATAAAACAACATAAATACAATTTAATAAAGCATAGGATAAAACAACATAAATAAAATTTAATAAAGCATAAGTTAAAATAACATAAATACAATTTAATAAAGCATAGTTTAAAACAACATAAAAACAATTTAATAAAGCATAGTTTAAAACAACATAAATACAATTTAATAAAGCATAGGATAAAACCACAGAATTACAATTTAATAAAGCATAGGATAAAACAACATAAAAACAATTTAATAAAGCATAGTTTAAAACAACATAAATACAATTTAATAAAGCATAGGATAAAACCACAGAATTACAATTTAATAAAGCATAGGATAAAACAACATAAATACAATTTAATAAAGCATAGGATAAAACAACATAAATACAATTTAATGAAACATAGGATAAACAACATAAATACAATTTAATAAAGCATAGGATAAACAACATAAATAAAATTTAATAAAGCATAGGCTAAAACTATATAAATACAATTTAATAAAGCTTAGGATAAAACAAATTAAATACAATATAATAAAGCATAGGATAAAACAACATAAATACAATTTACTAAAGCATAGGATAAAACAACATAAATACAATTTAATAAAGCATAGGATAAAACAACATAAATAAAATTTAGTAAAGCATAGGTTAAAACAACATAAATACAATTTAATAAAGCATAGGACAAAACAACATAAATACAATTTAATAAAGCATAGTTTAAAACAACATAAATGCAATTTAATAAAGCATAGGATAAAACCACAGAAATACAATTTAATAAAGCATAGGACAAAACAACATAAATACAATTTAATAAAGCATAGGATAAAACAACATAAATACAATTTAATGAAACATAGGATAAACAACATAAATACAATTTAATAAAGCATAGGTTAAAACAACATGAATATAATTTAGTAAAGCATAAGATAAAACAACATGAATAAAATTTAATAAAGCATAGGTTAAAACAACATAAATACCATTTAAGAAAGCATAGGATAAAACTACATAAATACATTTTAATAAAGCATAGGATAAAACAACATTAATACAATTTAATAAAGCATAGGTTAAAATAACATAAATACAATTTAATAAAGCATAGGACAAAACAACATAAATACAATTTAATAAAGCATAGGATAAAACAACATAAATACAATTTATAAAGCATAGGATAAAACAACATAAATACAATTTAATAAAGCATAGGATAAAACAACATTAATACAATTTAATAAAGCATAGGATAAAACAACATAAATACAATTTAATAAAGCATAGGCTAAAACTACATAAATACAATTTAATAAAGCATAGGATAAAACAAATTAAATACAATATAATAAAGCATAGGATAAAACAACATAAATTCAATTTAATAAAGCATAGGATAAAACAACATAAATACAATTTAATAAAGCATAAGATAAAACAACATGAATACAATTTAATAAAGCATAGGATAAAACAACATAAATACAATTTAATAGAGCATAGGATAAAACAACATAAATACAATTTATAAAGCATAGGATAAAACAACATAAATACAATTTAATAAAGCATAGGATAAAACAACATAAATACAATTTAATAAATCATAGGATAAAACAACATAAATACAATTTAATAAAGCATAGGATTAAACAACATAAACACTATTTAATAAAGCATAGGATAAAACCACATAAATACAATTTAATAAAGCACAGGATAAAACAACATAGATACAATTTAATAAAGCAAAGGATACAACAACATAAATACAATTTAGTAAAGCATAGGTCAAAGTAACATAAATACAATTTAATAAAGCATAGGATAAAACAACATAAATACAATTTAATAAAGCATAGGATAAAACAACATAAATAACATTTAATAAAGCATAGGATAAAACAACATAAATTCAATTTAATAAAGCATAGGATAAAACAACATAAATGCAATTTAATTAAGCATAGGTTAAAACAACATAAATACAATTTAATAAAGCATAGGACAAAACAACATAAATACAATTCAATAAAGCATAGGTTAAAACAACATAAATATAAGTTAATAAAGCATAGGATAAAACAACATAAATACAATTTAATAAAGCATAGGATAAAACAACATGAATACAATTTAATAAAGCATAGGATAAAACAACATAAATACAATTTAATAAAGCATAGGTTAAAACAACATAAATACAATTTAATAAAGCATAGGACAAAACAACATAAATACAATTTAATAAAGCATAGGTTAAAACAACATAAATACAATTTAATAAAGCATAGGATAAAACCACATAAATACAATTTAATAAAGCACAGGATAAAACAACATAAATACAATTTAATAAAGCATAGGTTACAACAACATAAATACAATTTAGTAAAGCATAGGTCAAAATAACATAAATACAATTTAATAAAGCATAGGATAAAACAACATAAATACAACTTAATAAAGCATAGGTTAAAACAACATAAATACAATTTAATAAAGCATAGGATAAAACAACATAAATACAATTTAATAAAGCATAGGATAAAACAACATAAATAAAATTTAATAAAGCATAGGATAAAACAACATAAATACAAATTTAATAAAGCATAGGATAAAACAACATAAATACAATTTAATAAAGCATAGGATAAAACAACATAAATACAATTTAATAAAGCATAGGATAAAACAACAAAAATTCAATTTAATTAAGCATAGGTTAAAACAACATAAATACAATTTAATAAAGCATAGGACAAAACAACATAAATACAATTCAATAAAGCATAGGTTAAAACAACATAAATACAAGTTAATAAAGCATAGGATAAAACAACATAAATACAATTTAATAAAGCATAGGATAAAACAACATGAATACAATTTAATAAAGCATAGGATAAAACAACATAAATACAATTTAATAAAGCATAGGTTAAAACAACATAAATACAATTTAATAAAGCATAGGATAAAACAACATAAATAAAATTTAATAAAGCATAGGATAAAACAACATAAATAAAAATTTAATAAAGCATAGGATAAAACAACATAAATACAATTTAATAAAGCATATGATAAAACAACATAAATACAATTTAATAAAGCATATGATAAAACAACATAAATACAATTTAATAAAGCTCATGATAAAACAACATAAATACAATTTAATAAAGCATAGGATAAAACAACATAAATACAATTTAATAAAGCAAATGATAAAACAACATGAATAAAATTTAATAAAGCATAGGTTAAAATAACATAAATACAATTTAATAAAGCATAGGACAAAACAACATAAAAACAATTTAATAAAGCATAGTTTAAAACAACATAAATACAATTTAATAAAGCATAGGATAAAACCACAGAATTACAATTTAATAAAGCATAGGATAAAACAACATAAATACAATTTAATAAAGCATAGGATAAAACAACATAAATACAATTTAATAAAGCATAGGATAAAACAACATAAATACAATTTAATAAAGCATAGGATAAAACAACATAAATACAATTTAATAAAGCATAGGTTAAAACAACATAAATACAATTTAATAAAGCACAGGATAAAACAACATAAATACAATTTAATAAAGCATAGGTTAAAACAACATAAATACAATTTAATAAAGCATAGGATAAAACAACATAAATACAATTTAATAAAGCATAGGATAAAATAACATAAATACAATTTAATAAAGCATAGGATAAAACAACATAAATACAATTTAATAAAGCATAGGATAAAACAACATAAATACAATTTAATAAAGCATAGGATAAAACAACATAAATACAATTTAATAAAGCATAGGATAAAACAACATAAATAAAATTTAATAAAGCATAAGTTAAAATAACATAAATACAATTTAATAAAGCATAGGACAAAACAACATAAATACAATTTAATAAAGCATAGGATAAAACAACATAAATACAATTTAATAAAGCATAGGATAAAACAACATAAATACAATTTAATAAAGCATAGGATAAAACAACATAAATACAATTTAATAAAGCATAGGTTAAAACAACATAAATACAATTTAATAAAGCACAGGATAAAACAACATAAATACAATTTAGTAAAGCATAAGTTAAAACAACATAAATACAATTTAATAAAGCATAGGATAAAACAACATAAATTCAATTTAATAAAGCATAGGATAAAACAACATAAATACAATTTAATAAAGCACAGGATAAAACAAAATAAATAAAATTTAATAAAGCATAGGATAAAACAACATAAATAAAATTTAATAAAGCATAGGATAAAACAACATAAATACAATTTAATAAAGCATAGGATAAAACCACAGAATTACAATTTAATAAAGCATAGGATAAAACAACATAAATACAATTTAATAAAGCATAGGATAAAACAACATAAATACAATTTAATAAAGCATAGGATAAAACAACATAAATACAATTTAATAAAGCATAGGTTAAAACAACATAAATACAATTTAATAAAGCACAGGATAAAACAACATAAATACAATTTAATAAAGCATAAGTTAAAACAACATAAATACAATTTAATAAAGCATAGGATAAAACAACATAAATACAATTTAATAAAGCATAGGATAAAACAACATAAATAAAATTTAATAAAGCATAGGATAAAACAACATAAATACAATTAAATAAAGCATAGGATAAAACAACATAAATACAATTTAATAAAGCATAGGATAAAACAACATAAATACAATTTAATAAAGCATAGGATAAAACAACATAAATACAATTTAATAAAGCAAAGGATAAAACAGCATGAATAAAATTTAATAAAGCATAGGTTAAAATAACATAAATACAATTTAATAAAGCATAGGACAAAACAACATAAAAACAATTTAATAAAGCATAGTTTAAAACAACATAAATACAATTTAATAAAGCATAAGATAAAACCACAGAATTACAATTTAATAAAGCATAGGATAAAACAACATAAATACAATTTAATAAAGCATAGGATAAAACAACATAAATACAATTTAATAAAGCATAGGATAAAACAACATAAATAAAATTTAATAAAGCATAGGTTAAAACAACATAAATACAATTTAATAAAGCATAAGATAAAACAACATGAATACAATTTAATAAAGCATAGGATAAAACAACATAAATACAATTTAATAGAGCATAGGATAAAACAACATAAATACAATTTATAAAGCATAGGATAAAACAACATAAATACAATTTAATAAAGCATAGGATAAAACAACATAAATACAATTTAATAAATCATAGGATAAAACAACAAAAAATACAATTTAATAAAGCATAGGATTAAACAACATAAATAATATTTAATAAAGCATAGGATAAAACAACATAAATACAATTTAGTAAAGCATAGGTCAAAATAACATAAATACAATTTAATAAAGCATAGGATAAAACAACATAAATACAATTTAATAAAGCATAGGTTAAAACAACATAAATACAATTTAATAAAGCATAGGATAAAACAACATAAATACAATTTAATAAAGCATAGGATAAAACAACATAAATAAAATTTAATAAAGCATAGGATAAAACAACATAAATAAAAATTTAATAAAGCATAGGATAAAACAACATAAATACAATTTAATAAAGCATAGGATAAAACAACATAAATACAATTTAATAAAGCATAGGATAAAACAACAAAAATACAATTTAATTAAGCATAGGTTAAAACAACATAAATACAATTTAATAAAGCATAGGACAAAACAACATAAATACAATTCAATAAAGCATAGGTTAAAACAACATAAATACAAGTTAATAAAGCATAGGATAAAACAACATAAATACAATTTAATAAAGCACAGGATAAAACAACATAAATACAATTTAATAAAGCATAGGATACAACAACATAAATACAATTTAGTAAAGCATAGGTCAAAATAACATAAATACAATTTAATAAAGCATAGGATAAAACAACATAAATACAATTTAATAAAGCATAGGTTAAAACAACATAAATACAATTTAATAAAGCATAGGATAAAACAACATAAATACAATTTAATAAAGCATAGGATAAAACAACATCAATAAAATTTAATAAAGCATAGGATAAAACAACATAAATACAAATTTAATAAAGCATAGGATAAAACAACATAAATACAATTTAATAAAGCATAGGATAAAACAACATAAATACAATTTAATAAAGCATAGGATAAAACAACAAAAATTCAATTTAATTAAGCATAGGTTAAAACAACATAAATACAATTTAATAAAGCATAGGACAAAACAACATAAATACAATTCAATAAAGCATAGGTTAAAACAACATAAATATAAGTTAATAAAGCATAGGATAAAACAACATAAATACAATTTAATAAAGCATAGGATAAAACAACATGAATACAATTTAATAAAGCATAGGATAAAACAACATAAATACAATTTAATAAAGCATAGGTTAAAACAACATAAATACAATTTAATAAAGCATAGGATACAACAACATAAATACAATTTAGTAAAGCATAGGTCAAAATAACATAAATACAATTTAATAAAGCATAGGATAAAACAACATAAATACAATTTAATAAAGCATAGGTTAAAACAACATAAATACAATTTAATAAAGCATAGGATAAAACAACATAAATACAATTTAATAAAGCATAGGATAAAACAACATAAATAAAATTTAATAAAGCATAGGATAAAACAACATAAATAAAAATTTAATAAAGCATAGGATAAAACAACATAAATACAATTTAATAAAGCATAGGATAAAACAACATAAATACAATTTAATAAAGCATAGGATAAAACAACATAAATAAAATTTAATAAAGCATAGGTTAAAACAACATAAATACAATTTAATAAAGCATAAGATAAAACAACATGAATACAATTTAATAAAGCATAGGATAAAACAACATAAATACAATTTAATAGAGCATAGGATAAAACAACATAAATACAATTTATAAAGCATAGGATAAAACAACATAAATACAATTTAATAAAGCATAGGATAAAACAACATAAATACAATTTAATAAATCATAGGATAAAACAACAAAAAATACAATTTAATAAAGCATAGGATTAAACAACATAAATACTATTTAATAAAGCATAGGATAAAACAACATAAATACAATTTAGTAAAGCATAGGTCAAAATAACATAAATACAATTTAATAAAGCATAGGATAAAACAACATAAATACAATTTAATAAAGCATAGGTTAAAACAACATAAATACAATTTAATAAAGCATAGGATAAAACAACATAAATACAATTTAATAAAGCATAGGATAAAACAACATAAATAAAATTTAATAAAGCATAGGATAAAACAACATAAATAAAAATTTAATAAAGCATAGGATAAAACAACATAAATACAATTTAATAAAGCATAGGATAAAACAACATAAATACAATTTAATAAAGCATAGGATAAAACAACAAAAATACAATTTAATTAAGCATAGGTTAAAACAACATAAATACAATTTAATAAAGCATAGGACAAAACAACATAAATACAATTCAATAAAGCATAGGTTAAAACAACATAAATACAAGTTAATAAAGCATAGGATAAAACAACATAAATACAATTTAATAAAGCATAGGATAAAACAACATGAATACAATTTAATAAAGCATAGGATAAAACAACATAAATACAATTTAATAAAGCATAGGTTAAAACAACATAAATACAATTTAATAAAGCATAGGACAAAACAACATAAATACAATTTAATAAAGCATAGGTTAAAACAACATAAATACAATTTAATAAAGCATAGGATAAAACCACATAAATACAATTTAATAAAGCACAGGATAAAACAACATAAATACAATTTAATAAAGCATAGGATACAACAACATAAATACAATTTAGTAAAGCATAGGTCAAAATAACATAAATACAATTTAATGAAACATAGGATAAACAACATAAATACAATTTAATAAAGCATAGGATAAAAAAACATAAATACAATTTAATAAAGCATAGGCTAAAACTACATAAATACAATTTAATAAAGCATAGGATAAAACAAATTAAATACAATATAATAAAGCATAGGATAAAACAACATAAATTCAATTTAATAAAGCATAGGATAAAACAACATAAATACAATTTAATAAAGCATAAGATAAAACAACATGAATACAATTTAATAAAGCATAGGATAAAACAACATAAATATAATTTAATAAAGCATAGGTTAAAACAACATAAATACAATTTAATAAAGCATAGGATAAAACAACATAAATTCAATTTAATAAAGCATATTATAAAACAACATAAATACAATTTAATAAAGCACAGGATAAAACAAAATAAATAAAATTTAATAAAGCATAGGATAAAACAACATAAATACAATTTAATAAAGGATAGGATAAAACAACATAAATACAATTTATAAAGCATAGGATAAAACAACATAAATACAATTTAATAAAGCATAGGATAAAACAACATTAATACAATTTAATAAAGCATAGGATAAAACAACATAAATACAATTTAATAAAGCATAGGCTAAAACTACATAAATACAATTTAATAAAGCATAGGATAAAACAAATTAAATACAATATAATAAAGCATAGGATAAAACAACATAAATTCAATTTAATAAAGCATAGGATAAAACAACATAAATACAATTTAATAAAGCATAAGATAAAACAACATGAATACAATTTAATAAAGCATAGGATAAAACAACATAAATACAATTTAATAGAGCATAGGATAAAACAACATAAATACAATTTATAAAGCATAGGATAAAACAACATAAATTCAATTTAATAAAGCATAGGATTAAACAACATAAATACTATTTAATAAAGCATAGGATAAAACCACATAAATACAATTTAATAAAGCACAGTATAAAACAACATAGATACAATTTAATAAAGCAAAGGATACAACAACATAAATACAATTTAGTAAAGCATAGGTCAAAATAACATAAATACAATTTAATAAAGCATAGGATAAAACAACATAAATACAATTTAATAAAGCTTAGGATAAAACAAATTAAATACAATATAATAAAGCATAGGATAAAACAACATAAATTCAATTTAATAAAGCATAGGATAAAACAACATAAACACAATTTAATAAAGCATAAGATAAAACAACATGAATACAATTTAATAAAGCATAGGTTAAAACAACATAAATACAATTTAATAAAGCATAGGATAAAACAACATAAATACAATTTAATAAAGCATAGGATAAAACAACATAAATAAAATTTAATAAAGCATAGGATAAAAAAACATAAATAAAAATTTAATAAAGCATAGGATAAAAAAACATAAATACAATTTAATAAAGCATAGGATAAAACAACATAAATACAATTTAATAAAGCATATGATAAAACAACATAAATACAATTTAATAAAGCATAGGTTAAAACAACATAAATAAAATTTAATAAAGCATAGGTTAAAATAACATAAATACAATTTAATAAAGCATAGGACAAAACAACATAAAAACAATTTAATAAAGCATAGTTTAAAACAACATAAATACAATTTAATAAAGCATAGGATAAAACCACAGAATTACAATTTAATAAAGCATAGGATAAAACAACATAAATACAATTTAATAAAGTATAGGACAAAACAACATAAATACAATTTAATAAAGCATAGGATAAAACAACATAAATACAATTTAATGAAACATAGGATAAACAACATAAATACAATTTAATAAAGCATAGGATAAACAACATAAATACAATTTAATAAAGCATAGGCTAAAACTACATAAATACAATTTAATAAAGCTTAGGATAAAACAAATTAAATACAATATAATAAAGCATAGGATAAAACAACATAAATTCAATTTAATAAAGCATAGGATAAAACAACATAAATACAATTTAATAAAGCATAAGATAAAACAACATGAATACAATTTAATAAAGCATAGGTTAAAGCAACATAAATACAATTTAATAAAGCATAGGATAAAACAACATAAATACAATTTAATAAAGCATAGGTTAAAACAACATAAATACAATTTAATAAAGCACAGGATAAAACAACATAAATACAATTTAATAAAGCATAGGATAAAACAACATAAATTCAATTTAATAAAGCATAGGATAAAACAACATAAATAAAATTTAATAAAGCATAGGATAAAACAACATAAATAAAAATTTAATAAAGCATAGGATAAAACAACATAAATACAATTTAATAAAGCATAGGATAAAACAACATAAATACAATTTAATAAAGCATAGGATAAAACAACATAAATTCAATTTAATAAAGCATAGGATAAAACAACATAAATATAATTTAATAAAGCATAGGTTAAAACAACATAAATACAATTTAATAAAGCATAGGATAAAACAACATAAATTCAATTTAATAAAGCATATTATAAAACAACATAAATACAATTTAATAAAGCACAGGATAAAACAAAATAAATAAAATTTAATAAAGCATAGGATAAAACAACATAAATACAATTTAATAAAGGATAGGATAAAACAACATAAATACAATTTATAAAGCATAGGATAAAACAACATAAATACAATTTAATAAAGCATAGGATAAAACAACATTAATACAATTTAATAAAGCATAGGATAAAACAACATAAATACAATTTAATAAAGCATAGGCTAAAACTACATAAATACAATTTAATAAAGCATAGGATAAAACAAATTAAATACAATATAATAAAGCATAGGATAAAACAACATAAATTCAATTTAATAAAGCATAGGATAAAACAACATAAATACAATTTAATAAAGCATAAGATAAAACAACATGAATACAATTTAATAAAGCATAGGATAAAACAACATAAATACAATTTAATAGAGCATAGGATAAAACAACATAAATACAATTTATAAAGCATAGGATAAAACAACATAAATACAATTTAATAAAGCATAGGATTAAACAACATAAATACTATTTAATAAAGCATAGGATAAAACCACATAAATACAATTTAATAAAGCACAGTATAAAACAACATAGATACAATTTAATAAAGCAAAGGATACAACAACATAAATACAATTTAGTAAAGCATAGGTCAAAATAACATAAATACAATTTAATAAAGCATAGGATAAAACAACATAAATACAATTTAATAAAGCTTAGGATAAAACAAATTAAATACAATATAATAAAGCATAGGATAAAACAACATAAATTCAATTTAATAAAGCATAGGATAAAACAACATAAACACAATTTAATAAAGCATAAGATAAAACAACATGAATACAATTTAATAAAGCATAGGTTAAAACAACATAAATACAATTTAATAAAGCATAGGATAAAACAACATAAATACAATTTAATAAAGCATAGGATAAAACAACATAAATAAAATTTAATAAAGCATAGGATAAAAAAACATAAATAAAAATTTAATAAAGCATAGGATAAAAAAACATAAATACAATTTAATAAAGCATAGGATAAAACAACATAAATACAATTTAATAAAGCATATGATAAAACAACATAAATACAATTTAATAAAGCATAGGTTAAAACAACATAAATAAAATTTAATAAAGCATAGGTTAAAATAACATAAATACAATTTAATAAAGCATAGGACAAAACAACATAAAAACAATTTAATAAAGCATAGTTTAAAACAACATAAATACAATTTAATAAAGCATAGGATAAAACCACAGAATTACAATTTAATAAAGCATAGGATAAAACAACATAAATACAATTTAATAAAGTATAGGACAAAACAACATAAATACAATTTAATAAAGCATAGGATAAAACAACATAAATACAATTTAATGAAACATAGGATAAACAACATAAATACAATTTAATAAAGCATAGGATAAACAACATAAATACAATTTAATAAAGCATAGGCTAAAACTACATAAATACAATTTAATAAAGCTTAGGATAAAACAAATTAAATACAATATAATAAAGCATAGGATAAAACAACATAAATTCAATTTAATAAAGCATAGGATAAAACAACATAAATACAATTTAATAAAGCATAAGATAAAACAACATGAATACAATTTAATAAAGCATAGGTTAAAGCAACATAAATACAATTTAATAAAGCATAGGATAAAACAACATAAATACAATTTAATAAAGCATAGGTTAAAACAACATAAATACAATTTAATAAAGCACAGGATAAAACAACATAAATACAATTTAATAAAGCATAGGATAAAACAACATAAATTCAATTTAATAAAGCATAGGATAAAACAACATAAATAAAATTTAATAAAGCATAGGATAAAACAACATAAATAAAAATTTAATAAAGCATAGGATAAAACAACATAAATACAATTTAATAAAGCATAGGATAAAACAACATAAATACAATTTAATAAAGCATAGGATAAAACAACATAAATTCAATTTAATAAAGCATAGGATAAAACAACATAAATACAATTTAATAAAGCATAAGATAAAACAACATGAATACAATTTAATAAAGCATATAATAAAACAACATAAATATAATTTAATAAAGCATAGGTTAAAACAACATAAATACAATTTAATAAAGCATAGGATAAAACAACATAAATTCAATTTAATAAAGCATAATATAAAACAACATAAATACAATTTAATAAAGCATAGGATAAAACAACATAAATACAATTTAATAAAGCATAGGACAAAACAACATAAATACAATTTAATAAAGCAGAGGATAAAACAACATAAATACAATTTAATGAAACATAGGATAAACAACATAAATACAATTTAATAAAGCATAGGATAAAACAACATAAATACAATTTAATAAAGCATAGGCTAAAACTACATAAATAAATTTTAATAAAGCATAGGATAAAACAAATTAAATACAATATAATAAAGCATAGGATAAAACAACATAAATTCAATTTAATAAAGCACAGGATAAAACAACATAAATACAATTTAATAAAGCATAAGATAAAACAACATGAATACAATTTAATAAAGCATAGGATAAAACAACATAAATATAATTTAATAAAGCATAGGTTAAAACAACATAAATACAATTTAATAAAGCATAGGATAAAACAACATAAATTCAATTTAATAAAGCATAATATAAAACAACATAAATACAATTTAATAAAGCACAGGATAAAACAAAATAAATAAAATTTAATAAAGCATAGGATAAAACAACATAAATACAATTTAATAAAGCATAGGATAAAACAAAATAAATACAATTTATAAAGCATAGGATAAAACAACATAAATACAATTTAATAAAGCATAGGATAAAACAACATAAATACAATTTAATAAAGCATAGGCTAAAACTACATAAATACAATTTAATAAAGCATAGGATAAAACAAATTAAATACAATATAATAAAGCATAGGATAAAACAACATAAATTCAATTTAATAAAGCATAGGATAAAACAACATAAATACAATTTAATAAAGCATAAGATAAAACAACATGAATACAATTTAATAAAGCATAGGATAAAACAACATAAATACAATTTAATAGAGCATAGGATAAAACAACATAAATACAATTTATAAAGCATAGGATAAAACAACATAAATACAATTTAATAAAGCATAGGATAAAACAACATAAATACAATTTAATAAATCATAGGATAAAACAACAAAAAATACAATTTAATAAAGCATAGGATTAAACAACATAAATACTATTTAATAAAGCATAGGATAAAACAACATAAATACAATTTAATAAAGCATAGGTCAAAATAACATAAATACAATTTAATAAAGCATAGGATAAAACAACATAAATACAATTTATTAAAGCATAGGTTAAAACAACATAAATACAATTTAATAAAGCATAGGATAAAACAACATAAATACAATTTAATAAAGCATAGGATAAAACAACAAAAATACAATTTAATTAAGCATAGGTTAAAACAACATAAATACAATTTAATAAAGCATAGGACAAAACAACATAAATACAATTCAATAAAGCATAGGTTAAAACAACATAAATACAAGTTAATAAAGCATAGGATAAAACAACATAAATACAATTTAATAAAGCATAGGATAAAACAACATGAATACAATTTAATAAAGCATAGGATAAAACAACATAAATACAATTTAATAAAGCATAGGTTAAAACAACATAAATACAATTTAATAAAGCATAGGACAAAACAACATAAATACAATTTAATAAAGCATAGGTTAAAACAACATAAATACAATTTAATAAAGCATAGGATAAAACCACATAAATACAATTTAATAAAGCACAGGATAAAACAACATAAATACAATTTAATAAAGCATAGGATACAACAACATAAATACAATTTAGTAAAGCATAGGTCAAAATAACATAAATACAATTTAATACAGCATAGGATAAAACAACATAAATACAATTTAATAAAGCATAGGTTAAAACAACATAAATACAAGTTAAAAAAGCATAGGATAAAACAACATAAATACAATTTAATAAAGCATAGGATAAAACAATATAAATAAAATTTAATAAAGCATAGGATAAAACAACATAAATAAAAATTTAATAAAGCATAGGATAAAACAACATAAATACAATTTAATAAAGCATAGGATAAAACAACATAAATACAATTTAATAAAGCATAGGATAAAACAACATAAATACAATTTAATAAAGCATATGATAAAACAACATAAATACAATTTAATAAAGCATAGGATAAAACAACATAAATACAATTTAATTAAGCATAGGTTAAAACAACATAAATACAATTTAATAAAGCATAGGATAAATCAACATAAATACAATTTAATAAAGCATAAGATAAAACAACATGAATACAATTTAATAAAGCATAGGATAAAACAACATAAATACAATTTAATAAAGCATAGGTTAAAACAACATAAATACAATTTAGTAAAGCATAGGATAAAACACCATAAATTCAATTTAATAAAGCATAGGATAAAACAACATAAATACAATTTAATAAAGCACAGGATAAAACAAAATTAATAAAATTTAATAAAGCATAGGATAAAACAACATAAATAAAATTTAATAAAGCATAGGATAAAACAACATAAATACAATTTAATAAAGCTTAGGATAAACCAACATAAATAAAGTTTAATAAAGCATAGGATAAAACAACATAAATACAATTTAATAAAGCATATGATAAAACAACATAAATACAATTTAATAAAGCATATGATAAAACAACATAAATACAATTTAATAAAGCATAGGTTAAAACAACATAAATACAATTTAATAAAGCATAGGATAAAACAACATAAATACAATTTAATAAAGCATAGGATAAAACAACATAAATAAAATTTAATAAAGCATAGGATAAAACAACATAAATACAATTTAATAAAGCATAGGATAAAACAACATAAATACAATTTAATAAAGCATAGGATAAAACAACATAAATACAATTTAATAAAGCATAGGATAAAACAACATAAATACAATTTAATAAAGCATAGGATAAAACAACATAAATAAAATTTAATAAAGCATAAGTTAAAATAACATAAATACAATTTAATAAAGCATAGTTTAAAACAACATAAAAACAATTTAATAAAGCATAGTTTAAAACAACATAAATACAATTTAATAAAGCATAGGATAAAACCACAGAATTACAATTTAATAAAGCATAGGATAAAACAACATAAAAACAATTTAATAAAGCATAGTTTAAAACAACATAAATACAATTTAATAAAGCATAGGATAAAACCACAGAATTACAATTTAATAAAGCATAGGATAAAACAACATAAATACAATTTAATAAAGCATAGGATAAAACAACATAAATACAATTTAATGAAACATAGGATAAACAACATAAATACAATTTAATAAAGCATAGGATAAACAACATAAATAAAATTTAATAAAGCATAGGCTAAAACTATATAAATACAATTTAATAAAGCTTAGGATAAAACAAATTAAATACAATATAATAAAGCATAGGATAAAACAACATAAATACAATTTACTAAAGCATAGGATAAAACAACATAAATACAATTTAATAAAGCATAGGATAAAACAACATAAATAAAATTTAGTAAAGCATAGGTTAAAACAACATAAATACAATTTAATAAAGCATAGGACAAAACAACATAAATACAATTTAATAAAGCATAGTTTAAAACAACATAAATGCAATTTAATAAAGCATAGGATAAAACCACAGAAATACAATTTAATAAAGCATAGGACAAAACAACATAAATACAATTTAATAAAGCATAGGATAAAACAACATAAATACAATTTAATGAAACATAGGATAAACAACATAAATACAATTTAATAAAGCATAGGTTAAAACAACATGAATATAATTTAGTAAAGCATAAGATAAAACAACATGAATAAAATTTAATAAAGCATAGGTTAAAACAACATAAATACCATTTAAGAAAGCATAGGATAAAACTACATAAATACATTTTAATAAAGCATAGGATAAAACAACATTAATACAATTTAATAAAGCATAGGTTAAAATAACATAAATACAATTTAATAAAGCATAGGACAAAACAACATAAATACAATTTAATAAAGCATAGGATAAAACAACATAAATACAATTTATAAAGCATAGGATAAAACAACATAAATACAATTTAATAAAGCATAGGATAAAACAACATTAATACAATTTAATAAAGCATAGGATAAAACAACATAAATACAATTTAATAAAGCATAGGCTAAAACTACATAAATACAATTTAATAAAGCATAGGATAAAACAAATTAAATACAATATAATAAAGCATAGGATAAAACAACATAAATTCAATTTAATAAAGCATAGGATAAAACAACATAAATACAATTTAATAAAGCATAAGATAAAACAACATGAATACAATTTAATAAAGCATAGGATAAAACAACATAAATACAATTTAATAGAGCATAGGATAAAACAACATAAATACAATTTATAAAGCATAGGATAAAACAACATAAATACAATTTAATAAAGCATAGGATAAAACAACATAAATACAATTTAATAAATCATAGGATAAAACAACATAAATACAATTTAATAAAGCATAGGATTAAACAACATAAACACTATTTAATAAAGCATAGGATAAAACCACATAAATACAATTTAATAAAGCACAGGATAAAACAACATAGATACAATTTAATAAAGCAAAGGATACAACAACATAAATACAATTTAGTAAAGCATAGGTCAAAGTAACATAAATACAATTTAATAAAGCATAGGATAAAACAACATAAATACAATTTAATAAAGCATAGGATAAAACAACATAAATAACATTTAATAAAGCATAGGATAAAACAACATAAATTCAATTTAATAAAGCATAGGATAAAACAACATAAATGCAATTTAATTAAGCATAGGTTAAAACAACATAAATACAATTTAATAAAGCATAGGACAAAACAACATAAATACAATTCAATAAAGCATAGGTTAAAACAACATAAATATAAGTTAATAAAGCATAGGATAAAACAACATAAATACAATTTAATAAAGCATAGGATAAAACAACATGAATACAATTTAATAAAGCATAGGATAAAACAACATAAATACAATTTAATAAAGCATAGGTTAAAACAACATAAATACAATTTAATAAAGCATAGGACAAAACAACATAAATACAATTTAATAAAGCATAGGTTAAAACAACATAAATACAATTTAATAAAGCATAGGATAAAACCACATAAATACAATTTAATAAAGCACAGGATAAAACAACATAAATACAATTTAATAAAGCATAGGTTACAACAACATAAATACAATTTAGTAAAGCATAGGTCAAAATAACATAAATACAATTTAATAAAGCATAGGATAAAACAACATAAATACAACTTAATAAAGCATAGGTTAAAACAACATAAATACAATTTAATAAAGCATAGGATAAAACAACATAAATACAATTTAATAAAGCATAGGATAAAACAACATAAATAAAATTTAATAAAGCATAGGATAAAACAACATAAATACAAATTTAATAAAGCATAGGATAAAACAACATAAATACAATTTAATAAAGCATAGGATAAAACAACATAAATACAATTTAATAAAGCATAGGATAAAACAACAAAAATTCAATTTAATTAAGCATAGGTTAAAACAACATAAATACAATTTAATAAAGCATAGGACAAAACAACATAAATACAATTCAATAAAGCATAGGTTAAAACAACATAAATACAAGTTAATAAAGCATAGGATAAAACAACATAAATACAATTTAATAAAGCATAGGATAAAACAACATGAATACAATTTAATAAAGCATAGGATAAAACAACATAAATACAATTTAATAAAGCATAGGTTAAAACAACATAAATACAATTTAATAAAGCATAGGATAAAACAACATAAATAAAATTTAATAAAGCATAGGATAAAACAACATAAATAAAAATTTAATAAAGCATAGGATAAAACAACATAAATACAATTTAATAAAGCATATGATAAAACAACATAAATACAATTTAATAAAGCATATGATAAAACAACATAAATACAATTTAATAAAGCTCATGATAAAACAACATAAATACAATTTAATAAAGCATAGGATAAAACAACATAAATACAATTTAATAAAGCAAATGATAAAACAACATGAATAAAATTTAATAAAGCATAGGTTAAAATAACATAAATACAATTTAATAAAGCATAGGACAAAACAACATAAAAACAATTTAATAAAGCATAGTTTAAAACAACATAAATACAATTTAATAAAGCATAGGATAAAACCACAGAATTACAATTTAATAAAGCATAGGATAAAACAACATAAATACAATTTAATAAAGCATAGGATAAAACAACATAAATACAATTTAATAAAGCATAGGATAAAACAACATAAATACAATTTAATAAAGCATAGGATAAAACAACATAAATACAATTTAATAAAGCATAGGTTAAAACAACATAAATACAATTTAATAAAGCACAGGATAAAACAACATAAATACAATTTAATAAAGCATAGGTTAAAACAACATAAATACAATTTAATAAAGCATAGGATAAAACAACATAAATACAATTTAATAAAGCATAGGATAAAATAACATAAATACAATTTAATAAAGCATAGGATAAAACAACATAAATACAATTTAATAAAGCATAGGATAAAACAACATAAATACAATTTAATAAAGCATAGGATAAAACAACATAAATACAATTTAATAAAGCATAGGATAAAACAACATAAATAAAATTTAATAAAGCATAAGTTAAAATAACATAAATACAATTTAATAAAGCATAGGACAAAACAACATAAATACAATTTAATAAAGCATAGGATAAAACAACATAAATACAATTTAATAAAGCATAGGATAAAACAACATAAATACAATTTAATAAAGCATAGGATAAAACAACATAAATACAATTTAATAAAGCATAGGTTAAAACAACATAAATACAATTTAATAAAGCACAGGATAAAACAACATAAATACAATTTAGTAAAGCATAAGTTAAAACAACATAAATACAATTTAATAAAGCATAGGATAAAACAACATAAATTCAATTTAATAAAGCATAGGATAAAACAACATAAATACAATTTAATAAAGCACAGGATAAAACAAAATAAATAAAATTTAATAAAGCATAGGATAAAACAACATAAATAAAATTTAATAAAGCATAGGATAAAACAACATAAATACAATTTAATAAAGCATATGATAAAACAACATAAATACAATTTAATAAAGCATATGATAAAACAACATAAATACAATTTAATAAAGCATAGGTTAAAACAACATAAATACAATTTAATAAAGCATAGGATAAAACAACATAAATACAATTTAATAAAGCATAGGATAAAACAACATAAATAAAATTTAATAAAGCATAGGATAAAACAACATAAATACAATTTAATAAAGCATAGGATAAAACAACATAAATACAATTTAATAAAGCATAGGATAAAACAACATAAATACAATTTAATAAAGCATAGGATAAAACAACATAAATACAATTTAATAAAGCATAGGATAAAACAACATAAATAAAATTTAATAAAGCATAAGTTAAAATAACATAAATACAATTTAATAAAGCATAGTTTAAAACAACATAAAAACAATTTAATAAAGCATAGTTTAAAACAACATAAATACAATTTAATAAAGCATAGGATAAAACCACAGAATTACAATTTAATAAAGCATAGGATAAAACAACATAAAAACAATTTAATAAAGCATAGTTTAAAACAACATAAATACAATTTAATAAAGCATAGGATAAAACCACAGAATTACAATTTAATAAAGCATAGGATAAAACAACATAAATACAATTTAATAAAGCATAGGATAAAACAACATAAATACAATTTAATGAAACATAGGATAAACAACATAAATACAATTTAATAAAGCATAGGATAAACAACATAAATAAAATTTAATAAAGCATAGGCTAAAACTATATAAATACAATTTAATAAAGCTTAGGATAAAACAACATAAATACAATTTAATGAAACATAGGATAAACAACATAAATACAATTTAATAAAGCATAGGTTAAAACAACATGAATATAATTTAGTAAAGCATAAGATAAAACAACATGAATAAAATTTAATAAAGCATAGGTTAAAACAACATAAATACCATTTAAGAAAGCATAGGATAAAACTACATAAATACATTTTAATAAAGCATAGGATAAAACAACATTAATACAATTTAATAAAGCATAGGTTAAAATAACATAAATACAATTTAATAAAGCATAGGACAAAACAACATAAATACAATTTAATAAAGCATAGGATAAAACAACATAAATACAATTTATAAAGCATAGGATAAAACAACATAAATACAATTTAATAAAGCATAGGATAAAACAACATTAATACAATTTAATAAAGCATAGGATAAAACAACATAAATACAATTTAATAAAGCATAGGCTAAAACTACATAAATACAATTTAATAAAGCATAGGATAAAACAAATTAAATACAATATAATAAAGCATAGGATAAAACAACATAAATTCAATTTAATAAAGCATAGGATAAAACAACATAAATACAATTTAATAAAGCATAAGATAAAACAACATGAATACAATTTAATAAAGCATAGGATAAAACAACATAAATACAATTTAATAGAGCATAGGATAAAACAACATAAATACAATTTATAAAGCATAGGATAAAACAACATAAATACAATTTAATAAAGCATAGGATAAAACAACATAAATACAATTTAATAAATCATAGGATAAAACAACATAAATACAATTTAATAAAGCATAGGATTAAACAACATAAACACTATTTAATAAAGCATAGGATAAAACCACATAAATACAATTTAATAAAGCACAGGATAAAACAACATAGATACAATTTAATAAAGCAAAGGATACAACAACATAAATACAATTTAGTAAAGCATAGGTCAAAGTAACATAAATACAATTTAATAAAGCATAGGATAAAACAACATAAATACAATTTAATAAAGCATAGGATAAAACAACATAAATAACATTTAATAAAGCATAGGATAAAACAACATAAATTCAATTTAATAAAGCATAGGATAAAACAACATAAATGCAATTTAATTAAGCATAGGTTAAAACAACATAAATACAATTTAATAAAGCATAGGACAAAACAACATAAATACAATTCAATAAAGCATAGGTTAAAACAACATAAATATAAGTTAATAAAGCATAGGATAAAACAACATAAATACAATTTAATAAAGCATAGGATAAAACAACATGAATACAATTTAATAAAGCATAGGATAAAACAACATAAATACAATTTAATAAAGCATAGGTTAAAACAACATAAATACAATTTAATAAAGCATAGGACAAAACAACATAAATACAATTTAATAAAGCATAGTTTAAAACAACATAAATACAATTTAATAAAGCATAGGATAAAACCACATAAATACAATTTAATAAAGCACAGGATAAAACAACATAAATACAATTTAATAAAGCATAGGTTACAACAACATAAATACAATTTAGTAAAGCATAGGTCAAAATAACATAAATACAATTTAATAAAGCATAGGATAAAACAACATAAATACAACTTAATAAAGCATAGGTTAAAACAACATAAATACAATTTAATAAAGCATAGGATAAAACAACATAAATACAATTTAATAAAGCATAGGATAAAACAACATAAATAAAATTTAATAAAGCATAGGATAAAACAACATAAATACAAATTTAATAAAGCATAGGATAAAACAACATAAATACAATTTAATAAAGCATAGGATAAAACAACATAAATACAATTTAATAAAGCATAGGATAAAACAACAAAAATTCAATTTAATTAAGCATAGGTTAAAACAACATAAATACAATTTAATAAAGCATAGGACAAAACAACATAAATACAATTCAATAAAGCATAGGTTAAAACAACATAAATACAAGTTAATAAAGCATAGGATAAAACAACATAAATACAATTTAATAAAGCATAGGATAAAACAACATGAATACAATTTAATAAAGCATAGGATAAAACAACATAAATACAATTTAATAAAGCATAGGTTAAAACAACATAAATACAATTTAATAAAGCATAGGATAAAACAACATAAATAAAATTTAATAAAGCATAGGATAAAACAACATAAATAAAAATTTAATAAAGCATAGGATAAAACAACATAAATACAATTTAATAAAGCATATGATAAAACAACATAAATACAATTTAATAAAGCATATGATAAAACAACATAAATACAATTTAATAAAGCTCATGATAAAACAACATAAATACAATTTAATAAAGCATAGGATAAAACAACATAAATACAATTTAATAAAGCAAATGATAAAACAACATGAATAAAATTTAATAAAGCATAGGTTAAAATAACATAAATACAATTTAATAAAGCATAGGACAAAACAACATAAAAACAATTTAATAAAGCATAGTTTAAAACAACATAAATACAATTTAATAAAGCATAGGATAAAACCACAGAATTACAATTTAATAAAGCATAGGATAAAACAACATAAATACAATTTAATAAAGCATAGGATAAAACAACATAAATACAATTTAATAAAGCATAGGATAAAACAACATAAATACAATTTAATAAAGCATAGGATAAAACAACATAAATACAATTTAATAAAGCATAGGTTAAAACAACATAAATACAATTTAATAAAGCACAGGATAAAACAACATAAATACAATTTAATAAAGCATAGGTTAAAACAACATAAATACAATTTAATAAAGCATAGGATAAAACAACATAAATACAATTTAATAAAGCATAGGATAAAATAACATAAATACAATTTAATAAAGCATAGGATAAAACAACATAAATACAATTTAATAAAGCATAGGATAAAACAACATAAATACAATTTAATAAAGCATAGGATAAAACAACATAAATACAATTTAATAAAGCATAGGATAAAACAACATAAATAAAATTTAATAAAGCATAAGTTAAAATAACATAAATACAATTTAATAAAGCATAGGACAAAACAACATAAATACAATTTAATAAAGCATAGGATAAAACAACATAAATACAATTTAATAAAGCATAGGATAAAACAACATAAATACAATTTAATAAAGCATAGGATAAAACAACATAAATACAATTTAATAAAGCATAGGTTAAAACAACATAAATACAATTTAATAAAGCACAGGATAAAACAACATAAATACAATTTAGTAAAGCATAAGTTAAAACAACATAAATACAATTTAATAAAGCATAGGATAAAACAACATAAATTCAATTTAATAAAGCATAGGATAAAACAACATAAATACAATTTAATAAAGCACAGGATAAAACAAAATAAATAAAATTTAATAAAGCATAGGATAAAACAACATAAATAAAATTTAATAAAGCATAGGATAAAACAACATAAATACAATTTAATAAAGCATAGGATAAAACCACAGAATTACAATTTAATAAAGCATAGGATAAAACAACATAAATACAATTTAATAAAGCATAGGATAAAACAACATAAATACAATTTAATAAAGCATAGGATAAAACAACATAAATACAATTTAATAAAGCATAGGTTAAAACAACATAAATACAATTTAATAAAGCACAGGATAAAACAACATAAATACAATTTAATAAAGCATAAGTTAAAACAACATAAATACAATTTAATAAAGCATAGGATAAAACAACATAAATACAATTTAATAAAGCATAGGATAAAACAACATAAATAAAATTTAATAAAGCATAGGATAAAACAACATAAATACAATTAAATAAAGCATAGGATAAAACAACATAAATACAATTTAATAAAGCATAGGATAAAACAACATAAATACAATTTAATAAAGCATAGGATAAAACAACATAAATACAATTTAATAAAGCAAAGGATAAAACAGCATGAATAAAATTTAATAAAGCATAGGTTAAAATAACATAAATACAATTTAATAAAGCATAGGACAAAACAACATAAAAACAATTTAATAAAGCATAGTTTAAAACAACATAAATACAATTTAATAAAGCATAAGATAAAACCACAGAATTACAATTTAATAAAGCATAGGATAAAACAACATAAATACAATTTAATAAAGCATAGGATAAAACAACATAGATACAATTTAATAAAGCATAGGATAAAACAACATAAATACAATTTAATAAAGCATAGGATAAAACAACATAAATACAATTTAATAAAGCATAGGATAAAACAACATAAATACAATTTAATAAAGCATAGGCTAAAACTACATAAATACAATTTAATAAAGCATAGGATAAAACAAATTAAATACAATATAATAAAGCATAGGATAAAACAACATAAATTCAATTTAATAAAGCATAGGATAAAACATCATAAATACAATTTAATAAAGCATAAGATAAAACAACATGAATACAATTTAATAAAGCATAGGATAAAACAACATAAATACAATTTAATAAAGCATAAGTTAAAACAACAAAAATACAATTTAATAAAGCATAGGATAAAACAACATAAATTCAATTTAATAAAGCATAGGATAAAACAACATAAATACAAATTAATAAAGCACAGGATAAAACAAAATAAATAAAATTTAATAAAGCATAGGATAAAACAACATAAATAAAATTTAATAAAGCATAGGATAAAACAACATAAATACAATTTAATAAAGCATAGGATAAAACAACATAAATAAAATTTAATAAAGCATAGGATAAAACAACATAAATACAATTTAATAAAGCATATGATAAAACAACATAAATACAATTTAATAAAGCATAGGTTAAAACAACATAAATACAATTTAATAAAGCATAGGAAAAAACAACATAAATACAATTTAATAAAGCATAGGATAAA
This sequence comes from Phyllobates terribilis, assembly GCF_046119375.1. Taxonomy (NCBI): domain Eukaryota; kingdom Metazoa; phylum Chordata; class Amphibia; order Anura; family Dendrobatidae; genus Phyllobates; species Phyllobates terribilis. The sequence goes on from NW_027362780.1 coordinate 512,981, forward strand.
ACAACATAAATAAAATTTAATAAAGCATAGGAAAAAACAACATAAATACAATTTAATAAAGCATAGGATAAAACAACATAAATAAAATTTAATATAGCATAGGATAAAACAACATAAATACAATTAAATAAAGCATAGGATAAAACAACATAAATACAATTTAATAAAGCATAGGATAAAACAACATAAATACAATTTAATAAAGCATAGGATAAAACTACATAAATAAAATTTAATAAAGCATAGGATAAAACAACATAAATACAATTTAATAAAGCATAGGTTAAAACAACATAAATACAATTTAATAAAGCATAGGATAAAACAACATAAATACAATTTAATAAAGCATAGGTTAAAACAACATGAATATAATTTAGTAAAGCATAAGATAAAACAACATGAATAAAATTTAATAAAGCATAGGTTAAAACAACATAAATACCATTTAAGAAAGCATAGGATAAAACTACATAAATACATTTTAATAAAGCATAGGATAAAACAACATTAATACAATTTAATAAAGCATAGGTTAAAATAACATAAATACAATTTAATAAAGCATAGGACAAAACAACATAAATACAATTTAATAAAGCATAGGATAAAACAACATAAATACAATTTATAAAGCATAGGATAAAACAACATAAATACAATTTAATAAAGCATAGGATAAAACAACATTAATACAATTTAATAAAGCATAGGATAAAACAACATAAATACAATTTAATAAAGCATAGGCTAAAACTACATAAATACAATTTAATAAAGCATAGGATAAAACAAATTAAATACAATATAATAAAGCATAGGATAAAACAACATAAATTCAATTTAATAAAGCATAGGATAAAACAACATAAATACAATTTAATAAAGCATAAGATAAAACAACATGAATACAATTTAATAAAGCATAGGATAAAACAACATAAATACAATTTAATAGAGCATAGGATAAAACAACATAAATACAATTTATAAAGCATAGGATAAAACAACATAAATACAATTTAATAAAGCATAGGATAAAACAACATAAATACAATTTAATAAATCATAGGATAAAACAACATAAATACAATTTAATAAAGCATAGGATTAAACAACATAAACACTATTTAATAAAGCATAGGATAAAACCACATAAATACAATTTAATAAAGCACAGGATAAAACAACATAGATACAATTTAATAAAGCAAAGGATACAACAACATAAATACAATTTAGTAAAGCATAGGTCAAAGTAACATAAATACAATTTAATAAAGCATAGGATAAAACAACATAAATACAATTTAATAAAGCATAGGATAAAACAACATAAATAACATTTAATAAAGCATAGGATAAAACAACATAAATTCAATTTAATAAAGCATAGGATAAAACAACATAAATGCAATTTAATTAAGCATAGGTTAAAACAACATAAATACAATTTAATAAAGCATAGGACAAAACAACATAAATACAATTCAATAAAGCATAGGTTAAAACAACATAAATATAAGTTAATAAAGCATAGGATAAAACAACATAAATACAATTTAATAAAGCATAGGATAAAACAACATGAATACAATTTAATAAAGCATAGGATAAAACAACATAAATACAATTTAATAAAGCATAGGTTAAAACAACATAAATACAATTTAATAAAGCATAGGACAAAACAACATAAATACAATTTAATAAAGCATAGGTTAAAACAACATAAATACAATTTAATAAAGCATAGGATAAAACCACATAAATACAATTTAATAAAGCACAGGATAAAACAACATAAATACAATTTAATAAAGCATAGGTTACAACAACATAAATACAATTTAGTAAAGCATAGGTCAAAATAACATAAATACAATTTAATAAAGCATAGGATAAAACAACATAAATACAACTTAATAAAGCATAGGTTAAAACAACATAAATACAATTTAATAAAGCATAGGATAAAACAACATAAATACAATTTAATAAAGCATAGGATAAAACAACATAAATAAAATTTAATAAAGCATAGGATAAAACAACATAAATACAAATTTAATAAAGCATAGGATAAAACAACATAAATACAATTTAATAAAGCATAGGATAAAACAACATAAATACAATTTAATAAAGCATAGGATAAAACAACAAAAATTCAATTTAATTAAGCATAGGTTAAAACAACATAAATACAATTTAATAAAGCATAGGACAAAACAACATAAATACAATTCAATAAAGCATAGGTTAAAACAACATAAATACAAGTTAATAAAGCATAGGATAAAACAACATAAATACAATTTAATAAGGCATAGGATAAAACAACATGAATACAATTTAATAAAGCATAGGATAAAACAACATAAATACAATTTAATAAAGCATAGGTTAAAACAACATAAATACAATTTAATAAAGCATAGGACAAAACAACATAAAAACAATTTAATAAAGCATAGTTTAAAACAACATAAATACAATTTAATAAAGCATAAGATAAAACAACATGAATACAATTTAATAAAGCATAGGATAAAACAACATAAATACAATTTAATAGAGCATAGGATAAAACAACATAAATACAATTTATAAAGCATAGGATAAAACAACATAAATACAATTTAATAAAGCATAGGATAAAACAACATAAATACAATTTAATAAATCATAGGATAAAACAACATAAATACAATTTAATAAAGCATAGGATTAAACAACATAAACACTATTTAATAAAGCATAGGATAAAACCACATAAATACAATTTAATAAAGCACAGGATAAAACAACATAGATACAATTTAATAAAGCAAAGGATACAACAACATAAATACAATTTAGTAAAGCATAGGTCAAAGTAACATAAATACAATTTAATAAAGCATAGGATAAAACAACATAAATACAATTTAATAAAGCATAGGATAAAACAACATAAATAACATTTAATAAAGCATAGGATAAAACAACATAAATTCAATTTAATAAAGCATAGGATAAAACAACATAAATGCAATTTAATTAAGCATAGGTTAAAACAACATAAATACAATTTAATAAAGCATAGGACAAAACAACATAAATACAATTCAATAAAGCATAGGTTAAAACAACATAAATATAAGTTAATAAAGCATAGGATAAAACAACATAAATACAATTTAATAAAGCATAGGATAAAACAACATGAATACAATTTAATAAAGCATAGGATAAAACAACATAAATACAATTTAATAAAGCATAGGTTAAAACAACATAAATACAATTTAATAAAGCATAGGACAAAACAACATAAATACAATTTAATAAAGCATAGGTTAAAACAACATAAATACAATTTAATAAAGCATAGGATAAAACCACATAAATACAATTTAATAAAGCACAGGATAAAACAACATAAATACAATTTAATAAAGCATAGGTTACAACAACATAAATACAATTTAGTAAAGCATAGGTCAAAATAACATAAATACAATTTAATAAAGCATAGGATAAAACAACATAAATACAACTTAATAAAGCATAGGTTAAAACAACATAAATACAATTTAATAAAGCATAGGATAAAACAACATAAATACAATTTAATAAAGCATAGGATAAAACAACATAAATAAAATTTAATAAAGCATAGGATAAAACAACATAAATACAAATTTAATAAAGCATAGGATAAAACAACATAAATACAATTTAATAAAGCATAGGATAAAACAACATAAATACAATTTAATAAAGCATAGGATAAAACAACAAAAATTCAATTTAATTAAGCATAGGTTAAAACAACATAAATACAATTTAATAAAGCATAGGACAAAACAACATAAATACAATTCAATAAAGCATAGGTTAAAACAACATAAATACAAGTTAATAAAGCATAGGATAAAACAACATAAATACAATTTAATAAAGCATAGGATAAAACAACATGAATACAATTTAATAAAGCATAGGATAAAACAACATAAATACAATTTAATAAAGCATAGGTTAAAACAACATAAATACAATTTAATAAAGCATAGGACAAAACAACATAAAAACAATTTAATAAAGCATAGTTTAAAACAACATAAATACAATTTAATAAAGCATAGGATAAAACCACAGAATTACAATTTAATAAAGCATAGGATAAAACAACATAAATACAATTTAATAAAGCATAGGATAAAACAACATAAATACAATTTAATAAAGCATAGGATAAAACAACATAAATACAATTTAATAAAGCATAGGATAAAACAACATAAATACAATTTAATAAAGCATAGGTTAAAACAACATAAATACAATTTAATAAAGCACAGGATAAAACAACATAAATACAATTTAATAAAGCATAGGTTAAAACAACATAAATACAATTTAATAAAGCATAGGATAAAACAACATAAATACAATTTAATAAAGCATAGGATAAAATAACATAAATACAATTTAATAAAGCATAGGATAAAACAACATAAATACAATTTAATAAAGCATAGGATAAAACAACATAAATACAATTTAATAAAGCATAGGATAAAACAACATAAATACAATTTAATAAAGCATAGGATAAAACAACATAAATAAAATTTAATAAAGCATAAGTTAAAATAACATAAATACAATTTAATAAAGCATAGGACAAAACAACATAAATACAATTTAATAAAGCATAGGATAAAACAACATAAATACAATTTAATAAAGCATAGGATAAAACAACATAAATACAATTTAATAAAGCATAGGATAAAACAACATAAATACAATTTAATAAAGCATAGGTTAAAACAACATAAATACAATTTAATAAAGCACAGGATAAAACAACATAAATACAATTTAGTAAAGCATAAGTTAAAACAACATAAATACAATTTAATAAAGCATAGGATAAAACAACATAAATTCAATTTAATAAAGCATAGGATAAAACAACATAAATACAATTTAATAAAGCACAGGATAAAACAAAATAAATAAAATTTAATAAAGCATAGGATAAAACAACATAAATAAAATTTAATAAAGCATAGGATAAAACAACATAAATACAATTTAATAAAGCATAGGATAAAACCACAGAATTACAATTTAATAAAGCATAGGATAAAACAACATAAATACAATTTAATAAGGCATAGGATAAAACAACATGAATACAATTTAATAAAGCATAGGATAAAACAACATAAATACAATTTAATAAAGCATAGGTTAAAACAACATAAATACAATTTAATAAAGCATAGGACAAAACAACATAAAAACAATTTAATAAAGCATAGTTTAAAACAACATAAATACAATTTAATAAAGCATAAGATAAAACAACATGAATACAATTTAATAAAGCATAGGATAAAACAACATAAATACAATTTAATAGAGCATAGGATAAAACAACATAAATACAATTTATAAAGCATAGGATAAAACAACATAAATACAATTTAATAAAGCATAGGATAAAACAACATAAATACAATTTAATAAATCATAGGATAAAACAACATAAATACAATTTAATAAAGCATAGGATTAAACAACATAAACACTATTTAATAAAGCATAGGATAAAACCACATAAATACAATTTAATAAAGCACAGGATAAAACAACATAGATACAATTTAATAAAGCAAAGGATACAACAACATAAATACAATTTAGTAAAGCATAGGTCAAAGTAACATAAATACAATTTAATAAAGCATAGGATAAAACAACATAAATACAATTTAATAAAGCATAGGATAAAACAACATAAATAACATTTAATAAAGCATAGGATAAAACAACATAAATTCAATTTAATAAAGCATAGGATAAAACAACATAAATGCAATTTAATTAAGCATAGGTTAAAACAACATAAATACAATTTAATAAAGCATAGGACAAAACAACATAAATACAATTCAATAAAGCATAGGTTAAAACAACATAAATATAAGTTAATAAAGCATAGGATAAAACAACATAAATACAATTTAATAAAGCATAGGATAAAACAACATGAATACAATTTAATAAAGCATAGGATAAAACAACATAAATACAATTTAATAAAGCATAGGTTAAAACAACATAAATACAATTTAATAAAGCATAGGACAAAACAACATAAATACAATTTAATAAAGCATAGGTTAAAACAACATAAATACAATTTAATAAAGCATAGGATAAAACCACATAAATACAATTTAATAAAGCACAGGATAAAACAACATAAATACAATTTAATAAAGCATAGGTTACAACAACATAAATACAATTTAGTAAAGCATAGGTCAAAATAACATAAATACAATTTAATAAAGCATAGGATAAAACAACATAAATACAACTTAATAAAGCATAGGTTAAAACAACATAAATACAATTTAATAAAGCATAGGATAAAACAACATAAATACAATTTAATAAAGCATAGGATAAAACAACATAAATAAAATTTAATAAAGCATAGGATAAAACAACATAAATACAAATTTAATAAAGCATAGGATAAAACAACATAAATACAATTTAATAAAGCATAGGATAAAACAACATAAATACAATTTAATAAAGCATAGGATAAAACAACAAAAATTCAATTTAATTAAGCATAGGTTAAAACAACATAAATACAATTTAATAAAGCATAGGACAAAACAACATAAATACAATTCAATAAAGCATAGGTTAAAACAACATAAATACAAGTTAATAAAGCATAGGATAAAACAACATAAATACAATTTAATAAAGCATAGGATAAAACAACATGAATACAATTTAATAAAGCATAGGATAAAACAACATAAATACAATTTAATAAAGCATAGGTTAAAACAACATAAATACAATTTAATAAAGCATAGGACAAAACAACATAAAAACAATTTAATAAAGCATAGTTTAAAACAACATAAATACAATTTAATAAAGCATAGGATAAAACCACAGAATTACAATTTAATAAAGCATAGGATAAAACAACATAAATACAATTTAATAAAGCATAGGATAAAACAACATAAATACAATTTAATAAAGCATAGGATAAAACAACATAAATACAATTTAATAAAGCATAGGATAAAACAACATAAATACAATTTAATAAAGCATAGGTTAAAACAACATAAATACAATTTAATAAAGCACAGGATAAAACAACATAAATACAATTTAATAAAGCATAGGTTAAAACAACATAAATACAATTTAATAAAGCATAGGATAAAACAACATAAATACAATTTAATAAAGCATAGGATAAAATAACATAAATACAATTTAATAAAGCATAGGATAAAACAACATAAATACAATTTAATAAAGCATAGGATAAAACAACATAAATACAATTTAATAAAGCATAGGATAAAACAACATAAATACAATTTAATAAAGCATAGGATAAAACAACATAAATAAAATTTAATAAAGCATAAGTTAAAATAACATAAATACAATTTAATAAAGCATAGGACAAAACAACATAAATACAATTTAATAAAGCATAGGATAAAACAACATAAATACAATTTAATAAAGCATAGGATAAAACAACATAAATACAATTTAATAAAGCATAGGATAAAACAACATAAATACAATTTAATAAAGCATAGGTTAAAACAACATAAATACAATTTAATAAAGCACAGGATAAAACAACATAAATACAATTTAGTAAAGCATAAGTTAAAACAACATAAATACAATTTAATAAAGCATAGGATAAAACAACATAAATTCAATTTAATAAAGCATAGGATAAAACAACATAAATACAATTTAATAAAGCACAGGATAAAACAAAATAAATAAAATTTAATAAAGCATAGGATAAAACAACATAAATAAAATTTAATAAAGCATAGGATAAAACAACATAAATACAATTTAATAAAGCATAGGATAAAACCACAGAATTACAATTTAATAAAGCATAGGATAAAACAACATAAATACAATTTAATAAAGCATAGGATAAAACAACATAAATACAATTTAATAAAGCATAGGATAAAACAACATAAATACAATTTAATAAAGCATAGGTTAAAACAACATAAATACAATTTAATAAAGCACAGGATAAAACAACATAAATACAATTTAATAAAGCATAAGTTAAAACAACATAAATACAATTTAATAAAGCATAGGATAAAACAACATAAATACAATTTAATAAAGCATAGGATAAAACAACATAAATAAAATTTAATAAAGCATAGGATAAAACAACATAAATACAATTAAATAAAGCATAGGATAAAACAACATAAATACAATTTAATAAAGCATAGGATAAAACAACATAAATACAATTTAATAAAGCATAGGATAAAACAACATAAATACAATTTAATAAAGCAAAGGATAAAACAGCATGAATAAAATTTAATAAAGCATAGGTTAAAATAACATAAATACAATTTAATAAAGCATAGGACAAAACAACATAAAAACAATTTAATAAAGCATAGTTTAAAACAACATAAATACAATTTAATAAAGCATAAGATAAAACCACAGAATTACAATTTAATAAAGCATAGGATAAAACAACATAAATACAATTTAATAAAGCATAGGATAAAACAACATAGATACAATTTAATAAAGCATAGGATAAAACAACATAAATACAATTTAATAAAGCATAGGATAAAACAACATAAATACAATTTAATAAAGCATAGGATAAAACAACATAAATACAATTTAATAAAGCATAGGCTAAAACTACATAAATACAATTTAATAAAGCATAGGATAAAACAAATTAAATACAATATAATAAAGCATAGGATAAAACAACATAAATTCAATTTAATAAAGCATAGGATAAAACATCATAAATACAATTTAATAAAGCATAAGATAAAACAACATGAATACAATTTAATAAAGCATAGGATAAAACAACATAAATACAATTTAATAAAGCATAAGTTAAAACAACAAAAATACAATTTAATAAAGCATAGGATAAAACAACATAAATTCAATTTAATAAAGCATAGGATAAAACAACATAAATATAAATTAATAAAGCACAGGATAAAACAAAATAAATAAAATTTAATAAAGCATAGGATAAAACAACATAAATAAAATTTAATAAAGCATAGGATAAAACAACATAAATACAATTTAATAAAGCATAGGATAAAACAACATAAATAAAATTTAATAAAGCATAGGATAAAACAACATAAATACAATTTAATAAAGCATATGATAAAACAACATAAATACAATTTAATAAAGCATAGGTTAAAACAACATAAATACAATTTAATAAAGCATAGGAAAAAACAACATAAATACAATTTAATAAAGCATAGGATAAAACAACATAAATAAAATTTAATAAAGCATAGGAAAAAACAACATAAATACAATTTAATAAAGCATAGGATAAAACAACATAAATAAAATTTAATATAGCATAGGATAAAACAACATAAATACAATTAAATAAAGCATAGGATAAAACAACATAAATACAATTTAATAAAGCATAGGATAAAACAACATAAATACAATTTAATAAAGCATAGGATAAAACTACATAAATACAATTTAATAAAGCATAGGATAAAACAAATTAAATACAATATAATAAAGCATAGGATAAAACAACATAAATTCAATTTAATAAAGCATAGGATAAAACAACATAAATACAATTTAATAAAGCATAAGATAAAACAACATGAATACAATTTAATAAAGCATAGGATAAAACAACATAAATACAATTTAATAGAGCATAGGATAAAACAACATAAATACAATTTATAAAGCATAGGATAAAACAACATAAATACAATTTAATAAAGCATAGGATAAAACAACATAAATACAATTTAATAAATCATAGGATAAAACAACATAAATACAATTTAATAAAGCATAGGATTAAACAACATAAACACTATTTAATAAAGCATAGGATAAAACCACATAAATACAATTTAATAAAGCACAGGATAAAACAACATAGATACAATTTAATAAAGCAAAGGATACAACAACATAAATACAATTTAGTAAAGCATAGGTCAAAGTAACATAAATACAATTTAATAAAGCATAGGATAAAACAACATAAATACAATTTAATAAAGCATAGGATAAAACAACATAAATAACATTTAATAAAGCATAGGATAAAACAACATAAATTCAATTTAATAAAGCATAGGATAAAACAACATAAATGCAATTTAATTAAGCATAGGTTAAAACAACATAAATACAATTTAATAAAGCATAGGACAAAACAACATAAATACAATTCAATAAAGCATAGGTTAAAACAACATAAATATAAGTTAATAAAGCATAGGATAAAACAACATAAATACAATTTAATAAAGCATAGGATAAAACAACATGAATACAATTTAATAAAGCATAGGATAAAACAACATAAATACAATTTAATAAAGCATAGGTTAAAACAACATAAATACAATTTAATAAAGCATAGGACAAAACAACATAAATACAATTTAATAAAGCATAGGTTAAAACAACATAAATACAATTTAATAAAGCATAGGATAAAACCACATAAATACAATTTAATAAAGCACAGGATAAAACAACATAAATACAATTTAATAAAGCATAGGTTACAACAACATAAATACAATTTAGTAAAGCATAGGTCAAAATAACATAAATACAATTTAATAAAGCATAGGATAAAACAACATAAATACAACTTAATAAAGCATAGGTTAAAACAACATAAATACAATTTAATAAAGCATAGGATAAAACAACATAAATACAATTTAATAAAGCATAGGATAAAACAACATAAATAAAATTTAATAAAGCATAGGATAAAACAACATAAATACAAATTTAATAAAGCATAGGATAAAACAACATAAATACAATTTAATAAAGCATAGGATAAAACAACATAAATACAATTTAATAAAGCATAGGATAAAACAACAAAAATTCAATTTAATTAAGCATAGGTTAAAACAACATAAATACAATTTAATAAAGCATAGGACAAAACAACATAAATACAATTCAATAAAGCATAGGTTAAAACAACATAAATACAAGTTAATAAAGCATAGGATAAAACAACATAAATACAATTTAATAAAGCATAGGATAAAACAACATGAATACAATTTAATAAAGCATAGGATAAAACAACATAAATACAATTTAATAAAGCATAGGTTAAAACAACATAAATACAATTTAATAAAGCATAGGATAAAACAACATAAATAAAATTTAATAAAGCATAGGATAAAACAACATAAATAAAAATTTAATAAAGCATAGGATAAAACAACATAAATACAATTTAATAAAGCATATGATAAAACAACATAAATACAATTTAATAAAGCATATGATAAAACAACATAAATACAATTTAATAAAGCTCATGATAAAACAACATAAATACAATTTAATAAAGCATAGGATAAAACAACATAAATACAATTTAATAAAGCAAATGATAAAACAACATGAATAAAATTTAATAAAGCATAGGTTAAAATAACATAAATACAATTTAATAAAGCATAGGACAAAACAACATAAAAACAATTTAATAAAGCATAGTTTAAAACAACATAAATACAATTTAATAAAGCATAGGATAAAACCACAGAATTACAATTTAATAAAGCATAGGATAAAACAACATAAATACAATTTAATAAAGCATAGGATAAAACAACATAAATACAATTTAATAAAGCATAGGATAAAACAACATAAATACAATTTAATAAAGCATAGGATAAAACAACATAAATACAATTTAATAAAGCATAGGTTAAAACAACATAAATACAATTTAATAAAGCACAGGATAAAACAACATAAATACAATTTAATAAAGCATAGGTTAAAACAACATAAATACAATTTAATAAAGCATAGGATAAAACAACATAAATACAATTTAATAAAGCATAGGATAAAATAACATAAATACAATTTAATAAAGCATAGGATAAAACAACATAAATACAATTTAATAAAGCATAGGATAAAACAACATAAATACAATTTAATAAAGCATAGGATAAAACAACATAAATACAATTTAATAAAGCATAGGATAAAACAACATAAATAAAATTTAATAAAGCATAAGTTAAAATAACATAAATACAATTTAATAAAGCATAGGACAAAACAACATAAATACAATTTAATAAAGCATAGGATAAAACAACATAAATACAATTTAATAAAGCATAGGATAAAACAACATAAATACAATTTAATAAAGCATAGGATAAAACAACATAAATACAATTTAATAAAGCATAGGTTAAAACAACATAAATACAATTTAATAAAGCACAGGATAAAACAACATAAATACAATTTAGTAAAGCATAAGTTAAAACAACATAAATACAATTTAATAAAGCATAGGATAAAACAACATAAATTCAATTTAATAAAGCATAGGATAAAACAACATAAATACAATTTAATAAAGCACAGGATAAAACAAAATAAATAAAATTTAATAAAGCATAGGATAAAACAACATAAATAAAATTTAATAAAGCATAGGATAAAACAACATAAATACAATTTAATAAAGCATAGGATAAAACCACAGAATTACAATTTAATAAAGCATAGGATAAAACAACATAAATACAATTTAATAAAGCATAGGATAAAACAACATAAATACAATTTAATAAAGCATAGGATAAAACAACATAAATACAATTTAATAAAGCATAGGTTAAAACAACATAAATACAATTTAATAAAGCACAGGATAAAACAACATAAATACAATTTAATAAAGCATAAGTTAAAACAACATAAATACAATTTAATAAAGCATAGGATAAAACAACATAAATACAATTTAATAAAGCATAGGATAAAACAACATAAATAAAATTTAATAAAGCATAGGATAAAACAACATAAATACAATTAAATAAAGCATAGGATAAAACAACATAAATACAATTTAATAAAGCATAGGATAAAACAACATAAATACAATTTAATAAAGCATAGGATAAAACAACATAAATACAATTTAATAAAGCAAAGGATAAAACAGCATGAATAAAATTTAATAAAGCATAGGTTAAAATAACATAAATACAATTTAATAAAGCATAGGACAAAACAACATAAAAACAATTTAATAAAGCATAGTTTAAAACAACATAAATACAATTTAATAAAGCATAAGATAAAACCACAGAATTACAATTTAATAAAGCATAGGATAAAACAACATAGATACAATTTAATAAAGCATAGGATAAAACAACATAAATACAATTTAATAAAGCATAGGATAAAACAACATAAATACAATTTAATAAAGCATAGGATAAAACAACATAAATACAATTTAATAAAGCATAGGCTAAAACTACATAAATACAATTTAATAAAGCATAGGATAAAACAAATTAAATACAATATAATAAAGCATAGGATAAAACAACATAAATTCAATTTAATAAAGCATAGGATAAAACATCATAAATACAATTTAATAAAGCATAAGATAAAACAACATGAATACAATTTAATAAAGCATAGGATAAAACAACATAGATACAATTTAATAAAGCATAAGTTAAAACAACAAAAATACAATTTAATAAAGCATAGGATAAAACAACATAAATTCAATTTAATAAAGCATAGGATAAAACAACATAAATACAAATTAATAAAGCACAGGATAAAACAAAATAAATAAAATTTAATAAAGCATAGGATAAAACAACATAAATAAAATTTAATAAAGCATAGGATAAAACAACATAAATACAATTTAATAAAGCATATGATAAAACAACATAAATACAATTTAATAAAGCATAGGTTAAAACAACATAAATACAATTTAATAAAGCATAGGAAAAAACAACATAAATACAATTTAATAAAGCATAGGATAAAACAACATAAATAAAATTTAATAAAGCATAGGAAAAAACAACATAAATACAATTTAATAAAGCATAGGATAAAACAACATAAATAAAATTTAATATAGCATAGGATAAAACAACATAAATACAATTAAATAAAGCATAGGATAAAACAACATAAATACAATTTAATAAAGCATAGGATAAAACAACATAAATACAATTTAATAAAGCATAGGATAAAACAACATAAATAAAATTTAATAAAGCATAGGATAAAACAACATAAATACAATTTAATAAAGCATAGGTTAAAACAACATAAATACAATTTAATAAAGCATAGGATAAAACAACATAAATACAATTTAATAAAGCATAGGATAAAACAACATAAATACAATTTAATAAAGCATAGGATAAAACAACATAAATACAATTTAATAAAGCATAGGATAAAACAACATAAATACAATTTAATAAAGCATAGGATAAAACAACATAAATAAAATTTAATAAAGCATAGGTTAAAATAACATAAATACAATTTAATAAAGCATAGGACAAAACAACATAAAAACAATTTAATAAAGCATAGTTTAAAACAACATAAATACAATTTAATAAAGCATAGGATAAAACCACAGAATTACAATTTAATAAAGCATAGGATAAAAAACATAAATACAATTTAATAAAGTATAGGACAAAACAACATAAATACAATTTAATAAAGCATAGGATAAAACAACATAAATACAATTTAATGAAACATAGGATAAACAACATAAATACAATTTAATAAAGCATAGGATAAACAACATAAATACAATTTAATAAAGCATAGGCTAAAACTACATAAATACAATTTAATAAAGCTTAGGATAAAACAAATTAAATACAATATAATAAAGCATAGGATAAAACATCATAAATTCAATTTAATAAAGCATAGGATAAAACAACATAAATACAATTTAATAAAGCGTAAGATAAAACAACATGAATACAATTTAATAAAGCATAAGTTAAAACAACATAAATACAATTTAATAAAGCATAGGATAAAACAACATAAATACAATTTAATAAAGCATAGGTTAAAACAACATAAATACAATTTAATAAAGCACAGGATAAAACAACATAAATACAATTTAATAAAGCATAAGACAAAAAATATAAATACAATTTAATAAAGCATATGTTAAAGCAACATAAATACAATTTAATAAAGCATAGGTTAAAACAACATAAATGCAATTTAATAAAGCATAGGATAAAACAACATAAATACAATTTAATAAAGCATAGGTTAAAACAACATAAATGCAATTTAATAAAGCTTAGGATAAAACAACATAAATACAATTTAATAAAGCATAGGATAAAACAACATAAATACAATTTAAAAAAGCATAGGATAAAACAACATAAATACAATTTAATAAAGCATAGGTTAAAACAACATAAATACAATTTAATAAAGCACAGGATAAAACAACATAAATACAATTTAGTAAAGCATAGGTCAAAATAACATAAATACAATTTAATAAAGCATAGGATAAAACAACATAAATACAATTTAATAAAGCATAGTTTAAAACAACATAAATACAATTTAATAAAGCATAGGATAAAACCACAGAATTACAATTTAATAAAGCATAGGATAAAACAACATAAATACAATTTAATAAAGTATAGGACAAAACAACATAAATACAATTTAATAAAGCATAGGATAAAACAACATAAATACAATTTAATGAAACATAGGATAAACAACATAAATACAATTTAATAAAGCATAGGATAAACAACATAAATACAATTTAATAAAGCATAGGCTAAAACTACATAAATACAATTTAATAAAGCTTAGGATAAAACAAATTAAATACAATATAATAAAGCATAGGATAAAACAACATAAATTCAATTTAATAAAGCATAGGATAAAACAACATAAATACAATTTAATAAAGCATAAGATAAAACAACATGAATACAATTTAATAAAGCATAGGTTAAAACAACATAAATACAATTTAATAAAGCATAGGATAAAACAACATAAATACAATTTAATAAAGCATAGGTTAAAACAACATAAATACAATTTAATAAAGCACAGGATAAAACAACATAAATACAATTTAATAAAGCATAAGACAAAAAATATGAATACAATTTAATAAAGCATATGTTAAAGTAACATAAATACAATTTAATAAAGCATAGGTTAAAACAACATAAATGCAATTTAATAAAGCATAGGATAAAACAACATAAATACAATTTAATAAAGCTTAGGATAAAACAACATAAATACAATTTAATAAAGCATATAATAAAACAACATAAATACAATTTAATAAAGCATAGGATAAAACAACATAAATGCAATTTAATAAAGCATAGGTTAAAACAACATAAATACAATTTAATAAAGCACAGGATAAAACAACATAAATACAATTTAGTAAAGCATAGGTCAAAATAACATAAATACAATTTAATAAAGCATAGGATAAAACAACAAAAATACAATTTAATAAAGCATAGGTTAAAACAACATAAATACAATTTAATAAAGCATAGGATAAAACAACATAAATACAATTTAATAAAGCATAGGATAAAACAACATAAATAAAATTTAATAAAGCATAGGATAAAACAACATAAATAAAAATTTAATAAAGCATAGGATAAAACAACATAAATACAATTTAATAAAGCATAGGATAAAACAACATAAATACAATTTAATAAAGCATAGCATAAAACAACATAAATACAATTTAATAAAGCATAGGATAAAACAACATAAATAAAATTTAATAAAGCATAGGTTAAAACAACATAAATACAATTTAATAAAGCATATAATAAAACCACAGAAATACAATTTAATAAAGCATAGGATAAAACAACATAAATACAATTTAATAAAGCATAGGACAAAACACCATAAATACAATTTAATAAAGCAGAGGATAAAACAACATAAATACAATTTAATGAAACAGGATAAACAACATAAATACAATTTAATAAAGCATAGGATAAAACAACATAAATACAATTTAATAAAGCATAGGCTAAAACTACATAAATACAATTTAATAAAGCATAGGATAAAACAAATTAAATACAATATAATAAAGCATAGGACAAAACAACATAAAAACAATTTAATAAAGCATAGTTTAAAACAACATAAATACAATTTAATTAAGCATAGGATAAAACCACAGAATTACAATTTGATAAAGCATAGGATAAAACAACATAAATACAATTTAATAAAGTATAGGACAAAACAACATAAATACAATTTAATAAAGCATAGGATAAAACAACATAAATACAATTTAATGAAACATAGGATAAACAACATAAATACAATTTAATAAAGCATAGGATAAACAACATAAATACAATTTAATAAAGCATAGGCTAAAACTACATAAATACAATTTAATAAAGCTTAGGATAAAACAAATTAAATACAATATAATAAAGCATAGGATAAAACAACATAAATTCAATTTAATAAAGCATAGGATAAAACAACATAAATACAATTTAATAAAGCATAAGATAAAACAACATGAATACAATTTAATAAAGCATAGGTTAAAACAACATAAATACAATTTAATAAAGCATAGGATAAAACAACATAAATACAATTTAATAAAGCATAGGTTAAAACAACATAAATACAATTTAATAAAGCACAGGATAAAACAACATAAATACAATTTAATAAAGCATAAGACAAAAAATATAAATACAATTTAATAAAGCAAATGTTAAAGTAACATAAATACAATTTAATAAAGCATAGGATAAAACAACATAAATACAATTTAATAAAGCATAGGATAAAACAACATAAATAAAATTTAATAAAGCATAGGATAAAACAACATAAATAAAAATTTAATAAAGCATAGGATAAAACAACATAAATACAATTTAATAAAGCATAGGATAAAACAACATAAATACAATTTAATAATGCATAGGATAAAACAACATAAATAAAATTTAATAAAGCATAGGTTAAAACAACATAAATACAATTTAATAAAGCATATAATAAAACCACAGAAATACAATTTAATAAAGCATAGGATAAAACAACATAAATACAATTTAATAAAGCATAGGACAAAACACCATAAATACAATTTAATAAAGCAGAGGATAAAACAACATAAATACAATTTAATGAAACAGGATAAACAACATAAATACAATTTAATAAAGCATAGGATAAAACAACATAAATACAATTTAATAAAGCATAGGCTAAAACTACATAAATACAATTTAATAAAGCATAGGATAAAACAAATTAAATACAATATAATAAAGCATAGGATAAAACAACATAAATTCAATTTAATAAAGCATAGTATAAAACAACATAAATACAATTTAATAAAGCATAAGATAAAACAACATGAATACAATTTAATAAAGCATAGGATAAAACAACATAAATACAATTTAATAAAGCATAAGTTAAAACAACATAACTACAATTTAATAAAGCATAGGATAAAACAACATAAATTCAATTTAATAAAGCATAGGATAAAACAACATAAATACAATTTAATAAAGCACAGGATAAAACAAAATAAATAAAATTTAATAAAGCATAGGATAAAACAACATAAATAAAATTTAATAAAACATAGGATAAAACAACATAAATACAATTTAATAAAGCATAGGATAAAACAACATAAATAAAATTTAATAAAGCATAGGATAAAACAACATAAATACAATTTAATAAAGCATATGATAAAACAACATAAATACAATTTAATAAAGCATAGGTTAAAACAACATAAATACAATTTAATAAAGCATAGGATAAAACAACATAAATACAATTTAATAAAGCATAGGATAAAACAACATAAATAAAATTTAATAAAGCATAGGATAAAACAACATAAATACAATTAAATAAAGCATAGGATAAAACAACATAAATACAATTTAATAAAGCATAGGATAAAACAACATAAATACAATTTAATAAAGCATAGGATAAAACAACATAAATACAATTTAATAAAGCAAAGGATAAAACAACATAAATAAAATTTAATAAAGCATAGGTTAAAATAACATAAATACAATATAATAAAGCATAGGACAAAACAACATAAAAACAATTTAATAAAGCATAGTTTAAAACAACATAAATACAATTTAATAAAGCATAGGATAAAACCACAGAATTACAATTTAATAAAGCATAGGATAAAACAACATAAATACAATTTAATAAAGCATAGGATAAAACAACATAAATACAATTTAATAAAGCATAGGATAAAACAACATAAATACAATTTAATAAAGCATAGGATAAAACAACATAAATACAATTTAATAAAGCATAGGATAAAACAACATAAATACAATTTAATAAAGCATAGGATAAAACAACATAAATAAAATTTAATAAAGCATAGGTTAAAATAACATAAATACAATTTAATAAAGCATAGGACAAAACAACATAAATACAATTTAATAAAGCATAGGATAAAACAACATAAATACAATTTATTAAAGCATAGGATAAAACAACATAAATACAATTTAATAAAGCATAGGATAAAACAACATAAATACAATTTAATAAAGCATAGGATAAAACAACATAAATACAATTTAATAAAGCATAGGTTAAAACAACATAAATACAATTTAATAAAGCACAGGATAAAACAACATAAATACAATTTAATAAAGCATAGGTTAAAACAACATAAATACAATTTAATAAAGCATAGGATAAAACAACATAAATACAATTTAATAAAGCATAGGTTAAAACAACATAAATACAATTTAATAAAGCATAGGATAAAACAACATAAATACAATTTAATAAAGCATAGGATAAAACAACATAAATACAATTTAATAAAGCAAAGGATAAAACAACATGAAAAAAATTTAATAAAGCATAGGTTAAAATAACATAAATACAATTTAATAAAGCATAGGACAAAACAACATAAAAACAATGAAATAAAGCATAGTTTAAAACAACATAAATACAATTTAATAAAGCATAGGATAAAACCACAGAATTACAATTTAATAAAGCATAGGATAAAACAACATAAATACAATTTAATAAAGCATAGGATAAAACAACATAAATACAATTTAATAAAGCATAGGATAAAACAACATAAATACAATTTAATAAAGCATAGGCTAAAACTACATAAATACAATTTAATAAAGCATAGGATAAAACAAATTAAATACAATATAATAAAGCATAGGATAAAACAACATAAATTCAATTTAATAAAGCATAGTATAAAACAACATAAATACAATTTAATAAAGCATAAGATAAAACAACATGAATACAATTTAATAAAGCATAGGATAAAACAACATAAATACAATTTAATAAAGCATAAGTTAAAACAACATAACTACAATTTAATAAAGCATAGGATAAAACAACATAAATTCAATTTAATAAAGCATAGGATAAAACAACATAAATACAATTTAATAAAGCACAGGATAAAACAAAATAAATAAAATTTAATAAAGCATAGGATAAAACAACATAAATAAAATTTAATAAAACATAGGATAAAACAACATAAATACAATTTAATAAAGCATAGGATAAAACAACATAAATAAAATTTAATAAAGCATAGGATAAAACAACATAAATACAATTTAATAAAGCATATGATAAAACAACATAAATACAATTTAATAAAGCATAGGTTAAAACAACATAAATACAATTTAATAAAGCATAGGATAAAACAACATAAATACAATTTAATAAAGCATAGGATAAAACAACATAAATAAAATTTAATAAAGCATAGGATAAAACAACATAAATACAATTTAATAAAGCATAGGTTAAAACAACATAAATACAATTTAATAAAGCATAGGATAAAACAACATAAATACAATTTAATAAAGCATAGGATAAAACAACATAAATACAATTTAATAAAGCAAAGGATAAAACAACATGAAAAAAATTTAATAAAGCATAGGTTAAAATAACATAAATACAATTTAATAAAGCATAGGACAAAACAACATAAAAACAATGAAATAAAGCATAGTTTAAAACAACATAAATACAATTTAATAAAGCATAGGATAAAACCACAGAATTACAATTTAATAAAGCATAGGATAAAACAACATAAATACAATTTAATAAAGCATAGGATAAAACAACATAAATACAATTTAATAAAGCATAGGATAAAACAACATAAATACAATTTAATAAAGCATAGGATAAAACAACATAAATACAATTTAATAATGCATAGGATAAAACAACATAAATACAATTTAATAAAGCATAAGATAAAACAACATAAATAAAATTTAATAAAGCATAGGTTAAAATAACATAAATACAATTTAATAAAGCATAGGACAAAACAACATAAAAACAATTTAATAAAGCATAGTTTAAAACAACATAAATACAATTTAATAAAGCATAGGATAAAACCACAGAATTACAATTTAATAAAGCATAGGATAAAACAACATAAATACAATTTAATAAAGTATAGGACAAAACAACATAAATACAATTTAATAAAGCATAGGATAAAACAACATAAATACAATTTAATGAAACATAGGATAAACAACATAAATACAATTTAATAAAGCATAGGATAAACAACATAAATACAATTTAATAAAGCATAGGCTAAAACTACATAAATACAATTTAATAAAGCTTAGGATAAAACAAATTAAATACAATATAATAAAGCATAGGATAAAACAACATAAATTCAATTTAATAAAGCATAGGATAAAACAACATAAATACAATTTAATAAAGCATAAGATAAAACAACATGAATACAATTTAATAAAGCATAGGTTAAAACAACATAAATACAATTTAATAAAGCATAGGATAAAACAACATAAATACAATTTAATAAAGCATAGGTTAAAACAACATAAATACAATTTAATAAAGCACAGGATAAAACAACATAAATACAATTTAATAAAGCATAAGACAAAAAATATAAATACAATTTAATAAAGCAAATGTTAAAGTAACATAAATACAATTTAATAAAGCATAGGTTAAAACAACATAAATGCAATTTAATAAAGCATAGGATAAAACAACATAAATACAATTTAATAAAGCTTAGGATAAAACAACATAAATACAATTTAATAAAGCATAGGATAAAACAACATAAATACAATTTAATAAAGCATAGGATAAAACAACATAAATGCAATTTAATAAAGCATAGGTTAAAACAACATAAATACAATTTAATAAAGCACAGGATAAAACAACATAAATACAATTTAGTAAAGCATAGGTCAAAATAACATAAATACAATTTAATAAAGCATAGGATAAAACAACATAAATACAATTTAATAAAGCATAGGTTAAAACAACATAAATACAATTTAATAAAGCATAGGATAAAACAACATAAATACAATTTAATAAAGCATAGGATAAAACAACATAAATAAAATTTAATAAAGCATAGGATAAAACAACATAAATAAAAATTTAATAAAGCATAGGATAAAACAACATAAATACAATTTAATAAAGCATAGGATAAAACAACATAAATACAATTTAATAAAGCATAGCATAAAACAACATAAATACAATTTAATAAAGCATAGGATAAAACAACATAAATAAAATTTAATAAAGCATAGGTTAAAACAACATAAATACACTTTAATAAAGCATATAATAAAACCACAGAAATACAATTTAATAAAGCATAGGATAAAACAACATAAATACAATTTAATAAAGCATAGGACAAAACACCATAAATACAATTTAATAAAGCAGAGGATAAAACAACATAAATACAATTTAATGAAACAGGATAAACAACATAAATACAATTTAATAAAGCATAGGATAAAACAACATAAATACAATTTAATAAAGCATGGGCTAAAACTACATAAATACAATTTAATATAGCATAGGATAAAACAAATTAAATACAATATAATAAAGCATAGGATAAAACAACATAAATTCAATTTAATAAAGCATAGTATAAAACAACATAAATACAATTTAATAAAGCATAAGATAAAACAACATGAATACAATTTAATAAAGCATAGGATAAAACAACATAAATACAATTTAATAAAGCATAAGTTAAAACAACATAAATACAATTTAATAAAGCATAGGATAAAACAACATAAATTCAATTTAATAAAGCATAGGATAAAACAACATAAATACAATTTAATAAAGCACAGGATAAAACAAAATAAATAAAATTTAATAAAGCATAGGATAAAACAACATAAATAAAATTTAATAAAACATAGGATAAAACAACATAAATACAATTTAATAAAGCATAGGATAAAACAACATAAATAAAATTTAATAAAGCATAGGATAAAACAACATAAATACAATTTAATAAAGCATATGATAAAACAACATAAATACAATTTAATAAAGCATAGGTTAAAACAACATAAAAACAATTTAATAAAGCATAGTTTAAAACAACATAAATACAATTTAATAAAGCATAGGTTAAAACAACATAATTACAATTTAATAAAGCATAGGATAAAACAACATAAATACAATTTAATAAAGCATAGGATAAAACAACATAAATACAATTTAATAAAGCATAGGATAAAACAACATAAATACAATTTAATAAAGCATAGGATAAAACAACATAAATACAATTTAATAAAGCATAGGATAAAACAACATAAATACAATTTAATAAAGCATAGGATAAAACAACATAAATAAAATTTAATAAAGCATAGGTTAAAATAACATAAATACAATTTAATAAAGCATAGGACAAAACAACATAAATACAATTTAATAAAGCATAGGATAAAACAACATAAATACAATTTATTAAAGCATAGGATAAAACAACATAAATACAATTTAATAAAGCATAGGATAAAACAACATGAATATAATTTAATAAAGCATAGGATAAAACAACATAAATACAATTTAATAAAGCATAGGATAAAACAACATAAATACAATTTAATAAAGCATAGGATAAAACAACATAAATACAATTTAATAAAGCATAGGATAAAACAACATAAATACAATTTAATAAAGCATAGGATAAAACAACATAAATACAATTTAATAAAGCATAGGATAAAACAACATAAATAAAATTTAATAAAGCATAGGTTAAAATAACATAAATACAATTTAATAAAGCATAGGACAAAACAACATAAATACAATTTAATAAAGCATAGGATAAAACAACATAAATACAATTTAATAAAGCAAATGATAAAACAACATAAATAAAATTTAATAAAGCATAGGTTAAAATAACATAAATACAATTTAATAAAGCATAGGACAAAACAACATAAAAACAATTTAATAAAGCATAGTTTAAAACAACATAAATACAATTTAATAAAGCATAGGATAAAACCACAGAATTACAATTTAATAAAGCATAGGATAAAACAACATAAATACAATTTAATAAAGCATAAGATAAAACAACATAAATACAATTTAATAAAGCATAGGATAAAACAACATAAATACAATTTAATAAAGCATAGGATAAAACAACATAAATACAATTTAATAAAGCATAGGATAAAACAACATAAATACAATTTAATAAAGCATAGGATAAAACAACATAAATACAATTTAATAAAGCATAGGATAAAACAACATAAATAAAATTTAATAAAGCATAGGATAAAACAACATAAATACAATTTAATAAAGCATAGGATCAAACAACATAAATACAATTTAATAAAGCATAGGATAAAACAACATAAATACAATTTAATAAAGCATAGGTTAAAACAACATAAATACAATTTAATAAAGCACAGGATAAAACAACATAAATACAATTTAATAAAGCATAGGATAAAACAACATAAATAAAATTTAATAAAGCATAGGTTAAAATAACATAAATACAATTTAATAAAGCATAGGACAAAACAACATAAAAACAATTTAATAAAGCATAGTTTAAAACAACATAAATGCAATTTAATAAAGCATAGGATAAAACCACAGAATTACAATTTAATAAAGCATAGGATAAAACAACATAAATACAATTTAATAAAGTATAGGACAAAACAACATAAATACAATTTAATAAAGCATAGGATAAAACAACATAAATACAATTTAATGAAACATAGGATAAACAACATAAATACAATTTAATAAAGCATAGGATAAACAACATAAATACAATTTAATAAAGCATAGGCTAAAATAACATAAATACAATTTAATAAAGCTTAGGATAAAACAAATTAAATACAATATAATAAAGCATAGGATAAAACAACATAAATTCAATTTAATAAAGCATAGGATAAAACAACATAAATACAATTTAATAAAGCATAAGATAAAACAACATGAATACAATTTAATAAAGCATAGGTTAAAACAACATAAATACAATTTAATAAAGCATAGGATAAAACAACATAAATACAATTTAATAAAGCATAGGTTAAAACAACATAAATACAATTTAATAAAGCACAGGATAAAACAACATAAATACAATTTAATAAAGCATAAGACAAAAAATATAAATACAATTTAATAAAGCAAATGTTAAAGTAACATAAATACAATTTAATAAAGCATAGGTTAAAACAACATAAATGCAATTTAATAAAGCATAGGATAAAACAACATAAATACAATTTAATAAAGCTTAGGATAAAACAACATAAATACAATTTAATAAAGCATAGGATAAAACAACATAAATACAATTTAATAAAGCATAGGATAAAACAACATAAATGCAATTTAATAAAGCATAGGTTAAAACAACATAAATACAATTTAATAAAGCACAGGATAAAACAACATAAATACAATTTAGTAAAGCATAGGTCAAAATAACATAAATACAATTTAATAAAGCATAGGATAAAACAACATAAATACAATTTAATAAAGCATAGGTTAAAACAACATAAATACAATTTAATAAAGCATAGGATAAAACAACATAAATAAAATTTAATAAAGCATAGGATAAAACAACATAAATAAAATTTAATAAAGCATAGGATAAAACAACATAAATAAAAATTTAATAAAGCATAGGATAAAACAACATAAATACAATTTAATAAAGCATAGGATAAAACAACATAAATACAATTTAATAAAGCATAGCATAAAACAACATAAATACAATTTAATAAAGCATAGGATAAAACAACATAAATAAAATTTAATAAAGCATAGGTTAAAACAACATAAATACAATTTAATAAAGCATATAATAAAACCACAGAAATACAATTTAATAAAGCATAGGATAAAACAACATAAATACAATTTAATAAAGCATAAGATAAAACAACATGAATACAATTTAATAAAGCATAGGATAAAACAACATAAATACAATTTAATAAAGCATAAGTTAAAACAACATAAATACAATTTAATAAAGCATAGGATAAAACAACATAAATTCAATTTAATAAAGCATAGGATAAAACAACATAAATACAATTTAATAAAGCACAGGATAAAACAAAATAAATAAAATTTAATAAAGCATAGGATAAAACAACATAAATAAAATTTAATAAAACATAGGATAAAACAACATAAATACAATTTAATAAAGCATAGGATAAAACAACATAAATACAATTTAATAAAGCATAGGATAAAACAACATAAATTCAATTTAATAAAGCATAGGATAAAACAACATAAATACAATTTAATAAAGCACAGGATAAAACAAAATAAATAAAATTTAATAAAGCATAGGATAAAACAACATAAATAAAATTTAATAAAACATAGGATAAAACAACATAAATACAATTTAATAAAGCATAGGATAAAACAACATAAATACAATTTAATAAAGCATAGGATAAAACAACATATATAAAATTTAATAAAGCATAGGATAAAACAACATAAATACAATTAAATAAAGCATAGGATAAAACAACATAAATACAATTTAATAAAGCATAGGATAAAACAACATAAATACAATTTAATAAAGCAAAGGATAAAACAACATAAATAAAATTTAATAAAGCATAGGTTAAAATAACATAAATACAATTTAATAAAGCATAGGACAAAACAACATAAAAACAATTTAATAAAGCATAGTTTAAAACAACATAAATACAATTTAATAAAGCATAGGATAAAACCACAGAATTACAATTTAATAAAGCATAGGATAAAACAACATAAATACAATTTAATAAAGCATAGGATAAAACAACATAAATACAATTTAATAAAGCATAGGATAAAACAACATAAATACAATTTAATAAAGCATAGGATAAAACAACATAAATACAATTTAATAAAGCATAGGATAAAACAACATAAATACAATTTAATAAAGCATAGGATAAAACAACATAAATACAATTTAATAAAGCATAGGTTAAAAAAACATAAATACAATTTAATAAAGCATAGGATAAAACAACATAAATTCAATTTAATAAAGCATAGGATAAAACAACATAAATACAATTTAATAAAGCACAGGATAAAACAAAATAAATAAAATTTAATAAAGCATAGGATAAAACAACATAAATAAAATTTAATAAAACATAGGATAAAACAACATAAATACAATTTAATAAAGCATAGGATAAAACAACATAAATACAATTTAATAAAGCATAGGATAAAACAACATAAATACAATTTATTAAAGCATAGGATAAAACAACATAAATACAATTTAATAAAGCATAGGATAAAACAACATAAATACAATTTAATAAAGCATAGGTTAAAACAACATAATTACAATTTAATAAAGCATAGGTTAAAACAACATAAATACAATTTAATAAAGCATAGGATAAAACAACATAAATACAATTTAATAAAGCATATGTTAAAACAACATAAATTCAATTTCATAAAGCATAGGATAAAACAACATGAATATAATTTTGTAAAGCATAAGATAAAACAACATGAATACAATTTAATAAAACATAGGTTAAAACAACATAAATACAATTTAATAAAGCATAGGATAAAACAACATAAATACAATTTAATAAAGCATAGGATAAAACAACATAAATACAATTTATAAAGCATAGGATAAAACAACATAAATACAATTTAATAAAGCATAGGATAAAACAACATAAATACAATTTAATAAAGCATAGGATAAAACAACATAAATACAATTAAATAAAGCATAGGATAAAACAACATAAATACAATTTAATAAAGCATAGGATAAAACAACATAAATATAATTTAATAAAGCAAAGGATAAAACAACATAAATAAAATTTAATAAAGCATAGGTTAAAATAACATAAATACAATTTAATAAAGCATAGGACAAAACAACATAAAAACAATTTAATAAAGCATAGTTTAAAACAACATAAATACAATTTAATAAAGCATAGGATAAAACCACAGAATTACAATTTAATAAAGCATAGGATAAAACAACATAAATACAATTTAATAAAGCATAGGATAAAACAACATAAATACAATTTAATAAAGCATAGGATAAAACAACATAAATACAATTTAATAAAGCATAGGATAAAACAACATAAATACAATTTAATAAAGCATAGGATAAAACAACATAAATACAATTTAATAAAGCATAGGTTAAAAAAACATAAATACAATTTAATAAAGCATAGGATAAAACAACATAAATACAATTTAATAAAGCATAGGATAAAACAACATAAATACAATTTAATAAAGCATAGGATAAAACAACATAAATACAATTTAATAAAGCATAGGTTAAAAAAACATAAATACAATTTAATAAAGCATAGGATAAAACAACATAAATTCAATTTAATAAAGCATAGGATAAAACAACATAAATACAATTTAATAAAGCACAGGATAAAACAAAATAAATAAAATTTAATAAAGCATAGGATAAAACAACATAAATAAAATTTAATAAAACATAGGATAAAACAACATAAATACAATTTAATAAAGCATAGGATAAAACAACATAAATACAATTTAATAAAGCATAGGATAAAACAACATAAATACAATTTATTAAAGCATAGGATAAAACAACATAAATACAATTTAATAAAGCATAGGATAAAACAACATAAATACAATTTAATAAAGCATAGGTTAAAACAACATAATTACAATTTAATAAAGCATAGGTTAAAACAACATAAATACAATTTAATAAAGCATAGGATAAAACAACATAAATACAATTTAATAAAGCATATGTTAAAACAACATAAATTCAATTTCATAAAGCATAGGATAAAACAACATGAATATAATTTTGTAAAGCATAAGATAAAACAACATGAATACAATTTAATAAAACATAGGTTAAAACAACATAAATACAATTTAATAAAGCATAGGATAAAACAACATAAATACAATTTAATAAAGCATAGGATAAAACAACATAAATACAATTTATAAAGCATAGGATAAAACAACATAAATACAATTTAATAAAGCATAGGATAAAACAACATTAATACAATTTAATAAAGCATAGGATAAAACAACATAAATACAATTTAATAAAGCTTAGGGTTAAACAACATTAATACTATTTAATAAAGCATATGATTAAACCACATAAATACCATTTAATAAAGCATATGATAAAACCACATAAATATAATTTAATAAAGCATAGGATAAAACCACAGAAATACAATTTAATAAAGCATAGGATAAAACCACATAAATACAATTTAATAAAGCATAGGACAAAACAACATAAATACAATTTAATAAAGCATAGGATAAAACAACATAAATACAATTTAATAAAGCATAGGATAAACAACATAAATACAATTTAATAAAGCATAGGACAAAACAACATAAATACAATTTAATAAAGCATATGTTAAAACAACATAAATGCAATTTAATAAAGCATAAGATAAAACAACATGAATACAATTTAGTAAAGCATAAGATAAAACAACATGAATACCATGTAATAAAGCGGAGGTTAAAACAACATAAATACAAGTTAATAAAGCATAGGATAAAACAACATAAATACAATTTAATAAAGCATAGGATAAAACAACATAAATACAATTTAATAAAGTTTAGGATAAAACAACATAAATACAATTTAATAAAGCATAGGACAAAACAACATAAATACAATTTAATAAAGCATAGGATGAAACAACATAAATTCAATTTAATAAAGCATAGGATAAAACAGCATAAATACAATTTAATAAAGCATACGATAAAACAACATATATACAATTTAGTAAAGCATAGGTTAAAAAAACATAAATACAATTTAATAAAGCATAGGCTAAAACAACATAAATACAATTTAATGAAGCATAGGATAAAACAACATAAATACAATTTAATAAAGCATAGGACAAAACAACATAAATACAATTTATTAAAGCATAGGATGAAACAACATAAATACTATGTAATAAAGCATAGGATAAAACAACATCAATACAATTTAATAAAGCATAGGATAAAACAACATAAATACAATTTAATAAAGCATACGATAAAACAACATAAATACAATTTAGTAAAGCATAGGTTAAAACAACATAAATACAATTTAATAAAGCATAGGCTAAAACAACATAAATACAATTTAATAAAGCATATGTTAAAGCAACATATATACAATTTAATAAAGCATAGGATAAAACAACATAAATTCAATTTAATAAAGCATAGGATAAAACAACATAAATACAATTTAGTAAAGCATAGGTCAAAACAACATAAATACAATTTAATAAAGCATAGGATAAAACAACATAAATACAATTTAATAAAGCATAGGATAAAAGAACATGAATACAATTTAATAAAGCATAGGTTAAAACAACATAAATACAATTTAATAAAGCATAGTTTAAAACAACATAAATACAGTTTAATAAAAGCATAGGATAAAACAACATAAATACAATTTAATAAAGCATAGGATAAAACAACATAAATACAATTTATAAAGCATAGGATAAAACAACATAAATACAATTTAATAAAGCATAGGATAAAACAACATAAATACAATTTAGTAAAGCATAGGTCAAAACAACATAAATACAATTTAATAAAGCATAGGATAAAACAACATAAATACAATTTAATAAAGCATAGGATAAAAAAACATGAATACAATTTAATAAAGCATAGGTTAAAACAACATAAATACAATTTAATAAAGCATAGTTTAAAACAACATAAATACAGTTTAATAAAAGCATAGGATAAAACAACATAAATACAATTTAATAAAGCATAGGATAAAACAACATAAATAAAATTTAATAAAGCATAGGATAAAACAACATAAATACAATTTAATAAAGCATAGGATAAAACAACATAAATACAATTTAATAAAGCATAGGATAAAACAACATAAATACAATTTAATAAAGCATAGGATAAAACAACATAAATACATTTTAATAAAGCATAGGTTAAAACAACATAAATTCAATTTAATAAAGCATAGGACAAAACAACATAAATACAATTTAATAAAGCATAGGTTAAAACAACATAAATACAATTTAATAAAGCATAGGATAAAACCAAAGAAATACAATTTAATAAAACATAGGATAAAACCACATAAATACAATTTAATAAAGCATAGGACAAAACAACATAAATACAATTTAATAAAGCATAGGATAAAACAACATAAATACAATTCAATAAAGCATAGGATAAACAACATAAATACAATTTAATAAAGCATAGGACAAAACAACATAAATACAATTTAATAAAGCATATGTTTAAACAACATAAATACAATTTAATAAAGCATAAGATAAAACAACATGAATACAATTTAGTAAAGCATAAGATAAAACAACATGAATACCATTAAATAAAGCGTAGGTTAAAACAACATAAATACAAGTTAATAAAGCATAGGATAAAACAACATAAATACAATTTAAAAAAGCATAGGATAAAACAACATAAATACAATTTAATAAAGCTTAGGATAAAACAACATAAATACAGTTTAATGAAGCATAGGATAAAACAACATAAATACAATTTAATAAAGCATAGGACAAAACAACATAAATACAATTTAGTAAAGCATAGGTCAAAACAACATAAATACAATTTAATAAAGCATAGGTTAAAACAACATAAATACAATTTAATAAATCATAGGATAAAACAACATAAATACAATTTAATAAAGCATAGGATAAAATAACATAAATACAATTTAATAAAGCATAGGATAAAACAACATATATACAATTTAATAAAGCATAGGATAAAACAACATAAATACAATTTAATAAAGCATAGGATAAAACAACATAAATACAGTTTAATAAAGCATAGGATAAAACAACATAAATACAATTTAATAAAGCATAGGACAAAACAACATAAATACAATTTAATAAAGCATAGGATGAAACAACATAAATACAAGTTAATAAAGCATAGGATAAAACAACATCAATACAATTTAATAAAGCATAGGATAAAACAACATAAATACAATTTAATAAAGCATAGGTTAAAACAACATAAATACAATTTAATAAAGCATAGGATAAAACAAC
This sequence comes from Phyllobates terribilis, assembly GCF_046119375.1. NCBI lineage: Eukaryota > Metazoa > Chordata > Amphibia > Anura > Dendrobatidae > Phyllobates > Phyllobates terribilis. Next base: position 545,722 of record NW_027362780.1, read on the forward strand.
ATAAATACAATTTAATAAAGCATAGGTTAAAACAACATAAATACAATTTAATAAAGCATAGGATAAAATAACATAAATACAATTTAATAAAGCATAGGATAAAACAACATATACAATTTAATAAAGCATAGGATAAAACAATATAAATACAATTTAATAAAGCATAGGACAAAACAACATAAATACAATTTAATAAAGCATAGGTTAAAACAACATAAATACAATTTAATAAAGCATAGGATAAAACAACATAAATACAATTTAAGAAAGCATAGGATAAAACAACATAAATACAATTTAATAAAGAATAGGATAAAACAACATAAATACAATTTTATAAAGCATAGGATAAAAAAACATAAATACAATTTAATAAAGCAGAGAATAAAACAACATAAATACTATTTAATAATGCATAGGATAAAACCACATATATACAATTTAATAAAGCACAGGATAAAATAACATAAATACAATTTAATAAAGCATAGGCTAAAGCAACATAAAAACAATTTAATACAGCATAGGATAAAATAACATACATACAATTTAATAAAGCATATGTTAAAACAACATATATACAATTTAATAAAGCACAGGATAAAACAACATAAATACAATTTAATAAAGCATAGGATAAAACAACATAAATACAATTTAATAAAGCATAGGATAAAACAACATAAATACAATTTAATAAAGCTTAGGATAAAACAACATAAATACAGTTTAATAAAGCATAGGATAAAACAACATAAATACAATTTAATAAAGCATAGGACAAAACAACATAAATACAATTTAATAAAGCATAGGATGAAACAACATAAATTCAATTTAATAAAGCATAGGATAAAACAGCATAAATACAATTTAATAAAGCATACGATAAAACAACATATATACAATTTAGTAAAGCATAGGTTAAAAAAACATAAATACAATTTAATAAAGCATAGGCTAAAACAACATAAATACAATTTAATGAAGCATAGGATAAAACAACATAAATACAATTTAATAAAGCATAGGACAAAACAACATAAATACAATTTATTAAAGCATAGGATGAAACAACATAAATACTATGTAATAAAGCATAGGATAAAACAACATCAATACAATTTAATAAAGCATAGGATAAAACAACATAAATACAATTTAATAAAGCATACGATAAAACAACATAAATACAATTTAGTAAAGCATAGGTTAAAACAACATAAATACAATTTAATAAAGCATAGGCTAAAACAACATAAATACAATTTAATAAAGCATATGTTAAAGCAACATATATACAATTTAATAAAGCATAGGATAAAACAACATAAATTCAATTTAATAAAGCATAGGATAAAACAACATAAATACAATTTAGTAAAGCATAGGTCAAAACAACATAAATACAATTTAATAAAGCATAGGATAAAACAACATAAATACAATTTAATAAAGCATAGGATAAAAGAACATGAATACAATTTAATAAAGCATAGGTTAAAACAACATAAATACAATTTAATAAAGCATAGTTTAAAACAACATAAATACAGTTTAATAAAAGCATAGGATAAAACAACATAAATACAATTTAATAAAGCATAGGATAAAACAACATAAATACAATTTATAAAGCATAGGATAAAACAACATAAATACAATTTAATAAAGCATAGGATAAAACAACATAAATACAATTTAGTAAAGCATAGGTCAAAACAACATAAATACAATTTAATAAAGCATAGGATAAAACAACATAAATACAATTTAATAAAGCATAGGATAAAAAAACATGAATACAATTTAATAAAGCATAGGTTAAAACAACATAAATACAATTTAATAAAGCATAGTTTAAAACAACATAAATACAGTTTAATAAAAGCATAGGTTAAAACAACATAAATTCAATTTAATAAAGCATAGGACAAAACAACATAAATACAATTTAATAAAGCATAGGTTAAAACAACATAAATACAATTTAATAAAGCATAGGATAAAACCAAAGAAATACAATTTAATAAAACATAGGATAAAACCACATAAATACAATTTAATAAAGCATAGGACAAAACAACATAAATACAATTTAATAAAGCATAGGATAAAACAACATAAATACAATTCAATAAAGCATAGGATAAACAACATAAATACAATTTAATAAAGCATAGGACAAAACAACATAAATACAATTTAATAAAGCATATGTTTAAACAACATAAATACAATTTAATAAAGCATAAGATAAAACAACATGAATACAATTTAGTAAAGCATAAGATAAAACAACATGAATACCATTAAATAAAGCGTAGGTTAAAACAACATAAATACAAGTTAATAAAGCATAGGATAAAACAACATAAATACAATTTAAAAAAGCATAGGATAAAACAACATAAATACAATTTAATAAAGCTTAGGATAAAACAACATAAATACAGTTTAATGAAGCATAGGATAAAACAACATAAATACAATTTAATAAAGCATAGGACAAAACAACATAAATACAATTTAGTAAAGCATAGGTCAAAACAACATAAATACAATTTAATAAAGCATAGGTTAAAACAACATAAATGCAATTTAATAAATCATAGGATAAAACAACATAAATACAATTTAATAAAGCATAGGATAAAATAACATAAATACAATTTAATAAAGCATAGGATAAAACAACATATATACAATTTAATAAAGCATAGGATAAAACAACATAAATACAATTTAATAAAGCATAGGATAAAACAACATAAATACAGTTTAATAAAGCATAGGATAAAACAACATAAATACAATTTAATAAAGCATAGGACAAAACAACATAAATACAATTTAATAAAGCATAGGATGAAACAACATAAATACAAGTTAATAAAGCATAGGATAAAACAACATCAATACAATTTAATAAAGCATAGGATAAAACAACATAAATACAATTTAATAAAGCATAGGTTAAAACAACATAAATACAATTTAATAAAGCATAGGATAAAACAACATAAATACAATTTAATAAAGCATAGGTTAAAACAACATAAATACAATTTAATAAAGCATAGGATAAAATAACAAAAATACAATTTAATAAAGCATAGGATAAAACAACATATACAATTTAATAAAGCATAGGATAAAACAATATAAATACAATTTAATAAAGCATAGGACAAAACAACATAAATACAATTTAATAAAGCATAGGTTAAAACAACATAAATACAATTTAATAAAGCATAGGATAAAACAACATAAATACAATTTAAGAAAGCATAGGATAAAACAACATAAATACAATTTAATAAAGAATAGGATAAAACAACATAAATACAATTTTATAAAGCATAGGATAAAAAAACATAAATACAATTTAATAAAGCAGAGAATAAAACAACATAAATACTATTTAATAATGCATAGGATAAAACCACATATATACAATTTAATAAAGCACAGGATAAAATAACATAAATACAATTTAATAAAGCATAGGCTAAAGCAACATAAAAACAATTTAATACAGCATAGGATAAAATAACATACATACAATTTAATAAAGCATATGTTAAAACAACATATATACAATTTAATAAAGCACAGGATAAAACAACATAAATACAATTTAATAAAGCATAGGATAAAACAACATAAATACAATTTAATAAAGCATAGGATAAAACAACATAAATACAATTTAATAAAGCTTAGGATAAAACAACATAAATACAGTTTAATAAAGCATAGGATAAAACAACATAAATACAATTTAATAAAGCATAGGACAAAACAACATAAATACAGTTTAATGAAGCATAGGATAAAACAACATAAATAATATGTAATAAAGCATAGGATAAAACAACATCAATACAATTTAATAAAGCATAGGATAAAACAACATAAATACAATTTAATAAAGCATAGGTTAAAACAACATAAATACAATTTAATAAAGCATAGGATAAAATAACATAAATACAATTTAACAAAGCATAGGATAAAACAACATATATACAATTTAATAAAGCATAGGATAAAACAACATAAATACAATTTAATAAAGCATAGGATAAAACAACATAAATAAAATTTAATAAAGCATAGGATAAAACAACATAAATACAATTTAATAAAGCATAGGATAAAACAACATAAATACAATTTAATAAAGCATAGGATAAAACAACATAAATACAATTTATTAAAGCATAGGATAAAACAACATAAATACAATTTAATAAAGCATAGGATAAAACAACATAAATACAATTTAATAAAGCATAGGTTAAAACAACATAATTACAATTTAATAAAGCATAGGTTAAAACAACATAAATACAATTTAATAAAGCATAGGATAAAACAACATAAATACAATTTAATAAAGCATATGTTAAAACAACATAAATACAATTTCATAAAGCATAAGATAAAACAACATGAATATAATTTTGTAAAGCATAAGATAAAACAACATGAATACAATTTAATAAAACATAGGTTAAAACAACATAAATACAATTTAATAAAGCATAGGATAAAACAACATAAATACAATTTAATAAAGCATAGGATAAAACAACATAAATACAATTTATAAAGCATAGGATAAAACAACATAAATACAATTTAATAAAGCATAGGATAAAACAACATTAATACAATTTAATAAAGCATAGGATAAAACAACATAAATACAATTTAATAAAGCATAGGGTTAAACAACATTAATACTATTTAATAAAGCATATGATTAAACCACATAAATACAATTTAATAAAGCATATGATAAAACCACATAAATATAATTTAATAAAGCATAGGATAAAACCACAGAAATACAATTTAATAAAGCATAGGATAAAACCACATAAATACTATTTAATAAAGCATAGGACAAAACAACATAAATACAATTTAATAAAGCATAGGATAAAACAACATAAATACAATTTAATAAAGCATAGGATAAACAACATAAATACAATTTAATAAAGCATAGGACAAAACAACATAAATACAATTTAATAAAGCATATGTTAAAACAACATAAATACAATTTAATAAAGCATAAGATAAAACAACATGAATACAATTTAGTAAAGCATAAGATAAAACAACATGAATACCATGTAATAAAGCGGAGGTTAAAACAACATTAATACAAGTTAATAAAGCATAGGATAAAACAACATAAATACAATTTAATAAAGCATAGGATAAAACAACATAAATACAATTTAATAAAGTTTAGGATAAAACAACATAAATACAATTTAATAAAGCATAGGACAAAACAACATAAATACAATTTAATAAAGCATAGGATGAAACAACATAAATTCAATTTAATAAAGCATAGGATAAAACAACATAAATACAATTTAATAAAGCATAGGATAAAACAACATAAATACAATTTATTAAAGCATAGGATAAAACAACATAAATACAATTTAATAAAGCATATGTTAAAACAACATAAATACAATTTCATAAAGCATAAGATAAAACAACATTAATACAATTTAATAAAGCATAGGATAAAACAACATAAATACAATTTAATAAAGCATAGGGTTAAACAACATTAATACTATTTAATAAAGCATATGATTAAACCACATAAATACAATTTAATAAAGCATAGGATAAAACAACATAAATACAATTTAATAAAGCATAGGATAAAAGAACATGAATACAATTTAATAAAGCATAGGTTAAAACAACATAAATACAATTTAATAAAGCATAGTTTAAAACAACATAAATACAGTTTAATAAAAGCATAGGATAAAACAACATAAATACAATTTAATAAAGCATAGGATAAACAACATAAATACAATTTAATAAAGCATAGGACAAAACAACATAAATACAATTTAATAAAGCATATGTTTAAACAACATAAATACAATTTAATAAAGCATAAGATAAAACAACATGAATACAATTTAGTAAAGCATAAGATAAAACAACATGAATACCATTAAATAAAGCGTAGGTTAAAACAACATAAATACAAGTTAATAAAGCATAGGATAAAACAACATAAATACAATTTAATAAAGCATAGGATAAAACAACATAAATACAATTTAATAAAGCTTAGGATAAAACAACATAAATACAGTTTAATAAAGCATAGGATAAAACAACATAAATACAATTTAATAAAGCATAGGACAAAACAACATAAATACAATTTATTAAAGCATAGGATGAAACAACATAAATACTATGTAATAAAGCATAGGATAAAACAACATCAATACAATTTAATAAAGCATAGGATAAAACAACATAAATACAATTTAATAAAGCATACGATAAAACAACATAAATACAATTTAGTAAAGCATAGGTTAAAACAACATAAATACAATTTAATAAAGCATAGGCTAAAACAACATAAATACAATTTAATAAAGCATATGTTAAAGCAACATATATACAATTTAATAAAGCATAGGATAAAACAACATAAATTCAATTTAATAAAGCATAGGATAAAACAACATAAATACAATTTAGTAAAGCATAGGTCAAAACAACATAAATACAATTTAATAAAGCATATGATAAAACAACATAAATACAATTTAATAAAGCATAGGATAAAAGAACATGAATACAATTTAATAAAGCATAGGTTAAAACAACATAAATACAATTTAATAAAGCATAGTTTAAAACAACATAAATACAGTTTAATAAAAGCATAGGATAAAACAACATAAATACAATTTAATAAAGCATAGGATAAAACAACATAAATACAATTTATAAAGCATAGGATAAAACAACATAAATACAATTTAATAAAGCATAGGTCAAAACAACATAAATACAATTTAATAAAGCATAGGATAAAACAACATAAATACAATTTAATAAAGCATAGGATAAAACAACATAAATACAATTTAATAAAGCATAGGTTAAAACAACATAATTACAATTTAATAAAGCATAGGTTAAAACAACATAAATACAATTTAATAAAGCATAGGATAAAACAACATAAATACAATTTAATAAAGCATATGTTAAAACAACATAAATTCAATTTCATAAAGCATAGGATAAAACAACATGAATATAATTTTGTAAAGCATAAGATAAAACAACATGAATACAATTTAATAAAACATAGGTTAAAACAACATAAATACAATTTAATAAAGCATAGGATAAAACAACATAAATACAATTTAATAAAGCATAGGATAAAACAACATAAATACAATTTATAAAGCATAGGATAAAACAACATAAATACAATTTAATAAAGCATAGGATAAAACAACATTAATACAATTTAATAAAGCATAGGATAAAACAACATAAATACAATTTAATAAAGCTTAGGGTTAAACAACATTAATACTATTTAATAAAGCATATGATTAAACCACATAAATACAATTTAATAAAGCATATGATAAAACCACATAAATATAATTTAATAAAGCATAGGATAAAACCACAGAAATACAATTTAATAAAGCATAGGATAAAACCACATAAATACAATTTAATAAAGCATAGGACAAAACAACATAAATACAATTTAATAAAGCATAGGATAAAACAACATAAATACAATTTAATAAAGCATAGGATAAACAACATAAATACAATTTAATAAAGCATAGGACAAAACAACATAAATACAATTTAATAAAGCATATGTTAAAACAACATAAATACAATTTAATAAAGCATAAGATAAAACAACATGAATACAATTTAGTAAAGCATAAGATAAAACAACATGAATACCATGTAATAAAGCGGAGGTTAAAACAACATAAATACAAGTTAATAAAGCATAGGATAAAACAACATAAATACAATTTAATAAAGCATAGGATAAAACAACATAAATACAATTTAATAAAGTTTAGGATAAAACAACATAAATACAATTTAATAAAGCATAGGACAAAACAACATAAATACAATTTAATAAAGCATAGGATGAAACAACATAAATTCAATTTAATAAAGCATAGGATAAAACAGCATAAATACAATTTAATAAAGCATACGATAAAACAACATATATACAATTTAGTAAAGCATAGGTTAAAAAAACATAAATACAATTTAATAAAGCATAGGCTAAAACAACATAAATACAATTTAATGAAGCATAGGATAAAACAACATAAATACAATTTAATAAAGCATAGGACAAAACAACATAAATACAATTTATTAAAGCATAGGATGAAACAACATAAATACTATGTAATAAAGCATAGGATAAAACAACATCAATACAATTTAATAAAGCATAGGATAAAACAACATAAATACAATTTAATAAAGCATACGATAAAACAACATAAATACAATTTAGTAAAGCATAGGTTAAAACAACATAAATACAATTTAATAAAGCATAGGCTAAAACAACATAAATACAATTTAATAAAGCATATGTTAAAGCAACATATATACAATTTAATAAAGCATAGGATAAAACAACATAAATTCAATTTAATAAAGCATAGGATAAAACAACATAAATACAATTTAGTAAAGCATAGGTCAAAACAACATAAATACAATTTAATAAAGCATAGGATAAAACAACATAAATACAATTTAATAAAGCATAGGATAAAAGAACATGAATACAATTTAATAAAGCATAGGTTAAAACAACATAAATACAATTTAATAAAGCATAGTTTAAAACAACATAAATACAGTTTAATAAAAGCATAGGATAAAACAACATAAATACAATTTAATAAAGCATAGGATAAAACAACATAAATACAATTTATAAAGCATAGGATAAAACAACATAAATACAATTTAATAAAGCATAGGATAAAACAACATAAATACAATTTAGTAAAGCATAGGTCAAAACAACATAAATACAATTTAATAAAGCATAGGATAAAACAACATAAATACAATTTAATAAAGCATAGGATAAAAAAACATGAATACAATTTAATAAAGCATAGGTTAAAACAACATAAATACAATTTAATAAAGCATAGTTTAAAACAACATAAATACAGTTTAATAAAAGCATAGGATAAAACAACATAAATACAATTTAATAAAGCATAGGATAAAACAACATAAATAAAATTTAATAAAGCATAGGATAAAACAACATAAATACAATTTAATAAAGCATAGGATAAAACAACATAAATACAATTTAATAAAGCATAGGATAAAACAACATAAATACAATTTAATAAAGCATAGGATAAAACAACATAAATACATTTTAATAAAGCATAGGTTAAAACAACATAAATTCAATTTAATAAAGCATAGGACAAAACAACATAAATACAATTTAATAAAGCATAGGTTAAAACAACATAAATACAATTTAATAAAGCATAGGATAAAACCAAAGAAATACAATTTAATAAAACATAGGATAAAACCACATAAATACAATTTAATAAAGCATAGGACAAAACAACATAAATACAATTTAATAAAGCATAGGATAAAACAACATAAATACAATTCAATAAAGCATAGGATAAACAACATAAATACAATTTAATAAAGCATAGGACAAAACAACATAAATACAATTTAATAAAGCATATGTTTAAACAACATAAATACAATTTAATAAAGCATAAGATAAAACAACATGAATACAATTTAGTAAAGCATAAGATAAAACAACATGAATACCATTAAATAAAGCGTAGGTTAAAACAACATAAATACAAGTTAATAAAGCATAGGATAAAACAACATAAATACAATTTAATAAAGCATAGGACAAAACAACATAAATACAATTTAGTAAAGCATAGGTCAAAACAACATAAATACAATTTAATAAAGCATAGGTTAAAACAACATAAATACAATTTAATAAATCATAGGATAAAACAACATAAATACAATTTAATAAAGCATAGGATAAAATAACATAAATACAATTTAATAAAGCATAGGATAAAACAACATATATACAATTTAATAAAGCATAGGATAAAACAACATAAATACAATTTAATAAAGCATAGGATAAAACAACATAAATACAGTTTAATAAAGCATAGGATAAAACAACATAAATACAATTTAATAAAGCATAGGACAAAACAACATACATACAATTTAATAAAGCATAGGATGAAACAACATAAATACAAGTTAATAAAGCATAGGATAAAACAACATCAATACAATTTAATAAAGCATAGGATAAAACAACATAAATACAATTTAATAAAGCATAGGTTAAAACAACATAAATACAATTTAATAAAGCATAGGATAAAACAACATAAATACAATTTAATAAAGCATAGGTTAAAACAACATAAATACAATTTAATAAAGCATAGGATAAAATAACATAAATACAATTTAATAAAGCATAGGATAAAACAACATATACAATTTAATAAAGCATAGGATAAAACAATATAAATACAATTTAATAAAGCATAGGACAAAACAACATAAATACAATTTAATAAAGCATAGGTTAAAACAACATAAATACAATTTAATAAATCATAGGATAAAACAACATAAATACAATTTAAGAAAGCATAGGATAAAACAACATAAATACAATTTAATAAAGAATAGGATAAAACAACATAAATACAATTTTATAAAGCATAGGATAAAAAAACATAAATACAATTTAATAAAGCAGAGAATAAAACAACATAAATACTATTTAATAATGCATAGGATAAAACCACATATATACAATTTAATAAAGCACAGGATAAAATAACATAAATACAATTTAATAAAGCATAGGCTAAAGCAACATAAAAACAATTTAATACAGCATAGGATAAAATAACATACATACAATTTAATAAAGCATATGTTAAAACAACATATATACAATTTAATAAAGCACAGGATAAAACAACATAAATACAATTTAATAAAGCATAGGATAAAACAACATAAATACAATTTAATAAAGCATAGGATAAAACAACATAAATACAATTTAATAAAGCTTAGGATAAAACAACATAAATACAGTTTAATAAAGCATAGGATAAAACAACATAAATACAATTTAATAAAGCATAGGACAAAACAACATAAATACAGTTTAATGAAGCATAGGATAAAACAACATAAATAATATGTAATAAAGCATAGGATAAAACAACATCAATACAATTTAATAAAGCATAGGATAAAACAACATAAATACAATTTAATAAAGCATAGGTTAAAACAACATAAATACAATTTAATAAAGCATAGGATAAAATAACATAAATACAATTTAATAAAGCATAGGATAAAACAACATATATACAATTTAATAAAGCATAGGATAAAACAACATAAATACAATTTAATAAAGCATAGGATAAAACAACATAAATAAAATTTAATAAAGCATAGGATAAAACAACATAAATACAATTTAATAAAGCATAGGATAAAACAACATAAATACAATTTAATAAAGCATAGGATAAAACAACATAAATACAATTTATTAAAGCATAGGATAAAACAACATAAATACAATTTAATAAAGCATAGGATAAAACAACATAAATACAATTTAATAAAGCATAGGTTAAAACAACATAATTACAATTTAATAAAGCATAGGTTAAAACAACATAAATACAATTTAATAAAGCATAGGATAAAACAACATAAATACAATTTAATAAAGCATATGTTAAAACAACATAAATACAATTTCATAAAGCATAAGATAAAACAACATGAATATAATTTTGTAAAGCATAAGATAAAACAACATGAATACAATTTAATAAAACATAGGTTAAAACAACATAAATACAATTTAATAAAGCATAGGATAAAACAACATAAATACAATTTAATAAAGCATAGGATAAAACAACATAAATACAATTTATAAAGCATAGGATAAAACAACATAAATACAATTTAATAAAGCATAGGATAAAACAACATTAATACAATTTAATAAAGCATAGGATAAAACAACATAAATACAATTTAATAAAGCATAGGGTTAAACAACATTAATACTATTTAATAAAGCATATGATTAAACCACATAAATACAATTTAATAAAGCATATGATAAAACCACATAAATATAATTTAATAAAGCATAGGATAAAACCACAGAAATACAATTTAATAAAGCATAGGATAAAACCACATAAATACTATTTAATAAAGCATAGGACAAAACAACATAAATACAATTTAATAAAGCATAGGATAAAACAACATAAATACAATTTAATAAAGCATAGGATAAACAACATAAATACAATTTAATAAAGCATAGGACAAAACAACATACATACAATTTAATAAAGCATATGTTAAAACAACATAAATACAATTTAATAAAGCATAAGATAAAACAACATGAATACAATTTAGTAAAGCATAAGATAAAACAACATGAATACCATGTAATAAAGCGGAGGTTAAAACAACATAAATACAAGTTAATAAAGCATAGGATAAAACAACATAAATACAATTTAATAAAGCATAGGATAAAACAACATAAATACAATTTAATAAAGTTTAGGATAAAACAACATAAATACAATTTAATAAAGCATAGGACAAAACAACATAAATACAATTTAATAAAGCATAGGATGAAACAACATAAATTCAATTTAATAAAGCATAGGATAAAACAACATAAATACAATTTAATAAAGCATAGGATAAAACAACATAAATACAATTTATTAAAGCATAGGATAAAACAACATAAATACAATTTAATAAAGCATATGTTAAAACAACATAAATACAATTTCATAAAGCATAAGATAAAACAACATGAATATAATTTTGTAAAGCATAAGATAAAACAACATGAATACAATTTAATAAAACATAGGTTAAAACAACATAAATACAATTTAATAAAGCATAGGATAAAACAACAAAAATACAATTTAATAAAGCATAGGATAAAACAACATAAATACAATTTATAAAGCATAGGATAAAACAACATAAATACAATTTAATAAAGCATAGGATAAAACAACATTAATACAATTTAATAAAGCATAGGATAAAACAACATAAATACAATTTAATAAAGCATAGGGTTAAACAACATTAATACTATTTAATAAAGCATATGATTAAACCACATAAATACAATTTAATAAAGCATAGGATAAAACAACATAAATACAATTTAATAAAGCATAGGATAAAAGAACATGAATACAATTTAATAAAGCATAGGTTAAAACAACATAAATACAATTTAATAAAGCATAGTTTAAAACAACATAAATACAGTTTAATAAAAGCATAGGATAAAACAACATAAATACAATTTAATAAAGCATAGGATAAACAACATAAATACAATTTAATAAAGCATAGGACAAAACAACATAAATACAATTTAATAAAGCATATGTTTAAACAACATAAATACAATTTAATAAAGCATAAGATAAAACAACATGAATACAATTTAGTAAAGCATAAGATAAAACAACATGAATACCATTAAATAAAGCGTAGGTTAAAACAACATAAATACAAGTTAATAAAGCATAGGATAAAACAACATAAATACAATTTAATAAAGCATAGGATAAAACAACATAAATACAATTTAATAAAGCTTAGGATAAAACAACATAAATACAGTTTAATAAAGCATAGGATAAAACAACATAAATACAATTTAATAAAGCATAGGACAAAACAACATAAATACAATTTATTAAAGCATAGGATGAAACAACATAAATACTATGTAATAAAGCATAGGATAAAACAACATCAATACAATTTAATAAAGCATAGGATAAAACAACATAAATACAATTTAATAAAGCATACGATAAAACAACATAAATACAATTTAGTAAAGCATAGGTTAAAACAACATAAATACAATTTAATAAAGCATAGGCTAAAACAACATAAATACAATTTAATAAAGCATATGTTAAAGCAACATATATACAATTTAATAAAGCATAGGATAAAACAACATAAATTCAATTTAATAAAGCATAGGATAAAACAACATAAATACAATTTAGTAAAGCATAGGTCAAAACAACATAAATACAATTTAATAAAGCATAGGATAAAACAACATAAATACAATTTAATAAAGCATAGGATAAAAGAACATGAATACAATTTAATAAAGCATAGGTTAAAACAACATAAATACAATTTAATAAAGCATAGTTTAAAACAACATAAATACAGTTTAATAAAAGCATAGGATAAAACAACATAAATACAATTTAATAAAGCATAGGATAAAACAACATAAATACAATTTATAAAGCATAGGATAAAACAACATAAATACAATTTAATAAAGCATAGGTCAAAACAACATAAATACAATTTAATAAAGCATAGGATAAAACAACATAAATACAATTTAATAAAGCATAGGATAAAAGAACATGAATACAATTTAATAAAGCATAGGTTAAAACAACATAAATACAATTTAATAAAGCATAGTTTAAAACAACATAAATACAGTTTAATAAAAGCATAGGATAAAACAACATAAATACAATTTAATAAAGCATAGGATAAAACAACATAAATAAAATTTAATAAAGCATAGGATAAAACAACATAAATACAATTTAATAAAGCATAGGATAAAACAACATAAATACAATTTAATAAAGCATAGGATAAAACAACATAAATACAATTTAATAAAGCATAGGATAAAACAACATAAATACATTTTAATAAAGCATAGGTTAAAACAACATAAATTCAATTTAATAAAGCATAGGACAAAACAACATAAATACAATTTAATAAAGCATAGGTTAAAACAACATAAATACAATTTAATAAAGCATAGGATAAAACCAAAGAAATACAATTTAATAAAACATAGGATAAAACCACATAAATACAATTTAATAAAGCATAGGACAAAACAACATAAATACAATTTAATAAAGCATAGGATAAAACAACATAAATACAATTCAATAAAGCATAGGATAAACAACATAAATACAATTTAATAAAGCATAGGACAAAACAACATAAATACAATTTAATAAAGCATATGTTTAAACAACATAAATACAATTTAATAAAGCATAAGATAAAACAACATGAATACAATTTAGTAAAGCATAAGATAAAACAACATGAATACCATTAAATAAAGCGTAGGTTAAAACAACATAAATACAAGTTAATAAAGCATAGGATAAAACAACATAAATACAATTTAATAAAGCATAGGATAAAACAACATAAATACAATTTAATAAAGCTTAGGATAAAACAACATAAATACAGTTTAATGAAGCATAGGATAAAACAACATAAATACAATTTAATAAAGCATAGGACAAAACAACATAAATACAATTTAGTAAAGCATGGGTCAAAACAACATAAATACAATTTAATAAAGCATAGGTTAAAACAACATAAATACAATTTAATAAATCATAGGATAAAACAACATAAATACAATTTAATAAAGCATATGATAAAATAACATAAATACAATTTAATAAAGCATAGGATAAAACAACATATATACAATTTAATAAAGCATAGGATAAAACAACATAAATACAATTTAATAAAGCATAGGATAAAACAACATAAATACAGTTTAATAAAGCATAGGATAAAACAACATAAATACAATTTAATAAAGCATAGGACAAAACAACTTAAATACAATTTAATAAAGCATAGGATGAAACAACATAAATACAAGTTAATAAAGCATAGGATAAAACAACATCAATACAATTTAATAAAGCATAGGATAAAACAACATAAATACAATTTAATAAAGCATAGGTTAAAACAACATAAATACAATTTAATAAAGCATAGGATAAAACAACATAAATACAATTTAATAAAGCATAGGTTAAAACAACATAAATACAATTTAATAAAGCATAGGATAAAATAACATAAATACAATTTAATAAAGCATAGGATAAAACAACATAAATACAGTTTAATAAAGCATAGGATAAAACAACATAAATACAATTTAATAAAGCATAGGACAAAACAACATAAATACAATTTAATAAAGCATAGGATGAAACAACATAAATACAAGTTAATAAAGCATAGGATAAAACAACATCAATACAATTTAATAAAGCATAGGATAAAACAACATAAATACAATTTAATAAAGCATAGGTTAAAACAACATAAATACAATTTAATAAAGCATAGGATAAAACAACATAAATACAATTTAATAAAGCATAGGTTAAAACAACATAAATACAATTTAATAAAGCATAGGATAAAATAACATAAATACAATTTAATAAAGCATAGGATAAAACAACATATATACAATTTAATAAAGCATAGGATAAAACAACATAAATACAATTTAATAAAGCATAGGATAAAACAACATAAATAAAATTTAATAAAGCTTAGGATAAAACAACATAAATACAATTTAATAAAGCATAGGTTAAAACAACATAAATACAATTTAATAAAGCATAGGATAAAACAACATAAATACAATTTATTAAAGCATAGGATAAAACAACATAAATACAATTTAATAAAGCATAGGATAAAACAACATAAATACAATTTAATAAAGCATAGGTTAAAACAACATAAATACAATTTAATAAAGCATAGGCTAAAACAATATAAATACAATTTAATAAAGCATAGGACAAAACAACATAAATACAATTTAATAAAGCATAGGTTAAAACAACATAAATACAATTTAATAAAGCATAGGATAAAACAACATAAATACAATTTAAGAAAGCATAGGATAAAACAACATAAATACAATTTAATAAAGAATAGGATAAAACAACATAAATACAATTTTATAAAGCATAGGATAAAAAAACATAAATACAATTTAATAAAGCAGAGAATAAAACAACATAAATACTATTTAATAATGCATAGGATAAAACCACATATATACAATTTAATAAAGCACAGGATAAAATAACATAAATACAATTTAATAAAGCATAGGCTAAAGCAACATAAAAACAATTTAATACAGCATAGGATAAAATAACATACATACAATTTAATAAAGCATATGTTAAAACAACATATATACAATTTAATAAAGCACAGGATAAAACAACATAAATACAATTTAATAAAGCATAGGATAAAACAACATAAATACAATTTAATAAAGCATAGGATAAAACAACATAAATACAATTTAATAAAGCATAGGATAAAACAACATAAATACAATTTATAAAGCATAGGATAAAACAACATAAATAAAATTTAATAAAGCATAGGATAAAACAACATAAATACAATTTAATAAAGCATAGGATAAAACAACATAAATACAATTTAATAAAGCATAGGATAAAACAACATAAATACAATTTAATAAAGCATAGGACAAAACAACATAAATACAATTTAGTAAAGCATAGGTCAAAACAACATAAATACAATTTAATAAAGCATAGGCTAAAACAACATAAATACAATTTAATAAAGCATAGGATAAAACAACATAAATAAAATTTAATAAAGCATAGGATAAAACAACATAAATACAATTTAATAAAGCATAGGATAAAACAACATAAATACAATTTAATAAAGCATAGGATAAAACAACATAAATACAATTTAATAAAGCATAGGATAAAACAACATAAATACAATTTAATAAAGCATAGGACAAAACAACATAAATACAATTTAGTAAAGCATAGGTCAAAACAACATAAATACAATTTAATAAAGCATAGGCTAAAACAACATAAATACAATTTAATAAAGCATAGGATAAAACAACATAAATACAAATTAATAAAGCATAGGATAAAACAACATAAATTCAATTTAATAAAGCATAGGACAAAACAACATAAATACAATTTAATAAAGCATAGGTTAAAACAATATAAATACAATTTAATAAAGCATAGGATAAAACCAAAGAAATGCAATTTAATAAAGCATAGGATAAAACCACATGAATACAATTTAATAAAGCATAGGACAAAACAACATAAATACAATTTAATAAAGCATAGGATAAAACAACATAAATACAATTTAATAAAGCATAGGATAAACAACATAAATACAATTTAATAAAGCATAGGACAAAACAACATAAATACAATTTAATAATGCATATGTTTAAACAACAAAAATACAATTTAATAAAGCATAAGATAAAACAACATGAATACAATTTAGTAAAGCATAAGATAAAACAACATGAATACCATTAAATAAAGCGTAGGTTAAAACAACATAAATACAAGTTAATAAAGCATAGGATAAAACAACATAAATACAATTTAATAAAGCATAGGATAAAACAACATAAATACAATTTAATAAAGCTTAGGATAAAACAACATCAATACAGTTTAATAAAGCATAGGATAAAACAACATAAATACAATTTAATAAAGCATAGGACAAAACAACATAAATACAGTTTAATGAAGCATAGGATAAAACAACATAAATAATATGTAATAAAGCATAGGATAAAACAACATCAATACAATTTAATAAAGCATAGGATAAAACAACATAAATACAATTTAATAAAGCATAGGTTAAAACAACATAAATACAATTTAATAAAGCATAGGATAAAACAACATAAATACAATTTAATAAAGCATAGGTTAAAATAACATGAATACAATTTAATAAAGCATAGGATAAAATAACATAAATACAATTTAATAAAGCATAGGATAAAACAACATATATACAATTTAATAAAGCATAGGATAAAACAACATAAATACAATTTAATAAAGCATAGGATAAAACAACATAAATAAAATTTAATAAAGCATAGGTTAAAACAACATAATTACAATTTAATAAAGCATAGGTTAAAACAACATAAATACAATTTAATAAAGCATAGGATAAAACAACATAAATACAATTTAATAAAGCATAGGATAAAACAACATAAATAAAATTTAATAAAGCTTAGGATAAAACAACATAAATACAATTTAATAAAGCATAGGTTAAAACAACATAAATACAATTTAATAAAGCATAGGATAAAACAACATAAATACAATTTATTAAAGCATAGGATAAAACAACATAAATACAATTTAATAAAGCATAGGATAAAACAACATAAATACAATTTAATAAAGCATAGGTTAAAACAACATAAATACAATTTAATAAAGCATAGGCTAAAACAATATAAATACAATTTAATAAAGCATATGACAAAACAACATAAATACAATTTAATAAAGCATAGGTTAAAACAACATAAATACAATTTAATAAAGCATAGGATAAAACAACATAAATACAATTTAAGAAAGCATAGGATAAAACAACATAAATACAATTTAATAAAGAATAGGATAAAACAACATAAATACAATTTTATAAAGCATAGGATAAAAAAACATAAATACAATTTAATAAAGCAGAGAATAAAACAACATAAATACTATTTAATAATGCATAGGATAAAACCACATATATACAATTTAATAAAGCACAGGATAAAATAACATAAATACAATTTAATAAAGCATAGGCTAAAGCAACATAAAAACAATTTAATACAGCATAGGATAAAATAACATACATACAATTTAATAAAGCATATGTTAAAACAACATATATACAATTTAATAAAGCACAGGATAAAACAACATAAATACAATTTAATAAAGCATAGGATAAAACAACATAAATACAATTTAATAAAGCATAGGATAAAACAACATAAATACAATTTAATAAAGCATAGGATAAAACAACATAAATACAATTTATAAAGCATAGGATAAAACAACATAAATAAAATTTAATAAAGCATAGGATAAAACAACATAAATACAATTTAATAAAGCATAGGATAAAACAACATAAATACAATTTAATAAAGCATAGGATAAAACAACATAAATACAATTTAATAAAGCATAGGATAAAACAACATAAATACAATTTAATAAAGCATAGGACAAAACAACATAAATACAATTTAGTAAAGCATAGGTCAAAACAACATAAATACAATTTAATAAAGCATAGGCTAAAACAACATAAATACAATTTAATAAAGCATAGGATAAAACAACATAAATACAAATTAATAAAGCATAGGATAAAACAACATAAATAAAATTTAATAAAGCATAGGATAAAACAACATAAATACAATTTAATAAAGCATAGGATAAAACAACATAAATACAATTTAATAAAGCATAGGATAAAACAACATAAATACAATTTAATAAAGCATAGGATAAAACAACATAAATACAATTTAATAAAGCATAGGACAAAACAACATAAATACAATTTAGTAAAGCATAGGTCAAAACAACATAAATACAATTTAATAAAGCATAGGCTAAAACAACATAAATACAATTTAATAAAGCATAGGATAAAAGAACATAAATACAAATTAATAAAGCATAGGCTAAAACAACATAAATACAATTTAATAAAGCATATGTTAAAACAACATATATACAATTTAATAAAGCACAGGATAAAACAACATAAATACAATTTAATAAAGCATAGGATAAAACAACATAAATACAATTTAATAAAGCATAGGATAAAACAACATAAATACAATTTAATAAAGCATAGGATAAAACAACATAAATACAATTTATAAAGCATAGGATAAAACAACATAAATAAAATTTAATAAAGCATAGGATAAAACAACATAAATACAATTTAATAAAGCATAGGATAAAACAACATAAATACAATTTAATAAAGCATAGGATAAAACAACATAAATACAATTTAATAAAGCATAGGATAAAACAACATAAATACAATTTAATAAAGCATAGGACAAAACAACATAAATACAATTTAGTAAAGCATAGGTCAAAACAACATAAATACAATTTAATAAAGCATAGGCTAAAACAACATAAATACAATTTAATAAAGCATAGGATAAAACAACATAAATACAAATTAATAAAGCATAGGATAAAACAACATAAATAAAATTTAATAAAGCATAGGATAAAACAACATAAATACAATTTAATAAAGCATAGGATAAAACAACATAAATACAATTTAATAAAGCATAGGATAAAACAACATAAATACAATTTAATAAAGCATAGGATAAAACAACATAAATACAATTTAATAAAGCATAGGATAAAACAACATAAATACAATTTAATAAAGCATAGGATAAAACAACATAAATACAATTTAATAAAGCATAGGATAAAACAACATAAATACAATTTAATAAAGCATAGGCTAAAACAACATAAATACAATTTAATAAAGCATAGGATAAAACAACATAAATACAAATTAATAAAGCATAGGATAAAACAACATAAATAAAATTTAATAAAGCATAGGATAAAACAACATAAATACAATTTAATAAAGCATAGGATAAAACAACATAAATACAATTTAATAAAGCATAGGATAAAACAACATAAATACATTTTAATAAAGCATAGGTTAAAAAAACACAAATTCAATTTAATAAAGCATAGGACAAAACAACATAAATACAATTTAATAAAGCATAGGTTAAAACAATATAAATACAATTTAATAAAGCATAGGATAAAACCAAAGAAATGCAATTTAATAAAGCATAGGATAAAACCACATGAATACAATTTAATAAAGCATAGGACAAAACAACATAAATACAATTTAATAAAGCATAGGATAAAACAACATAAATACAATTTAATAAAGCATAGGATAAACAACATAAATACAATTTAATAAAGCATAGGACAAAACAACATAAATACAATTTAATAATGCATATGTTTAAACAACAAAAATACAATTTAATAAAGCATAAGATAAAACAACATGAATACAATTTAGTAAAGCATAAGATAAAACAACATGAATACCATTAAATAAAGCGTAGGTTAAAACAACATAAATACAAGTTAATAAAGCATAGGATAAAACAACATAAATACAATTTAATAAAGCATAGGATAAAACAACATAAATACAATTTAATAAAGCTTAGGATAAAACAACATCAATACAGTTTAATAAAGCATAGGATAAAACAACATAAATACAATTTAATAAAGCATAGGACAAAACAACATAAATACAGTTTAATGAAGCATAGGATAAAACAACATAAATAATATGTAATAAAGCATAGGATAAAACAACATCAATACAATTTAATAAAGCATAGGATAAAACAACATAAATACAATTTAATAAAGCATAGGTTAAAACAACATAAATACAATTTAATAAAGCATAGGATAAAACAACATAAATACAATTTAATAAAGCATAGGTTAAAATAACATGAATACAATTTAATAAAGCATAGGATAAAATAACATAAATACAATTTAATAAAGCATAGGATAAAACAACATATATACAATTTAATAAAGCATAGGATAAAACAACATAAATATAATTTAATAAAGCATAGGACAAAACAACATAAATACAATTTAATAAAGCATAGGATAAAACAACATAAATACAATTTAATAAAGCATAGGATAAACAACATAAATACAATTTAATAAAGCATAGGACAAAACAACATAAATACAATTTAATAAAGCATATGTTAAAACAACATAAATACAATTTAATAAAGCATAAGATAAAACAACATGAATACAATTTAGTAAAGCATAAGATAAAACAACATGAATACCATGTAATAAAGCGGAGGTTAAAACAACATAAATACAAGTTAATAAAGCATAGGATAAAACAACATAAATACAATTTAATAAAGCATAGGATAAAACAACATAAATACAATTTAATAAAGTTTAGGATAAAACAACATAAATACAATTTAATAAAGCATAGGACAAAACAACATAAATACAATTTAATAAAGCATAGGATGAAACAACATAAATTCAATTTAATAAAGCATAGGATAAAACAACATAAATACAATTTAATAAAGCATACGATAAAACAACATATATACAATTTAGTAAAGCATAGGTTAAAACAACATAAATACAATTTAATAAAGCATAGGCTAAAACAACATAAATACAATTTAATAAAGCATATGTTAAAGCAACATATATACAATTTAATAAAGCATAGGATAAAACAACATAAATACAATTTAATAAAGCATAGGATAAAACAACATAAATAAAATTTAATAAAGCATAGGATAAAACAACATAAATACAATTTAATAAAGCATAGGATAAAACAACATAAATACAATTTAATAAAGCATAGGATAAAACAACATAAATACATTTTAATAAAGCATAGGTTAAAACAACATAAATACAATTTAATAAAGCATAGGATAAAACAACATAAATACAATTTAATAAAGCTTAGGATAAAACAACATAAATAAAGTTTAATGAATCATAGGATAAAACAACATAAATACAATTTAATAAAGCATAGGACAAAACAACATAAATACAATTTATTAAAGCATAGGATGAAACAACATAAATACTATGTAATAAAGCATAGGATAAAACAACATCAATACAATTTAATAAAGCATAGGATAAAACAACATAAATACAATTTAATAAAGCATACGATAAAACAACATAAATACAATTTAGTAAAGCATAGGTTAAAACAACATAAATACAATTTAATAAAGCATAGGCTAAAACAACATAAATACAATTTAATAAAGCATATGTTAAAACAACATATATACAATTTAATAAAGCACAGGATAAAACAACATAAATACAATTTAATAAAGCATAGGATAAAACAACATAAATACAATTTAATAAAGCATAGGATAAAACAACATAAATACAATTTAATAAAGCATAGGATAAAACAACATAAATACAATTTATAAAGCATAGGATAAAACAACATAAATAAAATTTAATAAAGCATAGGATAAAACAACATAAATACAATTTAATAAAGCATAGGATAAAACAACATAAATACAATTTAATAAAGCATAGGATAAAACAACATAAATACAATTTAATAAAGCATAGGATAAAACAACATAAATACAATTTAATAAAGCATAGGACAAAACAACATAAATACAATTTAGTAAAGCATAGGTCAAAACAACATAAATACAATTTAGTAAAGCATAGGTCAAAACAACATAAATACAATTTAATAAAGCATAGGCTAAAACAACATAAATACAATTTAATAAAGCATAGGATAAAACAACATAAATACAAATTAATAAAGCATAGGATAAAACAACATAAATAAAATTTAATAAAGCATAGGATAAAACAACATAAATACAATTTAATAAAGCATAGGATAAAACAACATAAATACAATTTAATAAAGCATAGGATAAAACAACATAAATACAATTTAATAAAGCATAGGATAAAACAACATAAATACAATTTAATAAAGCATAGGACAAAACAACATAAATACAATTTAGTAAAGCATAGGTCAAAACAACATAAATACAATTTAATAAAGCATAGGCTAAAACAACATAAATACAATTTAATAAAGCATAGGATAAAACAACATAAATACAAATTAATAAAGCATAGGATAAAACAACATAAATAAAATTTAATAAAGCATAGGATAAAACAACATAAATACAATTTAATAAAGCATAGGATAAAACAACATAAATACAATTTAATAAAGCATAGGATAAAACAACATAAATACATTTTAATAAAGCATAGGTTAAAAAAACACAAATTCAATTTAATAAAGCATAGGACAAAACAACATAAATACAATTTAATAAAGCATAGGTTAAAACAATATAAATACAATTTAATAAAGCATAGGATAAAACCAAAGAAATGCAATTTAATAAAGCATAGGATAAAACCACATGAATACAATTTAATAAAGCATAGGACAAAACAACATAAATACAATTTAATAAAGCATAGGATAAAACAACATAAATACAATTTAATAAAGCATAGGATAAACAACATAAATACAATTTAATAAAGCATAGGACAAAACAACATAAATACAATTTAATAATGCATATGTTTAAACAACAAAAATACAATTTAATAAAGCATAAGATAAAACAACATGAATACAATTTAGTAAAGCATAAGATAAAACAACATGAATACCATTAAATAAAGCGTAGGTTAAAACAACATAAATACAAGTTAATAAAGCATAGGATAAAACAACATAAATACAATTTAATAAAGCATAGGATAAACAACATAAATACAATTTAATAAAGCATAGGACAAAACAACATAAATACAATTTAATAATGCATATGTTTAAACAACAAAAATACAATTTAATAAAGCATAAGATAAAACAACATGAATACAATTTAGTAAAGCATAAGATAAAACAACATGAATACCATTAAATAAAGCGTAGGTTAAAACAACATAAATACAAGTTAATAAAGCATAGGATAAAACAACATAAATACAATTTAATAAAGCATAGGATAAAACAACATAAATACAATTTAATAAAGCTTAGGATAAAACAACATCAATACAGTTTAATAAAGCATAGGATAAAACAACATAAATACAATTTAATAAAGCATAGGACAAAACAACATAAATACAGTTTAATGAAGCATAGGATAAAACAACATAAATAATATGTAATAAAGCATAGGATAAAACAACATCAATACAATTTAATAAAGCATAGGATAAAACAACATAAATACAATTTAATAAAGCATAGGTTAAAACAACATAAATACAATTTAATAAAGCATAGGATAAAACAACATAAATACAATTTAATAAAGCATAGGTTAAAATAACATGAATACAATTTAATAAAGCATAGGATAAAATAACATAAATACAATTTAATAAAGCATAGGATAAAACAACATATATACAATTTAATAAAGCATAGGATAAAACAACATAAATACAATTTAATAAAGCATAGGATAAAACAACATAAATAAAATTTAATAAAGCATAGGTTAAAACAACATAATTACAATTTAATAAAGCATAGGTTAAAACAACATAAATACAATTTAATAAAGCATAGGATAAAACAACATAAATACAATTTAATAAAGCATAGGATAAAACAACATAAATAAAATTTAATAAAGCTTAGGATAAAACAACATAAATACAATTTAATAAAGCATAGGTTAAAACAACATAAATACAATTTAATAAAGCATAGGATAAAACAACATAAATACAATTTATTAAAGCATAGGATAAAACAACATAAATACAATTTAATAAAGCATAGGATAAAACAACATAAATACAATTTAATAAAGCATAGGTTAAAACAACATAAATACAATTTAATAAAGCATAGGCTAAAACAATATAAATACAATTTAATAAAGCATATGACAAAACAACATAAATACAATTTAATAAAGCATAGGTTAAAACAACATAAATACAATTTAATAAAGCATAGGATAAAACAACATAAATACAATTTAAGAAAGCATAGGATAAAACAACATAAATACAATTTAATAAAGAATAGGATAAAACAACATAAATACAATTTTATAAAGCATAGGATAAAAAAACATAAATACAATTTAATAAAGCAGAGAATAAAACAACATAAATACTATTTAATAATGCATAGGATAAAACCACATATATACAATTTAATAAAGCACAGGATAAAATAACATAAATACAATTTAATAAAGCATAGGCTAAAGCAACATAAAAACAATTTAATACAGCATAGGATAAAATAACATACATACAATTTAATAAAGCATATGTTAAAACAACATATATACAATTTAATAAAGCACAGGATAAAACAACATAAATACAATTTAATAAAGCATAGGATAAAACAACATAAATACAATTTAATAAAGCATAGGATAAAACAACATAAATACAATTTAATAAAGCATAGGATAAAACAACATAAATACAATTTATAAAGCATAGGATAAAACAACATAAATAAAATTTAATAAAGCATAGGATAAAACAACATAAATACAATTTAATAAAGCATAGGATAAAACAACATAAATACAATTTAATAAAGCATAGGATAAAACAACATAAATACAATTTAATAAAGCATAGGATAAAACAACATAAATACAATTTAATAAAGCATAGGACAAAACAACATAAATACAATTTAGTAAAGCATAGGTCAAAACAACATAAATACAATTTAATAAAGCATAGGCTAAAACAACATAAATACAATTTAATAAAGCATAGGATAAAACAACATAAATACAAATTAATAAAGCATAGGATAAAACAACATAAATAAAATTTAATAAAGCATAGGATAAAACAACATAAATACAATTTAATAAAGCATAGGATAAAACAACATAAATACAATTTAATAAAGCATAGGATAAAACAACATAAATACAATTTAATAAAGCATAGGATAAAACAACATAAATACAATTTAATAAAGCATAGGACAAAACAACATAAATACAATTTAGTAAAGCATAGGTCAAAACAACATAAATACAATTTAATAAAGCATAGGCTAAAACAACATAAATACAATTTATTAAAGCATAGGATAAAACAACATAAATACAAATTAATAAAGCATAGGATAAAACAACATAAATAAAATTTAATAAAGCATAGGATAAAACAACATAAATACAATTTAATAAAGCATAGGATAAAACAACATAAATACAATTTAATAAAGCATAGGATAAAACAACATAAATACATTTTAATAAAGCATAGGTTAAAAAAACATAAATTCAATTTAATAAAGCATAGGACAAAACAACATAAATACAATTTAATAAAGCATAGGTTAAAACAATATAAATACAATTTAATAAAGCATAGGATAAAACCAAAGAAATGCAATTTAATAAAGCATAGGATAAAACCACATGAATACAATTTAATAAAGCATAGGACAAAACAACATAAATACAATTTAATAAAGCATAGGATAAAACAACATAAATAATATGTAATAAAGCATAGGATAAAACAACATCAATACAATTTAATAAAGCATAGGATAAAACAACATAAATACAATTTAATAAAGCATAGGTTAAAACAACATAAATACAATTTAATAAAGCATAGGATAAAACAACATAAATACAATTTAATAAAGCATAGGTTAAAATAACATGAATACAATTTAATAAAGCATAGGATAAAATAACATAAATACAATTTAATAAAGCATAGGATAAAACAACATATATACAATTTAATAAAGCATAGGATAAAACAACATAAATACAATTTAATAAAGCATAGGATAAAACAACATAAATAAAATTTAATAAAGCATAGGTTAAAACAACATAATTACAATTTAATAAAGCATAGGTTAAAACAACATAAATACAATTTAATAAAGCATAGGATAAAACAACATAAATACAATTTAATAAAGCATAGGATAAAACAACATAAATAAAATTTAATAAAGCTTAGGATAAAACAACATAAATACAATTTAATAAAGCATAGGTTAAAACAACATAAATACAATTTAATAAAGCATAGGATAAAACAACATAAATACAATTTATTAAAGCATAGGATAAAACAACATAAATACAATTTAATAAAGCATAGGATAAAACAACATAAATACAATTTAATAAAGCATAGGTTAAAACAACATAAATACAATTTAATAAAGCATAGGCTAAAACAATATAAATACAATTTAATAAAGCATATGACAAAACAACATAAATACAATTTAATAAAGCATAGGTTAAAACAACATAAATACAATTTAATAAAGCATAGGATAAAACAACATAAATACAATTTAAGAAAGCATAGGATAAAACAACATAAATACAATTTAATAAAGAATAGGATAAAACAACATAAATACAATTTTATAAAGCATAGGATAAAAAAACATAAATACAATTTAATAAAGCAGAGAATAAAACAACATAAATACTATTTAATAATGCATAGGATAAAACCACATATATACAATTTAATAAAGCACAGGATAAAATAACATAAATACAATTTAATAAAGCATAGGCTAAAGCAACATAAAAACAATTTAATACAGCATAGGATAAAATAACATACATACAATTTAATAAAGCATATGTTAAAACAACATATATACAATTTAATAAAGCACAGGATAAAACAACATAAATACAATTTAATAAAGCATAGGATAAAACAACATAAATACAATTTAATAAAGCATAGGATAAAACAACATAAATACAATTTAATAAAGCATAGGATAAAACAACATAAATACAATTTATAAAGCATAGGATAAAACAACATAAATAAAATTTAATAAAGCATAGGATAAAACAACATAAATACAATTTAATAAAGCATAGGATAAAACAACATAAATACAATTTAATAAAGCATAGGATAAAACAACATAAATACAATTTAATAAAGCATAGGATAAAACAACATAAATACAATTTAATAAAGCATAGGACAAAACAACATAAATACAATTTAGTAAAGCATAGGTCAAAACAACATAAATACAATTTAATAAAGCATAGGCTAAAACAACATAAATACAATTTAATAAAGCATAGGATAAAACAACATAAATACAAATTAATAAAGCATAGGATAAAACAACATAAATAAAATTTAATAAAGCATAGGATAAAACAACATAAATACAATTTAATAAAGCATAGGATAAAACAACATAAATACAATTTAATAAAGCATAGGATAAAACAACATAAATACAATTTAATAAAGCATAGGATAAAACAACATAAATACAATTTAATAAAGCATAGGACAAAACAACATAAATACAATTTAGTAAAGCATAGGTCAAAACAACATAAATACAATTTAATAAAGCATAGGCTAAAACAACATAAATACAATTTATTAAAGCATAGGATAAAACAACATAAATACAAATTAATAAAGCATAGGATAAAACAACATAAATAAAATTTAATAAAGCATAGGATAAAACAACATAAATACAATTTAATAAAGCATAGGATAAAACAACATAAATACAATTTAATAAAGCATAGGATAAAACAACATAAATACATTTTATTAAAGCATAGGTTAAAAAAACATAAATTCAATTTAATAAAGCATAGGACAAAACAACATAAATACAATTTAATAAAGCATAGGTTAAAACAATATAAATACAATTTAATAAAGCATAGGATAAAACCAAAGAAATGCAATTTAATAAAGCATAGGATAAAACCACATGAATACAATTTAATAAAGCATAGGACAAAACAACATAAATACAATTTAATAAAGCATAGGATAAAACAACATAAATACAATTTAATAAAGCATAGGATAAACAACATAAATACAATTTAATAAAGCATAGGACAAAACAACATAAATACAATTTAATAATGCATATGTTTAAACAACAAAAATACAATTTAATAAAGCATAAGATAAAACAACATGAATACAATTTAGTAAAGCATAAGATAAAACAACATGAATACCATTAAATAAAGCGTAGGTTAAAACAACATAAATACAAGTTAATAAAGCATAGGATAAAACAACATAAATACAATTTAATAAAGCATAGGATAAAACAACATAAATACAATTTAATAAAGCTTAGGATAAAACAACATCAATACAGTTTAATAAAGCATAGGATAAAACAACATAAATACAATTTAATAAAGCATAGGACAAAACAACATAAATACAGTTTAATGAAGCATAGGATAAAACAACATAAATAATATGTAATAAAGCATAGGATAAAACAACATCAATACAATTTAATAAAGCATAGGATAAAACAACATAAATACAATTTAATAAAGCATAGGTTAAAACAACATAAATACAATTTAATAAAGCATAGGATAAAACAACATAAATACAATTTAATAAAGCATAGGTTAAAATAACATGAATACAATTTAATAAAGCATAGGATAAAATAACATAAATACAATTTAATAAAGCATAGGATAAAACAACATATATACAATTTAATAAAGCATAGGATAAAACAACATAAATTCAATTTAATAAAGCATAGGATAAAACAACATAAATACAATTTAGTAAAGCATAGGTCAAAACAACATAAATACAATTTAATAAAGCATATGTTTAAACAACATAAATACAATTTAATAAAGCATAAGATAAAACAACATGAATACAATTTAGTAAAGCATAAGATAAAACAACATGAATACCATTAAATAAAGCGTAGGTTAAAACAACATAAATACAAGTTAATAAAGCATAGGATAAAACAACATAAATACAATTTAATAAAGCATAGGATAAAACAACATAAATACAATTTAATAAAGCTTAGGATAAAACAACATAAATACAATTTAATAAAGCATAGGATAAAACAACATAAATACAATTTAATAAAGCATAGGATAAAACAACATAAATACAATTTAATAAAGCATAGGATAAAACAACATATATACAATTTAATAAAGCATAGGATAAAACAACATAAATACAATTTAATAAAGCATAGGATAAAACAACATAAATACAATTTAATAAAGCATAGGATAAAACAACATAAATACAATTTAATAAAGTTTAGGATAAAACAACATAAATACAATTTAATAAAGCATAGGATAAAACAACATAAATACAATTTAATAAAGCATAGGATAAAACAACATATATACAATTTAATAAAGCATAGGATAAAACAACATAAATACAATTTAATAAAGCATAGGATAAAACAACATAAATACAATTTAATAAAGCATAGGATGAAACAACATAAATTCAATTTAATAAAGCATAGGATAAAACAACATAAATACAATTTAATAAAGCATACGATAAAACAACATATATACAATTTAGTAAAGCATAGGTTAAAACAACATAAATACAATTTAATAAAGCATAGGCTAAAACAACATAAATACAATTTAATAAAGCATATGTTAAAGCAACATATATACAATTTAATAAAGCATAGGATAAAACAACATAAATTCAATTTAGTAAAGCATAGGTCAAAACAACATAAATACAATTTAATAAAGCATAGGATAAAACAACATAAATACAATTTAATAAAGCATAGGATAAAACAACATGAATACAATTTAATAAATCATAGGTTAAAACAACATAAATACAATTTAATAAAGCATAGTTTAAAACAACATAAATACAGTTTAATAAAAGCATAGGATAAATCAACATAAATACAATTTAATAAAGCATAGGATAAAACAACATAAATAAAATTTAATAAAGCATAGGATAAAACAACATAAATACAATTTAATAAAGCATAGGATAAAACAACATAAATACAATTTAATAAAGCATAGGATAAAACAACTTAAATACAATTTCATAAAGCATAAGATAAAACAACATGAATATAATTTTGTAAAGCATAAGATAAAACAACATGAATACAATTTAATAAAACATAGGTTAAAACAACATAAATACAATTTAATAAAGCATAGGATAAAACAACATAAATACAATTTAATAAAGCATAGGATAAAACAACATAAATACAATTTATAAAGCATAGGATAAAACAACATAAATACAATTTAATAAAGCATAGGATAAAACAACATTAATACAATTTAATAAAGCATAGGATAAAACAACATAAATACAATTTAATAAAGCATAGGGTTAAACAACATTAATACTATTTAATAAAGCATATGATTAAACCACATAAATACAATTTAATAAAGCATATGATAAAACCACATAAATATAATTTAATAAATCATAGGATAAAACAACATAAATACAATTTAATAAAGCATAGGATAAAACAACATAAATACAATTTAATAAAGCATAGGATAAAACAACATAAATAAAATTTAATAAAACATAGGATAAAACAACATAAATACAATTTAATAAAGCATAGGATAAAACAACATAAATACAATTTAATAAAGCATAGGATAAAACAACATAAATACATTTTAATAAAGCATAGGTTAAAACAACATAAATTCAATTTAATAAAGCATAGGACAAAACAACATAAATACAATTTAATAAAGCATAAGTTAAAACAAAATAAATACAATTTAATAAAGCATAGGATAAAACCACAGAAATACAATTTAATAAAGCATAGGATAAAACCACATAAATACAATTTAATAAAGCATAGGACAAAACAACATAAATACAATTTAATAAAGCATAGGATAAAACAACATAAATACAATTTAATAAAGCATAGGATAAACAACATAAATACAATTTAATAAAGCATAGGACAAAACAACATAAATACAATTTAATAAAGCATATGTTAAAACAACATAAATACAATTTAATAAAGCATAAGATAAAACAACATGAATACAATTTAGTAAAGCATAAGATAAAACAACATGAATACCATGTAATAAAGCGGAGGTTAAAACAACATAAATACAAGTTAATAAAGCATAGGATAAAACAACATAAATACAATTTAATAAAGCATAGGATAAAACAACATAAATACAATTTAATAAAGTTTAGGATAAAACAACATAAATACAATTTAATAAAGCATAGGACAAAACAACATAAATACAATTTAATAAAGCATAGGATGAAACAACATAAATTCAATTTAATAAAGCATAGGATAAAACAACATAAATACAATTTAATAAAGCATACGATAAAACAACATATATACAATTTAGTAAAGCATAGGTTAAAACAACATAAATACAATTTAATAAAGCATAGGCTAAAACAACATAAATACAATTTAATAAAGCATATGTTAAAGCAACATATATACAATTTAATAAAGCATAGGATAAAACAACATAAATACAATTTAATAAAGCATAGGATAAAACAACATAAAT
The DNA here is from genome assembly GCF_046119375.1 of Phyllobates terribilis. Lineage (NCBI taxonomy): Eukaryota > Metazoa > Chordata > Amphibia > Anura > Dendrobatidae > Phyllobates > Phyllobates terribilis. Next base: position 579,614 of record NW_027362780.1, read on the forward strand.
AAAATTTAATAAAGCATAGGATAAAACAACATAAATACAATTTAATAAAGCATAGGATAAAACAACATAAATACAATTTAATAAAGCATAGGATAAAACAACATAAATACATTTTAATAAAGCATAGGTTAAAACAACATAAATACAATTTAATAAAGCATAGGATAAAACAACATAAATACAATTTAATAAAGCTTAGGATAAAACAACATAAATAAAGTTTAATGAATCATAGGATAAAACAACATAAATACAATTTAATAAAGCATAGGACAAAACAACATAAATACAATTTATTAAAGCATAGGATGAAACAACATAAATACTATGTAATAAAGCATAGGATAAAACAACATCAATACAATTTAATAAAGCATAGGATAAAACAACATAAATACAATTTAATAAAGCATACGATAAAACAACATAAATACAATTTAGTAAAGCATAGGTTAAAACAACATAAATACAATTTAATAAAGCATAGGCTAAAACAACATAAATACAATTTAATAAAGCATATGTTAAAGCAACATATATACAATTTAATAAAGCATAGGATAAAACAACATAAATTCAATTTAATAAAGCATATGATAAAACAACATAAATACAATTTAGTAAAGCATAGGTCAAAACAACATAAATACAATTTAATAAAGCATAGGATAAAACAACATAAATACAATTTAATAAAGCATAGGATAAAAGAACATGAATACAACTTAATAAAGCATAGGTTAAAACAACATAAATACAATTTAATAAAGCATAGTTTAAAACAACATAAATAAAATTTAATAAAGCATAGGATAAAACAACATAAATACAATTTAATAAAGTTTAGGATAAAACAACATAAATCCAATTTAATAAAGCATAGGACAAAACAACATAAATACAATTTAATAAAGCATAGGATGAAACAACATAAATTCAATTTAATAAAGCATAGGATAAAACAACATAAATACAATTTAATAAAGCATAGGATAAAACAACATAAATACAATTTATTAAAGCATAGGATAAAACAACACATCCAGCTTCACATCCAGCTGGATGAATGTCTCAAGTGGGGTACCACAGGGCTCCGTCCTGGGACCTGTATTGTTCAACATCTTTATCAATGATTTAGATGAAGGAATTGAGGGTAAACTGATTAAATTTGCTGATGACACAAAGCTAGGAGGGATAGCTAATACTAGAGAAGAGAGAGAGAGGATTCAAAAAGACCTAAATAAACTGGAGCAGTGGGCAGCAACCAACAGAATGGTTTTTAACAGGGAAAAATGCAAAGTACTACATCTGGGCAATAAAAATGAAAAAAGCATATACAGAATGGGAGGAATAGAGCTAAGCAACAGTACATGTGAAAAAGACTTAGGTATACTAATAGATCATAGACTGAACATGAGTCAACAGTGTGATGCAGCAGCAAAAAAGGCAAATACAATTCTGGGATGTATTAACAGAAGCATACAGTCTAGATCACGTGAAGTCATTAACGGTCTTTACTCCTCTTTGGTCAGACCTCATCTGGAATACTGTGTACAGTTTTGGGCACCACATTTTAAAAAAGACATAGACAAACTGGAGCAAGTTCAGAGAAGAGCGACCAGAATGGTGACTGGTCTGCAAACCATGTCCTATGAGGAACGGTTGCAGGATTTGGGAATGTTTAGCTTGCAAAAAAGAAGACTGAGAGGAGACTTAATAGCTGTCTACAAATATGTCAAGGGCTGTCACATTGTAGAAGGATCATCTTTATTCTCATTTGCACAAGGAAAGACTAGAAGCAATGGGATGAAACTAAATGGGAGGAGACACAGATTAGATATTAGAAAAAACTTTTTGACAGTTAGGGTGATTAATGAGTGGAACAGGCTGCCACGAGAGGTGGTGAGTTCCCCTTCAATGGACGTCTTCAAACAGAGGCTGGACAGACATCTGTCTGAGATGATCTAGTGAATCCTGCTTTGAGCAGGGGGTTGGACCAGATGACCCAGGAGGTCCCTTCCAACTCTACCATTCTATGATTCTATGATTCTATGATTCTATGAACATAAATACAATTTAATAAAGCATAGGATAAAACAACATAAATACAATTTAATAAAGCATAGGTTAAAACAACATAATTACAATTTAATAAAGCATAGGTTAAAACAACATAAATACAATTTAATAAAGCATAGGATAAAACAACATAAATACAATTTAATAAAGCATATGTTAAAACAACATAAATACAATTTCATAAAGCATAAGATAAAACAACATGAATATAATTTTGTAAAGCATAAGATAAAACAACATGAATACAATTTAATAAAACATAGGTTAAAACAACATAAATACAATTTAATAAAGCATAGGATAAAACAACAAAAATACAATTTAATAAAGCATAGGATAAAACAACATAAATACAATTTATAAAGCATAGGATAAAACAACATAAATACAATTTAATAAAGCATAGGATAAAACAACATTAATACAATTTAATAAAGCATAGGATAAAACAACATAAATACAATTTAATAAAGCATAGGGTTAAACAACATTAATACTATTTAATAAAGCATATGATTAAACCACATAAATACTATTTAATAAAGCATATGATAAAACCACATAAATATAATTTAATAAAGCATAGGATAAAACCACAGAAATACAATTTAATAAAGCATAGGATAAAACCACATAAATACAATTTAATAAAGCATAGGACAAAACAACATAAATACAATTTAATAAAGCATAGGATAAAACAACATAAATACAATTTAATAAAGCATAGGATAAACAACATAAATACAATTTAATAAAGCATAGGACAAAACAACATAAATACAATTTAATAAAGCATATGTTAAAACAACATAAATACAATTTAATAAAGCATAAGATAAAACAACATGAATACAATTTAGTAAAGCATAAGATAAAACAACATGAATACCATGTAATAAAGCGGAGGTTAAAACAACATAAATACAAGTTAATAAAGCATAGGATAAAACAACATAAATACAATTTAATAAAGCATAGGATAAAACAACATAAATACAATTTAATAAAGTTTAGGATAAAACAACATAAATACAATTTAATAAAGCATAGGACAAAACAACATAAATACAATTTAATAAAGCATAGGATGAAACAACATAAATTCAATTTAATAAAGCATAGGATAAAACAACATAAATACAATTTAATAAAGCATACGATAAAACAACATATATACAATTTAGTAAAGCATAGGTTAAAACAACATAAATACAATTTAATAAAGCATAGGCTAAAACAACATAAATACAATTTAATAAAGCATATGTTAAAGCAACATATATACAATTTAATAAAGCATACGATAAAACAACATATATACAATTTAGTAAAGCATAGGTTAAAACAACATAAATACAATTTAATAAAGCATAGGCTAAAACAACATAAATACAATTTAATAAAGCATATGTTAAAGCAACATATATACAATTTAATAAAGTATAGGATAAAACAACATAAATTCAATTTAATAAAGCATAGGATAAAACAACATAAATACAATTTAGTAAAGCATAGGTCAAAACAACATAAATACAATTTAATAAAGCATAGGATAAAACAACATAAATAAAATTTAATAAAGCATAGGATAAAACAACATGAATACAATTTAATAAAGCATAGGTTAAAACAACATAAATACAATTTAATAAAGCATAGTTTAAAACAACATAAATACAGTTTAATAAAAGCATAGGATAAAACAACATAAATACAATTTAATAAAGCATAGGATAAAACAACATAAATACAATTTAATAAAGCATAGGATAAAACAACATAAATACATTTTAATAAAGCATAGGTTAAAACAACATAAATACAATTTAATAAAGCATAGGATAAAACAACATAAATACAATTTAATAAAGCTTAGGATAAAACAACATAAATACAGTTTAATGAAGCATAGGATAAAACAACATAAATACAATTTAATAAAGCATAGGACAAAACAACATAAATACAATTTATTAAAGCATAGGATGAAACAACATAAATACTATGTAATAAAGCATAGGATAAAACAACATCAATACAATTTAATAAAGCATAGGATAAAACAACATAAATACAATTTAATAAAGCATACGATAAAACAACATAAATACAATTTAGTAAAGCATAGGTTAAAACAACATAAATACAATTTAATAAAGCATAGGCTAAAACAACATAAATACTATTTAATAAAGCATATGTTAAAGCAACATATATACAATTTAATAAAGCATAGGATAAAACAACATAAATTCAATTTAATAAAGCATAGGATAAAACAACATAAATACAATTTAGTAAAGCATAGGTCAAAACAACATAAATACAATTTAATAAAGCATAGGATAAAACAACATAAATACAATTTAATAAAGCATAGGATAAAAGAACATGAATACAATTTAATAAAGCATAGGTTAAAACAACATAAATACAATTTAATAAAGCATAGTTTAAAACAACATAAATACAGTTTAATAAAAGCATAGGATAAAACAACATAAATACAATTTAATAAAGCATAGGATAAAACAACATAAATAAAATTTAATAAAGCATAGGATAAAACAACATAAATACAATTTAATAAAGCATAGGATAAAACAACATAAATACAATTTAGTAAAGCATAGGTTAAAACAACATAAATACAATTTAATAAAGCATAGGCTAAAACAACATAAATACTATTTAATAAAGCATATGTTAAAGCAACATATATACAATTTAATAAAGCATAGGATAAAACAACATAAATTCAATTTAATAAAGCATAGGATAAAACAACATAAATACAATTTAGTAAAGCATAGGTCAAAACAACATAAATACAATTTAATAAAGCATAGGATAAAACAACATAAATACAATTTAATAAAGCATAGGATAAAAGAACATGAATACAATTTAATAAAGCATAGGTTAAAACAACATAAATACAATTTAATAAAGCATAGTTTAAAACAACATAAATACAGTTTAATAAAAGCATAGGATAAAACAACATAAATACAATTTAATAAAGCATAGGATAAAACAACATAAATAAAATTTAATAAAGCATAGGATAAAACAACATAAATACAATTTAATAAAGCATAGGATAAAACAACATAAATACAATTTAATAAAGCATAGGATAAAACAACATAAATACAATTTAATAAAGCATAGGATAAAAAAACATAAATACATTTTAATAAAGCATATGTTAAAACAACATAAATTCAATTTAATAAAGCATAGGACAAAACAACATAAATACAATTTAATAAAGCATAGGTTAAAACAACATAAATACAATTTAATAAAGCATAGGATAAAACCAAAGAAATACAATTTAATAAAACATAGGATAAAATCACATAAATACAATTTAATAAAGCATAGGACAAAACAACATAAATACAATTTAATAAAGCATAGGATAAAACAACATAAATACAATTCAATAAAGCATAGGATAAACAACATAAATACAATTTAATAAAGCATAGGACAAAACAACATAAATACAATTTAATAAAGCATATGTTTAAACAACATAAATACAATTTAATAAAGCATAAGATAAAACAACATGAATAGAATTTAGTAAAGCATAAGATAAAACAACATGAATACCATTAAATAAAGCGTAGGTTAAAACAACATAAATACAAGTTAATAAAGCATAGGATAAAACAACATAAATACAATTTAATAAAGCATAGGATAAAACAACATAAATACAATTTAATAAAGCTTAGGATAAAACAACATAAATACAGTTTAATGAAGCATAGGATAAAACAACATAAATACAATTTAATAAAGCATAGGAGAAAACAACATAAATACAATTTAGTAAAGCATAGGTCAAAACAACATAAATACAATTTAATAAAGCATAGGCTAAAACAACATAAATACAATTTAATAAAGCATAGGATAAAACAACATAAATACAATTTAATAAAGCATAGGTTAAAACAACATAAATACAATTTAATAAAGCATAGGTTAAAACAACATAAATACAATTTAATAAAGCATAGGATAAAACAACATAAATACAATTTAATAAAGCATAGGATAAAACAACATAAATACAATTTAGTAAAGCATAGGTTAAAACAACATAAATACAATTTAATAAAGCATAGGCTAAAACAACATAAATACTATTTAATAAAGCATATGTTAAAGCAACATATATACAATTTAATAAAGCATAGGATAAAACAACATAAATTCAATTTAATAAAGCATAGGATAAAACAACATAAATACAATTTAGTAAAGCATAGGTCAAAACAACATAAATACAATTTAATAAAGCATAGGATAAAACAACATAAATACAATTTAATAAAGCATAGGATAAAAGAACATGAATACAATTTAATAAAGCATAGGTTAAAACAACATAAATACAATTTAATAAAGCATAGTTTAAAACAACATAAATACAGTTTAATAAAAGCATAGGATAAAACAACATAAATACAATTTAATAAAGCATAGGATAAAACAACATAAATAAAATTTAATAAAGCATAGGATAAAACAACATAAATACAATTTAATAAAGCATAGGATAAAACAACATAAATACAATTTAATAAAGCATAGGATAAAACAACATAAATACAATTTAATAAAGCATAGGATAAAAAAACATAAATACATTTTAATAAAGCATATGTTAAAACAACATAAATTCAATTTAATAAAGCATAGGACAAAACAACATAAATACAATTTAATAAAGCATAGGTTAAAACAACATAAATACAATTTAATAAAGCATAGGATAAAACCAAAGAAATACAATTTAATAAAACATAGGATAAAATCACATAAATACAATTTAATAAAGCATAGGACAAAACAACATAAATACAATTTAATAAAGCATAGGATAAAACAACATAAATACAATTCAATAAAGCATAGGATAAACAACATAAATACAATTTAATAAAGCATAGGACAAAACAAAATAAATACAATTTAATAAAGCATATGTTTAAACAACATAAATACAATTTAATAAAGCATAAGATAAAACAACATGAATAGAATTTAGTAAAGCATAAGATAAAACAACATGAATACCATTAAATAAAGCGTAGGTTAAAACAACATAAATACAAGTTAATAAAGCATAGGATAAAACAACATAAATACAATTTAATAAAGCATAGGATAAAACAACATAAATACAATTTAATAAAGCTTAGGATAAAACAACATAAATACAGTTTAATGAAGCATAGGATAAAACAACATAAATACAATTTAATAAAGCATAGGAGAAAACAACATAAATACAATTTAGTAAAGCATAGGTCAAAACAACATAAATACAATTTAATAAAGCATAGGCTAAAACAACATAAATACAATTTAATAAAGCATAGGATAAAACAACATAAATACAATTTAATAAAGCATAGGTTAAAACAACATAAATACAATTTAATAAAGCATAGGTTAAAACAACATAAATACAATTTAATAAATCATAGGATAAAACAACATAAATACAATTTAATAAAGCATAGGATAAAATAACATAAATACAATTTAATAAAGCATATGTTAAAACAACATAAATACAATTTCATAAAGCATAAGATAAAACAACATGAATATAATTTTGTAAAGCATAAGATAAAACAACATGAATACAATTTAATAAAACATAGGTTAAAACAACATAAATACAATTTAATAAAGCATAGGATAAAACAACAAAAATACAATTTAATAAAGCATAGGATAAAACAACATAAATACAATTTATAAAGCATAGGATAAAACAACATAAATACAATTTAATAAAGCATAGGATAAAACAACATTAATACAATTTAATAAAGCATAGGATAAAACAACATAAATACAATTTAATAAAGCATAGGGTTAAACAACATTAATACTATTTAATAAAGCATATGATTAAACCACATAAATACTATTTAATAAAGCATATGATAAAACCACATAAATATAATTTAATAAAGCATAGGATAAAACCACAGAAATACAATTTAATAAAGCATAGGATAAAACCACATAAATACAATTTAATAAAGCATAGGACAAAACAACATAAATACAATTTAATAAAGCATAGTATAAAACAACATAAATACAATTTAATAAAGCATAGGATAAACAACATAAATACAATTTAATAAAGCATAGGACAAAACAACATAAATACAATTTAATAAAGCATATGTTAAAACAACATAAATACAATTTAATAAAGCATAAGATAAAACAACATGAATACAATTTAGTAAAGCATAAGATAAAACAACATGAATACCATGTAATAAAGCGGAGGTTAAAACAACATAAATACAAGTTAATAAAGCATAGGATAAAACAACATAAATACAATTTAATAAAGCATAGGATAAAACAACATAAATACAATTTAATAAAGTTTTGGATAAAACAACATAAATACAATTTAATAAAGTATAGGACAAAACAACATAAATACAATTTAATAAAGCATAGGATGAAACAACATAAATTCAATTTAATAAAGCATAGGATAAAACAACATAAATACAATTTAATAAAGCATACGATAAAACAACATATATACAATTTAGTAAAGCATAGGTTAAAACAACATAAATACAATTTAATAAAGCATAGGCTAAAACAACATAAATACAATTTAATAAAGCATATGTTAAAGCAACATATATACAATTTAATAAAGCATAGGATAAAACAACATAAATTCAATTTAATAAAGCATAGGATAAAACAACATAAATACAATTTAGTAAAGCATAGGTCAAAACAACATAAATACAATTTAATAAAGCATAGGATAAAACAACATAAATAAAATTTAATAAAGCATAGGATAAAACAACATGAATACAATTTAATAAAGCATAGGTTAAAACAACATAAATACAATTTAATAAAGCATAGTTTAAAACAACATAAATACAGTTTAATAAAAGCATAGGATAAAACAACATAAATACAATTTAATAAAGCATAGGATAAAACAACATAAATACAATTTAATAAAGCATAGGATAAAACAACATAAATACATTTTAATAAAGCATAGGTTAAAACAACATAAATACAATTTAATAAAGCATAGGATAAAACAACATAAATACAATTTAATAAAGCTTAGGATAAAACAACATAAATACAGTTTAATGAAGCATAGGATAAAACAACATAAATACAATTTAATAAAGCATAGGACAAAACAACATAAATACAATTTATTAAAGCATAGGATGAAACAACATAAATACTATGTAATAAAGCATAGGATAAAACAACATCAATACAATTTAATAAAGCATAGGATAAAACAACATAAATACAATTTAATAAAGCATACGATAAAACAACATAAATACAATTTAGTAAAGCATAGGTTAAAACAACATAAATACAATTTAATAAAGCATAGGCTAAAACAACATAAATACTATTTAATAAAGCATATGTTAAAGCAACATATATACAATTTAATAAAGCATAGGATAAAACAACATAAATTCAATTTAATAAAGCATAGGATAAAACAACATAAATACAATTTAGTAAAGCATAGGTCAAAACAACATAAATACAATTTAATAAAGCATAGGATAAAACAACATAAATACAATTTAATAAAGCATAGGATAAAAGAACATGAATACAATTTAATAAAGCATAGGTTAAAACAACATAAATACAATTTAATAAAGCATAGTTTAAAACAACATAAATACAGTTTAATAAAAGCATAGGATAAAACAACATAAATACAATTTAATAAAGCATAGGATAAAACAACATAAATAAAATTTAATAAAGCATAGGATAAAACAACATAAATACAATTTAATAAAGCATAGGATAAAACAACATAAATACAATTTAATAATGCATAGGATAAAACAACATAAATACATTTTAATAAAGCATATGTTAAAACAACATAAATTCAATTTAATAAAGCATAGGACAAAACAACATAAATACAATTTAATAAAGCATAGGTTAAAACAACATAAATACAATTTAATAAAGCATAGGATAAAACCAAAGAAATACAATTTAATAAAACATAGGATAAAATCACATAAATACAATTTAATAAAGCATAGGACAAAACAACATAAATACAATTTAATAAAGCATAGGATAAAACAACATAAATACAATTCAATAAAGCATAGGATAAACAACATAAATACAATTTAATAAAGCATAGGACAAAACAACATAAATACAATTTAATAAAGCATATGTTTAAACAACATAAATACAATTTAATAAAGCATAAGATAAAACAACATGAATAGAATTTAGTAAAGCATAAGATAAAACAACATGAATACCATTAAATAAAGCGTAGGTTAAAACAACATAAATACAAGTTAATAAAGCATAGGATAAAACAACATAAATACAATTTAATAAAGCATAGGATAAAACAACATAAATACAATTTAATAAAGCTTAGGATAAAACAACATAAATACAGTTTAATGAAGCATAGGATAAAACAACATAAATACAATTTAATAAAGCATAGGACAAAACAACATAAATACAATTTAGTAAAGCATAGGTCAAAACAACATAAATACAATTTAATAAAGCATAGGCTAAAACAACATAAATACAATTTAATAAAGCATAGGATAAAACAACATAAATACAATTTAATAAAGCATAGGTTAAAACAACATAAATACAATTTAATAAAGCATAGGTTAAAACAACATAAATACAATTTAATAAATCATAGGATAAAACAACATAAATACAATTTAATAAAGCATAGGATAAAACCAAAGAAATACAATTTAATAAAACATAGGATAAAATCACATAAATACAATTTAATAAAGCATAGGACAAAACAACATAAATACAATTTAATAAAGCATAGGATAAAACAACATAAATACAATTCAATAAAGCATAGGATAAACAACATAAATATAATTTAATAAAGCATAGGACAAAACAACATAAATACAATTTAATAAAGCATATGTTTAAACAACATAAATACAATTTAATAAAGCATAAGATAAAACAACATGAATAGAATTTAGTAAAGCATAAGATAAAACAACATGAATACCATTAAATAAAGCGTAGGTTAAAACAACATAAATACAAGTTAATAAAGCATAGGATAAAACAACATAAATACAATTTAATAAAGCATAGGATAAAACAACATAAATACAATTTAATAAAGCTTAGGATAAAACAACATAAATACAGTTTAATGAAGCATAGGATAAAACAACATAAATACAATTTAATAAAGCATAGGAGAAAACAACATAAATACAATTTAGTAAAGCATAGGTCAAAACAACATAAATACAATTTAATAAAGCATAGGCTAAAACAACATAAATACAATTTAATAAAGCATAGGATAAAACAACATAAATACAATTTAATAAAGCATAGGTTAAAACAACATAAATACAATTTAATAAAGCATAGGTTAAAACAACATAAATACAATTTAATAAATCATAGGATAAAACAACATAAATACAATTTAATAATGCATAGGATAAAATAACATAAATACAATTTAATAAAGCATATGTTAAAACAACATAAATACAATTTCATAAAGCATAAGATAAAACAACATGAATATAATTTTGTAAAGCATAAGATAAAACAACATGAATACAATTTAATAAAACATAGGTTAAAACAACATAAATACAATTTAATAAAGCATAGGATAAAACAACAAAAATACAATTTAATAAAGCATAGGATAAAACAAAATAAATAAAATTTATAAAGCATAGGATAAAACAACATAAATACAATTTAATAAAGCATAGGATAAAACAACATTAATACAATTTAATAAAGCATAGGATAAAACAACATAAATACAATTTAATAAAGCATAGGGTTAAACAACATTAATACTATTTAATAAAGCATATGATTAAACCACATAAATACTATTTAATAAAGCATATGATAAAACCACATAAATATAATTTAATAAAGCATAGGATAAAACCACAGAAATACAATTTAATAAAGCATAGGATAAAACCACATAAATACAATTTAATAAAGCATAGGACAAAACAACATAAATACAATTTAATAAAGCATAGGATAAAACAACATAAATACAATTTAATAAAGCATAGGATAAACAACATAAATACAATTTAATAAAGCATAGGACAAAACAACATAAATACAATTTAATAAAGCATATGTTAAAACAACATAAATACAATTTAATAAAGCATAAGATAAAACAACATGAATACAATTTAGTAAAGCATAAGATAAAACAACATGAATACCATGTAATAAAGCGGAGGTTAAAACAACATAAATACAAGTTAATAAAGCATAGGATAAAACAACATAAATACAATTTAATAAAGCATAGGATAAAACAACATAAATACAATTTAATAAAGTTTAGGATAAAACAACATAAATACAATTTAATAAAGCATAGGACAAAACAACATAAATACAATTTAATAAAGCATAGGATGAAACAACATAAATTCAATTTAATAAAGCATAGGATAAAACAACATAAATACAATTTAATAAAGCATACGATAAAACAACATATATACAATTTAGTAAAGCATAGGTTAAAACAACATAAATACAATTTAATAAAGCATAGGCTAAAACAACATAAATACAATTTAATAAAGCATATGTTAAAGCAACATATATACAATTTAATAAAGCATAGGATAAAACAACATAAATTCAATTTAATAAAGCATAGGATAAAACAACATAAATACAATTTAGTAAAGCATAGGTCAAAACAACATAAATACAATTTAATAAAGCATAGGATAAAACAACATAAATAAAATTTAATAAAGCATAGGATAAAACAACATGAATACAATTTAATAAAGCATAGGTTAAAACAACATAAATACAATTTAATAAAGCATAGTTTAAAACAACATAAATACAGTTTAATAAAAGCATAGGATAAAACAACATAAATACAATTTAATAAAGCATAGGATAAAACAACATAAATACAATTTAATAAAGCATAGGATAAAACAACATAAATACATTTTAATAAAGCATAGGTTAAAACAACATAAATACAATTTAATAAAGCATAGGATAAAACAACATAAATACAATTTAATAAAGCTTAGGATAAAACAACATAAATACAGTTTAATGAAGCATAGGATAAAACAACATAAATACAATTTAATAAAGCATAGGACAAAACAACATAAATACAATTTATTAAAGCATAGGATGAAACAACATAAATACTATGTAATAAAGCATAGGATAAAACAACATCAATACAATTTAATAAAGCATAGGATAAAACAACATAAATACAATTTAATAAAGCATACGATAAAACAACATAAATACAATTTAGTAAAGCATAGGTTAAAACAACATAAATACAATTTAATAAAGCATAGGCTAAAACAACATAAATACTATTTAATAAAGCATATGTTAAAGCAACATATATACAATTTAATAAAGCATAGGATAAAACAACATAAATTCAATTTAATAAAGCATAGGATAAAACAACATAAATACAATTTAGTAAAGCATAGGTCAAAACAACATAAATACAATTTAATAAAGCATAGGATAAAACAACATAAATACAATTTAATAAAGCATAGGATAAAAGAACATGAATACAATTTAATAAAGCATAGGTTAAAACAACATAAATACAATTTAATAAAGCATAGTTTAAAACAACATAAATACAGTTTAATAAAAGCATAGGATAAAACAACATAAATACAATTTAATAAAGCATAGGATAAAACAACATAAATAAAATTTAATAAAGCATAGGATAAAACAACATAAATACAATTTAATAAAGCATAGGATAAAACAACATAAATACAATTTAATAAAGCATAGGATAAAACAACATAAATACATTTTAATAAAGCATATGTTAAAACAACATAAATTCAATTTAATAAAGCATAGGACAAAACAACATAAATACAATTTAATAAAGCATAGGTTAAAACAACATAAATACAATTTAATAAAGCATAGGATAAAACCAAAGAAATACAATTTAATAAAACATAGGATAAAATCACATAAATACAATTTAATAAAGCATAGGACAAAACAACATAAATACAATTTAATAAAGCATAGGATAAAACAACATAAATACAATTCAATAAAGCATAGGATAAACAACATAAATACAATTTAATAAAGCATAGTACAAAACAACATAAATACAATTTAATAAAGCATATGTTTAAACAACATAAATACAATTTAATAAAGCATAAGATAAAACAACATGAATAGAATTTAGTAAAGCATAAGATAAAACAACATGAATACCATTAAATAAAGCGTAGGTTAAAACAACATAAATACAAGTTAATAAAGCATAGGATAAAACAACATAAATACAATTTAATAAAGCATAGGATAAAACAACATAAATACAATTTAATAAAGCTTAGGATAAAACAACATAAATACAGTTTAATGAAGCATAGGATAAAACAACATAAATACAATTTAATAAAGCATAGGACAAAACAACATAAATACAATTTAGTAAAGCATAGGTCAAAACAACATAAATACAATTTAATAAAGCATAGGCTAAAACAACATAAATACAATTTAATAAAGCATAGGATAAAACAACATAAATACAATTTAATAAAGCATAGGTTAAAACAACATAAATACAATTTAATAAAGCATAGGTTAAAACAACATAAATACAATTTAATAAATCATAGGATAAAACAACATAAATACAATTTAATAATGCATAGGATAAAATAACATAAATACAATTTAATAAAGCATATGTTAAAACAACATAAATACAATTTCATAAAGCATAAGATAAAACAACATGAATATAATTTTGTAAAGCATAAGATAAAACAACATGAATACAATTTAATAAAACATAGGTTAAAACAACATAAATACAATTTAATAAAGCATAGGATAAAACAACAAAAATACAATTTAATAAAGCATAGGATAAAACAAAATAAATAAAATTTATAAAGCATAGGATAAAACAACATAAATACAATTTAATAAAGCATAGGATAAAACAACATTAATACAATTTAATAAAGCATAGGATAAAACAACATAAATACAATTTAATAAAGCATAGGGTTAAACAACATTAATACTATTTAATAAAGCATATGATTAAACCACATAAATACTATTTAATAAAGCATATGATAAAACCACATAAATATAATTTAATAAAGCATAGGATAAAACCACAGAAATACAATTTAATAAAGCATAGGATAAAACCACATAAATACAATTTAATAAAGCATAGGACAAAACAACATAAATACAATTTAATAAAGCATAGGATAAAACAACATAAATACAATTTAATAAAGCATAGGATAAACAACATAAATACAATTTAATAAAGCATAGGACAAAACAACATAAATACAATTTAATAAAGCATATGTTAAAACAACATAAATACAATTTAATAAAGCATAAGATAAAACAACATGAATACAATTTAGTAAAGCATAAGATAAAACAACATGAATACCATGTAATAAAGCGGAGGTTAAAACAACATAAATACAAGTTAATAAAGCATAGGATAAAACAACATAAATACAATTTAATAAAGCATAGGATAAAACAACATAAATACAATTTAATAAAGTTTAGGATAAAACAACATAAATACAATTTAATAAAGCATAGGACAAAACAACATAAATACAATTTAATAAAGCATAGGATGAAACAACATAAATTCAATTTAATAAAGCATAGGATAAAACAACATAAATACAATTTAATAAAGCATACGATAAAACAACATATATACAATTTAGTAAAGCATAGGTTAAAACAACATAAATACAATTTAATAAAGCATAGGCTAAAACAACATAAATACAATTTAATAAAGCATATGTTAAAGCAACATATATACAATTTAATAAAGCATAGGATAAAACAACATAAATTCAATTTAATAAAGCATAGGATAAAACAACATAAATACAATTTAGTAAAGCATAGGTCAAAACAACATAAATACAATTTAATAAAGCATAGGATAAAACAACATAAATAAAATTTAATAAAGCATAGGATAAAACAACATGAATACAATTTAATAAAGCATAGGTTAAAACAACATAAATACAATTTAATAAAGCATAGTTTAAAACAACATAAATACAGTTTAATAAAAGCATAGGATAAAACAACATAAATACAATTTAATAAAGCATAGGATAAAACAACATAAATACAATTTAATAAAGCATAGGATAAAACAACATAAATACATTTTAATAAAGCATAGGTTAAAACAACATAAATACAATTTAATAAAGCATAGGATAAAACAACATAAATACAATTTAATAAAGCTTAGGATAAAACAACATAAATACAGTTTAATGAAGCATAGGATAAAACAACATAAATACAATTTAATAAAGCATAGGACAAAACAACATAAATACAATTTATTAAAGCATAGGATGAAACAACATAAATACTATGTAATAAAGCATAGGATAAAACAACATCAATACAATTTAATAAAGCATAGGATAAAACAACATAAATACAATTTAATAAAGCATACGATAAAACAACATAAATACAATTTAGTAAAGCATAGGTTAAAACAACATAAATACAATTTAATAAAGCATAGGCTAAAACAACATAAATACTATTTAATAAAGCATATGTTAAAGCAACATATATACAATTTAATAAAGCATAGGATAAAACAACATAAATTCAATTTAATAAAGCATAGGATAAAACAACATAAATACAATTTAGTAAAGCATAGGTCAAAACAACATAAATACAATTTAATAAAGCATAGGATAAAACAACATAAATACAATTTAATAAAGCATAGGATAAAAGAACATGAATACAATTTAATAAAGCATAGGTTAAAACAACATAAATACAATTTAATAAAGCATAGTTTAAAACAACATAAATACAGTTTAATAAAAGCATAGGATAAAACAACATAAATACAATTTAATAAAGCATAGGATAAAACAACATAAATAAAATTTAATAAAGCATAGGATAAAACAACATAAATACAATTTAATAAAGCATAGGATAAAACAACATAAATACAATTTAATAAAGCATAGGATAAAACAACATAAATACATTTTAATAAAGCATATGTTAAAACAACATAAATTCAATTTAATAAAGCATAGGACAAAACAACATAAATACAATTTAATAAAGCATAGGTTAAAACAACATAAATACAATTTAATAAAGCATAGGATAAAACCAAAGAAATACAATTTAATAAAACATAGGATAAAATCACATAAATACAATTTAATAAAGCATAGGACAAAACAACATAAATACAATTTAATAAAGCATAGGATAAAACAACATAAATACAATTCAATAAAGCATAGGATAAACAACATAAATACAATTTAATAAAGCATAGTACAAAACAACATAAATACAATTTAATAAAGCATATGTTTAAACAACATAAATACAATTTAATAAAGCATAAGATAAAACAACATGAATAGAATTTAGTAAAGCATAAGATAAAACAACATGAATACCATTAAATAAAGCGTAGGTTAAAACAACATAAATACAAGTTAATAAAGCATAGGATAAAACAACATAAATACAATTTAATAAAGCATAGGATAAAACAACATAAATACAATTTAATAAAGCTTAGGATAAAACAACATAAATACAGTTTAATGAAGCATAGGATAAAACAACATAAATACAATTTAATAAAGCATAGGACAAAACAACATAAATACAATTTAGTAAAGCATAGGTCAAAACAACATAAATACAATTTAATAAAGCATAGGCTAAAACAACATAAATACAATTTAATAAAGCATAGGATAAAACAACATAAATACAATTTAATAAAGCATAGGTTAAAACAACATAAATACAATTTAATAAAGCATAGGTTAAAACAACATAAATACAATTTAATAAATCATAGGATAAAACAACATAAATACAATTTAATAAAGCATAGGATAAAATAACATAAATACAATTTAATAAAGCATATGTTAAAACAACATAAATACAATTTCATAAAGCATAAGATAAAACAACATGAATATAATTTTGTAAAGCATAAGATAAAACAACATGAATACAATTTAATAAAACATAGGTTAAAACAACATAAATACAATTTAATAAAGCATAGGATAAAACAACAAAAATACAATTTAATAAAGCATAGGATAAAACAACATAAATACAATTTATAAAGCATAGGATAAAACAACATAAATACAATTTAATAAAGCATAGGATAAAACAACATTAATACAATTTAATAAAGCATAGGATAAAACAACATAAATACAATTTAATAAAGCATAGGGTTAAACAACATTAATACTATTTAATAAAGCATATGATTAAACCACATAAATACTATTTAATAAAGCATATGATAAAACCACATAAATATAATTTAATAAAGCATAGGATAAAACCACAGAAATACAATTTAATAAAGCATAGGATAAAACCACATAAATACAATTTAATAAAGCATAGGACAAAACAACATAAATACAATTTAATAAAGCATAGGATAAAACAACATAAATACAATTTAATAAAGCATAGGATAAACAACATAAATACAATTTAATAAAGCATAGGACAAAACAACATAAATACAATTTAATAAAGCATATGTTAAAACAACATAAATACAATTTAATAAAGCATAAGATAAAACAACATGAATACAATTTAGTAAAGCATAAGATAAAACAACATGAATACCATGTAATAAAGCGGAGGTTAAAACAACATAAATACAAGTTAATAAAGCATAGGATAAAACAACATAAATACAATTTAATAAAGCATAGGATAAAACAACATAAATACAATTTAATAAAGTTTAGGATAAAACAACATAAATACAATTTAATAAAGCATAGGACAAAACAACATAAATACAATTTAATAAAGCATAGGATGAAACAACATAAATTCAATTTAATAAAGCATAGGATAAAACAACATAAATACAATTTAATAAAGCATACGATAAAACAACATATATACAATTTAGTAAAGCATAGGTTAAAACAACATAAATACAATTTAATAAAGCATAGGCTAAAACAACATAAATACAATTTAATAAAGCATATGTTAAAGCAACATATATACAATTTAATAAAGCATAGGATAAAACAACATAAATTCAATTTAATAAAGCATAGGATAAAACAACATAAATACAATTTAGTAAAGCATAGGTCAAAACAACATAAATACAATTTAATAAAGCATAGGATAAAACAACATAAATAAAATTTAATAAAGCATAGGATAAAACAACATGAATACAAGTTAATAAAGCATAGGTTAAAACAACATAAATACAATTTAATAAAGCATAGTTTAAAACAACATAAATACAGTTTAATAAAAGCATAGGATAAAACAACATAAATACAATTTAATAAAGCATAGGATAAAACAACATAAATACAATTTAATAAAGCATAGGATAAAACAACATAAATACATTTTAATAAAGCATAGGTTAAAACAACATAAATACAATTTAATAAAGCATAGGATAAAAGAACATAAATACAATTTAATAAAGCTTAGGATAAAACAACATAAATACAGTTTAATGAAGCATAGGATAAAACAACATAAATACAATTTAATAAAGCATAGGACAAAACAACATAAATACAATTTATTAAAGCATAGGATGAAACAACATAAATACTATGTAATAAAGCATAGGATAAAACAACATCAATACAATTTAATAAAGCATAGGATAAAACAACATAAATACAATTTAATAAAGCATAGGATAAAACAACATCAATACAATTTAATAAAGCATAGGATAAAACAACATATATACAATTTAATAAAGCATAGGATAAAACAACATAAATACAATTTAATAAAGCATAGGATAAAACAACATAAATAAAATTTAATAAAGCATAGGATAAAACAACATAAATACAATTTAATAAAGCATAGGATAAAACAACATAAATACAATTTAATAAAGCATAGGATAAAACAACATAAATACAATTTATTAAAGCATAGGATAAAACAACATAAATACAATTTAATAAAGCATAGGATAAAACAACATAAATACAATTTAATAAAGCATAGGTTAAAACAACATAATTACAATTTAATAAAGCATAGGTTAAAACAACATAAATACAATTTAATAAAGCATAGGATAAAACAACATAAATACAATTTAATAAAGCATATGTTAAAACAACATAAATACAATTTCATAAAGCATAAGATAAAACAACATGAATATAATTTTGTAAAGCATAAGATAAAACAACATGAATACAATTTAATAAAACATAGGTTAAAACAACATAAATACAATTTAATAAAGCATAGGATAAAACAACATAAATACAATTTAATAAAGCATAGGATAAAACAACATAAATACAATTTATAAAGCATAGGATAAAACAACATAAATACAATTTAATAAAGCATAGGATAAAACAACATTAATACAATTTAATAAAGCATAGAATAAAACAACATAAATACAATTTAATAAAGCATAGGGTTAAACAACATTAATACTATTTAATAAAGCATATGATTAAACCACATAAATACAATTTAATAAAGCATATGATAAAACCACATAAATATAATTTAATAAAGCATAGGATAAAACCACAGAAATACAATTTAATAAAGCATAGGATAAAACCACATAAATACAATTTAATAAAGCATAGGACAAAACAACATAAATACAATTTAATAAAGCATAGGATAAAACAACATAAATACAATTTAATAAAGCATAGGATAAAACAACATAAATACATTTTAATAAAGCATAGGTTAAAACAACATAAATACAATTTAATAAAGCATAGGATAAAAGAACATAAATACAATTTAATAAAGCTTAGGATAAAACAACATAAATACAGTTTAATGAAGCATAGGATAAAACAACATAAATACAATTTAATAAAGCATAGGACAAAACAACATAAATACAATTTATTAAAGCATAGGATGAAACAACATAAATACTATGTAATAAAGCATAGGATAAAACAACATCAATACAATTTAATAAAGCATAGGATAAAACAACATAAATACAATTTAATAAAGCATAGGATAAAACAACATCAATACAATTTAATAAAGCATAGGATAAAACAACATATATACAATTTAATAAAGCATAGGATAAAACAACATAAATACAATTTAATAAAGCATAGGATAAAACAACATAAATAAAATTTAATAAAGCATAGGATAAAACAACATAAATACAATTTAATAAAGCATAGGATAAAACAACATAAATACAATTTAATAAAGCATAGGATAAAACAACATAAATACAATTTATTAAAGCATAGGATAAAACAACATAAATACAATTTAATAAAGCATAGGATAAAACAACATAAATACAATTTAATAAAGCATAGGTTAAAACAACATAATTACAATTTAATAAAGCATAGGTTAAAACAACATAAATACAATTTAATAAAGCATAGGATAAAACAACATAAATACAATTTAATAAAGCATATGTTAAAACAACATAAATACAATTTCATAAAGCATAAGATAAAACAACATGAATATAATTTTGTAAAGCATAAGATAAAACAACATGAATACAATTTAATAAAACATAGGTTAAAACAACATAAATACAATTTAATAAAGCATAGGATAAAACAACATAAATACAATTTAATAAAGCATAGGATAAAACAACATAAATACAATTTATAAAGCATAGGATAAAACAACATAAATACAATTTAATAAAGCATAGGATAAAACAACATTAATACAATTTAATAAAGCATAGAATAAAACAACATAAATACAATTTAATAAAGCATAGGGTTAAACAACATTAATACTATTTAATAAAGCATATGATTAAACCACATAAATACAATTTAATAAAGCATATGATAAAACCACATAAATATAATTTAATAAAGCATAGGATAAAACCACAGAAATACAATTTAATAAAGCATAGGATAAAACCACATAAATACAATTTAATAAAGCATAGGACAAAACAACATAAATACAATTTAATAAAGCATAGGATAAAACAACATAAATACAATTTAATAAAGCATAGGATAAACAACATAAATACAATTTAATAAAGCATAGGACAAAACAACATAAATACAATTTAATAAAGCATATGTTAAAACAACATAAATACAATTTAATAAAGCATAAGATAAAACAACATGAATACAATTTAGTAAAGCATAAGATAAAACAACATGAATACCATGTAATAAAGCGGAGGTTAAAACAACATAAATACAAGTTAATAAAGCATAGGATAAAACAACATAAATACAATTTAATAAAGCATAGGATAAAACAACATAAATACAATTTAATAAAGTTTAGGATAAAACAACATAAATACAATTTAATAAAGCATAGGACAAAACAACATAAATACAATTTAATAAAGCATAGGATGAAACAACATAAATTCAATTTAATAAAGCATAGGATAAAACAACATAAATACAATTTAATAAAGCATAGGATAAAACAACATAAATACAATTTATTAAAGCATAGGATAAAACAACATAAATACAATTTAATAAAGCATAGGATAAAACAACATAAATACAATTTAATGAAGCATAGGTTAAAACAACATAATTACAATTTAATAAAGCATAGGTTAAAACAACATAAATACAATTTAATAAAGCATAGGATAAAACAACATAAATACAATTTAATAAAGCATATGTTAAAACAACATAAATACAATTTCATAAAGCATAAGATAAAACAACATGAATATAATTTTGTAAAGCATAAGATAAAACAACATGAATACAATTTAATAAAACATAGGTTAAAACAACATAAATACAATTTAATAAAGCATAGGATAAAACAACAAAAATACAATTTAATAAAGCATAGGATAAAACAACATAAATACAATTTATAAAGCATAGGATAAAACAACATAAATACAATTTAATAAAGCATAGGATAAAACAACATTAATACAATTTAATAAAGCATAGGATAAAACAACATAAATACAATTTAATAAAGCATAGGGTTAAACAACATTAATACTATTTAATAAAGCATATGATTAAACCACATAAATACTATTTAATAAAGCATATGATAAAACCACATAAATATAATTTAATAAAGCATAGGATAAAACCACAGAAATACAATTTAATAAAGCATAGGATAAAACCACATAAATACAATTTAATAAAGCATAGGACAAAACAACATAAATACAATTTAATAAAGCATAGGATAAAACAACATAAATACAATTTAATAAAGCATAGGATAAACAACATAAATACAATTTAATAAAGCATAGGACAAAACAACATAAATACAATTTAATAAAGCATATGTTAAAACAACATAAATACAATTTAATAAAGCATAAGATAAAACAACATGAATACAATTTAGTAAAGCATAAGATAAAACAACATGAATACCATGTAATAAAGCGGAGGTTAAAACAACATAAATACAAGTTAATAAAGCATAGGATAAAACAACATAAATACAATTTAATAAAGCATTGGATAAAACAACATAAATACAATTTAATAAAGTTTAGGATAAAACAACATAAATACAATTTAATAAAGCATAGGACAAAACAACATAAATACAATTTAATAAAGCATAGGATGAAACAACATAAATTCAATTTAATAAAGCATAGCATAAAACAACATAAATACAATTTAATAAAGCATACGATAAAACAACATATATACAATTTAGTAAAGCATAGGTTAAAACAACATAAATACAATTTAATAAAGCATAGGCTAAAACAACATAAATACAATTTAATAAAGCATATGTTAAAGCAACATATATACAATTTAATAAAGCATAGGATAAAACAACATAAATTCAATTTAATAAAGCATAGGATAAAACAACATAAATACAATTTAATAAAGCATAGGTCAAAACAACATAAATACAATTTAATAAAGCATAGGATAAAACAACATAAATAAAATTTAATAAAGCATAGGATAAAACAACATGAATACAATTTAATAAAGCATAGGTTAAAACAACATAAATACAATTTAATAAAGCATAGTTTAAAACAACATAAATACAGTTTAATAAAAGCATAGGATAAAACAACATAAATACAATTTAATAAAGCATAGGATAAAACAACATAAATACAATTTAATAAAGCATAGGATAAAACAACATAAATACATTTTAATAAAGCATAGGTTAAAACAACATAAATACAATTTAATAAAGCATAGGATAAAACAACATAAATACAATTTAATAAAGCTTAGGATAAAACAACATAAATACAGTTTAATGAAGCATAGGATAAAACAACATAAATACAATTTAATAAAGCATAGGACAAAACAACATAAATACAATTTATTAAAGCACAGGATGAAACAACATAAATACTATGTAATAAAGCATAGGATAAAACAACATCAATACAATTTAATAAAGCATAGGATAAAACAACATAAATACAATTTAATAAAGCATACGATAAAACAACATAAATACAATTTAGTAAAGCATAGGTTAAAACAACATAAATACAATTTAATAAAGCATAGGCTAAAACAACATAAATACTATTTAATAAAGCATATGTTAAAGCAACATATATACAATTTAATAAAGCATAGGATAAAACAACATAAATTCAATTTAATAAAGCATAGGATAAAACAACATAAATACAATTTAGTAAAGCATAGGTCAAAACAACATAAATACAATTTAATAAAGCATAGGATAAAACAACATAAATACAATTTAATAAAGCATAGGATAAAAGAACATGAATACAATTTAATAAAGCATAGGTTAAAACAACATAAATACAATTTAATAAAGCATAGTTTAAAACAACATAAATACAGTTTAATAAAAGCATAGGATAAAACAACATAAATACAATTTAATAAAGCATAGGATAAAACAACATAAATAAAATTTAATAAAGCATAGGATAAAACAACATAAATACAATTTAATAAAGCATAGGATAAAACAACATAAATACAATTTAATAAAGCATAGGATAAAACAACATAAATACAATTTAATAAAGCATAGGATAAAAAAACATAAATACATTTTAATAAAGCATATGTTAAAACAACATAAATTCAATTTAATAAAGCATAGGACAAAACAACATAAATACAATTTAATAAAGCATAGGTTAAAACAACATAAATACAATTTAATAAAGCATAGGATAAAACCAAAGAAATACAATTTAATAAAACATAGGATAAAATCACATAAATACAATTTAATAAAGCATAGGACAAAACAACATAAATACAATTTAATAAAGCATAGGATAAAACAACATAAATACAATTCAATAAAGCATAGGATAAACAACATAAATACAATTTAATAAAGCATAGGACAAAACAACATAAATACAATTTAATAAAGCATATGTTTAAACAACATAAATACAATTTAATAAAGCATAAGATAAAACAACATGAATAGAATTTAGTAAAGCATAAGATAAAACAACATGAATACCATTAAATAAAGCGTAGGTTAAAACAACATAAATACAAGTTAATAAAGCATAGGATAAAACAACATAAATACAATTTAATAAAGCATAGGATAAAACAACATAAATAAAATTTAATAAAGCTTAGGATAAAACAACATAAATACAGTTTAATGAAGCATAGGATAAAACAACATAAATACAATTTAATAAAGCATAGGAGAAAACAACATAAATACAATTTAGTAAAGCATAGGTCAAAACAACATAAATACAATTTAATAAAGCATAGGCTAAAACAACATAAATACAATTTAATAAAGCATAGGATAAAACAACATAAATACAATTTAATAAAGCATAGGTTAAAACAACATAAATACAATTTAATAAAGCATAGGTTAAAACAACATAAATACAATTTAATAAATCATAGGATAAAACAACATAAATACAATTTAATAAAGCATAGGATAAAATAACATAAATACAATTTAATAAAGCATATGTTAAAACAACATAAATACAATTTCATAAAGCATAAGATAAAACAACATGAATATAATTTTGTAAAGCATAAGATAAAACAACATGAATACAATTTAAAAAAAAATAGGTTAAAACAACATAAATACAATTTAATAAAGCATAGGATAAAACAACAAAAATACAATTTAATAAAGCATAGGATAAAACAACATAAATACAATTTATAAAGCATAGGATAAAACAACATAAATACAATTTAATAAAGCATAGGATAAAACAACATTAATACAATTTAATAAAGCATAGGATAAAACAACATAAATACAATTTAATAAAGCATAGGGTTAAACAACATTAATACTATTTAATAAAGCATATGATTAAACCACATAAATACTATTTAATAAAGCATATGATAAAACCACATAAATATAATTTAATAAAGCATAGGATAAAACCACAGAAATACAATTTAATAAAGCATAGGATAAAACCACATAAATACAATTTAATAAAGCATAGGACAAAACAACATAAATACAATTTAATAAAGCATAGGATAAAACAACATAAATACAATTTAATAAAGCATAGGATAAACAACATAAATACAATTTAATAAAGCATAGGACAAAACAACATAAATACAATTTAATAAAGCATATGTTAAAACAACATAAATACAATTTAATAAAGCATAAGATAAAACAACATGAATACAATTTAGTAAAGCATAAGATAAAACAACATGAATACCATGTAATAAAGCGGAGGTTAAAACAACATAAATACAAGTTAATAAAGCATAGGATAAAACAACATAAATACAATTTAATAAAGCATAGGATAAAACAACATAAATACAATTTAATAAAGTTTAGGATAAAACAACATAAATACAATTTAATAAAGCATAGGACAAAACAACATAAATACAATTTAATAAAGCATAGGATGAAACAACATAAATTCAATTTAATAAAGCATAGGATAAAACAACATAAATACAATTTAATAAAGCATACGATAAAACAACATATATACAATTTAGTAAAGCATAGGTTAAAACAACATAAATACAATTTAATAAAGCATAGGCTAAAACAACATAAATACAATTTAATAAAGCATATGTTAAAGCAACATATATACAATTTAATAAAGCATAGGATAAAACAACATAAATTCAATTTAATAAAGCATAGGATAAAACAACATAAATACAATTTAGTAAAGCATAGGTCAAAACAACATAAATACAATTTAATAAAGCATAGGATAAAACAACATAAATAAAATTTAATAAAGCATAGGATAAAACAACATGAATACAATTTAATAAAGCATAGGTTAAAACAACATAAATACAATTTAATAAAGCATAGTTTAAAACAACATAAATACAGTTTAATAAAAGCATAGGATAAAACAACATAAATACAATTTAATAAAGCATAGGATAAAACAACATAAATACAATTTAATAAAGCTTAGGATAAAACAACATAAATACAGTTTAATGAAGCATAGGATAAAACAACATAAATACAATTTAATAAAGCATAGGACAAAACAACATAAATACAATTTATTAAAGCATAGGATGAAACAACATAAATACTATGTAATAAAGCATAGGATAAAACAACATCAATACAATTTAATAAAGCATAGGATAAAACAACATAAATACAATTTAATAAAGCATACGATAAAACAACATAAATACAATTTAGTAAAGCATAGGTTAAAACAACATAAATACAATTTAATAAAGCATAGGCTAAAACAACATAAATACTATTTAATAAAGCATATGTTAAAGCAACATATATACAATTTAATAAAGCATAGGATAAAACAACATAAATTCAATTTAATAAAGCATAGGATAAAACAACATAAATACAATTTAGTAAAGCATAGGTCAAAACAACATAAATACAATTTAATAAAGCATAGGATAAAACAACATAAATACAATTTAATAAAGCATAGGATAAAAGAACATGAATACAATTTAATAAAGCATAGGTTAAAACAACATAAATACAATTTAATAAAGCATAGTTTAAAACAACATAAATACAGTTTAATAAAAGCATAGGATAAAACAACATAAATACAATTTAATAAAGCATAGGATAAAACAACATAAATAAAATTTAATAAAGCATAGGATAAAACAACATAAATACAATTTAATAAAGCATAGGATAAAACAACATAAATACAATTTAATAAAGCATAGGATAAAACAACATAAATACATTTTAATAAAGCATATGTTAAAACAACATAAATTCAATTTAATAAAGCATAGGACAAAACAACATAAATACAATTTAATAAAGCATAGGTTAAAACAACATAAATACAATTTAATAAAGCATAGGATAAAACCAAAGAAATACAATTTAATAAAACATAGGATAAAATCACATAAATACAATTTAATAAAGCATAGGACAAAACAACATAAATACAATTTAATAAAGCATAGGATAAAACAACATAAATACAATTCAATAAAGCATAGGATAAACAACATAAATACAATTTAATAAAGCATAGGACAAAACAACATAAATACAATTTAATAAAGCATATGTTTAAACAACATAAATACAATTTAATAAAGCATAAGATAAAACAACATGAATAGAATTTAGTAAAGCATAAGATAAAACAACATGAATACCATTAAATAAAGCGTAGGTTAAAACAACATAAATACAAGTTAATAAAGCATAGGATAAAACAACATAAATACAATTTAATAAAGCATAGGATAAAACAACATAAATACAATTTAATGAAGCATAGGTTAAAACAACATAATTACAATTTAATAAAGCATAGGTTAAAACAACATAAATACAATTTAATAAAGCATAGGATAAAACAACATAAATACAATTTAATAAAGCATATGTTAAAACAACATAAATACAATTTCATAAAGCATAAGATAAAACAACATGAATATAATTTTGTAAAGCATAAGATAAAACAACATGAATACAATTTAATAAAACATAGGTTAAAACAACATAAATACAATTTAATAAAGCATAGGATAAAACAACAAAAATACAATTTAATAAAGCATAGGATAAAACAACATAAATACAATTTATAAAGCATAGGATAAAACAACATAAATACAATTTAATAAAGCATAGGATAAAACAACATTAATACAATTTAATAAAGCATAGGATAAAACAACATAAATACAATTTAATAAAGCATAGGGTTAAACAACATTAATACTATTTAATAAAGCATATGATTAAACCACATAAATACTATTTAATAAAGCATATGATAAAACCACATAAATATAATTTAATAAAGCATAGGATAAAACCACAGAAATACAATTTAATAAAGCATAGGATAAAACCACATAAATACAATTTAATAAAGCATAGGACAAAACAACATAAATACAATTTAATAAAGCATAGGATAAAACAACATAAATACAATTTAATAAAGCATAGGATAAACAACATAAATACAATTTAATAAAGCATAGGACAAAACAACATA
Organism: Phyllobates terribilis; assembly: GCF_046119375.1. Taxonomy (NCBI): domain Eukaryota; kingdom Metazoa; phylum Chordata; class Amphibia; order Anura; family Dendrobatidae; genus Phyllobates; species Phyllobates terribilis. Next base: position 609,498 of record NW_027362780.1, read on the forward strand.
AATACAATTTAATAAAGCATATGTTAAAACAACATAAATACAATTTAATAAAGCATAAGATAAAACAACATGAATACAATTTAGTAAAGCATAAGATAAAACAACATGAATACCATGTAATAAAGCGGAGGTTAAAACAACATAAATACAAGTTAATAAAGCATAGGATAAAACAACATAAATACAATTTAATAAAGCATTGGATAAAACAACATAAATACAATTTAATAAAGTTTAGGATAAAACAACATAAATACAATTTAATAAAGCATAGGACAAAACAACATAAATACAATTTAATAAAGCATAGGATGAAACAACATAAATTCAATTTAATAAAGCATAGCATAAAACAACATAAATACAATTTAATAAAGCATACGATAAAACAACATATATACAATTTAGTAAAGCATAGGTTAAAACAACATAAATACAATTTAATAAAGCATAGGCTAAAACAACATAAATACAATTTAATAAAGCATATGTTAAAGCAACATATATACAATTTAATAAAGCATAGGATAAAACAACATAAATTCAATTTAATAAAGCATAGGATAAAACAACATAAATACAATTTAATAAAGCATAGGTCAAAACAACATAAATACAATTTAATAAAGCATAGGATAAAACAACATAAATAAAATTTAATAAAGCATAGGATAAAACAACATGAATACAATTTAATAAAGCATAGGTTAAAACAACATAAATACAATTTAATAAAGCATAGTTTAAAACAACATAAATACAGTTTAATAAAAGCATAGGATAAAACAACATAAATACAATTTAATAAAGCATAGGATAAAACAACATAAATACAATTTAATAAAGCATAGGATAAAACAACATAAATACATTTTAATAAAGCATAGGTTAAAACAACATAAATACAATTTAATAAAGCATAGGATAAAACAACATAAATACAATTTAATAAAGCTTAGGATAAAACAACATAAATACAGTTTAATGAAGCATAGGATAAAACAACATAAATACAATTTAATAAAGCATAGGACAAAACAACATAAATACAATTTATTAAAGCACAGGATGAAACAACATAAATACTATGTAATAAAGCATAGGATAAAACAACATCAATACAATTTAATAAAGCATAGGATAAAACAACATAAATACAATTTAATAAAGCATACGATAAAACAACATAAATACAATTTAGTAAAGCATAGGTTAAAACAACATAAATACAATTTAATAAAGCATAGGCTAAAACAACATAAATACTATTTAATAAAGCATATGTTAAAGCAACATATATACAATTTAATAAAGCATAGGATAAAACAACATAAATTCAATTTAATAAAGCATAGGATAAAACAACATAAATACAATTTAGTAAAGCATAGGTCAAAACAACATAAATACAATTTAATAAAGCATAGGATAAAACAACATAAATACAATTTAATAAAGCATAGGATAAAAGAACATGAATACAATTTAATAAAGCATAGGTTAAAACAACATAAATACAATTTAATAAAGCATAGTTTAAAACAACATAAATACAGTTTAATAAAAGCATAGGATAAAACAACATAAATACAATTTAATAAAGCATAGGATAAAACAACATAAATAAAATTTAATAAAGCATAGGATAAAACAACATAAATACAATTTAATAAAGCATAGGATAAAACAACATAAATACAATTTAATAAAGCATAGGATAAAACAACATAAATACAATTTAATAAAGCATAGGATAAAAAAACATAAATACATTTTAATAAAGCATATGTTAAAACAACATAAATTCAATTTAATAAAGCATAGGACAAAACAACATAAATACAATTTAATAAAGCATAGGTTAAAACAACATAAATACAATTTAATAAAGCATAGGATAAAACCAAAGAAATACAATTTAATAAAACATAGGATAAAATCACATAAATACAATTTAATAAAGCATAGGACAAAACAACATAAATACAATTTAATAAAGCATAGGATAAAACAACATAAATACAATTCAATAAAGCATAGGATAAACAACATAAATACAATTTAATAAAGCATAGGACAAAACAACATAAATACAATTTAATAAAGCATATGTTTAAACAACATAAATACAATTTAATAAAGCATAAGATAAAACAACATGAATAGAATTTAGTAAAGCATAAGATAAAACAACATGAATACCATTAAATAAAGCGTAGGTTAAAACAACATAAATACAAGTTAATAAAGCATAGGATAAAACAACATAAATACAATTTAATAAAGCATAGGATAAAACAACATAAATAAAATTTAATAAAGCTTAGGATAAAACAACATAAATACAGTTTAATGAAGCATAGGATAAAACAACATAAATACAATTTAATAAAGCATAGGAGAAAACAACATAAATACAATTTAGTAAAGCATAGGTCAAAACAACATAAATACAATTTAATAAAGCATAGGCTAAAACAACATAAATACAATTTAATAAAGCATAGGATAAAACAACATAAATACAATTTAATAAAGCATAGGTTAAAACAACATAAATACAATTTAATAAAGCATAGGTTAAAACAACATAAATACAATTTAATAAATCATAGGATAAAACAACATAAATACAATTTAATAAAGCATAGGATAAAATAACATAAATACAATTTAATAAAGCATATGTTAAAACAACATAAATACAATTTCATAAAGCATAAGATAAAACAACATGAATATAATTTTGTAAAGCATAAGATAAAACAACATGAATACAATTTAAAAAAAAATAGGTTAAAACAACATAAATACAATTTAATAAAGCATAGGATAAAACAACAAAAATACAATTTAATAAAGCATAGGATAAAACAACATAAATACAATTTATAAAGCATAGGATAAAACAACATAAATACAATTTAATAAAGCATAGGATAAAACAACATTAATACAATTTAATAAAGCATAGGATAAAACAACATAAATACAATTTAATAAAGCATAGGGTTAAACAACATTAATACTATTTAATAAAGCATATGATTAAACCACATAAATACTATTTAATAAAGCATATGATAAAACCACATAAATATAATTTAATAAAGCATAGGATAAAACCACAGAAATACAATTTAATAAAGCATAGGATAAAACCACATAAATACAATTTAATAAAGCATAGGACAAAACAACATAAATACAATTTAATAAAGCATAGGATAAAACAACATAAATACAATTTAATAAAGCATAGGATAAACAACATAAATACAATTTAATAAAGCATAGGACAAAACAACATAAATACAATTTAATAAAGCATATGTTAAAACAACATAAATACAATTTAATAAAGCATAAGATAAAACAACATGAATACAATTTAGTAAAGCATAAGATAAAACAACATGAATACCATGTAATAAAGCGGAGGTTAAAACAACATAAATACAAGTTAATAAAGCATAGGATAAAACAACATAAATACAATTTAATAAAGCATAGGATAAAACAACATAAATACAATTTAATAAAGTTTAGGATAAAACAACATAAATACAATTTAATAAAGCATAGGACAAAACAACATAAATACAATTTAATAAAGCATAGGTTAAAACAACATAAATACAATTTAATAAAGCATAGGCTAAAACAACATAAATACAATTTAATAAAGCATATGTTAAAGCAACATATATACAATTTAATAAAGCATAGGATAAAACAACATAAATTCAATTTAATAAAGCATAGGATAAAACAACATAAATACAATTTAGTAAAGCATAGGTCAAAACAACATAAATACAATTTAATAAAGCATAGGATAAAACAACATAAATAAAATTTAATAAAGCATAGGATAAAACAACATGAATACAATTTAATAAAGCATAGGTTAAAACAACATAAATACAATTTAATAAAGCATAGTTTAAAACAACATAAATACAGTTTAATAAAAGCATAGGATAAAACAACATAAATACAATTTAATAAAGCATAGGATAAAACAACATAAATACAATTTAATAAAGCTTAGGATAAAACAACATAAATACAGTTTAATGAAGCATAGGATAAAACAACATAAATACAATTTAATAAAGCATAGGACAAAACAACATAAATACAATTTATTAAAGCATAGGATGAAACAACATAAATACTATGTAATAAAGCATAGGATAAAACAACATCAATACAATTTAATAAAGCATAGGATAAAACAACATAAATACAATTTAATAAAGCATACGATAAAACAACATAAATACAATTTAGTAAAGCATAGGTTAAAACAACATAAATACAATTTAATAAAGCATAGGCTAAAACAACATAAATACTATTTAATAAAGCATATGTTAAAGCAACATATATACAATTTAATAAAGCATAGGATAAAACAACATAAATTCAATTTAATAAAGCATAGGATAAAACAACATAAATACAATTTAGTAAAGCATAGGTCAAAACAACATAAATACAATTTAATAAAGCATAGGATAAAACAACATAAATACAATTTAATAAAGCATAGGATAAAAGAACATGAATACAATTTAATAAAGCATAGGTTAAAACAACATAAATACAATTTAATAAAGCATAGTTTAAAACAACATAAATACAGTTTAATAAAAGCATAGGATAAAACAACATAAATACAATTTAATAAAGCATAGGATAAAACAACATAAATAAAATTTAATAAAGCATAGGATAAAACAACATAAATACAATTTAATAAAGCATAGGATAAAACAACATAAATACAATTTAATAAAGCATAGGATAAAACAACATAAATACATTTTAATAAAGCATATGTTAAAACAACATAAATTCAATTTAATAAAGCATAGGACAAAACAACATAAATACAATTTAATAAAGCATAGGTTAAAACAACATAAATACAATTTAATAAAGCATAGGATAAAACCAAAGAAATACAATTTAATAAAACATAGGATAAAATCACATAAATACAATTTAATAAAGCATAGGACAAAACAACATAAATACAATTTAATAAAGCATAGGATAAAACAACATAAATACAATTCAATAAAGCATAGGATAAACAACATAAATACAATTTAATAAAGCATAGGACAAAACAACATAAATACAATTTAATAAAGCATATGTTTAAACAACATAAATACAATTTAATAAAGCATAAGATAAAACAACATGAATAGAATTTAGTAAAGCATAAGATAAAACAACATGAATACCATTAAATAAAGCGTAGGTTAAAACAACATAAATACAAGTTAATAAAGCATAGGATAAAACAACATAAATACAATTTAATAAAGCATAGGATAAAACAACATAAATACAATTTAATAAAGCTTAGGATAAAACAACATAAATACAGTTTAATGAAGCATAGGATAAAACAACATAAATACAATTTAATAAAGCATAGGACAAAACAACATAAATACAATTTAGTAAAGCATAGGTCAAAACAACATAAATACAATTTAATAAAGCATAGGCTAAAACAACATAAATACAATTTAATAAAGCATAGGATAAAACAACATAAATACAATTTAATAAAGCATAGGTTAAAACAACATAAATACAATTTAATAAAGCATAGGTTAAAACAACATAAATACAATTTAATAAATCATAGGATAAAACAACATAAATACAATTTAATAAAGCATAGGATAAAATAACATAAATACAATTTAATAAAGCATATGTTAAAACAACATAAATACAATTTCATAAAGCATAAGATAAAACAACATGAATATAATTTTGTAAAGCATAAGATAAAACAACATGAATACAATTTAATAAATCATAGGTTAAAACAACATAAATACAATTTAATAAAGCATAGGATAAAACAGCATAAATATAATTTAATAAAGCATAGGTTAAAACAACATAAATACAATTTAATAAAGCATAGGTTAAAACAACATAAATACAATTTAATAAAGCATAGGACAAAACAACATAAATACAATTTAATAAAGCATAGGTTAAAACAAAATAAATACAATTTAATAAAGCATAGGATAAAACAACATAAATACAATTTAATAAAGCATAGGATAAAACAACATAAGTACAATTTAATAAAGCATAGGATAAAACAACAGAAATACAATTTAATAAAGCATTGGATAAAACAACATAAATACTATTTAATAAAGCATAGGATAAAACCACATAAATACAATTTAATAAAGCACAGGATAAAACAACATAAATACAATTTAATAAAGCATAGGATAAAACAACATAAATACAATTTAATAAAGCATAAGATAAAACAACATGAATATAATTTAGTAAAGAATAAGATAAAACAACATGAATACAATTTAATAAAGCATAGGTTAAAACAACATAAATACAATTTAATAAAGCATAGAATAAAACCAAATAAATACAATTTAATAAAGCACAGGATAAAAAAACATTAATGCAATTTAATAAAGCATAGGATAAAACAACATAAATACAATTTAATAAAGCATAGGATAAAACAACATAAATACAATTTAATAAAGCATAGGTTAAAACAACATAAATACAATTTAATAAAGCATAGTATAAAACAACATAAATTCAATTTAATAAAGCATAGGATAAAACAACATAAATAAAATTTAGTAAAGCATAGGTTAAAACAACATAAATACAATTTAATAAAGCATATGTTAAAACAACATAAATACAATTTAATAAAGCATAAGATAAAACAACATGAATATAATTTAGTAAAGCATAAGATAAAACAACATGAATACAATTTAATAAATCATAGGTTAAAACAACATAAATACAATTTAATAAAGCATAGGATAAAACAACATAAATTCAATTTAATAAAGCATATGTTAAAAAAACATAAATACAATTTAATAAAGCATAAGATAAAACAACATGAATATAATTTAGTAAAGAATAAGATAAAACAACATGAATACAATTTAATAAAGCATAGGTTAAAACAACATAAATACAATTTAATAAAGCATAGAATAAAACCAAATAAATACAATTTAATAAAGCACAGGATAAAAAAACATTAATGCAATTTAATAAAGCATAGGATAAAACAACATAAATACAATTTAATAAAGCATAGGATAAAACAACATAAATACAATTTAATAAAGCATAGGTTAAAACAACATAAATACAATTTAATAAAGCATAGGATAAAACAACATAAATACAATTTAATAAAGCATAGGTTAAAACAACATAAATACAATTTAATAAAGCATAGTATAAAACAACATAAATTCAATTTAATAAAGCATAGGATAAAACAACATAAATAAAATTTAGTAAAGCATAGGTTAAAACAACATAAATACAATTTAATAAAGCATATGTTAAAACAACATAAATACAATTTAATAAAGCATAAGATAAAACAACATGAATATAATTTAGTAAAGCATAAGATAAAACAACATGAATACAATTTAATAAAGCATAGGTTAAAACAACATAAATACAATTTAATAAAGCATAGAATAAAACCAAATAAATACAATTTAATAAAGCATAGGACAAAACAACATAAATACAATTTAATAAAGCATAGGTTAAAACAAAATAAATACAATTTAATAAAGCATAGGATAAAACAACATAAATACAATTTAATAAAGCATAGGATAAAACAACATAAGTACAATTTAATAAAGCATAGGATAAAACAACATAAATACAATTTAATAAAGCATTGGATAAAACAACATAAATACTATTTAATAAAGCATAGGATAAAACCACATAAATACAATTTAATAAAGCACAGGATAAAACAACATAAATACAATTTAATAAAGCATAGGATAAAACAACATAAATACAATTTAATAAAGCATATGTTAAAACAACATAAATACAATTTAATAAAGCATAAGATAAAACAACATGAATATAATTTAGTAAAGAATAAGATAAAACAACATGAATACAATTTAATAAAGCATAGGTTAAAACAACATAAATACAATTTAATAAAGCATAGAATAAAACCAAATAAATACAATTTAATAAAGCACAGGATAAAAAAACATTAATGTAATTTAATAAAGCATAGGATAAAACAACATAAATACAATTTAATAAAGCATAGGATAAAACAACATAAATACAATTTATTAAAGCATAGGATAAAACAACATAAATACAATTTAATAAAGCATAGGTTAAAACAACATAAATACAATTTAATAAAGCATAGGATAAAACAACATAAATACAATTTAATAAAGCATAGGTTAAAACAACATAAATACAATTTAATAAAGCATAGTATAAAACAACATAAATTCAATTTAATAAAGCATAGGATAAAACAACATAAATACAATTTAGTAAAGCATAGGTTAAAACAACATAAATACAATTTAATAAAGCATATGTTAAAACAACAAAAATACAATTTAATAAAGCATAAGATAAAACAACATGAATATAATTTAGTAAAGCATAAGATAAAACAACATGAATACAATTTAATAAAGCATAGGTTAAAACAACATAAATACAATTTAATAAAGCATAGGATAAACAACATAAATACAATTTAATAAAGCATAGGATAAAACAACATAAATAAAATTTATAAAGCATAGGACAAAACAACATAAATAAAATTTAATAAAGCATAGGATAAAACAACATAAATAAAATTTAATAAAGCATAGGATAAAACAACATAAATACAATTTAATAAAGCATAGGATAAAACAACATAAATACAATTTAATAAAGCATAGGATAAAACAACATAAATACAATTTAATAAAGCATAGGATAAAACAACATAAATACAATTTAATAAAGCATAGGATAAAACAGCATAAATATAATTTAATAAAGCATAGGTTAAAACAACATAAATACAATTTAATAAAGCATAGGTTAAAACAACATAAATACAATTTAATAAAGCATAGGACAAAACAACATAAATACAATTTAATAAAGCATAGGTTAAAACAAAATAAATACAATTTAATAAAGAATAGGATAAAACAACATAAATACAATTTAATAAAGCATAGGATAAAACAACATAAATACAATTTAATAAAGCATAGGATAAAACAACATAAATACAATTTAATAAAGCATAGGATAAAACAACATAAATACTATTTAATAAAGCATAGGATAAAACCACATAAATGCAATTTAATAAAGCACAGGATAAAACAACATAAATACAATTTAATAAAGCATACGATAAAACAACATAAATACAATTTAATAAAGCATAGAATAAAACCAAATAAATACAATTTAATAAAGCACAGGATAAAAAAACATAAATGCAATTTAATAAAGCATAGGATAAAACAACATAAATACAATTTAATAAAGCATAGGATAAAACAACATAAATACAATTTAATAAAGCATAGGATAAAACAACATAAATACAATTTAATAAAGCATAGGTTAAAACAACATAAATACAATTTAATAAAGCATAGGATAAAACAACATAAATCCAATTTAATAAAGCATAGGATAAGCAACATAAATACAATTTAATAAAGTATAGGACAAAACATCATAAATATAATTTAATAAAGCATAGGATAAAACAACATAAATACAGTTTAATGAAGCATAGGATAAAACAACATAAATACAATTTAACAAAGCATAGGACAAAACAACATAAATACAATTTAATAAAGCATAGGATGAAACAACATAAATACAAGTTAATAAAGCATAGGATATAACAACATCAATACAATTTAATAAAGCATAGGATAAAACAACATAAATACAATTTAATAAAGCATAGGTTAAAACAACATAAATACAATTTAATAAAGCATAGGATAAAACAACATAAATACAATTTAATAAAGCATAGGATAAAACAACATAAATAAAATTTAATAAAGCTTAGGATAAAACAACATAAATACAATTTAATAAAGCATAGGATAAAACAACATAAATACAATTTATTAAAGCATAGGATAAAACAACATAAATACAATTTAATAAAGCATAGGATAAAACAACATAAATACAATTTAATAAAGCATAGGTTAAAACAACATAAATACAATTTAATAAAGCATAGGCTAAAACAATATAAATACAATTTAATAAAGCATAGGACAAAACAACATAAATACAATTTAATAAAGCATAGGTTAAAACAACATAAATACAATTTAATAAAGCATAGGATAAAACAACATAAATACAATTTAATAAAGCATATGTTAAAACAACATAAATACAATTTAATAAAGCATAAGATAAAACAACATGAATATAATTTAGTAAAGAATAAGATAAAACAACATGAATACAATTTAATAAAGCATAGGTTAAAACAACATAAATACAATTTAATAAAGCATAGAATAAAACCAAATAAATACAATTTAATAAAGCACAGGATAAAAAAACATTAATGTAATTTAATAAAGCATAGGATAAAACAACATAAATACAATTTAATAAAGCATAGGATAAAACAACATAAATACAATTTATTAAAGCATAGGATAAAACAACATAAATACAATTTAATAAAGCATAGGTTAAAACAACATAAATACAATTTAATAAAGCATAGGATAAAACAACATAAATACAATTTAATAAAGCATAGGTTAAAACAACATAAATACAATTTAATAAAGCATAGTATAAAACAACATAAATTCAATTTAATAAAGCATAGGATAAAACAACATAAATACAATTTAGTAAAGCATAGGTTAAAACAACATAAATACAATTTAATAAAGCATATGTTAAAACAACAAAAATACAATTTAATAAAGCATAAGATAAAACAACATGAATATAATTTAGGAAAGCATAAGATAAAACAACATGAATACAATTTAATAAAGCATAGGTTAAAACAACATAAATACAATTTAATAAAGCATAGGATAAACAACATAAATACAATTTAATAAAGCATAGGATAAAACAACATAAATAAAATTTATAAAGCATAGGACAAAACAACATAAATAAAATTTAATAAAGCATAGGATAAAACAACATAAATAAAATTTAATAAAGCATAGGATAAAACAACATAAATACAATTTAATAAAGCATAGGATAAAACAACATAAATACAATTTAATAAAGCATAGGATAAAACAACATAAATACAATTTAATAAAGCATAGGATAAAACAACATAAATACAATTTAATAAAGCATAGGATAAAACAGCATAAATATAATTTAATAAAGCATAGGTTAAAACAACATAAATACAATTTAATAAAGCATAGGTTAAAACAACATAAATACAATTTAATAAAGCATAGGACAAAACAACATAAATACAATTTAATAAAGCATAGGTTAAAACAAAATAAATACAATTTAATAAAGAATAGGATAAAACAACATAAATACAATTTAATAAAGCATAGGATAAAACAACATAAATACAATTTAATAAAGCATAGGATAAAACAACATAAATACAATTTAATAAAGCATAGGATAAAACAACATAAATACTATTTAATAAAGCATAGGATAAAACCACATAAATGCAATTTAATAAAGCACAGGATAAAACAACATAAATACAATTTAATAAAGCATACGATAAAACAACATAAATACAATTTAATAAAGCATAGAATAAAACCAAATAAATACAATTTAATAAAGCACAGGATAAAAAAACATAAATGCAATTTAATAAAGCATAGGATAAAACAACATAAATACAATTTAATAAAGCATAGGATAAAACAACATAAATACAATTTAATAAAGCATAGGATAAAACAACATAAATACAATTTAATAAAGCATAGGTTAAAACAACATAAATACAATTTAATAAAGCATAGGATAAAACAACATAAATACAATTTAATAAAGCATAGGTTAAAACAACATAAATACAATTTAATAAAGCATAGTATAAAACAACATAAATTCAATTTAATAAAGCATAGGATAAAACAACATAAATAAAATTTAGTAAAGCATAGGTTAAAACAACATAAATACAATTTAATAAAGCATATGTTAAAACAACATAAATACAATTTAATAAAGCATAGGATAAAACAACATAAATACAATTTAATAAAGCATAGGATAAAACAACATAAATCCAATTTAATAAAGCATAGGATAAGCAACATAAATACAATTTAATAAAGTATAGGACAAAACATCATAAATACAATTTAATAAAGCATAGGATAAAACAACATAAATACAGTTTAATGAAGCATAGGATAAAACAACATAAATACAATTTAACAAAGCATAGGACAAAACAACATAAATACAATTTAATAAAGCATAGGATGAAACAACATAAATACAAGTTAATAAAGCATAGGATATAACAACATCAATACAATTTAATAAAGCATAGGATAAAACAACATAAATACAATTTAATAAAGCATAGGTTAAAACAACATAAATACAATTTAATAAAGCATAGGATAAAACAACATAAATACAATTTAATAAAGCATAGGATAAAACAACATAAATAAAATTTAATAAAGCTTAGGATAAAACAACATAAATACAATTTAATAAAGCATAGGATAAAACAACATAAATACAATTTATTAAAGCATAGGATAAAACAACATAAATACAATTTAATAAAGCATAGGATAAAACAACATAAATACAATTTAATAAAGCATAGGTTAAAACAACATAAATACAATTTAATAAAGCATAGGCTAAAACAATATAAATACAATTTAATAAAGCATAGGACAAAACAACATAAATACAATTTAATAAAGCATAGGTTAAAACAACATAAATACAATTTAATAAAGCATAGGATAAAACAACATAAATACAATTTAATAAAGCATAGGATAAAACAACATAAATACAATTTAATAAAGCATAGGATAAAACAACATAAATACAATTTTATAAAGCATAGGATAAAAAAACATAAATACAATTTAATAAAGCAGAGGATAAAACAACATAAATACTATTTAATAATGCATAGGATAAAACCACATATATACAATTTAATAAAGCACAGGATAAAATAACATAAATACAATTTAATAAAGCATATGTTAAAACAACATAAATACAATTTAATAAAGCATAAGATAAAACAACATGAATATAATTTAGTAAAGCATAAGATAAAACAACATGAATACAATTTAATAAATCATAGGTTAAAACAACATAAATACAATTTAATAAAGCATAGGATAAAACAACATAAATCCAATTTAATAAAGCATAGGATAAAACAACATAAATCCAATTTAATAAAGCATAGGATAAAATAACATAAATACAATTTAATAAAGCATAGGATAAAACAACATAAATACAATTTAATAAAGCATATGTTAAAACAACATAAATACAATTTAATAAAGCATAAGATAAAACAACATGAATATAATTTAGTAAAGAATAAGATAAAACAACATGAATACAATTTAATAAAGCATAGGTTAAAACAACATAAATACAATTTAATAAAGCATAGAATAAAACCAAATAAATACAATTTAATAAAGCACAGGATAAAAAAACATAAATGCAATTTAATAAAACATAGGATAAAACAACATAAATACAATTTAATAAAGCATAGGTTAAAACAAAATAAATACAATTTAATAAAGCATAGTATAAAACAACATAAATTCAATTTAATAAAGCATAGGATAAAACAACATAAATACAATTTAGTAAAGCATAGGTTAAAACAACATAAATACAATTTAATAAAGCATATGTTAAAACAACATAAATACAATTTAATAAAGCATAAGATAAAACAACATGAATATAATTTAGTAAAGCATAAGATAAAACAACATGAATACAATTTAATAAATCATAGGTTAAAACAACATAAATACAATTTAATAAAGCATAGGATAAAACAACATAAATACAATTTTATAAAGCATAGGATAAAAAAACATAAATACAAATTAATAAAGCAGAGGATAAAACAACATAAATACTATTTAATAATGCATAGGATAAAACCACATATATACAATTTAATAAAGCACAGGATAAAATAACATAAATACAATTTAATAAAGCATAGGATAAAACAACATAAATACAATTTAATAAAGCATATGTTAAAACAACATAAATACAATTTAATAAAGCATAAGATAAAACAACATGAATATAATTTAGTAAAGCATAAGATAAAACAACATGAATACAATTTAATAAAGCATAGGTTAAAACAACATAAATACAATTTAATAAAGCATAGGATAAACAACATAAATACAATTTAATAAAGCATAGGATAAAACAACATAAATACAATTTATAAAGCATAGGATAAAACAACATAAATAAAATTTAATAAAGCATAGGATAAAACAACATAAATAAAATTTAATAAAGCATAGGATAAAACAACATAAATACAATTTAATAAAGCATAGGATAAAACAACATAAATACAATTTAATAAAGCATAGGATAAAACAACATAAATACAATTTAATAAAGCATAGGATAAAACAACATAAATACAATTTAATAAAGCATAGGATAAAACAGCATAAATATAATTTAATAAAGCATAGGTTAAAACAACATAAATACAATTTAATAAAGCATAGGTTAAAACAACATAAATACAATTTAATAAAGCATAGGACAAAACAACATAAATACAATTTAATAAGGCATAGGTTAAAACAACATAAATACAATTTAATAAAGCATAGGATAAAACAACATAAATACAATTTAATAAAGCATAGAATAAAACCAAATAAATACAATTTAATAAAGCACAGGATAAAAAAACATAAATGCAATTTAATAAAGCATAGGATAAAACAACATAAATACAATTTAATAAAGCATAGAATAAAACCAAATAAATACAATTTAATAAAGCACAGGATAAAAAAACATAAATGCAATTTAATAAAGCATAGGATAAAACAACATAAATACAATTTAATAAAGCATAGGATAAAACAACATAAATACAATTTAATAAAGCATAGGATAAAACAACATAAATACAATTTAATAAACCATAGGTTAAAACAACATAAATACAATTTAATAAAGCATAGGATAAAACAACATAAATACAATTTAATAAAGCATAGGTTAAAACAACATAAATTCAATTTAATAAAGCATAGTACAAAACAACATAAATACAATTTAATAAAGCATAGGTTAAAACAACATAAATACAATTTAATAAAGCATAGGATAAAACCAAAGAAATACAATTTAATAAAACATAGGATAAAACCACATAAATACAATTTAATAAAGCATAGGACAAAACAACATAAATACAATTTAATAAAGCATAGGATAAAACAACATAAATACAATTCAATAAAGCATAGGATAAACAACATAAATACAATTTAATAAAGCATAGGACAAAACAACATAAATACAATTTAATAAAGCATATGTTTAAACAACATAAATACAATTTAATAAAGCATAAGATAAAACAACATGAATACAATTTAGTAAAGCATAAGATAAAACAACATGAATACCATTAAATAAAGCGTAGGTTAAAACAACATAAATACAAGTTAATAAAGCATAGGATAAAACAACATAAATACAATTTAATAAAGCATAGGATAAAACAACATAAATACAATTTAATAAAGCTTAGGATAAAACAACATAAATACAGTTTAATGAAGCATAGGATAAAACAACATAAATACAATTTAATAAAGCATAGGATAAAACAACATAAATACAATTTAATAAAGCATAGGTTAAAACAACATAAATACAATTTAATAAAGCATAGGATAAAATAACATAAATACAATTTAATAAAGCATAGGATAAAACAACATATATACAATTTAATAAAGCATAGGATAAAACAACATAAATACAATTTAATAAAGCATAGGATAAAACAACATAAATAAAATTTAATAAAACTTAGCATAAAACAACATAAATACAATTTAATAAAGCATAGGTTAAAACAACATAAATACAATTTAATAAAGCATAGGATAAAACAACATAAATACAATTTATTAAAGCATAGGATAAAACAACATAAATACAATTTAATAAAGCATAGGATAAAACAACATAAATACAATTTAATAAAGCATAGGTTAAAACAACATAAATACAATTTAATAAAGCATAGGCTAAAACAATATAAATACAATTTAATAAAGCATAGGACAAAACAACATAAATACAATTTAATAAAGCATAGGTTAAAACAACATAAATACAATTTAATAAAGCATAGGAAAAAACAACATAAATACAATTTAATAAAGCATAGGTTAAAACAACATAAATACAATTTAATAAAGCATAGGAAAAAACAACATAAATACAATTTAATAAAGGCATAGGATAAAATAACATAAATACAATTTAATAAAGCATAGGATAAAACAACATAAATACAATTTAATAAAGCATAAGATAAAACAACATAAATACAATTTAATAAAGCATAGGATAAAACAACATAAATACAATTTAATAAAGCATAGGATAAAACAACATAAATACAATTTAATAAAGCATAGGATAAAACAACATAAATACAATTTAATAAAGCATAGGATAAAACAACATAAATACAATTTAATAAAGCATAGGATAAAACAACATAAATACATTTTAATAAAGCATAGGTTAAAACAACATAAATACAATTTATTAAAGCATAGGACAAAACAACATAAATACAATTTAATAAAGCATAAGTTAAAACAACATAAATACAATTTAATAAAGCATAGGATAAAACCACAGAAATACAATTTAATAAAGCATTGGATAAAACCACATAAATACAATTTAATAAAGCATAGGACAAAAGAAAATAAATACAATTTAATAAAGCATAGGACAAAACAACATAAATACAATTTAATAAAGCATAGGATGAAGCAACATAAATTCAATTTAATAAAGCATAGGATAAAACAACATAAATACAATTTAATAAAGCATACGATAAAACAACATAAATACAATTTAGTAAAGCAGAGGTTAAAACAACATAAATACAATTTAATAAAGCATAGGCTAAAACAACATAAATACAATTTAATAAAGCATATGTTAAAACACCATATATACAATTTAATAAAGCATAGGATAAAACAACATAAATACAATTTAATAAAGCATAGGACAAAACAACATAAATACAATTTAATAAAGCATAGGATGAAGCAACATAAATTCAATTTAATAAAGCATAGGATAAAACAACATAAATACAATTTAATAAAGCATACGATAAAACAACATAAATACAATTTAGTAAAGCAGAGGTTAAAACAACATAAATACAATTTAATAAAGCATAGGCTAAAACAACATAAATACAATTTAATAAAGCATATGTTAAAACACCATATATACAATTTAATAAAGCATAGGATAAAACAACATAAATTCAATTTAATAAAGCATAGGATAAAACAACATAAATACAATTTAGTAAAGCATAGGTCAAAACAACATAAATACAATTTAATAAAGCATAGGATAAAACAACATAAATACAATTTAATAAAGCATAGGATAAAACATCATAAATACAATTTAATAATGCATAGGTTAAAACACCATAAATACAATTTAATAAAGCACAGTTTAAAACAACATAAATAAAATTTAATAAAAGCATAGGATAAAACAACATAAATACAAATTAATAAAGCATAGGATAAAACAGCATAAATAAAATTTAATAAAGCATAGGATAAAACAACATAAATACAATTTAATAAAGCATAGGATAAAACAACATAAATACAATTTAATAAAGCATAGGATAAAACAACATAAATACATTTTAATAAAGCATAGGTTAAAAAAACATAAATTCAATTTAATAAAGCATAGGACAAAACAACATAAATACAATTTAATAAAGCATAGGTTAAAACAATATAAATACAATTTAATAAAGCATAGGATAAAAATAAAGAAATGCAATTTAATAAAGCATAGGATAAAACCACATGAATACAATTTAATAAAGCATAGGACAAAACAACATAAATACAATTTAATAAAGCATAGGATAAAACAACATAAATACAATTTAATAAAGCATAGGATAAACAACATAAATACAATTTAATAAAGCATAGGACAAAACAACATCAATACAATTTAATAAAGCATAGGATAAAACAACATAAATACAATTTAATAAAGCATAGGATAAAACAACATAAATACAATTTAATAAAGCATAGGATAAAACAACATAAATACAATTTAATAAAGCATAGGTTAAAATAACATAAATACAATTTAATAAAGCATAGGATAAAATAACATAAATACAATTTAATAAAGCATAGGATAAAACAACATGAATATAATTTTGTAAAGCATACGATAAAACAACATGAATACAATTTAATAAAACAAAGGTTAAAACAACATAAATACAATTTAATAAAGCATAGGATAAAACAACATAAATACAATTTAATAAAGCATAGGATAAAACAACATAAATACAATTTATTAAAGCATAGGATAAAACAACATAAATACAATTTAATAAAGCATAGGATAAAACAACATAAATACAATTTAATAAAGCATAGGTTAAAACAACATAAATACAATTTAATAAAGCATAGGCTAAAACAATATAAATACAATTTAATAAAGCATAGGACAAAACAACATAAATACAATTTAATAAAGCATAGGTTAAAACAACATAAATACAATTTAATAAAGCATAGGAAAAAACAACATAAATACAATTTAATAAAGCATAGGTTAAAACAACATAAATACAATTTAATAAAGCATAGGAAAAAACAACATAAATACAATTTAATAAAGGCATAGGATAAAATAACATAAATACAATTTAATAAAGCATAGGATAAAACAACATAAATACAATTTAATAAAGCATAAGATAAAACAACATAAATACAATTTAATAAAGCATAGGATAAAACAACATAAATACAATTTAATAAAGCATAGGATAAAACAACATAAATACAATTTAATAAAGCATAGGATAAAACAACATAAATACAATTTAATAAAGCATAGGATAAAACAACATAAATACAATTTAATAAAGCATAGGATAAAACAACATAAATACATTTTAATAAAGCATAGGTTAAAACAACATAAATACAATTTATTAAAGCATAGGACAAAACAACATAAATACAATTTAATAAAGCATAAGTTAAAACAACATAAATACAATTTAATAAAGCATAGGATAAAACCACAGAAATACAATTTAATAAAGCATTGGATAAAACCACATAAATACAATTTAATAAAGCATAGGACAAAACAAAATAAATACAATTTAATAAAGCATAGGACAAAACAACATAAATACAATTTAATAAAGCATAGGATGAAGCAACATAAATTCAATTTAATAAAGCATAGGATAAAACAACATAAATACAATTTAATAAAGCATACGATAAAACAACATAAATACAATTTAGTAAAGCAGAGGTTAAAACAACATAAATACAATTTAATAAAGCATAGGCTAAAACAACATAAATACAATTTAATAAAGCATATGTTAAAACACCATATATACAATTTAATAAAGCATAGGATAAAACAACATAAATTCAATTTAATAAAGCATAGGATAAAACAACATAAATACAATTTAATAAAGCATAGGACAAAACAACATAAATACAATTTAATAAAGCATAGGATGAAGCAACATAAATTCAATTTAATAAAGCATAGGATAAAACAACATGAATACAATTTAATAAAGCATACGATAAAACAACATAAATACAATTTAGTAAAGCAGAGGTTAAAACAACATAAATACAATTTAATAAAGCATAGGCTAAAACAACATAAATACAATTTAATAAAGCATATGTTAAAACACCATATATACAATTTAATAAAGCATAGGATAAAACAACATAAATTCAATTTAATAAAGCATAGGATAAAACAACATAAATACAATTTAGTAAAGCATAGGTCAAAACAACATAAATACAATTTAATAAAGCATAGGATAAAACAACATAAATACAATTTAATAAAGCATAGGATAAAACATCATAAATACAATTTAATAATGCATAGGTTAAAACACCATAAATACAATTTAATAAAGCACAGTTTAAAACAACATAAATAAAATTTAATAAAAGCATAGGATAAAACAACATAAATACAAATTAATAAAGCATAGGATAAAACAACATAAATAAAATTTAATAAAGCATAGGATAAAACAACATAAATACAATTTAATAAAGCATAGGATAAAACAACATAAATACAATTTAATAAAGCATAGGATAAAACAACATAAATACATTTTAATAAAGCATAGGTTAAAAAAACATAAATTCAATTTAATAAAGCATAGGACAAAACAACATAAATACAATTTAATAAAGCATAGGTTAAAACAATATAAATACAATTTAATAAAGCATAGGATAAAACCAAAGAAATGCAATTTAATAAAGCATAGGATAAAACCACATGAATACAATTTAATAAAGCATAGGACAAAACAACATAAATACAATTTAATAAAGCATAGGATAAAACAACATAAATACAATTTAATAAAGCATAGGATAAACAACATAAATACAATTTAATAAAGCATAGGACAAAACAACATCAATACAATTTAATAAAGCATAGGATAAAACAACATAAATACAATTTAATAAAGCATAGGATAAAACAACATAAATACAATTTAATAAAGCATAGGATAAAACAACATAAATACAATTTAATAAAGCATAGGTTAAAATAACATAAATACAATTTAATAAAGCATAGGATAAAATAACATAAATACAATTTAATAAAGCATAGGATAAAACAACATGAATATAATTTTGTAAAGCATACGATAAAACAACATGAATACAATTTAATAAAACAAAGGTTAAAACAACATAAATACAATTTAATAAAGCATAGGATAAAACAACATAAATACAATTTAATAAAGCATAGGATAAAACAACATAAATACAATTTATAAAGCATAGGATAAAACAACATAAATACAATTTAATAAAGCATAGGATAAAACAACATTAATACAATTTAATAAAGCATAGGATAAAACAACATAAATACAATTTAATAAAGCATAGGGTTAAACAACATTAATACTATTTAATAAAGCATATGATTAAACCACATAAATACAATTTAATAAAGCATATGATAAAACCACATAAATATAATTTAATAAAGCATAGGATAAAACAACATAAATACAATTTAATAAAGCATAGGATAAAACAACATAAATACAATTTAATAAAGCATAGGATAAAACAACATAAATAAAATTTAATAAAACATAGGATAAAACAACATAAATACAATTTAATAAAGCATAGGATAAAACAACATAAATACAATTTAATAAAGCATAGGATAAAACAACATAAATACATTTTAATAAAGCATAGGATAAAACAACATAAATACAATTTAATAAAGCTTAGGATAAAACAACATAAATACAATTTAATAAAGCATAGGACAAAACAACATAAATACAATTTAATAAAGCATAGGATGAAGCAACATAAATTCAATTTAATAAAGCATAGGATAAAACAACATAAATACAATTTAATAAAGCATACGATAAAACAACCTAAATACAATTTAGTAAAGCAGAGGTTAAAACAACATAAATACAATTTAATAAAGCATAGGCTAAAACAACATAAATACAATTTAATAAAGCATATGTTAAAACAACATATATACAATTTAATAAAGCATAGGATAAAACAACATAAATTCAATTTAATAAAGCATAGGTTAAAACAACATAAATACAATTTAATAAAGCATAGGCTAAAACAATATAAATACAATTTAATAAAGCATAGGACAAAACAACATAAATACAATTTAATAAAGCATAGGTTAAAACAACATAAATACAATTTAATAAAGCATAGGAAAAAACAACATAAATACAATTTAATAAAGCATAGGTTAAAACAACATAAATACAATTTAATAAAGCATAGGAAAAAACAACATAAATACAATTTAATAAAGGCATAGGATAAAATAACATAAATACAATTTAATAAAGCATAGGATAAAACAACATAAATACAATTTAATAAAGCATACGATAAAACAACATAAATACAATTTAGTAAAGCATAGGTTAAAACAACATAAATACAATTTAATAAAGCATAGGCTAAAACAACATAAATACAATTTAATAAAGCTTATGTTAAAACAACATAAATACAATTTAATAAAGCATAGGATAAAACAACATAAATTCAATTTAATAAAGCATAGGATAAAACAACATAAATACAATTTAGTAAAGCATAGGTCAAAACAACATAAATACAATTTAATAAAGCATAGGATAAAACAAAATAAATAAAATTTAATAAAGCATAGGATAAAACAACATAAATACAATTTAATAAAGCATAAGATAAAACAACATAAATACAATTTAATAAAGCATAGGATAAAACAACATAAATACAATTTAATAAAGCATAGGATAAAACAACATAAATACAATTTAATAAAGCATAGGATAAAACAACATAAATACAATTTAATAAAGCATAGGATAAAACAACATAAATACAATTTAATAAAGCATAGGATAAAACAACATAAATACATTTTATAAAGCATAGGTTAAAACAACATAAATACAATTTAATAAAGCATAGGACAAAACAACATAAATACAATTTAATAAAGCATAAGTTAAAACAACATAAATACAATTTAATAAAGCATAGGATAAAACCACAGAAATACAATTTAATAAAGCATTGGATAAAACCACATAAATACAATTTAATAAAGCATAGGACAAAACAAAATAAATACAATTTAATAAAGCATAGGACAAAACAACATAAATACAATTTAATAAAGCATAGGATGAAGCAACATAAATTCAATTTAATAAAGCATAGGATAAAACAACATAAATACAATTTAATAAAGCATACGATAAAACAACATAAATACAATTTAGTAAAGCAGAGGTTAAAACAACATAAATACAATTTAATAAAGCATAGGCTAAAACAACATAAATACAATTTAATAAAGCATATGTTAAAACACCATATATACAATTTAATAAAGCATTGGATAAAACAACATAAATTCAATTTAATAAAGCATAGGATAAAACAACATAAATACAATTTAGTAAAGCATAGGTCAAAACAACATAAATACAATTTAATAAAGCATAGGATAAAACAACATAAATACAATTTAATAAAGCATAGGATAAAACATCATAAATACAATTTAATAATGCATAGGTTAAAACACCATAAATACAATTTAATAAAGCACAGTTTAAAACAACATAAATAAAATTTAATAAAAGCATAGGATAAAACAACATAAATACAAATTAATAAAGCATAGGATAAAACAACATAAATAAAATTTAATAAAGCATAGGATAAAACAACATAAATACAATTTAATAAAGCATAGGATAAAACAACATAAATACAATTTAATAAAGCATAGGATAAAACAACATAAATACAATTTAATAAAGCATAGCATAAAACAACATAAATACATTTTAATAAAGCATAGGTTAAAAAAACATAAATTCAATTTAATAAAGCATAGGACAAAACAACATAAATACAATTTAATAAAGCATAGGTTAAAACAATATAAATACAATTTAATAAAGCATAGGATAAAACCAAAGAAATGCAATTTAATAAAGCATAGGATAAAACCACATGAATACAATTTAATAAAGCATAGGACAAAACAACATAAATACAATTTAATAAAGCATAGGATAAACCAACATAAATACAATTTAATAAAGCATAGGATAAACAACATAAATACAATTTAATAAAGCATAGGACAAAACAACATAAATACAATTTAATAAAGCATATGTTTAAACAACATAAATAAAATTTAATAAAGCATAAGATAAAACAACATGAATACAATTTAGTAAAGCATAAGATAAAACAACATGAATACCATTAAATAAAGCGTAGGTTAAAACAACATAAATACAAGTTAATAAAGCATAGAATAAAACAACATAAATACAATTTAATAAAGCATAGGATAAAACAACATAAATACAATTTAATAAAGCTTAGGATAAAACAACATAAATACAGTTTAATAAAGCATAGGATAAAACAACATAAATACAATTTAATAAAGCATAGGACAAAACAACATAAATACAGTTTAATGAAGCATAGGATAAAACAACATAAATAATATGTAATAAAGCATAGGATAAAACAACATCAATACAATTTAATAAAGCATAGGATAAAACAACATAAATACAATTTAATAAAGCATAGGTTAAAACAACATAAATACAATTTAATAAAGCATAGGATAAAACAACATAAATACAATTTAATAAAGCATAGGTTAAAATAACATAAATACAATTTAATAAAGCATAGGATAAAATAACATAAATACAATTTAATAAAGCATAGGATAAAACAACATGAATATAATTTTGTAAAGCATACGATAAAACAACATGAATACAATTTAATAAAACAAAGGTTAAAACAACATAAATACAATTTAATAAAGCATAGGATAAAACAACATAAATACAATTTAATAAAGCATAGGGTTAAACAACATTAATACTATTTAATAAAGCATATGATTAAACCACATAAATACAATTTAATAAAACATATGATAAAACCACATAAATATAATTTAATAAAGCATAGGATAAAACAACATAAATACAATTTAATAAAGCATAGGATAAAACAACATAAATACAATTTAATAAAGCATAGGATAAAACAACATAAATAAAATTTAATAAAACATAGGATAAAACAACATAAATACAATTTAATAAAACATAGGATAAAACAACATAAATACAATTTAATAAAGCATAGGATAAAACAACATAAATACATTTTAATAAAGCATAGGATAAAACAACATAAATACAATTTAATAAAGCTTAGGATAAAACAACATAAATACAATTTAATAAAGCATAGGACAAAACAACATAAATACAATTTAATAAAGCATAGGATGAAGCAACATAAATTCAATTTAATAAAGCATAGGATAAAACAACATAAATACAATTTAATAAAGCATACGATAAAACAACATAAATACAATTTAGTAAAGCAGAGGTTAAAACAACATAAATACAATTTAATAAAGCATAGGCTAAAACAACATAAATACAATTTAATAAAGCATATGTTAAAACAACATATATACAATTTAATAAAGCATAGGATAAAACAACATAAATTCAATTTAATAAAGCATAGGATAAAACAACATAAATACAATTTAGTAAAGCATAGGTCAAAACAACATAAATACAATTTAATAAAGCATAGGATAAATCAACATAAATACAATTTAATAAAGCATAGGATAAAACAACATAAATACAATTTAATAATGCATAGGTTAAAACACCATAAATACAATTTAATAAAGCATAGTTTAAAACAACATAAATAAAATTTAATAAAAGCATAGGATAAAACAACATAAATACAAATTAATAAAGCATAGGATAAAACAACATAAATAAAATTTAATAAAGCAAAGGATAAAACAACATAAATACAATTTAATAAAGCATAGGATAAAACAACATAAATACAATTTAATAAAGCATAGGATAAAACAACATAAATACAATTTAATAAAGCATAGGATAAAACAACATAAATACATTTTAATAAAGCATAGGTTAAAAAAACATAAATTCAATTTAATAAAGCATAGGACAAAACAACATAAATACAATTTAATAAAGCATAGGTTAAAACAATATAAATACAATTTAATAAAGCATAGGATAAAACCAAAGAAATGCAATTTAATAAAGCATAGGATAAAACCACATGAATACAATTTAATAAAGCATAGGACAAAACAACATAAATACAATTTAATAAAGCATAGGTTAAAATAACATAAATACAATTTAATAAAGCATAGGATAAAATAACATAAATACAATTTAATAAAGCATAGGATAAAACAACATATATACAATTTAATAAAGCATAGGATAAAACAACATAAATACAATTTAATAAAGCATAGGATAAAACAACATAAATAAAATTTAATAAAGCATAGGATAAAACAACTTAAATACAATTTAATAAAGCATAGGATAAAACAACATAAATACAATTTAATAAAGCATAGGATAAAACAACATAAATACAATTTATTAAAGCATAGGATAAAACAACATAAATACAATTTAATAAAGCATAGGATAAAACAACATAAATACAATTTAATAAAGCTTAGGTTAAAACAACATAATTACAATTTAATAAAGCATAGGTTAAAACAACATAAATACAATTTAATAAAGCATAGGATAAAACAACATAAATACAATTTAATAAAGCATATGTTAAAACAACATAAATACAATTTCATAAAGCATAAGATAAAACAACATGAATATAATTTTGTAAAGCATAAGATAAAACAACATGAATACAATTTAATAAAACAAAGGTTAAAACAACATAAATACAATTTAATAAAGCATAGGATAAAACAACATAAATACAATTTAATAAAGCATAGGATAAAACAACATAAATACAATTTATAAAGCATAGGATAAAACAACATAAATACAATTTAATAAAGCATAGGATAAAACAACATTAATACATTTTAATAAAGCATAGGATAAAACAACATAAATACAATTTAATAAAGCTTAGGATAAAACAACATAAATACAATTTAATAAAGCATAGGACAAAACAACATAAATACAATTTAATAAAGCATAGGATGAAGCAACATAAATTCAATTTAATAAAGCATAGGATAAAACAACATAAATACAATTTAATAAAGCATACGATAAAACAACATAAATACAATTTAGTAAAGCAGAGGTTAAAACAACATAAATACAATTTAATAAAGCATAGGCTAAAACAACATAAATACAATTTAATAAAGCATATGTTAAAACAACATATATACAATTTAATAAAGCATAGGATAAAACAACATAAATTCAATTTAATAAAGCATAGGATAAAACAACATAAATACAATTTAGTAAAGCATAGGTCAAAACAACATAAATACAATTTAATAAAGCATAGGATAAAACAACATAAATACAATTTAATAAAGCATAGGATAAAACAACATAAATACAATTTAATAATGCATAGGTTAAAACACCATAAATACAATTTAATAAAGCATAGTTTAAAACAACATAAATAAAATGTAATAAAAGCATAGGATAAAACAACATAAATACAAATTAATAAAGCATAGGATAAAACAACATAAATAAAATTTAATAAAGCAAAGGATAAAACAACATAAATACAATTTAATAAAGCATAGGATAAAACAACATAAATACAGTTTAATAAAGCATAGGATAAAACAACATAAATACAATTTAATAAACCATAGGATAAAACAACATAAATACATTTTAATAAAGCATAGGTTAAAAAAACATAAATTCAATTTAATAAAGCATACGACAAAACAACATAAATACAATTTAATAAAGCATAGGTTAAAACAATATAAATACAATTTAATAAAGCATAGGATAAAACCAAAGAAATGCAATTTAAAAAAGCATAGGATAAAACCACATGAATACAATTTAATAAAGCATAGGACAAAACAACATAAATACAATTTAATAAAGCATAGGATAAAACAACATAAATACAATTTAATAAAGCATAGGATAAACAACATAAATACAATTTAATAAAGCATAGGACAAAACAACATAAATACAATTTAATAAAGCATATGTTTAAACAACATAAATACAATTTAATAAAGCATAAGATAAAACAACATGAATACAATTTAGTAAAGCATAAGATAAAACAACATGAATACCATTAAATAAAGCGTAGGTTAAAACAACATAAATACAAGTTAATAAAGCATAGGATAAAACAACATAAATACAATTTAATAAAGCTTAGGATAAAACAACATAAATACAGTTTAATGAAGCATAGGATAAAACAACATAAATAATATGTAATAAAGCATAGGATAAAACAACATCAATACAATTTAATAAAGCATAGGATAAAACAACATAAATACAATTTAATAAAGCATAGGTTAAAACAACATAAATACAATTTAATAAAGCATAGGATAAAACAACATAAATACAATTTAATAAAGCATAGGTTAAAATAACATAAATACAATTTAATAAAGCATAGGATAAAATAACATAATTACAATTTAATAAAGCATAGGTTAAAACAACATAAATACAATTTAATAAAGCATAGGACAAAACAACATAAATACAATTTAATAAAGCATAGGTTAAAACAATATAAATACAATTTAATAAAGCATAGGATAAAACCAAAGAAATGCAATTTAATAAAGCATAGGATAAAACCACATGAATACAATTTAATAAAGCATAGGACAAAACAACATAAATACAATTTAATAAAGCATAGGTTAAAATAACATAAATACAATTTAATAAAGCATAGGATAAAATAACATAAATACAATTTAATAAAGCATAGGATAAAACAACATATATACAATTTAATAAAGCATAGGATAAAACAACATAAATACAATTTAATAAAGCATAGGATAAAACAACATAAATAAAATTTAATAAAGCATAGGATAAAACAACTTAAATACAATTTAATAAAGCATAGGATAAAACAACATAAATACAATTTAATAAAGCATAGGATAAAACAACATAAATACAATTTATTAAAGCATAGGATAAAACAACATAAATACAATTTAATAAAGCATAGGATAAAACAACATAAATACAATTTAATAAAGCTTAGGTTAAAACAACATAATTACAATTTAATAAAGCATAGGTTAAAACAACATAAATACAATTTAATAAAGCATAGGATAAAACAACATAAATACAATTTAATAAAGCATATGTTAAAACAACATAAATACAATTTCATAAAGCATAAGATAAAACAACATGAATATAATTTTGTAAAGCATAAGATAAAACAACATGAATACAATTTAATAAAACAAAGGTTAAAACAACATAAATACAATTTAATAAAGCATAGGATAAAACAACATAAATACAATTTAATAAAGCATAGGATAAAACAACATAAATACAATTTATAAAGCATAGGATAAAACAACATAAATACAATTTAATAAAGCATAGGATAAAACAACATTAATACATTTTAATAAAGCATAGGATAAAACAACATAAATACAATTTAATAAAGCTTAGGATAAAACAACATAAATACAATTTAATAAAGCATAGGACAAAACAACATAAATACAATTTAATAAAGCATAGGATGAAGCAACATAAATTCAATTTAATAAAGCATAGGATAAAACAACATAAATACAATTTAATAAAGCATACGATAAAACAACATAAATACAATTTAGTAAAGCAGAGGTTAAAACAACATAAATACAATTTAATAAAGCATAGGCTAAAACAACATAAATACAATTTAATAAAGCATATGTTAAAACAACATATATACAATTTAATAAAGCATAGGATAAAACAACATAAATTCAATTTAATAAAGCATAGGATAAAACAACATAAATACAATTTAGTAAAGCATAGGTCAAAACAACATAAATACAATTTAATAAAGCATAGGATAAAACAACATAAATACAATTTAATAAAGCATAGGATAAAACAACATAAATACAATTTAATAATGCATAGGTTAAAACACCATAAATACAATTTAATAAAGCATAGTTTAAAACAACATAAATAAAATGTAATAAAAGCATAGGATAAAACAACATAAATACAAATTAATAAAGCATAGGATAAAACAACATAAATAAAATTTAATAAAGCAAAGGATAAAACAACATAAATACAATTTAATAAAGCATAGGATAAAACAACATAAATACAGTTTAATAAAGCATAGGATAAAACAACATAAATACAATTTAATAAACCATAGGATAAAACAACATAAATACATTTTAATAAAGCATAGGTTAAAAAAACATAAATTCAATTTAATAAAGCATACGACAAAACAACATAAATACAATTTAATAAAGCATAGGTTAAAACAATATAAATACAATTTAATAAAGCATAGGATAAAACCAAAGAAATGCAATTTAAAAAAGCATAGGATAAAACCACATGAATACAATTTAATAAAGCATAGGACAAAACAACATAAATACAATTTAATAAAGCATAGGATAAAACAACATAAATACAATTTAATAAAGCATAGGATAAACAACATAAATACAATTTAATAAAGCATAGGACAAAACAACATAAATACAATTTAATAAAGCATATGTTTAAACAACATAAATACAATTTAATAAAGCATAAGATAAAACAACATGAATACAATTTAGTAAAGCATAAGATAAAACAACATGAATACCATTAAATAAAGCGTAGGTTAAAACAACATAAATACAAGTTAATAAAGCATAGGATAAAACAACATAAATACAATTTAATAAAGCTTAGGATAAAACAACATAAATACAGTTTAATGAAGCATAGGATAAAACAACATAAATAATATGTAATAAAGCATAGGATAAAACAACATCAATACAATTTAATAAAGCATAGGATAAAACAACATAAATACAATTTAATAAAGCATAGGTTAAAACAACATAAATACAATTTAATAAAGCATAGGATAAAACAACATAAATACAATTTAATAAAGCATAGGTTAAAATAACATAAATACAATTTAATAAAGCATAGGATAAAATAACATAAATACAATTTAATAAAGCATAGGATAAAACAACATATATACAATTTAATAAAGCATAGGATAAAACAACATAAATACAATTTAGTAAAGCATAGGTTAAAACAACATAAATACAATTTAATAAAGCATATGTTAAAACAACATAAATACAATTTAATAAAGCATAAGATAAAACAACATGAATATAATTTAGTAAAGCATAAGATAAAACAACATGAATACAATTTAATAAATCATAGGTTAAAACAACATAAATACAATTTAATAAAGCATAGGATAAAACAACATAAATACAATTTTATAAAGCATAGGATAAAAAAACATAAATACAAATTAATAAAGCAGAGGATAAAACAACATAAATACTATTTAATAATGCATAGGATAAAACCACATATATACAATTTAATAAAGCACAGGATAAAATAACATAAATACAATTTAATAAAGCATAGGATAAAACAACATAAATACAATTTAATAAAGCATATGTTAAAACAACATAAATACAATTTAATAAAGCATAAGATAAAACAACATGAATATAATTTAGTAAAGCATAAGATAAAACAACATGAATACAATTTAATAAAGCATAGGTTAAAACAACATAAATACAATTTAATAAAGCATAGGATAAACAACATAAATACAATTTAATAAAGCATAGGATAAAACAACATAAATACAATTTATAAAGCATAGGATAAAACAACATAAATAAAATTTAATAAAGCATAGGATAAAACAACATAAATACAATTTAATAAAGCATAGGATAAAACAACATAAATACAATTTAATAAAGCATAGGATAAAACAACATAAATACAATTTAATAAAGCATAGGATAAAACAACATAAATACAATTTAATAAAGCATAGGATAAAACAGCATAAATATAATTTAATAAAGCATAGGTTAAAACAACATAAATACAATTTAATAAAGCATAGGTTAAAACAACATAAATACAATTTAATAAAGCATAGGACAAAACAACATAAATACAATTTAATAAGGCATAGGTTAAAACAACATAAATACAATTTAATAAAGCATAGGATAAAACAACATAAATACAATTTAATAAAGCATAGAATAAAACCAAATAAATACAATTTAATAAAGCACAGGATAAAAAAACATAAATGCAATTTAATAAAGCATAGGATAAAACAACATAAATACAATTTAAAAAAGCATAGAATAAAACCAAATAAATACAATTTAATAAAGCACAGGATAAAAAAACATAAATGCAATTTAATAAAGCATAGGATAAAACAACATAAATACAATTTAATAAAGCATAGGATAAAACAACATAAATACAATTTAATAAAGCATAGGATAAAACAACATAAATACAATTTAATAAAGCATAGGTTAAAACAACATAAATACAATTTAATAAAGCATAGGATAAAACAACATAAATACAATTTAATAAAGCATAGGGTAAAACAACATAAATTCAATTTAATAAAGCATAGGACAAAACAACATAAATACAATTTAATAAAGCATAGGTTAAAACAACATAAATACAATTTAATAAAGCATAGGATAAAACCAAAGAAATACAATTTAATAAAACATAGGATAAAACCACATAAATACAATTTAATAAAGCATAGGACAAAACAACATAAATACAATTTAATAAAGCATAGGATAAAACAACATAAATACAATTCAATAAAGCATAGGATAAACAACATAAATACAATTTAATAAAGCATAGGACAAAACAACATAAATACAATTTAATAAAGCATATGTTTAAACAACATAAATACAATTTAATAAAGCATAAGATAAAACAACATGAATACAATTTAATAAATCATAGGTTAAAACAACATAAATACAATTTAATAAAGCATAGGATAAAACAACATAAATACAATTTTATAAAGCATAGGATAAAAAAACATAAATACAAATTAATAAAGCAGAGGATAAAACAACATAAATACTATTTAATAATGCATAGGATAAAACCACATATATACAATTTAATAAAGCACAGGATAAAATAACATAAATACAATTTAATAAAGCATAGGATAAAACAACATAAATACAATTTAATAAAGCATATGTTAAAACAACATAAATACAATTTAATAAAGCATAAGATAAAACAACATGAATATAATTTAGTAAAGCATAAGATAAAACAACATGAATACAATTTAATAAAGCATAGGTTAAAACAACATAAATACAATTTAATAAAGCATAGGATAAACAACATAAATACAATTTAATAAAGCATAGGATAAAACAACATAAATACAATTTATAAAGCATAGGATAAAACAACATAAATAAAATTTAATAAAGCATAGGATAAAACAACATAAATAAAATTTAATAAAGCATAGGATAAAACAACATAAATACAATTTAATAAAGCATAGGATAAAACAACATAAATACAATTTAATAAAGCATAGGATAAAACAACATAAATACAATTTAATAAAGCATAGGATAAAACAACATAAATACAATTTAATAAAGCATAGGATAAAACAGCATAAATATAATTTAATAAAGCATAGGTTAAAACAACATAAATACAATTTAATAAAGCATAGGTTAAAACAACATAAATACAATTTAATAAAGCATAGGACAAAACAACATAAATACAATTTAATAAGGCATAGGTTAAAACAACATAAATACAATTTAATAAAGCATAGGACAAAACAACATAAATACAATTTAATAAAGCATATGTTTAAACAACATAAATACAATTTAATAAAGCATAAGATAAAACAACATGAATACAATTTAGTAAAGCATAAGATAAAACAACATGAATACCATTAAATAAAGCGTAGGTTAAAACAACATAAATACAAGTTAATAAAGCATAGGATAAAACAACATAAATACAATTTAATAAAGCATAGGATAAAACAACATAAATACAATTTAATAAAGCTTAGGATAAAACAACATAAATACAGTTTAATGAAGCATAGGATAAAACAACATAAATACAATTTAATAAAGCATAGGATAAAACAACATAAATACAATTTAATAAAGCATAGGATAAAACAACATAAATACAATTTAATAAAGCATAGGATAAAACAACATAAATACAATTTAATAAAGCATAGGTTAAAATAACATAAATACAATTTAATAAAGCATAGGATAAAATAACATAAATACAATTTAATAAAGCATAGGATAAAACAACATGAATATAATTTTGTAAAGCATACGATAAAACAACATGAATACAATTTAATAAAACAAAGGTTAAAACAACATAAATACAATTTAATAAAGCATAGGATAAAACAACATAAATACAATTTAATAAAGCATAGGATAAAACAACATAAATACAATTTATTAAAGCATAGGATAAAACAACATAAATACAATTTAATAAAGCATAGGATAAAACAACATAAATACAATTTAATAAAGCATAGGTTAAAACAACATAAATACAATTTAATAAAGCATAGGCTAAAACAATATAAATACAATTTAATAAAGCATAGGACAAAACAACATAAATACAATTTAATAAAGCATAGGTTAAAACAACATAAATACAATTTAATAAAGCATAGGAAAAAACAACATAAATACAATTTAATAAAGCATAGGTTAAAACAACATAAATACAATTTAATAAAGCATAGGAAAAAACAACATAAATACAATTTAATAAAGGCATAGGATAAAATAACATAAATACAATTTAATAAAGCATAGGATAAAACAACATAAATACAATTTAATAAAGCATAAGATAAAACAACATAAATACAATTTAATAAAGCATAGGATAAAACAACATAAATACAATTTAATAAAGCATAGGATAAAACAACATAAATACAATTTAATAAAGCATAGGATAAAACAACATAAATACAATTTAATAAAGCATAGGATAAAACAACATAAATACAATTTAATAAAGCATAGGATAAAACAACATAAATACATTTTAATAAAGCATAGGTTAAAACAACATAAATACAATTTATTAAAGCATAGGACAAAACAACATAAATACAATTTAATAAAGCATAAGTTAAAACAACATAAATACAATTTAATAAAGCATAGGATAAAACCACAGAAATACAATTTAATAAAGCATTGGATAAAACCACATAAATACAATTTAATAAAGCATAGGACAAAACAAAATAAATACAATTTAATAAAGCATAGGACAAAACAACATAAATACAATTTAATAAAGCATAGGATGAAGCAACATAAATTCAATTTAATAAAGCATAGGATAAAACAACATAAATACAATTTAATAAAGCATACGATAAAACAACATAAATACAATTTAGTAAAGCAGAGGTTAAAACAACATAAATACAATTTAATAAAGCATAGGCTAAAACAACATAAATACAATTTAATAAAGCATATGTTAAAACACCATATATACAATTTAATAAAGCATAGGATAAAACAACATAAATTCAATTTAATAAAGCATAGGATAAAACAACATAAATACAATTTAATAAAGCATAGGACAAAACAACATAAATACAATTTAATAAAGCATAGGATGAAGCAACATAAATTCAATTTAATAAAGCATAGGATAAAACAACATGAATACAATTTAATAAAGCATACGATAAAACAACATAAATACAATTTAGTAAAGCAGAGGTTAAAACAACATAAATACAATTTAATAAAGCATAGGCTAAAACAACATAAATACAATTTAATAAAGCATATGTTAAAACACCATATATACAATTTAATAAAGCATAGGATAAAACAACATAAATTCAATTTAATAAAGCATAGGATAAAACAACATAAATACAATTTAGTAAAGCATAGGTCAAAACAACATAAATACAATTTAATAAAGCATAGGATAAAACAACATAAATACAATTTAATAAAGCATAGGATAAAACATCATAAATACAATTTAATAATGCATAGGTTAAAACACCATAAATACAATTTAATAAAGCACAGTTTAAAACAACATAAATAAAATTTAATAAAAGCATAGGATAAAACAACATAAATACAAATTAATAAAGCATAGGATAAAACAACATAAATAAAATTTAATAAAGCATAGGATAAAACAACATAAATACAATTTAATAAAGCATAGGATAAAACAACATAAATACAATTTAATAAAGCATAGGATAAAACAACATAAATACATTTTAATAAAGCATAGGTTAAAAAAACATAAATTCAATTTAATAAAGCATAGGACAAAACAACATAAATACAATTTAATAAAGCATAGGTTAAAACAATATAAATACAATTTAATAAAGCATAGGATAAAACCAAAGAAATGCAATTTAATAAAGCATAGGATAAAACCACATGAATACAATTTAATAAAGCATAGGACAAAACAACATAAATACAATTTAATAAAGCATAGGATAAAACAACATAAATACAATTTAATAAAGCATAGGATAAACAACATAAATACAATTTAATAAAGCATAGGACAAAACAACATCAATACAATTTAATAAAGCATAGGATAAAACAACATAAATACAATTTAATAAAGCATAGGATAAAACAACATAAATACAATTTAATAAAGCATAGGATAAAACAACATAAATACAATTTAATAAAGCATAGGTTAAAATAACATAAATACAATTTAATAAAGCATAGGATAAAATAACATAAATACAATTTAATAAAGCATAGGATAAAACAACATGAATATAATTTTGTAAAGCATATGATAAAACAACATGAATACAATTTAATAAAACAAAGGTTAAAACAACATAAATACAATTTAATAAAGCATAGGATAAAACAACATAAATACAATTTAATAAAGCATAGGATAAAACAACATAAATACAATTTATAAAGCATAGGATAAAACAACATAAATACAATTTAATAAAGCATAGGATAAAACAACATTAATACAATTTAATAAAGCATAGGATAAAACAACATAAATACAATTTAATAAAGCATAGGGTTAAACAACATTAATACTATTTAATAAAGCATATGATTAAACCACATAAATACAATTTAATAAAGCATATGATAAAACCACATAAATATAATTTAATAAAGCATAGGATAAAACAACATAAATACAATTTAATAAAGCATAGGATAAAACAACATAAATACAATTTAATAAAGCATAGGATAAAACAACATAAATAAAATTTAATAAAACATAGGATAAAACAACATAAATACAATTTAATAAAGCATAGGATAAAACAACATAAATACAATTTAATAAAGCATAGGATAAAACAACATAAATACATTTTAATAAAGCATAGGATAAAACAACATAAATACAATTTAATAAAGCTTAGGATAAAACAACATAAATACAATTTAATAAAGCATAGGACAAAACAACATAAATACAATTTAATAAAGCATAGGATGAAGCAACATAAATTCAATTTAATAAAGCATAGGATAAAACAACATAAATACAATTTAATAAAGCATACGATAAAACAACATAAATACAATTTAGTAAAGCAGAGGTTAAAACAACATAAATACAATTTAATAAAGCATAGGCTAAAACAACATAAATACAATTTAATAAAGCATATGTTAAAACAACATATATACAATTTAATAAAGCATAGGATAAAACAACATAAATTCAATTTAATAAAGCATAGGTTAAAACAACATAAATACAATTTAATAAAGCATAGGCTAAAACAATATAAATACAATTTAATAAAGCATAGGACAAAACAACATAAATACAATTTAATAAAGCATAGGTTAAAACAACATAAATACAATTTAATAAAGCATAGGAAAAAACAACATAAATACAATTTAATAAAGCATAGGTTAAAACAACATAAATACAATTTAATAAAGCATAGGAAAAAACAACATAAATACAATTTAATAAAGGCATAGGATAAAATAACATAAATACAATTTAATAAAGCATAGGATAAAACAACATAAATACAATTTAATAAAGCATACGATAAAACAACATAAATACAATTTAGTAAAGCATAGGTTAAAACAACATAAATACAATTTAATAAAGCATAGGCTAAAACAACATAAATACAATTTAATAAAGCTTATGTTAAAACAACATAAATACAATTTAATAAAGCATAGGATAAAACAACATAAATTCAATTTAATAAAGCATAGGATAAAACAACATAAATACAATTTAGTAAAGCATAGGTCAAAACAACATAAATACAATTTAATAAAGCATAGGATAAAACAAAATAAATAAAATTTAATAAAGCATAGGATAAAACAACATAAATACAATTTAATAAAGCATAAGATAAAACAACATAAATACAATTTAATAAAGCATAGGATAAAACAACATAAATACAATTTAATAAAGCATAGGATAAAACAACATAAATACAATTTAATAAAGCATAGGATAAAACAACATAAATACAATTTAATAAAGCATAGGATAAAACAACATAAATACAATTTAATAAAGCATAGGATAAAACAACATAAATACATTTTATAAAGCATAGGTTAAAACAACATAAATACAATTTAATAAAGCATAGGACAAAACAACATAAATACAATTTAATAAAGCATAAGTTAAAACAACATAAATACAATTTAATAAAGCATAGGATAAAACCACAGAAATACAATTTAATAAAGCATTGGATAAAACCACATAAATACAATTTAATAAAGCATAGGACAAAACAAAATAAATACAATTTAATAAAGCATAGGACAAAACAACATAAATACAATTTAATAAAGCATAGGATGAAGCAACATAAATTCAATTTAATAAAGCATAGGATAAAACAACATAAATACAATTTAATAAAGCATACGATAAAACAACATAAATACAATTTAGTAAAGCAGAGGTTAAAACAACATAAATACAATTTAATAAAGCATAGGCTAAAACAACATAAATACAATTTAATAAAGCATATGTTAAAACACCATATATACAATTTAATAAAGCATTGGATAAAACAACATAAATTCAATTTAATAAAGCATAGGATAAAACAACATAAATACAATTTAGTAAAGCATAGGTCAAAACAACATAAATACAATTTAATAAAGCATAGGATAAAACAACATAAATACAATTTAATAAAGCATAGGATAAAACATCATAAATACAATTTAATAATGCATAGGTTAAAACACCATAAATACAATTTAATAAAGCACAGTTTAAAACAACATAAATAAAATTTAATAAAAGCATAGGATAAAACAACATAAATACAAATTAATAAAGCATAGGATAAAACAACATAAATAAAATTTAATAAAGCATAGGATAAAACAACATAAAT
Organism: Phyllobates terribilis; assembly: GCF_046119375.1. Classification (NCBI taxonomy): domain Eukaryota; kingdom Metazoa; phylum Chordata; class Amphibia; order Anura; family Dendrobatidae; genus Phyllobates; species Phyllobates terribilis. The sequence continues at coordinate 648,836 of NW_027362780.1, forward strand.
ACAATTTAATAAAGCATAGGATAAAACAACATAAATACAATTTAATAAAGCATAGCATAAAACAACATAAATACATTTTAATAAAGCATAGGTTAAAAAAACATAAATTCAATTTAATAAAGCATAGGACAAAACAACATAAATACAATTTAATAAAGCATAGGTTAAAACAATATAAATACAATTTAATAAAGCATAGGATAAAACCAAAGAAATGCAATTTAATAAAGCATAGGATAAAACCACATGAATACAATTTAATAAAGCATAGGACAAAACAACATAAATACAATTTAATAAAGCATAGGATAAACCAACATAAATACAATTTAATAAAGCATAGGATAAACAACATAAATACAATTTAATAAAGCATAGGACAAAACAACATAAATACAATTTAATAAAGCATATGTTTAAACAACATAAATAAAATTTAATAAAGCATAAGATAAAACAACATGAATACAATTTAGTAAAGCATAAGATAAAACAACATGAATACCATTAAATAAAGCGTAGGTTAAAACAACATAAATACAAGTTAATAAAGCATAGAATAAAACAACATAAATACAATTTAATAAAGCATAGGATAAAACAACATAAATACAATTTAATAAAGCTTAGGATAAAACAACATAAATACAGTTTAATAAAGCATAGGATAAAACAACATAAATACAATTTAATAAAGCATAGGACAAAACAACATAAATACAGTTTAATGAAGCATAGGATAAAACAACATAAATAATATGTAATAAAGCATAGGATAAAACAACATCAATACAATTTAATAAAGCATAGGATAAAACAACATAAATACAATTTAATAAAGCATAGGTTAAAACAACATAAATACAATTTAATAAAGCATAGGATAAAACAACATAAATACAATTTAATAAAGCATAGGTTAAAATAACATAAATACAATTTAATAAAGCATAGGATAAAATAACATAAATACAATTTAATAAAGCATAGGATAAAACAACATGAATATAATTTTGTAAAGCATACGATAAAACAACATGAATACAATTTAATAAAACAAAGGTTAAAACAACATAAATACAATTTAATAAAGCATAGGATAAAACAACATAAATACAATTTAATAAAGCATAGGGTTAAACAACATTAATACTATTTAATAAAGCATATGATTAAACCACATAAATACAATTTAATAAAACATATGATAAAACCACATAAATATAATTTAATAAAGCATAGGATAAAACAACATAAATACAATTTAATAAAGCATAGGATAAAACAACATAAATACAATTTAATAAAGCATAGGATAAAACAACATAAATAAAATTTAATAAAACATAGGATAAAACAACATAAATACAATTTAATAAAGCATAGGATAAAACAACATAAATACAATTTAATAAAGCATAGGATAAAACAACATAAATACATTTTAATAAAGCATAGGATAAAACAACATAAATACAATTTAATAAAGCTTAGGATAAAACAACATAAATACAATTTAATAAAGCATAGGACAAAACAACATAAATACAATTTAATAAAGCATAGGATGAAGCAACATAAATTCAATTTAATAAAGCATAGGATAAAACAACATAAATACAATTTAATAAAGCATACGATAAAACAACATAAATACAATTTAGTAAAGCAGAGGTTAAAACAACATAAATACAATTTAATAAAGCATAGGCTAAAACAACATAAATACAATTTAATAAAGCATATGTTAAAACAACATATATACAATTTAATAAAGCATAGGATAAAACAACATAAATTCAATTTAATAAAGCATAGGATAAAACAACATAAATACAATTTAGTAAAGCATAGGTCAAAACAACATAAATACAATTTAATAAAGCATAGGATAAATCAACATAAATACAATTTAATAAAGCATAGGATAAAACAACATAAATACAATTTAATAATGCATAGGTTAAAACACCATAAATACAATTTAATAAAGCATAGTTTAAAACAACATAAATAAAATTTAATAAAAGCATAGGATAAAACAACATAAATACAAATTAATAAAGCATAGGATAAAACAACATAAATAAAATTTAATAAAGCAAAGGATAAAACAACATAAATACAATTTAATAAAGCATAGGATAAAACAACATAAATACAATTTAATAAAGCATAGGATAAAACAACATAAATACAATTTAATAAAGCATAGGATAAAACAACATAAATACATTTTAATAAAGCATAGGTTAAAAAAACATAAATTCAATTTAATAAAGCATAGGACAAAACAACATAAATACAATTTAATAAAGCATAGGTTAAAACAATATAAATACAATTTAATAAAGCATAGGATAAAACCAAAGAAATGCAATTTAATAAAGCATAGGATAAAACCACATGAATACAATTTAATAAAGCATAGGACAAAACAACATAAATACAATTTAATAAAGCATAGGTTAAAATAACATAAATACAATTTAATAAAGCATAGGATAAAATAACATAAATACAATTTAATAAAGCATAGGATAAAACAACATATATACAATTTAATAAAGCATAGGATAAAACAACATAAATACAATTTAATAAAGCATAGGATAAAACAACATAAATAAAATTTAATAAAGCATAGGATAAAACAACTTAAATACAATTTAATAAAGCATAGGATAAAACAACATAAATACAATTTAATAAAGCATAGGATAAAACAACATAAATACAATTTATTAAAGCATAGGATAAAACAACATAAATACAATTTAATAAAGCATAGGATAAAACAACATAAATACAATTTAATAAAGCTTAGGTTAAAACAACATAATTACAATTTAATAAAGCATAGGTTAAAACAACATAAATACAATTTAATAAAGCATAGGATAAAACAACATAAATACAATTTAATAAAGCATATGTTAAAACAACATAAATACAATTTCATAAAGCATAAGATAAAACAACATGAATATAATTTTGTAAAGCATAAGATAAAACAACATGAATACAATTTAATAAAACAAAGGTTAAAACAACATAAATACAATTTAATAAAGCATAGGATAAAACAACATAAATACAATTTAATAAAGCATAGGATAAAACAACATAAATACAATTTATAAAGCATAGGATAAAACAACATAAATACAATTTAATAAAGCATAGGATAAAACAACATTAATACATTTTAATAAAGCATAGGATAAAACAACATAAATACAATTTAATAAAGCTTAGGATAAAACAACATAAATACAATTTAATAAAGCATAGGACAAAACAACATAAATACAATTTAATAAAGCATAGGATGAAGCAACATAAATTCAATTTAATAAAGCATAGGATAAAACAACATAAATACAATTTAATAAAGCATACGATAAAACAACATAAATACAATTTAGTAAAGCAGAGGTTAAAACAACATAAATACAATTTAATAAAGCATAGGCTAAAACAACATAAATACAATTTAATAAAGCATATGTTAAAACAACATATATACAATTTAATAAAGCATAGGATAAAACAACATAAATTCAATTTAATAAAGCATAGGATAAAACAACATAAATACAATTTAGTAAAGCATAGGTCAAAACAACATAAATACAATTTAATAAAGCATAGGATAAAACAACATAAATACAATTTAATAAAGCATAGGATAAAACAACATAAATACAATTTAATAATGCATAGGTTAAAACACCATAAATACAATTTAATAAAGCATAGTTTAAAACAACATAAATAAAATGTAATAAAAGCATAGGATAAAACAACATAAATACAAATTAATAAAGCATAGGATAAAACAACATAAATAAAATTTAATAAAGCAAAGGATAAAACAACATAAATACAATTTAATAAAGCATAGGATAAAACAACATAAATACAGTTTAATAAAGCATAGGATAAAACAACATAAATACAATTTAATAAACCATAGGATAAAACAACATAAATACATTTTAATAAAGCATAGGTTAAAAAAACATAAATTCAATTTAATAAAGCATACGACAAAACAACATAAATACAATTTAATAAAGCATAGGTTAAAACAATATAAATACAATTTAATAAAGCATAGGATAAAACCAAAGAAATGCAATTTAAAAAAGCATAGGATAAAACCACATGAATACAATTTAATAAAGCATAGGACAAAACAACATAAATACAATTTAATAAAGCATAGGATAAAACAACATAAATACAATTTAATAAAGCATAGGATAAACAACATAAATACAATTTAATAAAGCATAGGACAAAACAACATAAATACAATTTAATAAAGCATATGTTTAAACAACATAAATACAATTTAATAAAGCATAAGATAAAACAACATGAATACAATTTAGTAAAGCATAAGATAAAACAACATGAATACCATTAAATAAAGCGTAGGTTAAAACAACATAAATACAAGTTAATAAAGCATAGGATAAAACAACATAAATACAATTTAATAAAGCATAGGATAAAACAACATAAATACAATTTAATAAAGCTTAGGATAAAACAACATAAATACAGTTTAATAAAGCATAGGATAAAACAACATAAATACAATTTAATAAAGCATAGGACAAAACAACATAAATACAGTTTAATGAAGCATAGGATAAAACAACATATATAATATGTAATAAAGCATAGGATAAAACAACATCAATACAATTTAATAAAGCATAGGATAAAACAACATAAATACAATTTAATAAAGCATAGGTTAAAACAACATAAATACAATTTAATAAAGCATAGGATAAAACAACATAAATACAATTTAATAAAGCATAGGTTAAAATAACATAAATACAATTTAATAAAGCATAGGATAAAATAACATAAATACAATTTAATAAAGCATAGGATAAAACAACATATATACAATTTAATAAAGCATAGGATAAAACAACATAAATACAATTTAGTAAAGCATAGGTTAAAACAACATAAATACAATTTAATAAAGCATATGTTAAAACAACATAAATACAATTTAATAAAGCATAAGATAAAACAACATGAATATAATTTAGTAAAGCATAAGATAAAACAACATGAATACAATTTAATAAATCATAGGTTAAAACAACATAAATACAATTTAATAAAGCATAGGATAAAACAACATAAATACAATTTTATAAAGCATAGGATAAAAAAACATAAATACAAATTAATAAAGCAGAGGATAAAACAACATAAATACTATTTAATAATGCATAGGATAAAACCACATATATACAATTTAATAAAGCACAGGATAAAATAACATAAATACAATTTAATAAAGCATAGGATAAAACAACATAAATACAATTTAATAAAGCATATGTTAAAACAACATAAATACAATTTAATAAAGCATAAGATAAAACAACATGAATATAATTTAGTAAAGCATAAGATAAAACAACATGAATACAATTTAATAAAGCATAGGTTAAAACAACATAAATACAATTTAATAAAGCATAGGATAAACAACATAAATACAATTTAATAAAGCATAGGATAAAACAACATAAATACAATTTATAAAGCATAGGATAAAACAACATAAATAAAATTTAATAAAGCATAGGATAAAACAACATAAATACAATTTAATAAAGCATAGGATAAAACAACATAAATACAATTTAATAAAGCATAGGATAAAACAACATAAATACAATTTAATAAAGCATAGGATAAAACAACATAAATACAATTTAATAAAGCATAGGATAAAACAGCATAAATATAATATAATAAAGCATAGGTTAAAACAACATAAATACAATTTAATAAAGCATAGGTTAAAACAACATAAATACAATTTAATAAAGCATAGGACAAAACAACATAAATACAATTTAATAAGGCATAGGTTAAAACAACATAAATACAATTTAATAAAGCATAGGATAAAACAACATAAATACAATTTAATAAAGCATAGAATAAAACCAAATAAATACAATTTAATAAAGCACAGGATAAAAAAACATAAATGCAATTTAATAAAGCATAGGATAAAACAACATAAATACAATTTAAAAAAGCATAGAATAAAACCAAATAAATACAATTTAATAAAGCACAGGATAAAAAAACATAAATGCAATTTAATAAAGCATAGGATAAAACAACATAAATACAATTTAATAAAGCATAGGATAAAACAACATAAATACAATTTAATAAAGCATAGGATAAAACAACATAAATACAATTTAATAAAGCATAGGTTAAAACAACATAAATACAATTTAATAAAGCATAGGATAAAACAACATAAATACAATTTAATAAAGCATAGGGTAAAACAACATAAATTCAATTTAATAAAGCATAGGACAAAACAACATAAATACAATTTAATAAAGCATAGGTTAAAACAACATAAATACAATTTAATAAAGCATAGGATAAAACCAAAGAAATACAATTTAATAAAACATAGGATAAAACCACATAAATACAATTTAATAAAGCATAGGACAAAACAACATAAATACAATTTAATAAAGCATAGGATAAAACAACATAAATACAATTCAATAAAGCATAGGATAAACAACATAAATACAATTTAATAAAGCATAGGACAAAACAACATAAATACAATTTAATAAAGCATATGTTTAAACAACATAAATACAATTTAATAAAGCATAAGATAAAACAACATGAATACAATTTAATAAATCATAGGTTAAAACAACATAAATACAATTTAATAAAGCATAGGATAAAACAACATAAATACAATTTTATAAAGCATAGGATAAAAAAACATAAATACAAATTAATAAAGCAGAGGATAAAACAACATAAATACTATTTAATAATGCATAGGATAAAACCACATATATACAATTTAATAAAGCACAGGATAAAATAACATAAATACAATTTAATAAAGCATAGGATAAAACAACATAAATACAATTTAATAAAGCATATGTTAAAACAACATAAATACAATTTAATAAAGCATAAGATAAAACAACATGAATATAATTTAGTAAAGCATAAGATAAAACAACATGAATACAATTTAATAAAGCATAGGTTAAAACAACATAAATACAATTTAATAAAGCATAGGATAAACAACATAAATACAATTTAATAAAGCATAGGATAAAACAACATAAATACAATTTATAAAGCATAGGATAAAACAACATAAATAAAATTTAATAAAGCATAGGATAAAACAACATAAATAAAATTTAATAAAGCATAGGATAAAACAACATAAATACAATTTAATAAAGCATAGGATAAAACAACATAAATACAATTTAATAAAGCATAGGATAAAACAACATAAATACAATTTAATAAAGCATAGGATAAAACAACATAAATACAATTTAATAAAGCATAGGATAAAACAGCATAAATATAATTTAATAAAGCATAGGTTAAAACAACATAAATACAATTTAATAAAGCATAGGTTAAAACAACATAAATACAATTTAATAAAGCATAGGACAAAACAACATAAATACAATTTAATAAGGCATAGGTTAAAACAACATAAATACAATTTAATAAAGCATAGGACAAAACAACATAAATACAATTTAATAAAGCATATGTTTAAACAACATAAATACAATTTAATAAAGCATAAGATAAAACAACATGAATACAATTTAGTAAAGCATAAGATAAAACAACATGAATACCATTAAATAAAGCGTAGGTTAAAACAACATAAATACAAGTTAATAAAGCATAGGATAAAACAACATAAATACAATTTAATAAAGCATAGGATAAAACAACATAAATACAATTTAATAAAGCTTAGGATAAAACAACATAAATACAGTTTAATGAAGCATAGGATAAAACAACATAAATACAATTTAATAAAGCATAGGATAAAACAACATAAATACAATTTAATAAAGCATAGGTTAAAACAACATAAATACAATTTAATAAAGCATAGGATAAAATAACATAAATACAATTTAATAAAGCATAGGATAAAACAACATATATACAATTTAATAAAGCATCGGATAAAACAACATAAATACAATTTAATAAAGCATAGGATAAAACAACATAAATAAAATTTAATAAAGCTTAGGATAAAACAACATAAATACAATTTAATAAAGCATAGGTTAAAACAACATAAATACAATTTAATAAAGCATAGGATAAAACAACATAAATACAATTTATTAAAGCATAGGATAAAACAACATAAATACAATTTAATAAAGCATAGGATAAAACAACATAAATACAATTTAATAAAGCATAGGATAAAACAACATAAATACAATTTAATAAAGCATAGGATAAAACAACATAAATACATTTTAATAAAGCATAGGTTAAAAAAACATAAATTCAATTTAATAAAGCATAGGACAAAACAACATAAATACAATTTAATAAAGCATAGGTTAAAACAATATAAATACAATTTAATAAAGCATAGGATAAAACCAAAGAAATGCAATTTAATAAAGCATAGGATAAAACCACATGAATACAATTTAATAAAGCATAGGACAAAACAACATAAATACAATTTAATAAAGCATAGGATAAACCAACATAAATACAATTTAATAAAGCATAGGATAAACAACATAAATACAATTTAATAAAGCATTGGACAAAACAACATAAATACAATTTAATAAAGCATATGTTTAAACAACATAAATAAAATTTAATAAAGCATAAGATAAAACAACATGAATACAATTTAGTAAAGCATAAGATAAAACAACATGAATACCATTAAATAAAGCGTAGGTTAAAACAACATAAATACAAGTTAATAAAGCATAGGATAAAACAACATAAATACAATTTAATAAAGCATAGGATAAAACAACATAAATACAATTTAATAAAGCTTAGGATAAAACAACATAAATACAGTTTAATAAAGCATAGGATAAAACAACATAAATACAATTTAATAAAGCATAGGACAAAACAACATAAATACAGTTTAATGAAGCATAGGATAAAACAACATAAATAATATGTAATAAAGCATAGGATAAAACAACATCAATACAATTTAATAAAGCATAGGATAAAACAACATAAATACAATTTAATAAAGCATAGGTTAAAACAACATAAATACAATTTAATAAAGCATAGGATAAAACAACATAAATACAATTTAATAAAGCATAGGTTAAAATAACATAAATACAATTTAATAAAGCATAGGATAAAATAACATAAATACAATTTAATAAAGCATAGGATAAAACAACATGAATATAATTTTGTAAAGCATACGATAAAACAACATGAATACAATTTAATAAAACAAAGGTTAAAACAACATAAATACAATTTAATAAAGCATAGGATAAAACAACATAAATACAATTTAATAAAGCATAGGATAAAACAACATAAATACAATTTATAAAGCATAGGATAAAACAACATAAATACAATTTAATAAAGCATAGGATAAAACAACATTAATACAATTTAATAAAGCATAGGATAAAACAACGTAAATACAATTTAATAAAGCATAGGGTTAAACAACATTAATACTATTTAATAAAGCATATGATTAAACCACATAAATACAATTTAATAAAACATATGATAAAACCACATAAATATAATTTAATAAAGCATAGGATAAAACAACATAAATACAATTTAATAAAGCATAGGATAAAACAACATAAATACAATTTAATAAAGCATAGGATAAAACAACATAAATAAAATTTAATAAAACATATGATAAAACAACATAAATACAATTTAATAAAGCATAGGATAAAACAACATAAATACAATTTAATAAAGTATAGGATAAAACAACATAAATACATTTTAATAAAGCATAGGATAAAACAACATAAATACAATTTAATAAAGCTTAGGATAAAACAACATAAATACAATTTAATAAAGCATAGGACAAAACAACATAAATACAATTTAATAAAGCATAGGATGAAGCAACATAAATTCAATTTAATAAAGCATAGGATAAAACAACATAAATACAATTTAATAAAGCATACGATAAAACAACATAAATACAATTTAGTAAAGCAGAGGTTAAAACAACATAAATACAATTTAATAAAGCATAGGCTAAAACAACATAAATACAATTTAATAAAGCATATGTTAAAACAACATATATACAATTTAATAAAGCATAGGATAAAACAACATAAATTCAATTTAATAAAGCATAGGATAAAACAACATAAATACAATTTAGTAAAGCATAGGTCAAAACAACATAAATACAGTTTAATGAAGCATAGGATAAAACAACATAAATAATATGTAATAAAGCATAGGATAAAACAACATCAATACAATTTAATAAAGCATAGGATAAAACAACATAAATACAATTTAATAAAGCATAGGTTAAAACAACATAAATACAATTTAATAAAGCATAGGATAAAACAACATAAATACAATTTAATAAAGCATAGGTTAAAATAACATAAATACAATTTAATAAAGCATAGGATAAAATAACATAAATACAATTTAATAAAGCATAGGATAAAACAACATATATACAATTTAATAAAGCATAGGATAAAACAACATAAATACAATTTAGTAAAGCATAGGTTAAAACAACATAAATACAATTTAATAAAGCATATGTTAAAACAACATAAATACAATTTAATAAAGCATAAGATAAAACAACATGAATATAATTTAGTAAAGCATAAGATAAAACAACATGAATACAATTTAATAAATCATAGGTTAAAACAACATAAATACAATTTAATAAAGCATAGGATAAAACAACATAAATACAATTTTATAAAGCATAGGATAAAAAAACATAAATACAAATTAATAAAGCAGAGGATAAAACAACATAAATACTATTTAATAATGCATAGGATAAAACCACATATATACAATTTAATAAAGCACAGGATAAAATAACATAAATACAATTTAATAAAGCATAGGATAAAACAACATAAATACAATTTAATAAAGCATATGTTAAAACAACATAAATACAATTTAATAAAGCATAAGATAAAACAACATGAATATAATTTAGTAAAGCATAAGATAAAACAACATGAATACAATTTAATAAAGCATAGGTTAAAACAACATAAATACAATTTAATAAAGCATAGGATAAACAACATAAATACAATTTAATAAAGCATAGGATAAAACAACATAAATACAATTTATAAAGCATAGGATAAAACAACATAAATAAAATTTAATAAAGCATAGGATAAAACAACATAAATAAAATTTAATAAAGCATAGGATAAAACAACATAAATACAATTTAATAAAGCATAGGATAAAACAACATAAATACAATTTAATAAAGCATAGGATAAAACAACATAAATACAATTTAATAAAGCATAGGATAAAACAACATAAATACAATTTAATAAAGCATAGGATAAAACAGCATAAATATAATTTAATAAAGCATAGGTTAAAACAACATAAATACAATTTAATAAAGCATAGGTTAAAACAACATAAATACAATTTAATAAAGCATAGGACAAAACAACATAAATACAATTTAATAAGGCATAGGTTAAAACAACATAAATACAATTTAATAAAGCATAGGATAAAACAACATAAATACAATTTAATAAAGCATAGAATAAAACCAAATAAATACAATTTAATAAAGCACAGGATAAAAAAACATAAATGCAATTTAATAAAGCATAGGATAAAACAACATAAATACAATTTAAAAAAGCATAGAATAAAACCAAATAAATACAATTTAATAAAGCACAGGATAAAAAAACATAAATGCAATTTAATAAAGCATAGGATAAAACAACATAAATACAATTTAATAAAGCATAGGATAAAACAACATAAATACAATTTAATAAAGCATAGGATAAAACAACATAAATACAATTTAATAAAGCATAGGTTAAAACAACATAAATACAATTTAATAAAGCATAGGATAAAACAACATAAATACAATTTAATAAAGCATAGGGTAAAACAACATAAATTCAATTTAATAAAGCATAGGACAAAACAACATAAATACAATTTAATAAAGCATAGGTTAAAACAACATAAATACAATTTAATAAAGCATAGGATAAAACCAAAGAAATACAATTTAATAAAACATAGGATAAAACCACATAAATACAATTTAATAAAGCATAGGACAAAACAACATAAATACAATTTAATAAAGCATAGGATAAAACAACATAAATACAATTCAATAAAGCATAGGATAAACAACATAAATACAATTTAATAAAGCATAGGACAAAACAACATAAATACAATTTAATAAAGCATATGTTTAAACAACATAAATACAATTTAATAAAGCATAAGATAAAACAACATGAATACAATTTAATAAATCATAGGTTAAAACAACATAAATACAATTTAATAAAGCATAGGATAAAACAACATAAATACAATTTTATAAAGCATAGGATAAAAAAACATAAATACAAATTAATAAAGCAGAGGATAAAACAACATAAATACTATTTAATAATGCATAGGATAAAACCACATATATACAATTTAATAAAGCACAGGATAAAATAACATAAATACAATTTAATAAAGCATAGGATAAAACAACATAAATACAATTTAATAAAGCATATGTTAAAACAACATAAATACAATTTAATAAAGCATAAGATAAAACAACATGAATATAATTTAGTAAAGCATAAGATAAAACAACATGAATACAATTTAATAAAGCATAGGTTAAAACAACATAAATACAATTTAATAAAGCATAGGATAAACAACATAAATACAATTTAATAAAGCATAGGATAAAACAACATAAATACAATTTATAAAGCATAGGATAAAACAACATAAATAAAATTTAATAAAGCATAGGATAAAACAACATAAATAAAATTTAATAAAGCATAGGATAAAACAACATAAATACAATTTAATAAAGCATAGGATAAAACAACATAAATACAATTTAATAAAGCATAGGATAAAACAACATAAATACAATTTAATAAAGCATAGGATAAAACAACATAAATACAATTTAATAAAGCATAGGATAAAACAGCATAAATATAATTTAATAAAGCATAGGTTAAAACAACATAAATACAATTTAATAAAGCATAGGTTAAAACAACATAAATACAATTTAATAAAGCATAGGACAAAACAACATAAATACAATTTAATAAGGCATAGGTTAAAACAACATAAATACAATTTAATAAAGCATAGGACAAAACAACATAAATACAATTTAATAAAGCATATGTTTAAACAACATAAATACAATTTAATAAAGCATAAGATAAAACAACATGAATACAATTTAGTAAAGCATAAGATAAAACAACATGAATACCATTAAATAAAGCGTAGGTTAAAACAACATAAATACAAGTTAATAAAGCATAGGATAAAACAACATAAATACAATTTAATAAAGCATAGGATAAAACAACATAAATACAATTTAATAAAGCTTAGGATAAAACAACATAAATACAGTTTAATGAAGCATAGGATAAAACAACATAAATACAATTTAATAAAGCATAGGATAAAACAACATAAATACAATTTAATAAAGCATAGGTTAAAACAACATAAATACAATTTAATAAAGCATAGGATAAAATAACATAAATACAATTTAATAAAGCATAGGATAAAACAACATATATACAATTTAATAAAGCATAGGATAAAACAACATAAATACAATTTAATAAAGCATAGGATAAAACAACATAAATAAAATTTAATAAAGCTTAGGATAAAACAACATAAATACAATTTAATAAAGCATAGGTTAAAACAACATAAATACAATTTAATAAAGCATAGGATAAAACAACATAAATACAATTTATTAAAGCATAGGATAAAACAACATAAATACAATTTAATAAAGCATAGGATAAAACAACATAAATACAATTTAATAAAGCATAGGATAAAACAACATAAATACAATTTAATAAAGCATAGGATAAAACAACATAAATACATTTTAATAAAGCATAGGTTAAAAAAACATAAATTCAATTTAATAAAGCATAGGACAAAACAACATAAATACAATTTAATAAAGCATAGGTTAAAACAATATAAATACAATTTAATAAAGCATAGGATAAAACCAAAGAAATGCAATTTAATAAAGCATAGGATAAAACCACATGAATACAATTTAATAAAGCATAGGACAAAACAACATAAATACAATTTAATAAAGCATAGGATAAACCAACATAAATACAATTTAATAAAGCATAGGATAAACAACATAAATACAATTTAATAAATCATTGGACAAAACAACATAAATACAATTTAATAAAGCATATGTTTAAACAACATAAATAAAATTTAATAAAGCATAAGATAAAACAACATGAATACAATTTAGTAAAGCATAAGATAAAACAACATGAATACCATTAAATAAAGCGTAGGTTAAAACAACATAAATACAAGTTAATAAAGCATAGGATAAAACAACATAAATACAATTTAATAAAGCATAGGATAAAACAACATAAATACAATTTAATAAAGCTTAGGATAAAACAACATAAATACAGTTTAATAAAGCATAGGATAAAACAACATAAATACAATTTAATAAAGCATAGGACAAAACAACATAAATACAGTTTAATGAAGCATAGGATAAAACAACATGAATAATATGTAATAAAGCATAGGATAAAACAACATCATAACAATTTAATAAAGCATAGGATAAAACAACATAAATACAATTTAATAAAGCATAGGTTAAAACAACATAAATACAATTTAATAAAGCATAGGATAAAACAACATAAATACAATTTAATAAAGCATAGGTTAAAATAACATAAATACAATTTAATAAAGCATAGGATAAAATAACATAAATACAATTTAATAAAGCATAGGATAAAACAACATGAATATAATTTTGTAAAGCATACGATAAAACAACATGAATACAATTTAATAAAACAAAGGTTAAAACAACATAAATACAATTTAATAAAGCATAGGATAAAACAACATAAATACAATTTAATAAAGCATAGGATAAAACAACATAAATACAATTTATAAAGCATAGGATAAAACAACATAAATACAATTTAATAAAGCATAGGATAAAACAACATTAATACAATTTAATAAAGCATAGGATAAAACAACATAAATACAATTTAATAAAGCATAGGGTTAAACAACATTAATACTATTTAATAAAGCATATGATTAAACCACATAAATACAATTTAATAAAACATATGATAAAACCACATAAATATAATTTAATAAAGCATAGGATAAAACAACATAAATACAATTTAATAAAGCATAGGATAAAACAACATAAATACAATTTAATAAAGCATAGGATAAAACAACATAAATAAAATTTAATAAAACATATGATAAAACAACATAAATACAATTTAATAAAGCATAGGATAAAACAACATAAATACAATTTAATAAAGTATAGGATAAAACAACATAAATACATTTAAATAAAGCATAGGATAAAACAACATAAATACAATTTAATAAAGCTTAGGATAAAACAACATAAATACAATTTAATAAAGCATAGGACAAAACAACATAAATACAATTTAATAAAGCATAGGATGAAGCAACATAAATTCAATTTAATAAAGCATAGGATAAAACAACATAAATACAATTTAATAAAGCATACGATAAAACAACATAAATACAATTTAGTAAAGCAGAGGTTAAAACAACATAAATACAATTTAATAAAGCATAGGCTAAAACAACATAAATACAATTTAATAAAGCATATGTTAAAACAACATATATACAATTTAATAAAGCATAGGATAAAACAACATAAATTCAATTTAATAAAGCATAGGATAAAACAACATAAATACAATTTAGTAAAGCATAGGTCAAAACAACATAAATACAATTTAATAAAGCATAGGATAAATCAACATAAATACAATTTAATAAAGCATAGGATAAAACAACATAAATACAATTTAATAATGCATAGGTTAAAACACCATAAATACAATTTAATAAAGCATAGTTTAAAACAACATAAATAAAATTTAATAAAAGCATAGGATAAAACAACATAAATACAAATTAATAAAGCATAGGATAAAACAACATAAATAAAATTTAATAAAGCAAAGGATAAAACAACATAAATACAATTTAATAAAGCATAGGATAAAACCACATGAATACAATTTAATAAAGCATAGGATAAAATAACATAAATACAATTTAATAAAGCATAGGATAAAACAACATATATACAAATTAATAAAGCATAGGATAAAACAACATAAATACAATTTAATAAAGCATAGGATAAAACAACATAAATAAAATTTAATAAAGCATAGGATAAAACAACTTAAATACAATTTAATAAAGCATAGGATAAAACAACATAAATACAATTTAATAAAGCATAGGATAAAACAACATAAATACAATTTATTAAAGCATAGGATAAAACAACATAAATACAATTTAATAAAGCATAGGATAAAACAACATAAATACAATTTAATAAAGCATAGGTTAAAACAACATAATTACAATTTAATAAAGCATAGGTTAAAACAACATAAATACAATTTAATAAAGCATAGGATAAAACAACATAAATACAATTTAATAAAGCATATGTTAAAACAACATAAATACAATTTCATAAAGCATAAGATAAAACAACATGAATATAATTTTGTAAAGCATAAGATAAAACAACATGAATACAATTTAATAAAACAAAGTTTAAAACAACATAAATACAATTTAATAAAGCATAGGATAAAACAACATAAATACAATTTAATAAAGCATAGGATAAAACAACATAAATACAATTTATAAAGCATAGGATAAAACAACATAAATACAATTTAATAAAGCATAGGATAAAACAACATTAATACAATTTAATAAAGCATAGGATAAAACAACATAAATACAATTTAATAAAGCATAGGGTTAAACAACATTAATACTATTTAATAAAGCATATGATTAAACCACATAAATACAATTTAATAAAGCATATGATAAAACCACATAAATATAATTTAATAAAGCATAGGATAAAACAACATAAATACAATTTAATAAAGCATAGGATAAAACAACATAAATACAATTTAATAAAGCATAGGATAAAACAACATAAATAAAATTTAATAAAACATAGGATAAAACAACATAAATACAATTTAATAAAGCATAGGATAAAACAACATAAATACAATTTAATAAAGCATAGGATAAAACAACATAAATACATTTTAATAAAGCATAGGATAAAACAACATAAATACAATTTAATAAAGCTTAGGATAAAACAACATAAATACAATTTAATAAAGCATAGGACAAAACAACATAAATACAATTTAATAAAGCATAGGATGAAGCAACATAAATTCAATTTAATAAAGCATAGGATAAAACAACATAAATACAATTTAATAAAGCATACGATAAAACAACATAAATACAATTTAGTAAAGCAGAGGTTAAAACAACATAAATACAATTTAATAAAGCATAGGCTAAAACAACATAAATACAATTTAATAAAGCATATGTTAAAACAACATATATACAATTTAATAAAGCATAGGATAAAACAACATAAATTCAATTTAATAAAGCATAGGATAAATCAACATAAATACAATTTAGTAAAGCATAGGATAAAACAACATAAATACAATTTAATAATGCATAGGTTAAAACACCATAAATACAATTTAATAAAGCATAGTTTAAAACAACATAAATAAAATTTAATAAAAGCATAGGATAAAACAACATAAATACAAATTAATAAAGCATAGGATAAAACAACATAAATAAAATTTAATAAAGCAAAGGATAAAACAACATAAATACAATTTAATAAAGCATAGGATAAAACCACACAAATACAATTTAATAAAGCATAGGATAAAATAACATAAATACAATTTAATAAAGCATAGGATAAAACAACATATATACAATTTAATAAAGCATAGGATAAAACAACATAAATACAATTTAATAAAGCATAGGATAAAACAACATAAATAAAATTTAATAAAGCATAGGATAAAACAACTTAAATACAATTTAATAAAGCATAGGATAAAACAACATAAATACAATTTAATAAAGCATAGGATAAAACAACATAAATACAATTTATTAAAGCATAGGATAAAACAACATCAATACAATTTAATAAAGCATAGGATAAAACAACATAAATACAATTTAATAAAGCATAGGTTAAAACAACATAATTACAATTTAATAAAGCATAGGTTAAAACAACATAAATACAATTTAATAAAGCATAGGATAAAACAACATAAATACAATTTAATAAAGCATATGTTAAAACAACATAAATACAATTTCATAAAGCATAAGATAAAACAACATGAATATAATTTTGTAAAGCATAAGATAAAACAACATGAATACAATTTAATAAAACAAAGGTTAAAACAACATAAATACAATTTAATAAAGCATAGGATAAAACAACATAAATACAATTTAATAAAGCATAGGATAAAACAACATAAATACAATTTATAAAGCATAGGATAAAACAACATAAATACAATTTAATAAAGCATAGGATAAAACAACATTAATACAATTTAATAAAGCATAGGATAAAACAACATAAATACAATTTAATAAAGCATAGGGTTAAACAACATTAATACTATTTACTAAAGCATATGATTAAACCACATAAATACAATTTAATAAAGCATATGATAAAACCACATAAATATAATTTAATAAAGCATAGGATAAAACAACATAAATACAATTTAATAAAGCATAGGATAAAACAACATAAATACAATTTAATAAAGCATAGGATAAAACAACATAAATAAAATTTAATAAAACATAGGATAAAACAACATAAATACAATTTAATAAAGCATAGGATAAAACAACATAAATACAATTTAATAAAGCATAGGATAAAACAACATAAATACATTTTAATAAAGCATAGGATAAAACAACATAAATACAATTTAATAAAGCTTAGGATAAAACAACATAAATACAATTTAATAAAGCATAGGACAAAACAACATAAATACAATTTAATAAAGCATAGGATGAAGCAACATAAATTCAATTTAATAAAGCATAGGATAAAACAACATAAATACAATTTAATAAAGCATACGATAAAACAACATAAATACAATTTAGTAAAGCAGAGGTTAAAACAACATAAATACAATTTAATAAAGCATATGTTAAAACAACATATATACAATTTAATAAAGCATAGGATAAAACAACATAAATTCAATTTAATAAAGCATAGGATAAAACAACATAAATACAATTTAGTAAAGCAGAGGTTAAAACAACATAAATACAATTTAATAAAGCATATGTTAAAACAACATATATACAATTTAATAAAGCATAGGATAAAACAACATAAATTCAATTTAATAAAGCATAGGATAAAACAACATAAATACAATTTAATAATGCATAGGTTAAAACACCATAAATACAATTTAATAAAGCATAGTTTAAAACAACATAAATAAAATGTAATAAAAGCATAGGATAAAACAACATAAATACAAATTAATAAAGCATAGGATAAAACAACATAAATAAAATTTAATAAAGCAAAGGATAAAACAACATAAATACAATTTAATAAAGCATAGGATAAAACAACATAAATACAGTTTAATAAAGCATAGGATAAAACAACATAAATACAATTTAATAAACCATAGGATAAAACAACATAAATACATTTTAATAAAGCATAGGTTAAAAAAACATAAATTCAATTTAATAAAGCATACGACAAAACAACATAAATACAATTTAATAAAGCATAGGTTAAAACAATATAAATACAATTTAATAAAGCATAGGATAAAACCAAAGAAATGCAATTTAAAAAAGCATAGGATAAAACCACATGAATACAATTTAATAAAGCATAGGACAAAACAACATAAATACAATTTAATAAAGCATAGGATAAAACAACATAAATACAATTTAATAAAGCATAGGATAAACAACATAAATACAATTTAATAAAGCATAGGACAAAACAACATAAATACAATTTAATAAAGCATATGTTTAAACAACATAAATACAATTTAATAAAGCATAAGATAAAACAACATGAATACAATTTAGTAAAGCATAAGATAAAACAACATGAATACCATTAAATAAAGCGTAGGTTAAAACAACATAAATACAAGTTAATAAAGCATAGGATAAAACAACATAAATACAATTTAATAAAGCATAGGATAAAACAACATAAATACAATTTAATAAAGCTTAGGATAAAACAACATAAATACAGTTTAATAAAGCATAGGATAAAACAACATAAATACAATTTAATAAAGCATAGGACAAAACAACATAAATACAGTTTAATGAAGCATAGGATAAAACAACATAAATAATATGTAATAAAGCATAGGATAAAACAACATCAATACAATTTAATAAAGCATAGGATAAAACAACATAAATACAATTTAATAAAGCATAGGTTAAAACAACATAAATACAATTTAATAAAGCATAGGATAAAACAACATAAATACAATTTAATAAAGCATAGGTTAAAATAACATAAATACAATTTAATAAAGCATAGGATAAAATAACATAAATACAATTTAATAAAGCATAGGATAAAACAACATATATACAATTTAATAAAGCATAGGATAAAACAACATAAATACAATTTAGTAAAGCATAGGTTAAAACAACATAAATACAATTTAATAAAGCATATGTTAAAACAACATAAATACAATTTAATAAAGCATAAGATAAAACAACATGAATATAATTTAGTAAAGCATAAGATAAAACAACATGAATACAATTTAATAAATCATAGGTTAAAACAACATAAATGCAATTTAATAAAGCATAGGATAAAACAACATAAATACAATTTTATAAAGCATAGGATAAAAAAACATAAATACAAATTAATAAAGCAGAGGATAAAACAACATAAATACTATTTAATAATGCATAGGATAAAACCACATATATACAATTTAATAAAGCACAGGATAAAATAACATAAATACAATTTAATAAAGCATAGGATAAAACAACATAAATACAATTTAATAAAGCATATGTTAAAACAACATAAATACAATTTAATAAAGCATAAGATAAAACAACATGAATATAATTTAGTAAAGCATAAGATAAAACAACATGAATACAATTTAATAAAGCATAGGTTAAAACAACATAAATACAATTTAATAAAGCATAGGATAAACAACATAAATACAATTTAATAAAGCATAGGATAAAACAACATAAATACAATTTATAAAGCATAGGATAAAACAACATAAATAAAATTTAATAAAGCATAGGATAAAACAACATAAATAAAATTTAATAAAGCATAGGATAAAACAACATAAATACAATTTAATAAAGCATAGGATAAAACAACATAAATACAATTTAATAAAGCTTAGGATAAAACAACATAAATACAATTTAATAAAGCATAGGACAAAACAACATAAATACAATTTAATAAAGCATAGGACAAAACAACATAAATACAATTTAATAAAGCATAGGATGAAGCAACATAAATTCAATTTAATAAAGCATAGGATAAAACAACATAAATACAATTTAATAAAGCATACGATAAAACAACATAAATACAATTTAGTAAAGCAGAGGTTAAAACAACATAAATACAATTTAATAAAGCATATGTTAAAACAACATATATACAATTTAATAAAGCATAGGATAAAACAACATAAATTCAATTTAATAAAGCATAGGATAAAACAACATAAATACAATTTAGTAAAGCATAGGTCAAAACAACATAAATACAATTTAATAAAGCATAGGATAAAACAACATAAATGCAATTTAATAAAGCATAGGATAAAACAACATAAATACAATTTAATAATGCATAGGTTAAAACACAATAAATACAATTTAATAAAGCATAGTTTAAAACAACATAAATAAAATGTAATAAAAGCATAGGATAAAACAACATAAATACAAATTAATAAAGCATAGGATAAAACAACATAAATAAAATTTAATAAAGCAAAGGATAAAACAACATAAATACAATTTAATAAAGCATAGGATAAAACAACATAAATACAGTTTAATAAAGCATAGGATAAAACAACATAAATACAATTTAATAAACCATAGGATAAAACAACATAAATACATTTTAATAAAGCATAGGTTAAAAAAACATAAATTCAATTTAATAAAGCATACGACAAAACAACATAAATACAATTTAATAAAGCATAGGTTAAAACAATATAAATACAATTTAATAAAGCATAGGATAAAACCAAAGAAATGCAATTTAAAAAAGCATAGGATAAAACCACATGAATACAATTTAATAAAGCATAGGACAAAACAACATAAATACAATTTAATAAAGCATAGGATAAAACAACATAAATACAATTTAATAAAGCATAGGATAAACAACATAAATACAATTTAATAAAGCATAGGACAAAACAACATAAATACAATTTAATAAAGCATATGTTTAAACAACATAAATACAATTTAATAAAGCATAAGATAAAACAACATGAATACAATTTAGTAAAGCATAAGATAAAACAACATGAATACCATTAAATAAAGCGTAGGTTAAAACAACATAAATACAAGTTAATAAAGCATAGGATAAAACAACATAAATACAATTTAATAAAGCATAGGATAAAACAACATAAATACAATTTAATAAAGCTTAGGATAAAACAACATAAATACAGTTTAATAAAGCATAGGATAAAACAACATAAATACAATTTAATAAAGCATAGGACAAAACAACATAAATACAGTTTAATGAAGCATAGGATAAAACAACATAAATAATATGTAATAAAGCATAGGATAAAACAACATCAATACAATTTAATAAAGCATAGGATAAAACAACATAAATACAATTTAATAAAGCATAGGTTAAAACAACATAAATACAATTTAATAAAGCATAGGATAAAACAACATAAATACAATTTAATAAAGCATAGGTTAAAATAACATAAATACAATTTAATAAAGCATAGGATAAAATAACATAAATACAATTTAATAAAGCATAGGATAAAACAACATATATACAATTTAATAAAGCATAGGATAAAACAACATAAATACAATTTAGTAAAGCATAGGTTAAAACAACATAAATACAATTTAATAAAGCATATGTTAAAACAACATAAATACAATTTAATAAAGCATAAGATAAAACAACATGAATATAATTTAGTAAAGCATAAGATAAAACAACATGAATACAATTTAATAAATCATAGGTTAAAACAACATAAATACAATTTAATAAAGCATAGGATAAAACAACATAAATACAATTTTATAAAGCATAGGATAAAAAAACATAAATACAAATTAATAAAGCAGAGGATAAAACAACATAAATACTATTTAATAATGCATAGGATAAAACCACATATATACAATTTAATAAAGCACAGGATAAAATAACATAAATACAATTTAATAAAGCATAGGATAAAACAACATAAATACAATTTAATAAAGCATATGTTAAAACAACATAAATACAATTTAATAAAGCATAAGATAAAACAACATGAATATAATTTAGTAAAGCATAAGATAAAACAACATGAATACAATTTAATAAAGCATAGGTTAAAACAACATAAATACAATTTAATAAAGCATAGGATAAACAACATAAATACAATTTAATAAAGCATAGGATAAAACAACATAAATACAATTTATAAAGCATAGGATAAAACAACATAAATAAAATTTAATAAAGCATAGGATAAAACAACATAAATAAAATTTAATAAAGCATAGGATAAAACAACATAAATACAATTTAATAAAGCATAGGATAAAAAAACATAAATACAATTTAATAAAGCATAGGATAAAACAACATAAATACAATTTAATAAAGCATAGGATAAAACAACATAAATACAATTTAATAAAGCATAGGATAAAACAGCATAAATATAATTTAATAAAGCATAGGTTAAAACAACATAAATACAATTTAATAAAGCATAGGTTAAAACAACATAAATACAATTTAATAAAGCATAGGACAAAACAACATAAATACAATTTAATAAGGCATAGGTTAAAACAACATAAATACAATTTAATAAAGCATAGGATAAAACAACATAAATACAATTTAATAAAGCATAGAATAAAACCAAATAAATACAATTTAATAAAGCACAGGATAAAAAAACATAAATGCAATTTAATAAAGCATAGGATAAAACAACATAAATACAATTTAATAAAGCATAGGATAAAACAACATAAATACAATTTAATAAAGCATAGGATAAAACAACATAAATACAATTTAATAAAGCATAGGTTAAAACAACATAAATACAATTTAATAAAGCATAGGATAAAACAACATAAATACAATTTAATAAAGCATAGGGTAAAACAACATAAATTCAATTTAATAAAGCATAGGACAAAACAACATAAATACAATTTAATAAAGCATAGGTTAAAACAACATAAATACAATTTAATAAAGCATAGGATAAAACCAAAGAAATACAATTTAATAAAACATAGGATAAAACCACATAAATACAATTTAATAAAGCATAGGACAAAACAACATAAATACAATTTAATAAAGCATAGGATAAAACAACATAAATACAATTCAATAAAGCATAGGATAAACAACATAAATACAATTTAATAAAGCATAGGACAAAACAACATAAATACAATTTAATAAAGCATATGTTTAAACAACATAAATACAATTTAATAAAGCATAGGATAAAACAACATAAATACAATTTAATAAAGCATAGGATAAAACAACATAAATACAATTTAATAAAGCATAGGATAAAACAACATAAATACAATTTTATAAAGCATAGGATAAAAAAACATAAATACAAATTAATAAAGCAGAGGATAAAACAACATAAATACTATTTAATAATGCATAGGATAAAACCACATATATACAATTTAATAAAGCACAGGATAAAATAACATAAATACAATTTAATAAAGCATAGGATAAAACAACATAAATACAATTTAATAAAGCATATGTTAAAACAACATAAATACAATTTAATAAAGCATAAGATAAAACAACATGAATATAATTTAGTAAAGCATAAGATAAAACAACATGAATACAATTTAATAAAGCATAGGTTAAAACAACATAAATACAATTTAATAAAGCATAGGATAAACAACATAAATAAAATTTAATAAAGCATAGGATAAAACAACATAAATACAATTTATAAAGCATAGGATAAAACAACATAAATAAAATTTAATAAAGCATAGGATAAAACAACATAAATAAAATTTAATAAAGCATAGGATAAAACAACATAAATACAATTTAATAAAGCATAGGATAAAACAACATAAATACAATTTAATAAAGCATAGGATAAAACAACATAAATACAATTTAATAAAGCATAGGATAAAACAACATAAATACAATTTAATAAAGCATAGGATAAAACAGCATAAATATAATTTAATAAAGCATAGGTTAAAACAACATAAATACAATTTAATAAAGCATAGGTTAAAACAACATAAATACAATTTAATAAAGCATAGGACAAAACAACATAAATACAATTTAATAAGGCATAGGTTAAAACAACATAAATACAATTTAATAAAGCATAGGACAAAACAACATAAATACAATTTAATAAAGCATATGTTTAAACAACATAAATACAATTTAATAAAGCATAAGATAAAACAACATGAATACAATTTAGTAAAGCATAAGATAAAACAACATGAATACCATTAAATAAAGCGTAGGTTAAAACAACATAAATACAAGTTAATAAAGCATAGGATAAAACAACATAAATACAATTTAATAAAGCATAGGATAAAACAACATAAATACAATTTAATAAAGCTTAGGATAAAACAACATAAATACAGTTTAATGAAGCATAGGATAAAACAACATAAATACAATTTAATAAAGCATAGGATAAAACAACATAAATACAATTTAATAAAGCATAGGTTAAAACAACATAAATACAATTTAATAAAGCATAGGATAAAATAACATAAATACAATTTAATAAAGCATAGGATAAAACAACATATATACAATTTAATAAAGCATAGGATAAAACAACATAAATACAATTTAATAAAGCATAGGATAAAACAACATAAATAAAATTTAATAAAGCTTAGGATAAAACAACATAAATACAATTTAATAAAGCATAGGTTAAAACAACATAAATACAATTTAATAAAGCATAGGATAAAACAACATAAATACAATTTATTAAAGCATAGGATAAAACAACATAAATACAATTTAATAAAGCATAGGATAAAACAACATAAATACAATTTATTAAAGCATAGGATAAAACAACATAAATACATTTTAATAAAGCATAGGTTAAAAAAACATAAATTCAATTTAATAAAGCATAGGACAAAACAACATAAATACAATTTAATAAAGCATAGGTTAAAACAATATAAATACAATTTAATAAAGCATAGGATAAAACCAAAGAAATGCAATTTAATAAAGCATAGGATAAAACCACATGAATACAATTTAATAAAGCATAGGACAAAACAACATAAATACAATTTAATAAAGCATAGGATAAACCAACATAAATACAATTTAATAAAGCATAGGATAAACAACATAAATACAATTTAATAAAGCACAGGACAAAACAACATAAATACAATTTAATAAAGCATATGTTTAAACAACATAAATAAAATTTAATAAAGCATAAGATAAAACAACATGAATACAATCTAGTAAAGCATAAGATAAAACAACATGAATACCATTAAATAAAGCGTAGGTTAAAACAACATAAATACAAGTTAATAAAGCATAGGATAAAACAACATAAATACAATTTAATAAAGCATAGGATAAAACAACATAAATACAATTTAATAAAGCTTAGGATAAAACAACATAAATACAGTTTAATAAAGCATAGGATAAAACAACATAAATACAATTTAATAAAGCATAGGACAAAACAACATAAATACAGTTTAATGAAGCATAGGATAAAACAACATAAATAATATGTAATAAAGCATAGGATAAAACAACATCAATACAATTTAATAAAGCATAGGATAAAACAACATAAATACAATTTAATAAAGCATAGGTTAAAACAACATAAATACAATTTAATAAAGCATAGGATAAAACAACATAAATACAATTTAATAAAGCATAGGTTAAAATAACATAAATACAATTTAATAAAGCATAGGATAAAATAACATAAATACAATTTAATAAAGCATAGGATAAAACAACATGAATACAATTTAATAAAACAAAGGTTAAAACAACATAAATACAATTTAATAAAGCATAGGATAAAACAACATAAATACAATTTAATAAAGCATAGGATAAAACAACATAAATACAATTTATAAAGCATAGGATAAAACAACATAAATACAATTTAATAAAGCATAGGATAAAACAACATTAATACAATTTAATAAAGCATAGGATAAAACAACATAAATACAATTTAATAAAGCATAGGGTTAAACAACATTAATACTATTTAATAAAGCATATGATTAAACCACATAAATACAATTTAATAAAACATATGATAAAACCACATAAATATAATTTAATAAAGCATAGGATAAAACAACATAAATACAATTTAATAAAGCATAGGATAAAACAACATAAATACAATTTAATAAAGCATAGGATAAAACAACATAAATAAAATTTAATAAAACATATGATAAAACAACATAAATACAATTTAATAAAGCATAGGATAAAACAACATAAATACAATTTAATAAAGTATAGGATAAAACAACATAAATACATTTTAATAAAGCATAGGATAAAACAACATAAATACAATTTAATAAAGCTTAGGATAAAACAACATAAATACAATTTAATAAAGCATAGGACAAAACAACATAAATACAATTTAATAAAGCATAGGATGAAGCAACATAAATTCAATTTAATAAAGCATAGGATAAAACAACATAAATACAATTTAATAAAGCATACGATAAAACAACATAAATACAATTTAGTAAAGCAGAGGTTAAAACAACATAAATACAATTTAATAAAGCATAGGCTAAAACAACATAAATACAATTTAATAAAGCATATGTTAAAACAACATATATACAATTTAATAAAGCATAGGATAAAACAACATAAATTCAATTTAATAAAGCATAGGATAAAACAACATAAATACAATTTAGTAAAGCATAGGTCAAAACAACATAAATACAATTTAATAAAGCATAGGATAAATCAACATAAATACAATTTAATAAAGCATAGGATAAAACAACATAAATACAATTTAATAATGCATAGGTTAAAACACCATAAATACAATTTAATAAAGCATAGTTTAAAACAACATAAATAAAATTTAATAAAAGCATAGGATAAAAGAACATAATTACAAATTAATAAAGCATAGGATAAAACAACATAAATAAAATTTAATAAAGCAAAGGATAAAACAACATAAATACAATTTAATAAAGCATAGGATAAAACCACATGAATACAATTTAATAAAGCATAGGATAAAATAACATAAATACAATTTAATAAAGCATAGGATAAAACAACATATATACAATTTAATAAAGCATAGGATAAAACAACATAAATACAATTTATTAAAGCATAGGATAAAACAACATAAATACAATTTAATAAAGCATAGGATAAAACAACATAAATACAATTTAATAAAGCATAGGTTAAAACAACATAATTACAATTTAATAAAGCATAGGTTAAAACAACATAAATACAATTTAATAAAGCATAGGATAAAACAACATAAATACAATTTAATAAAGCATATGTTAAAACAACATAAATACAATTTCATAAAGCATAAGATAAAACAACATGAATATAATTTTGTAAAGCATAAGATAAAACAACATGAATACAATTTAATAAAACAAAGGTTAAAACAACATAAATACAATTTAATAAAGCATAGGATAAAACAACATAAATACAATTTAATAAAGCATAGGATAAAACAACATAAATACAATTTATAAAGCATAGGATAAAACAACATAAATACAATTTAATAAAGCATAGGATAAAACAACATTAATACAATTTAATAAAGCATAGGATAAAACAACATAAATACAATTTAATAAAGCATAGGGTTAAACAACATTAATACTATTTAATAAAGCATATGATTAAACCACATAAATACAATTTAATAAAGCATATGATAAAACCACATAAATATAATTTAATAAAGCATAGGATAAAACAACATAAATACAATTTAATAAAGCATAGGATAAAACAACATAAATACAATTTAATAAAGCATAGGATAAAACAACATAAATAAAATTTAATAAAACATAGGATAAAACAACATAAATACAATTTAATAAAGCATAGGATAAAACAACATAAATACAATTTAATAAAGCATAGGATAAAACAACATAAATACATTTTAATAAAGCATAGGATAAAACAACATAAATACAATTTAATAAAGCTTAGGATAAAACAACATAAATACAATTTAATAAAGCATAGGACAAAACAACATAAATACAATTTAATAAAGCATAGGATGAAGCAACATAAATTCAATTTAATAAAGCATAGGATAAAACAACATAAATACAATTTAATAAAGCATACGATAAAACAACATAAATACAATTTAGTAAAGCAGAGGTTAAAACAACATAAATACAATTTAATAAAGCATAGGCTAAAACAACATAAATACAATTTAATAAAGCATATGTTAAAACAACATATATACAATTTAATAAAGCATAGGATAAAACAACATAAATTCAATTTAATAAAGCATAGGATAAATCAACATAAATACAATTTAGTAAAGCATAGGATAAAACAACATAAATACAATTTAATAATGCATAGGTTAAAACACCATAAATACAATTTAATAAAGCATAGTTTAAAACAACATAAATAAAATTTAATAAAAGCATAGGATAAAACAACATAAATACAAATTAATAAAGCATAGGATAAAACAACATAAATAAAATTTAATAAAGCAAAGGATAAAACAACATAAATACAATTTAATAAAGCATAGGATAAAACCACATGAATACAATTTAATAAAGCATAGGATAAAATAACATAAATACAATTTAATAAAGCATAGGATAAAACAACATATATACAATTTAATAAAGCATAGGATAAAACAACATAAATACAATTTAATAAAGCATAGGATAAAACAACATAAATAAAATTTAATAAAGCATAGGATAAAACAACTTAAATACAATTTAATAAAGCATAGGTTAAAACAACATAATTACAATTTAATAAAGCATAGGTTAAAACAACATAAATACAATTTAATAAAGCATAGGATAAAACAACATAAATACAATTTAATAAAGCATATGTTAAAACAACATAAATACAATTTCATAAAGCATAAGATAAAACAACATGAATATAATTTTGTAAAGCATAAGATAAAACAACATGAATACAATTTAATAAAACAAAGGTTAAAACAACATAAATACAATTTAATAAAGCATAGGATAAAACAACATAAATACAATTTAATAAAGCATAGGATAAAACAACATAAATACAATTTATAAAGCATAGGATAAAACAACATAAATACAATTTAATAAAGCATAGGATAAAACAACATTAATACAATTTAATAAAGCATAGGATAAAACAACATAAATACAATTTAATAAAGCATAGGGTTAAACAACATTAATACTATTTAATAAAGCATATGATTAAACCACATAAATACAATTTAATAAAGCATATGATAAAACCACATAAATATAATTTATTAAAGCATAGGATAAAACAACATAAATACAATTTAATAAAGCATAGGATAAAACAACATAAATACAATTTAATAAAGCATAGGATAAAACAACATAAATAAAATTTAATAAAACATAGGATAAAACAACATAAATACAATTTAATAAAGCATAGGATAAAACAACATAAATACAATTTAATAAAGCATAGGATAAAACAACATAAATACATTTTAATAAAGCATAGGATAAAACAACATAAATACAATTTAATAAAGCTTAGGATAAAACAACATAAATACAATTTAATAAAGCATAGGACAAAACAACATAAATACAATTTAATAAAGCATAGGATGAAGCAACATAAATTCAATTTAATAAAGCATAGGATAAAACAACATAAATACAATTTAATAAAGCATACGATAAAACAACATAAATACAATTTAGTAAAGCAGAGGTTAAAACAACATAAATACAATTTAATAAAGCATAGGCTAAAACAACATAAATACAATTTAATAAAGCATATGTTAAAACAACATATATACAATTTAATAAAGCATAGGATAAAACAACATAAATTCAATTTAATAAAGCATAGGATAAAACAACATAAATACAATTTAGTAAAGCATAGGTCAAAACAACATAAATACAATTTAATAAAGCATAGGATAAAACAACATAAATACAATTTAATAAAGCATAGGATAAAACAACATAAATACAATTTAATAATGCATAGGTTAAAACACCATAAATACAATTTAATAAAGCATAGGATAAACAACATAAATACAATTTAATAAATCATAGGACAAAACAACATAAATACAATTTAATAAAGCATATGTTTAAACAACATAAATACAATTTAATAAAGCATAAGATAAAACAACATGAATACAATTTAGTAAAGCATAAGATAAAACAACATGAATACCATTAAATAAAGCGTAGGTTAAAACAACATAAATACAAGTTAATAAAGCATAGGATAAAACAACATAAATACAATTTAATAAAGCATAGGATAAAACAACATAAATACAATTTAATAAAGCTTAGGATAAAACAACATAAATACAGTTTAATAAAGCATAGGATAAAACAACATAAATACAATTTAATAAAGCATAGGACAAAACAACATAAATACAGTTTAATGAAGCATAGGATAAAACAACATAAATAATATGTAATAAAGCATAGGATAAAACAACATCAATACAATTTAATAAAGCATAGGATAAAACAACATAAATACAATTTAATAAAGCATAGGTTAAAACAACATAAATACAATTTAATAAAGCATAGGATAAAACAACATAAATACAATTTAATAAAGCATAGGTTAAAATAACATAAATACAATTTAATAAAGCATAGGATAAAATAACATAAATACAATTTAATAAAGCATAGGATAAAACAACATATATACAATTTAATAAAGCATAGGATAAAACAACATAAATACAATTTAGTAAAGCATAGGTTAAAACAACATAAATACAATTTAATAAAGCATATGTTAAAACAACATAAATACAATTTAATAAAGCATAAGATAAAACAACATGAATATAATTTAGTAAAGCATAAGATAAAACAACATGAATACAATTTAATAAATCATAGGTTAAAACAACATAAATACAATTTAATAAAGCATAGGATAAAACAACATAAATACAATTTTATAAAGCATAGGATAAAAAAACATAAATACAAATTAATAAAGCAGAGGATAAAACAACATAAATACTATTTAATAATGCATAGGATAAAACCACATATATACAATTTAATAAAGCACAGGATAAAATAACATAAATACAATTTAATAAAGCATAGGATAAAACAACATAAATACAATTTAATAAAGCATATGTTAAAACAACATAAATACAATTTAATAAAGCATAAGATAAAACAACATGAATATAATTTAGTAAAGCATAAGATAAAACAACATGAATACAATTTAATAAAGCATAGGTTAAAACAACATAAATACAATTTAATAAAGCATAGGATAAACAACATAAATACAATTTAATAAAGCATAGGATAAAACAACATAAATACAATTTATAAAGCATAGGATAAAACAACATAAATAAAATTTAATAAAGCATAGGATAAAACAACATAAATAAAATTTAATAAAGCATAGGATAAAACAACATAAATACAATTTAATAAAGCATAGGATAAAACAACATAAATACAATTTAATAAAGCATAGGATAAAACAACATAAATACAATTTAATAAAGCATAGGATAAAACAACATAAATACAATTTAATAAAGCATAGGATAAAACAGCATAAATATAATTTAATAAAGCATAGGTTAAAACAACATAAATACAATTTAATAAAGCATAGGTTAAAACAACATAAATACAATTTAATAAAGCATAGGACAAAACAACATAAATACAATTTAATAAGGCATAGGTTAAAACAACATAAATACAATTTAATAAAGCATAGGATAAAACAACATAAATACAATTTAATAAAGCATAGAATAAAACCAAATAAATACAATTTAATAAAGCACAGGATAAAAAAACATAAATGCAATTTAATAAAGCATAGGATAAAACAACATAAATACAATTTAAAAAAGCATAGAATAAAACCAAATAAATACAATTTAATAAAGCACAGGATAAAAAAACATAAATGCAATTTAATAAAGCATAGGATAAAACAACATAAATACAATTTAATAAAGCATAGGTTAAAACAACATAAATACAATTTAATAAAGCATAGGATAAAACAACATAAATACAATTTAATAAAGCATAGGTTAAAACAACATAAATTCAATTTAATAAAGCATAGGACAAAACAACATATATACAATTTAATAAAGCATAGGATAAAACAACATAAATACAATTTAATAAAGCATAGGTTAAAACAACATAAATACAATTTAATAAAGCATAGGATAAAACAACATAAATACAATTTAATAATGCATAGGTTAAAACACCATAAATACAATTTAATAAAGCATAGTTTAAAACAACATAAATAAAATTTAATAAAAGCATAGGATAAAACAACATAAATACAAATTTAGTAAAGCATAGGATAAAACAACATAAATACAATTTAATAATGCATAGGTTAAAACACCATAAATACAATTTAATAAAGCATAGTTTAAAACAACATAAATAAAATTTAATAAAAGCATAGGTTAAAACAACATAAATACAATTTAATAAAGCATAGGATAAAACAACATAAATACAATTTAATAAAGCATATGTTAAAACAACATAAATACAATTTCATAAAGCATAAGATAAAACAACATGAATATAATTTTGTAAAGCATAAGATAAAACAACATGAATACAATTTAATAAAACAAAGGTTAAAACAACATAAATACAATTTAATAAAGCATAGGATAAAACAACATAAATACAATTTAATAAAGCATAGGATAAAACAACATAAATACAATTTATAAAGCATAGGATAAAACAACATAAATACAATTTAATAAAGCATAGGATAAAACAACATTAATACAATTTAATAAAGCATAGGATAAAACAACATAAATACAATTTAATAAAGCATAGGGTTAAACAACATTAATACTATTTAATAAAGCATATGATTAAACCACATAAATACAATTTAATAAAGCATATGATAAAACCACATAAATATAATTTATTAAAGCATAGGATAAAACAACATAAATACAATTTAATAAAGCATAGGATAAAACAACATAAATACAATTTAATAAAGCATAGGATAAAACAACATAAATAAAATTTAATAAAACATAGGATAAAACAACATAAATACAATTTAATAAAGCATAGGATAAAACAACATAAATACAATTTAATAAAGCATAGGATAAAACAACATAAATACATTTTAATAAAGCATAGGATAAAACAACATAAATACAATTTAATAAAGCTTAGGATAAAACAACATAAATACAATTTAATAAAGCATAGGACAAAACAACATAAATACAATTTAATAAAGCATAGGATGAAGCAACATAAATTCAATTTAATAAAGCATAGGATAAAACAACATAAATACAATTTAATAAAGCATACGATAAAACAACATAAATACAATTTAGTAAAGCAGAGGTTAAAACAACATAAATACAATTTAATAAAGCATAGGCTAAAACAACATAAATACAATTTAATAAAGCATATGTTAAAACAACATATATACAATTTAATAAAGCATAGGATAAAACAACATAAATTCAATTTAATAAAGCATAGGATAAAACAACATAAATACAATTTAGTAAAGCATAGGTCAAAACAACATAAATACAATTTAATAAAGCATAGGATAAAACAACATAAATACAATTTAATAAAGCATAGGATAAAACAACATAAATACAATTTAATAATGCATAGGTTAAAACACCATAAATACAATTTAATAAAGCATAGGATAAACAACATAAATACAATTTAATAAATCATAGGACAAAACAACATAAATACAATTTAATAAAGCATATGTTTAAACAACATAAATACAATTTAATAAAGCATAAGATAAAACAACATGAATACAATTTAGTAAAGCATAAGATAAAACAACATGAATACCATTAAATAAAGCGTAGGTTAAAACAACATAAATACAAGTTAATAAAGCATAGGATAAAACAACATAAATACAATTTAATAAAGCATAGGATAAAACAACATAAATACAATTTAATAAAGCTTAGGATAAAACAACATAAATACAGTTTAATAAAGCATAGGATAAAACAACATAAATACAATTTAATAAAGCATAGGACAAAACAACATAAATACAGTTTAATGAAGCATAGGATAAAACAACATAAATAATATGTAATAAAGCATAGGATAAAACAACATCAATACAATTTAATAAAGCATAGGATAAAACAACATAAATACAATTTAATAAAGCATAGGTTAAAACAACATAAATACAATTTAATAAAGCATAGGATAAAACAACATAAATACAATTTAATAAAGCATAGGTTAAAATAACATAAATACAATTTAATAAAGCATAGGATAAAATAACATAAATACAATTTAATAAAGCATAGGATAAAACAACATATATACAATTTAATAAAGCATAGGATAAAACAACATAAATACAATTTAGTAAAGCATAGGTTAAAACAACATAAATACAATTTAATAAAGCATATGTTAAAACAACATAAATACAATTTAATAAAGCATAAGATAAAACAACATGAATATAATTTAGTAAAGCATAAGATAAAACAACATGAATACAATTTAATAAATCATAGGTTAAAACAACATAAATACAATTTAATAAAGCATAGGATAAAACAACATAAATACAATTTTATAAAGCATAGGATAAAAAAACATAAATACAAATTAATAAAGCAGAGGATAAAACAACATAAATACTATTTAATAATGCATAGGATAAAACCACATATATACAATTTAATAAAGCACAGGATAAAATAACATAAATACAATTTAATAAAGCATAGGATAAAACAACATAAATACAATTTAATAAAGCATATGTTAAAACAACATAAATACAATTTAATAAAGCATAAGATAAAACAACATGAATATAATTTAGTAAAGCATAAGATAAAACAACATGAATACAATTTAATAAAGCATAGGTTAAAACAACATAAATACAATTTAATAAAGCATAGGATAAACAACATAAATACAATTTAATAAAGCATAGGATAAAACAACATAAATACAATTTATAAAGCATAGGATAAAACAACATAAATAAAATTTAATAAAGCATAGGATAAAACAACATAAATAAAATTTAATAAAGCATAGGATAAAACAACATAAATACAATTTAATAAAGCATAGGATAAAACAACATAAATACAATTTAATAAAGCATAGGATAAAACAACATAAATACAATTTAATAAAGCATAGGATAAAACAACATAAATACAATTTAATAAAGCATAGGATAAAACAGCATAAATATAATTTAATAAAGCATAGGTTAAAACAACATAAATACAATTTAATAAAGCATAGGTTAAAACAACATAAATACAATTTAATAAAGCATAGGACAAAACAACATAAATACAATTTAATAAGGCATAGGTTAAAACAACATAAATACAATTTAATAAAGCATAGGATAAAACAACATAAATACAATTTAATAAAGCATAGAATAAAACCAAATAAATACAATTTAATAAAGCACAGGATAAAAAAACATAAATGCAATTTAATAAAGCATAGGATAAAACAACATAAATACAATTTAAAAAAGCATAGAATAAAACCAAATAAATACAATTTAATAAAGCACAGGATAAAAAAACATAAATGCAATTTAATAAAGCATAGGATAAAACAACATAAATACAATTTAATAAAGCATAGGTTAAAACAACATAAATACAATTTAATAAAGCATAGGATAAAACAACATAAATACAATTTAATAAAGCATAGGTTAAAACAACATAAATTCAATTTAATAAAGCATAGGACAAAACAACATATATACAATTTAATAAAGCATAGGATAAAACAACATAAATTCAATTTAATAAAGCATAGGATAAATCAACATAAATTCAATTTAATAAAGCATAGGATAAATCAACATAAATACAATTTAGTAAAGCATAGGATAAAACAACATAAATACAATTTAATAATGCATAGGTTAAAACACCATAAATACAATTTAATAAAGCATAGTTTAAAACAACATAAATAAAATTTAATAAAAGCATAGGATAAAACAACATAAATACAAATTAATAAAGCATAGGATAAAACAACATAAATAAAATTTAATAAAGCAAAGGATAAAACAACATAAATACAATTTAATAAAGCATAGGATAAAACCACATGAATACAATTTAATAAAGCATAGGATAAAATAACATAAATACAATTTAATAAAGCATAGGATAAAACAACATATATACAATTTAATAAAGCATAGGATAAAACAACATAAATACAATTTAATAAAGCATAGGATAAAACAACATAAATAAAATTTAATAAAGCATAGGATAAAACAACTTAAATACAATTTAATAAAGCATAGGATAAAACAACATAAATACAATTTAATAAAGCATAGGATAAAACAACATAAATACAATTTATTAAAGCATAGGATAAAACAACATAAATACAATTTAATAAAGCATATGTTAAAACAACATATATACAATTTAATAAAGCATAGGATAAAACAACATAAATTCAATTTAATAAAGCATAGGATAAAACAACATAAATACAATTTAGTAAAGCATAGGTCAAAACAACATAAATACAATTTAATAAAGCATAGGATAAAACAACATAAATACAATTTAATAAAGCATAGGATAAAACAACATAAATACAATTTAATAATGCATAGGTTAAAACACCATAAATACAATTTAATAAAGCATAGGATAAACAACATAAATACAATTTAATAAATCATAGGACAAAACAACATAAATAC
The DNA here is from genome assembly GCF_046119375.1 of Phyllobates terribilis. Lineage (NCBI taxonomy): Eukaryota > Metazoa > Chordata > Amphibia > Anura > Dendrobatidae > Phyllobates > Phyllobates terribilis. The sequence continues at coordinate 687,582 of NW_027362780.1, forward strand.
AATTTAATAAAGCATATGTTTAAACAACATAAATACAATTTAATAAAGCATAAGATAAAACAACATGAATACAATTTAGTAAAGCATAAGATAAAACAACATGAATACCATTAAATAAAGCGTAGGTTAAAACAACATAAATACAAGTTAATAAAGCATAGGATAAAACAACATAAATACAATTTAATAAAGCATAGGATAAAACAACATAAATACAATTTAATAAAGCTTAGGATAAAACAACATAAATACAGTTTAATAAAGCATAGGATAAAACAACATAAATACAATTTAATAAAGCATAGGACAAAACAACATAAATACAGTTTAATGAAGCATAGGATAAAACAACATAAATAATATGTAATAAAGCATAGGATAAAACAACATCAATACAATTTAATAAAGCATAGGATAAAACAACATAAATACAATTTAATAAAGCATAGGTTAAAACAACATAAATACAATTTAATAAAGCATAGGATAAAACAACATAAATACAATTTAATAAAGCATAGGTTAAAATAACATAAATACAATTTAATAAAGCATAGGATAAAATAACATAAATACAATTTAATAAAGCATAGGTTAAAACAACATAAATACAATTTAATAAAGCATAGGATAAAACAACATAAATACAATTTAATAAAGCATAGGTTAAAATAACATAAATACAATTTAATAAAGCATAGGATAAAATAACATAAATACAATTTAATAAAGCATAGGATAAAACAACATATATACAATTTAATAAAGCATAGGATAAAACAACATAAATACAATTTAGTAAAGCATAGGTTAAAACAACATAAATACAATTTAATAAAGCATATGTTAAAACAACATAAATACAATTTAATAAAGCATAAGATAAAACAACATGAATATAATTTAGTAAAGCATAAGATAAAACAACATGAATACAATTTAATAAATCATAGGTTAAAACAACATAAATACAATTTAATAAAGCATAGGATAAAACAACATAAATACAATTTTATAAAGCATAGGATAAAAAAACATAAATACAAATTAATAAAGCAGAGGATAAAACAACATAAATACTATTTAATAATGCATAGGATAAAACCACATATATACAATTTAATAAAGCACAGGATAAAATAACATAAATACAATTTAATAAAGCATAGGATAAAACAACATAAATACAATTTAATAAAGCATATGTTAAAACAACATAAATACAATTTAATAAAGCATAAGATAAAACAACATGAATATAATTTAGTAAAGCATAAGATAAAACAACATGAATACAATTTAATAAAGCATAGGTTAAAACAACATAAATACAATTTAATAAAGCATAGGATAAACAACATAAATACAATTTAATAAAGCATAGGATAAAACAACATAAATACAATTTATAAAGCATAGGATAAAACAACATAAATAAAATTTAATAAAGCATAGGATAAAACAACATAAATAAAATTTAATAAAGCATAGGATAAAACAACATAAATACAATTTAATAAAGCATAGGATAAAACAACATAAATACAATTTAATAAAGCATAGGATAAAACAACATAAATACAATTTAATAAAGCATAGGATAAAACAACATAAATACAATTTAATAAAGCATAGGATAAAACAACATAAATACAATTTAATAAAGCATAGGATAAAACAACATAAATACAATTTAATAAAGCATAGGATAAACAACATAAATACAATTTAATAAATCATAGGACAAAACAACATAAATACAATTTAATAAAGCATATGTTTAAACAACATAAATACAATTTAATAAAGCATAAGATAAAACAACATGAATACAATTTAGTAAAGCATAAGATAAAACAACATGAATACCATTAAATAAAGCGTAGGTTAAAACAACATAAATACAAGTTAATAAAGCATAGGATAAAACAACATAAATACAATTTAATAAAGCATAGGATAAAACAACATAAATACAATTTAATAAAGCTTAGGATAAAACAACATAAATACAGTTTAATAAAGCATAGGATAAAACAACATAAATACAATTTAATAAAGCATAGGACAAAACAACATAAATACAGTTTAATGAAGCATAGGATAAAACAACATAAATAATATGTAATAAAGCATAGGATAAAACAACATCAATACAATTTAATAAAGCATAGGATAAAACAACATAAATACAATTTAATAAAGCATAGGTTAAAACAACATAAATACAATTTAATAAAGCATAGGATAAAACAACATAAATACAATTTAATAAAGCATAGGTTAAAATAACATAAATACAATTTAATAAAGCATAGGATAAAATAACATAAATACAATTTAATAAAGCATAGGTTAAAACAACATAAATACAATTTAATAAAGCATAGGATAAAACAACATAAATACAATTTAATAAAGCATAGGTTAAAATAACATAAATACAATTTAATAAAGCATAGGATAAAATAACATAAATACAATTTAATAAAGCATAGGATAAAACAACATATATACAATTTAATAAAGCATAGGATAAAACAACATAAATACAATTTAGTAAAGCATAGGTTAAAACAACATAAATACAATTTAATAAAGCATATGTTAAAACAACATAAATACAATTTAATAAAGCATAAGATAAAACAACATGAATATAATTTAGTAAAGCATAAGATAAAACAACATGAATACAATTTAATAAATCATAGGTTAAAACAACATAAATACAATTTAATAAAGCATAGGATAAAACAACATAAATACAATTTTATAAAGCATAGGATAAAAAAACATAAATACAAATTAATAAAGCAGAGGATAAAACAACATAAATACTATTTAATAATGCATAGGATAAAACCACATATATACAATTTAATAAAGCACAGGATAAAATAACATAAATACAATTTAATAAAGCATAGGATAAAACAACATAAATACAATTTAATAAAGCATATGTTAAAACAACATAAATACAATTTAATAAAGCATAAGATAAAACAACATGAATATAATTTAGTAAAGCATAAGATAAAACAACATGAATACAATTTAATAAAGCATAGGTTAAAACAACATAAATACAATTTAATAAAGCATAGGATAAACAACATAAATACAATTTAATAAAGCATAGGATAAAACAACATAAATACAATTTATAAAGCATAGGATAAAACAACATAAATAAAATTTAATAAAGCATAGGATAAAACAACATAAATAAAATTTAATAAAGCATAGGATAAAACAACATAAATACAATTTAATAAAGCATAGGATAAAACAACATAAATACAATTTAATAAAGCATAGGATAAAACAACATAAATACAATTTAATAAAGCATAGGATAAAACAACATAAATACAATTTAATAAAGCATAGGATAAAACAGCATAAATATAATTTAATAAAGCATAGGTTAAAACAACATAAATACAATTTAATAAAGCATAGGTTAAAACAACATAAATACAATTTAATAAAGCATAGGACAAAACAACATAAATACAATTTAATAAGGCATAGGTTAAAACAACATAAATACAATTTAATAAAGCATAGGATAAAACAACATAAATACAATTTAATAAAGCATAGAATAAAACCAAATAAATACAATTTAATAAAGCACAGGATAAAAAAACATAAATGCAATTTAATAAAGCATAGGATAAAACAACATAAATACAATTTAAAAAAGCATAGAATAAAACCAAATAAATACAATTTAATAAAGCACAGGATAAAAAAACATAAATGCAATTTAATAAAGCATAGGATAAAACAACATAAATACAATTTAATAAAGCATAGGATAAAACAACATAAATACAATTTAATAAAGCATAGGTTAAAACAACATAAATACAATTTAATAAAGCATAGGATAAAACAACATAAATATAATTTAATAAAGCATAGGTTAAAACAACATAAATTCAATTTAATAAAGCATAGGACAAAACAACATAAATACAATTTAATAAAGCATAGGTTAAAACAACATAAATACAATTTAATAAAGCATAGGATAAAACCAAAGAAATACAATTTAATAAAACATAGGATAAAACCACATAAATACAATTTAATAAAGCATAGGACAAAACAACATAAATACAATTTAATAAAGCATAGGATAAAACAACATAAATACAATTCAATAAAGCATAGGATAAACAACATAAATACAATTTAATAAAGCATAGGACAAAACAACATAAATACAATTTAATAAAGCATATGTTTAAACAACATAAATACAATTTAATAAAGCATAAGATAAAACAACATGAATACAATTTAGTAAAGCATAAGATAAAACAACATGAATACCATTAAATAAAGCGTAGGTTAAAACAACATAAATACAAGTTAATAAAGCATAGGATAAAACAACATAAATACAATTTAATAAAGCATAGGATAAAACAACATAAATACAATTTAATAAAGCTTAGGATAAAACAACATAAATACAGTTTAATGAAGCATAGGATAAAACAACATAAATACAATTTAATAAAGCATAGGATAAAACAACATAAATACAATTTAATAAAGCATAGGTTAAAACAACATAAATACAATTTAATAAAGCATAGGATAAAATAACATAAATACAATTTAATAAAGCATAGGATAAAACAACATATATACAATTTAATAAAGCATAGGATAAAACAACATAAATACAATTTAATAAAGCATAGGATAAAACAACATAAATAAAATTTAATAAAGCTTAGGATAAAACAACATAAATACAATTTAATAAAGCATAGGTTAAAACAACATAAATACAATTTAATAAAGCATAGGATAAAACAACATAAATACAATTTATTAAAGCATAGGATAAAACAACATAAATACAATTTAATAAAGCATAGGATAAAACAACATAAATACAATTTAATAAAGCATAGGTTAAAACAACATAAATACAATTTAATAAAGCATAGGCTAAAACAATATAAATACAATTTAATAAAGCATATGACAAAACAACATAAATACAATTTAATAAAGCATAGGTTAAAACAACATAAATACAATTTAATAAAGCATAGGAAAAAACAACATAAATACAATTTAATAAAGGCATAGGATAAAATAACATAAATACAATTTAATAAAGCATAGGATAAAACAACATAAATACAATTTAATAAAGCATACGATAAAACAACATAAATACAATTTAGTAAAGCATAGGTTAAAACAACATAAATACAATTTAATAAAGCATAGGCTAAAACAACATAAATACAATTTAATAAAGCTTATGTTAAAACAACATAAATACAATTTAATAAAGCATAGGATAAAACAACATAAATTCAATTTATTAAAGCATAGGATAAAACAACATAAATACAATTTAGTAAAGCATAGGTCAAAACAACATAAATAAAATTTAATAAAGCATAGGATAAAACAAAATAAATAAAATTTAATAAAGCATAGGATAAAACAACATAAATACAATTTAATAAAGCATAAGATAAAACAACATAAATACAATTTAATAAAGCATAGGATAAAACAACATAAATACAATTTAATAAAGCATAGGATAAAACAACATAAATACAATTTAATAAAGCATAGGATAAAACAACATAAATACAATTTAATAAAGCATAGGATAAAACAACATAAATACAATTTAATAAAGCATAGGATAAAACAACATAAATACATTTTAATAAAGCATAGGTTAAAACAACATAAATACAATTTAATAAAGCATAGGACAAAACAACATAAATACAATTTAATAAAGCATAAGTTAAAACAACATAAATACAATTTAATAAAGCATAGGATAAAACCACAGAAATACAATTTAATAAAGCATTGGATAAAACCACATAAATACAATTTAATAAAGCATAGGACAAAACAAAATAAATACAATTTAATAAAGCATAGGACAAAACAACATAAATACAATTTAATAAAGCATAGGATGAAGCAACATAAATTCAATTTAATAAAGCATAGGATAAAACAACATAAATACAATTTAATAAAGCATACGATAAAACAACATAAATACAATTTAGTAAAGCAGAGGTTAAAACAACATAAATACAATTTAATAAAGCATAGGCTAAAACAACATAAATACAATTTAATAAAGCATATGTTAAAACACCATATATACAATTTAATAAAGCATAGGATAAAACAACATAAATTCAATTTAATAAAGCATAGGATAAAACAACATAAATACAATTTAATAAAGCATAGGACAAAACAACATAAATACAATTTAATAAAGCATAGGATGAAGCAACATAAATTCAATTTAATAAAGCATAGGATAAAACAACATAAATACAATTTAGTAAAGCAGAGGTTAAAACAACATAAATACAATTTAATAAAGCATAGGCTAAAACAACATAAATACAATTTAATAAAGCATATGTTAAAACACCATATATACAATTTAATAAAGCATATGATAAAACAACATAAATTCAATTTAATAAAGCATAGGATAAAACAACATAAATACAATTTAGTAAAGCATAGGTCAAAACAACCTAAATACAATTTAATAAAGCATAGGTTAAAACAACATAAATACAATTTAATAAAGCATAGGATAAAACAACATAAATACAATTTATTAAAGCATAGGATAAAACAACATAAATACAATTTAATAAAGCATAGGATAAAACAACATAAATACAATTTAATAAAGCATAGGTTAAAACAACATAAATACAATTTAATAAAGCATAGGCTAAAACAATATAAATACAATTTAATAAAGCATAGGACAAAACAACATAAATACAATTTAATAAAGCATAGGTTAAAACAACATAAATACAATTTAATAAAGCATAGGAAAAAACAACATAAATACAATTTAATAAAGGCATAGGATAAAATAACATAAATACAATTTAATAAAGCATAGGATAAAACAACATAAATACAATTTAATAAAGCATACGATAAAACAACATAAATACAATTTAGTAAAGCATAGGTTAAAACAACATAAATACAATTTAATAAAGCATAGGCTAAAACAACATAAATACAATTTAATAAAGCTTATGTTAAAACAACATAAATACAATTTAATAAAGCATAGGATAAAACAACATAAATTCAATTTAATAAAGCATAGGATAAAACAACATAAATACAATTTAGTAAAGCATAGGTCAAAACAACATAAATACAATTTAATAAAGCATAGGATAAAACAAAATAAATAAAATTTAATAAAGCATAGGATAAAACAACAAAAATACAATTTAATAAAGCATAAGATAAAACAACATAAATACAATTTAATAAAGCATAGGATAAAACAACATAAATACAATTTAATAAAGCATAGGATAAAACAACATAAATACAATTTAATAAAGCATAGGATAAAACAACATAAATACAATTTAATAAAGCATAGGATAAAACAAAATAAATACAATTTATTAAAGCATAGGATAAAACAACATAAATACATTTTAATAAAGCATAGGTTAAAACAACATAAATACAATTTAATAAAGCATAGGACAAAACAACATAAATACAATTTAATAAAGCATAAGTTAAAACAACATAAATACAATTTAATAAAGCATAGGATAAAACCACAGAAATACAATTTAATAAAGCATTGGATAAAACCACATAAATAGAATTTAATAAAGCATAGGACAAAACAAAATAAATACAATTTAATAAAGCATAGGACAAAACAACATAAATACAATTTAATAAAGCATAGGATGAAGCAACATAAATTCAATTTAATAAAGCATAGGATAAAACAACATAAATACAATTTAATAAAGCATACGATAAAACAACATAAATACAATTTAGTAAAGCAGAGGTTAAAACAACATAAATACAATTTAATAAAGCATAGGCTAAAACAACATAAATACAATTTAATAAAGCATATGTTAAAACACCATATATACAATTTAATAAAGCATAGGATAAAACAACATAAATTCAATTTAATAAAGCATAGGATAAAACAACATAAATACAATTTAATAAAGCATAGGACAAAACAACATAAATACAATTTAATAAAGCATAGGATGAAGCAACATAAATTCAATTTAATAAAGCATAGGATAAAACAACATAAATACAATTTAATAAAGCATACGATAAAACAACATAAATACAATTTAGTAAAGCAGAGGTTAAAACAACATAAATACAATTTAATAAAGCATAGGTTAAAACAACATAAATACAATTTAATAAAGCATATGTTAAAACACCATATATACAATTTAATAAAGCATAGGATAAAACAACATAAATTCAATTTAATAAAGCATAGGATAAAACAACATAAATACAATTTAGTAAAGCATAGGTCAAAACAACATAAATACAATTTAATAAAGCATAGGATAAAACAACATAAATACAATTTAATAAAGCATAGGATAAAACATCATAAATACAATTTAATAATGCATAGGTTAAAACACCATAAATACAATTTAATAAAGCACAGTTTAAAACAACATAAATAAAATTTAATTAAAGCATAGGATAAAACAACATAAATACAAATTAATAAAGCATAGGATAAAACAACATAAATAAAATTTAATAAAGCATAGGATAAAACAACATAAATACAATTTAATAAAGCATAGGATAAAACAACATAAATACAATTTAATAAAGCATAGGATAAAACAACATAAATACATTTTAATAAAGCATAGGTTAAAAAAACATAAATTCAATTTAATAAAGCATAGGACAAAACAACATAAATACAATTTAATAAAGCATAGGTTAAAACAATATAAATACAATTTAATAAAGCATAGGATAAAACCAAAGAAATGCAATTTAATAAAGCATAGGATAAAACCACATGAATACAATTTAATAAAGCATAGGACAAAACAACATAAATACAATTTAATAAAGCATAGGATAAAACAACATAAATACAATTTAATAAAGCATAGGATAAACAACATAAATACAATTTAATAAAGCATAGGACAAAACAACATAAATACAATTTAATAAAGCATATGTTTAAACAACATAAATAAAATTTAATAAAGCATAAGATAAAACAACATGAATACAATTTAGTAAAGCATAAGATAAAACAACATGAATACCATTAAATAAAGCGTAGGTTAAAACAACATAAATACAAGTTAATAAAGCATAGGATAAAACAACATAAATACAATTTAATAAAGCATAGGATAAAACAACATAAATACAATTTAATAAAGCTTAGGATAAAACAACATAAATACAGTTTAATAAAGCATAGGATAAAACAACATAAATACAATTTAATAAAGCATAGGACAAAACAACATAAATACAGTTTAATGAAGCATAGGATAAAACAACATAAATAATATGTAATAAAGCATAGGATAAAACAACATCAATACAATTTAATAAAGCATAGGATAAAACAACATAAATACAATTTAATAAAGCATAGGTTAAAACAACATAAATACAATTTAATAAAGCATAGGATAAAACAACATAAATACAATTTAATAAAGCATAGGTTAAAATAACATAAATACAATTTAATAAAGCATAGGATAAAATAACATAAATACAATTTAATAAAGCATAGGATAAAACAACATGAATATAATTTTGTAAAGCATACGATAAAACAACATGAATACAATTTAATAAAACAAAGGTTAAAACAACATAAATACAATTTAATAAAGCATAGGATAAAACAACATAAATACAATTTAATAAAGCATAGGATAAAACAACATAAATACAATTTATAAAGCATAGGATAAAACAACATAAATACAATTTAATAAAGCATAGGATAAAACAACATTAATACAATTTAATAAAGCATAGGATAAAACAACATAAATACAATTTAATAAAGCATAGGGTTAAACAACATTAATACTATTTAATAAAGCATATGATTAAACCACATAAATACAATTTAATAAAGCATATGATAAAACCACATAAATATAATTTAATAAAGCATAGGATAAAACAACATAAATACAATTTAATAAAGCATAGGATAAAACAACATAAATACAATTTAATAAAGCATAGGATAAAACAACATAAATAAAATTTAATAAAACATAGGATAAAACAACATAAATACAATTTAATAAAGCATAGGATAAAACAACATAAATACAATTTAATAAAGCATAGGATAAAACAACATAAATACATTTTAATAAAGCATAGGATAAAACAACATAAATACAATTTATTAAAGCTTAGGATAAAACAACATAAATACAATTTAATAAAGCATAGGACAAAACAACATAAATACAATTTAATAAAGCATAGGATGAAGCAACATAAATTCAATTTAATAAAGCATAGGATAAAACAACATAAATACAATTTAATAAAGCATACGATAAAACAACATAAATACAATTTAGTAAAGCAGAGGTTAAAACAACATAAATACAATTTAATAAAGCATAGGCTAAAACAACATAAATACAATTTAATAAAGCATATGTTAAAACAACATATATACAATTTAATAAAGCATAGGATAAAACAACATAAATTCAATTTAATAAAGCATAGGTTAAAACAACATAAATACAATTTAATAAAGTATAGGCTAAAACAATATAAATACAATTTAATAAAGCATAGGACAAAACAACATAAATACAATTTAATAAAGCATAGGTTAAAACAACATAAATACAATTTAATAAAGCATAGGAAAAAACAACATAAATACAATTTAATAAAGCATAGGTTAAAACAACATAAATACAATTTAATAAAGCATAGGAAAAAACAACATAAATACAATTTAATAAAGGCATAGGATAAAATAACATAAATACAATTTAATAAAGCATAGGATAAAACAACATAAATACAATTTAATAAAGCATACGATAAAACAACATAAATACAATTTAGTAAAGCATAGGTTAAAACAACATAAATACAATTTAATAAAGCATAGGCTAAAACAACATAAATACAATTTAATAAAGCTTATGTTAAAACAACATAAATACAATTTAATAAAGCATAGGTTAAAACAACATAAATACAATTTAATAAAGCATAGGATAAAACAACATAAATACAATTTAATAAAGCATAGGTTAAAATAACATAAATACAATTTAATAAAGCATAGGATAAAATAACATAAATACAATTTAATAAAGCATAGGATAAAACAACATGAATATAATTTTGTAAAGCATACGATAAAACAACATGAATACAATTTAATAAAACAAAGGTTAAAACAACATAAATACAATTTAATAAAGCATAGGATAAAACAACATAAATACAATTTAATAAAGCATAGGATAAAACAACATAAATACAATTTATAAAGCATAGGATAAAACAACATAAATACAATTTAATAAAGCATAGGATAAAACAACATTAATACAATTTAATAAAGCATAGGATAAAACAACATAAATACAATTTAATAAAGCATAGGGTTAAACAACATTAATACTATTTAATAAAGCATATGATTAAACCACATAAATACAATTTAATAAAGCATATGATAAAACCACATAAATATAATTTAATAAAGCATAGGATAAAACAACATAAATACAATTTAATAAAGCATAGGATAAAACAACATAAATACAATTTAATAAAGCATAGGATAAAACAACATAAATAAAATTTAATAAAACATAGGATAAAACAACATAAATACAATTTAATAAAGCATAGGATAAAACAACATAAATACAATTTAATAAAGCATAGGATAAAACAACATAAATACATTTTAATAAAGCATAGGATAAAACAACATAAATACAATTTATTAAAGCTTAGGATAAAACAACATAAATACAATTTAATAAAGCATAGGACAAAACAACATAAATACAATTTAATAAAGCATAGGATGAAGCAACATAAATTCAATTTAATAAAGCATAGGATAAAACAACATAAATACAATTTAATAAAGCATACGATAAAACAACATAAATACAATTTAGTAAAGCAGAGGTTAAAACAACATAAATACAATTTAATAAAGCATAGGCTAAAACAACATAAATACAATTTAATAAAGCATATGTTAAAACAACATATATACAATTTAATAAAGCATAGGATAAAACAACATAAATTCAATTTAATAAAGCATAGGGTAAAACAACATAAATACAATTTAATAAATCATAGGCTAAAACAATATAAATACAATTTAATAAAGCATAGGACAAAACAACATAAATACAATTTAATAAAGCATAGGTTAAAACAACATAAATACAATTTAATAAAGCATAGGAAAAAACAACATAAATACAATTTAATAAAGCATAGGTTAAAACAACATAAATACAATTTAATAAAGCATAGGAAAAAACAACATAAATACAATTTAATAAAGGCATAGGATAAAATAACATAAATACAATTTAATAAAGCATAGGATAAAACAACATAAATACAATTTAATAAAGCATACGATAAAACAACATAAATACAATTTAGTAAAGCATAGGTTAAAACAACATAAATACAATTTAATAAAGCATAGGCTAAAACAACATAAATACAATTTAATAAAGCTTATGTTAAAACAACATAAATACAATTTAATAAAGCATAGGATAAAACAACATAAATTCAATTTAATAAAGCATAGGATAAAACAACATAAATACAATTTAGTAAAGCATAGGTCAAAACAACATAAATACAATTTAATAAAGCATAGGATAAAAGAAAATAAATAAAATTTAATAAAGCATAGCATAAAACAACATAAATACAATTTAATAAAGCATAAGATAAAACAACATAAATACAATTTAATAAAGCATAGGATAAAACAACATAAATACAATTTAATAAAGCATAGGATAAAACAACATAAATACAATTTAATAAAGCATAGGATAAAACAACATAAATACAATTTAATAAAGCATAGGATAAAACAACATAAATACAATTTAATAAAGCATAGGATAAAACAACATAAATACATTTTAATAAAGCATAGGTTAAAACAACATAAATACAATTTAATAAAGCATAGGACAAAACAACATAAATACAATTTAATAAAGCATAAGTTAAAACAACATAAATACAATTTAATAAAGCATAGGATAAAACCACAGAAATACAATTTAATAAAGCTTTGGATAAAACCACATAAATACAATTTAATAAAGCATAGGACAAAACAAAATAAATACAATTTAATAAAGCATAGGACAAAACAACATAAATACAATTTAATAAAGCATACGATAAAACAACATAAATACAATTTAGTAAAACAGAGGTTAAAACAACATAAATACAATTTAATAAAGCATAGGATAAAACAACATAAATACAATTTAATAAAGCATAGGATAAAACAACATAAATACATTTTAATAAAGCATAGGTTAAAAAAACATAAATTCAATTTAATAAAGCATAGGACAAAACAACATAAATACAATTTAATAAAGCATAGGTTAAAACAATATAAATACAATTTAATAAAGCATAGGATAAAACCAAAGAAATGCAATTTAATAAAGCATAGGATAAAACCACATGAATACAATTTAATAAAGCATAGGACAAAACAACATAAATACAATTTAATAAAGCATAGGATAAAACAACATAAATACAATTTAATAAAGCATAGGATAAACAACATAAATACAATTTAATAAAGCATAGGACAAAACAACATAAATACAATTTAATAAAGCATATGTTTAAACAACATAAATAAAATTTAATAAAGCATAAGATAAAACAACATGAATACAATTTAGTAAAGCATAAGATAAAACAACATGAATACCATTAAATAAAGCGTAGGTTAAAACAACATAAATACAAGTTAATAAAGCATAGGATAAAACAACATAAATACAATTTAATAAAGCATAGGATAAAACAACATAAATACAATTTAATAAAGCTTAGGATAAAACAACATAAATACAGTTTAATAAAGCATAGGATAAAACAACATAAATACAATTTAATAAAGCATAGGACAAAACAACATAAATACAGTTTAATGAAGCATAGGATAAAACAACATAAATAATATGTAATAAAGCATAGGATAAAACAACATCAATACAATTTAATAAAGCATAGGATAAAACAACATAAATACAATTTAATAAAGCATAGGTTAAAACAACATAAATACAATTTAATAAAGCATAGGATAAAACAACATAAATACAATTTAATAAAGCATAGGTTAAAATAACATAAATACAATTTAATAAAGCATAGGATAAAATAACATAAATACAATTTAATAAAGCATAGGATAAAACAACATGAATATAATTTTGTAAAGCATACGATAAAACAACATGAATACAATTTAATAAAACAAAGGTTAAAACAACATAAATACAATTTAATAAAGCATAGGATAAAACAACATAAATACAATTTAATAAAGCATAGGATAAAACAACATAAATACAATTTATAAAGCATAGGATAAAACAACATAAATACAATTTAATAAAGCATAGGATAAAACAACATTAATACAATTTAATAAAGCATAGGATAAAACAACATAAATACAATTTAATAAAGCATAGGGTTAAACAACATTAATACTATTTAATAAAGCATATGATTAAACCACATAAATACAATTTAATAAAGCATATGATAAAACCACATAAATATAATTTAATAAAGCATAGGATAAAACAACATAAATACAATTTAATAAAGCATAGGATAAAACAACATAAATACAATTTAATAAAGCATAGGATAAAACAACATAAATAAAATTTAATAAAACATAGGATAAAACAACATAAATACAATTTAATAAAGCATAGGATAAAACAACATAAATACAATTTAATAAAGCATAGGATAAAACAACATAAATACATTTTAATAAAGCATAGGATAAAACAACATAAATACAATTTATTAAAGCTTAGGATAAAACAACATAAATACAATTTAATAAAGCATAGGACAAAACAACATAAATACAATTTAATAAAGCATAGGATGAAGCAACATAAATTCAATTTAATAAAGCATAGGATAAAACAACATAAATACAATTTAATAAAGCATACGATAAAACAACATAAATACAATTTAGTAAAGCAGAGGTTAAAACAACATAAATACAATTTAATAAAGCATAGGCTAAAACAACATAAATACAATTTAATAAAGCATATGTTAAAACAACATATATACAATTTAATAAAGCATAGGATAAAACAACATAAATTCAATTTAATAAAGCATAGGTTAAAACAACATAAATACAATTTAATAAAGTATAGGCTAAAACAATATAAATACAATTTAATAAAGCATAGGACAAAACAACATAAATACAATTTAATAAAGCATAGGTTAAAACAACATAAATACAATTTAATAAAGCATAGGAAAAAACAACATAAATACAATTTAATAAAGCATAGGTTAAAACAACATAAATACAATTTAATAAAGCATAGGAAAAAACAACATAAATACAATTTAATAAAGGCATAGGATAAAATAACATAAATACAATTTAATAAAGCATAGGATAAAACAACATAAATACAATTTAATAAAGCATACGATAAAACAACATAAATACAATTTAGTAAAGCATAGGTTAAAACAACATAAATACAATTTAATAAAGCATAGGCTAAAACAACATAAATACAATTTAATAAAGCTTATGTTAAAACAACATAAATACAATTTAATAAAGCATAGGTTAAAACAACATAAATACAATTTAATAAAGCATAGGATAAAACAACATAAATACAATTTAATAAAGCATAGGTTAAAATAACATAAATACAATTTAATAAAGCATAGGATAAAATAACATAAATACAATTTAATAAAGCATAGGATAAAACAACATGAATATAATTTTGTAAAGCATACGATAAAACAACATGAATACAATTTAATAAAACAAAGGTTAAAACAACATAAATACAATTTAATAAAGCATAGGATAAAACAACATAAATACAATTTAATAAAGCATAGGATAAAACAACATAAATACAATTTATAAAGCATAGGATAAAACAACATAAATACAATTTAATAAAGCATAGGATAAAACAACATTAATACAATTTAATAAAGCATAGGATAAAACAACATAAATACAATTTAATAAAGCATAGGGTTAAACAACATTAATACTATTTAATAAAGCATATGATTAAACCACATAAATACAATTTAATAAAGCATATGATAAAACCACATAAATATAATTTAATAAAGCATAGGATAAAACAACATAAATACAATTTAATAAAGCATAGGATAAAACAACATAAATACAATTTAATAAAGCATAGGATAAAACAACATAAATAAAATTTAATAAAACATAGGATAAAACAACATAAATACAATTTAATAAAGCATAGGATAAAACAACATAAATACAATTTAATAAAGCATAGGATAAAACAACATAAATACATTTTAATAAAGCATAGGATAAAACAACATAAATACAATTTATTAAAGCTTAGGATAAAACAACATAAATACAATTTAATAAAGCATAGGACAAAACAACATAAATACAATTTAATAAAGCATAGGATGAAGCAACATAAATTCAATTTAATAAAGCATAGGATAAAACAACATAAATACAATTTAATAAAGCATACGATAAAACAACATAAATACAATTTAGTAAAGCAGAGGTTAAAACAACATAAATACAATTTAATAAAGCATAGGCTAAAACAACATAAATACAATTTAATAAAGCATATGTTAAAACAACATATATACAATTTAATAAAGCATAGGATAAAACAACATAAATTCAATTTAATAAAGCATAGGGTAAAACAACATAAATACAATTTAATAAATCATAGGCTAAAACAATATAAATACAATTTAATAAAGCATAGGACAAAACAACATAAATACAATTTAATAAAGCATAGGTTAAAACAACATAAATACAATTTAATAAAGCATAGGAAAAAACAACATAAATACAATTTAATAAAGCATAGGTTAAAACAACATAAATACAATTTAATAAAGCATAGGAAAAAACAACATAAATACAATTTAATAAAGGCATAGGATAAAATAACATAAATACAATTTAATAAAGCATAGGATAAAACAACATAAATACAATTTAATAAAGCATACGATAAAACAACATAAATACAATTTAGTAAAGCATAGGTTAAAACAACATAAATACAATTTAATAAAGCATAGGCTAAAACAACATAAATACAATTTAATAAAGCTTATGTTAAAACAACATAAATACAATTTAATAAAGCATAGGATAAAACAACATAAATTCAATTTAATAAAGCATAGGATAAAACAACATAAATACAATTTAGTAAAGCATAGGTCAAAACAACATAAATACAATTTAATAAAGCATAGGATAAAAGAAAATAAATAAAATTTAATAAAGCATAGCATAAAACAACATAAATACAATTTAATAAAGCATAAGATAAAACAACATAAATACAATTTAATAAAGCATAGGATAAAACAACATAAATACAATTTAATAAAGCATAGGATAAAACAACATAAATACAATTTAATAAAGCATAGGATAAAACAACATAAATACAATTTAATAAAGCATAGGATAAAACAACATAAATACAATTTAATAAAGCATAGGATAAAACAACATAAATACATTTTAATAAAGCATAGGTTAAAACAACATAAATACAATTTAATAAAGCATAGGACAAAACAACATAAATACAATTTAATAAAGCATAAGTTAAAACAACATAAATACAATTTAATAAAGCATAGGATAAAACCACAGAAATACAATTTAATAAAGCTTTGGATAAAACCACATAAATACAATTTAATAAAGCATAGGACAAAACAAAATAAATACAATTTAATAAAGCATAGGACAAAACAACATAAATACAATTTAATAAAGCATACGATAAAACAACATAAATACAATTTAGTAAAACAGAGGTTAAAACAACATAAATACAATTTAATAAAGCATAGGCTAAAACAACATAAATACAATTTAATAAAGCATATGTTAAAACACCATATATACAATTTAATAAAGCATAGGATAAAACAACATAAATTCAATTTAATAAAGCATAGGATAAAACAACATAAATACAATTTAATAAAGCATAGGACAAAACAACATAAATACAATTTAATAAAGCATAGGATGAAGCAACATAAATTCAATTTAATAAAGCATAGGATAAAACAACATAAATACAATTTAATAAAGCATACGATAAAACAACATAAATACAATTTAGTAAAGCAGAGGTTAAAACAACATAAATACAATTTAATAAAGCATAGGATAAAACAACATAAATAAAATTTAATAAAGCATAGGATAAAACAACATAAATATAATTTAATAAAGCATAGGATAAAACAACATACATACAATTTAATAAAGCATAGGATAAAACAACATAAATACAATTTAATAAAGCATAGGATAAAACAACATAAATACATTTTAATAAAGCATAGGTTAAAAAAACATAAATTCAATTTAATAAAGCATAGGACAAAACAACATAAATACAATTTAATAAAGCATAGGTTAAAACAATATAAATACAATTTAATAAAGCATAGGATAAAACACCATAAATACAATTTAATAAAGCACAGTTTAAAACAACATAAATAAAATTTAATAAAAGCATAGGATAAAACAACATAAATACAAATTAATAAAGCATAGGATAAAACAACATAAATAAAATTTAATAAAGCATAGGATAAAACAACATAAATATAATTTAATAAAGCATAGGATAAAACAACATACATACAATTTAATAATGCATAGGATAAAACAACATAAATACAATTTAATAAAGCATAGGATAAAACAACATAAATACATTTTAATAAAGCATAGGTTAAAAAAACATAAATTCAATTTAATAAAGCATAGGACAAAACAACATAAATACAATTTAATAAAGCATAGGTTAAAACAATATAAATACAATTTAATAAAGCATAGGATAAAACCAAAGAAATGCAATTTAATAAAGCATAGGATAAAACAACATAAATACAATTTAATAAAGCTTAGGATAAAACAACATAAATACAGTTTAATAAAGCATAGGATAAAACAACATAAATACAATTTAATAAAGCATAGGACAAAACAACATAAATACAGTTTAATGAAGCATAGGATAAAACAACATAAATAATATGTAATAAAGCATAGGATAAAACAACATCAATACAATTTAATAAAGCATAGGATAAAACAACATAAATACAATTTAATAAAGCATAGGTTAAAACAACATAAATACAATTTAATAAAGCATAGGATAAAACAACATAAATACAATTTAATAAAGCATAGGTTAAAATAACATAAATACAATTTAATAAAGCATAGGATAAAATAACATAAATACAATTTAATAAAGCATAGGATAAAACAACATGAATATAATTTTGTAAAGCATACTATAAAACAACATGAATACAATTTAATAAAACAAAGGTTAAAACAACATAAATACAATTTAATAAAGCATAGGATAAAACAACATAAATACAATTTAATAAAGCATAGGATAAAACAACATAAATACAATTTATAAAGCATAGGATAAAACAACATAAATACAATTTAATAAAGCATAGGATAAAACAACATTAATACAATTTAATAAAGCATAGGATAAAACAACATAAATACAATTTAATAAAGCATAGGGTTAAACAACATTAATACTATTTAATAAAGCATATGATTAAACCACATAAATACAATTTAATAAAACATATGATAAAACCACATAAATATAATTTAATAAAGCATAGGATAAAACAACATAAATACAATTTAATAAAGCATAGGATAAAACAACATAAATACAATTTAATAAAGCATAGGATAAAACAACATAAATAAAATTTAATAAAACATAGGATAAAACAACATAAGTACAATTTAATAAAGCATAGGATAAAACAACATAAATACAATTTAATAAAGCATAGGATAAAACAACATAAATACATTTTAATAAAGCATAGGATAAAACAACATAAATACAATTTAATAAAGCTTAGGATAAAACAACATAAATACAATTTAATAAAGCATAGGACAAAACAACATAAATACAATTTAATAAAGCATAGGATGAAGCAACATAAATTCAATTTAATAAAGCATAGGATAAAACAACATAAATACAATTTAATAAAGCATACGATAAAACAACATAAATACAATTTAGTAAAGCAGAGGTTAAAACAACATAAATACAATTTAATAAAGCATAGGCTAAAACAACATAAATACAATTTAATAAAGCATATGTTAAAACAACATATATACAATTTAATAAAGCATAGGATAAAACAACATAAATTCAATTTAATAAAGCATAGGATAAAACAACATAAATACAATTGAGTAAAGCATAGGTCAAAACAACATAAATACAATTTAATAAAGCATAGGATAAATCAACATAAATACAATTTAATAAAGCATAGGATAAAACAACATAAATACAATTTAATAATGCATAGGTTAAAACACCATAAATACAATTTAATAAAGCAGAGTTTAAAACAACATAAATAAAATTTAATAAAAGCATAGGATAAAACAACATAAATACAAATTAATAAAGCATAGGATAAAACAACATAAATAAAATTTAATAAAGCAAAGGATAAAACAACATAAATACAATTTAATAAAGCATAGGATAAAACAACATAAATACAATTTAATAAAGCATAGGATAAAACAACATAAATACAATTTAATAAAGCATAGGATAAAACAACATAAATACATTTTAATAAAGCATAGGTTAAAAAAACATAAATTCAATTTAATAAAGCATAGGACAAAACAACATAAATACAATTTAATAAAGCATAGGTTAAAACAATATAAATACAATTTAATAAAGCATAGGATAAAACAACATAAATACAATTTAATAAAGCATAGGATAAAACAACATAAATACATTTTAATAAAGCATAGGTTAAAAAAACATAAATTCAATTTAATAAAGCATAGGACAAAACAACATAAATACAATTTAATAAAGCATAGGTTAAAATAACATAAATACAATTTAATAAAGCATAGGATAAAATAACATAAATACAATTTAATAAAGCATAGGATAAAACAACATATATACAATTTAATAAAGCATAGGATAAAACAACATAAATACAATTTAATAAAGCATAGGATAAAACAACATAAATACATTTTAATAAAGCATAGGTTAAATAAACATAAATTCAATTTAATAAAGCATAGGATAAAACAACATAAATACAATTTAATAAAGCATAGGATAAAACAACATAAATACAATTTAATAAAGCATAGGATAAAACAACATAAATACAATTTATTAAAGCATAGGATAAAACAACATAAATACAATTTAATAAAGCATAGGATAAAACAACATAAATACAATTTAATAAAGCATAGGTTAAAACAACATAATTACAATTTAATAAAGCATAGGTTAAAACAACATAAATACAATTTAATAAAGCATAGGATAAAACAACATAAATACAATTTAATAAAGCATATGTTAAAACAACATAAATACAATTTCATAAAGCATAAGATAAAACAACATGAATATAATTTTGTAAAGCATAAGATAAAACAACATGAATACAATTTAATAAAACAAAGGTTAAAACAACATAAATACAATTTAATAAAGCATAGGATAAAACAACATAAATACAATTTAATAAAGCATAGGATAAAACAACATAAATACAATTTATAAAGCATAGGATAAAACAACATAAATACAATTTAATAAAGCATAGGATAAAACAACATTAATACAATTTAATAAAGCATAGGATAAAACAACATAAATACAATTTAATAAAGCATAGGGTTAAACAACATTAATACTATTTAATAAAGCATATGATTAAACCACATAAATACAATTTAATAAAGCATATGATAAAACCACATAAATATAATTTAATAAAGCATAGGATGAAACAACATAAATACAATTTAATAAAGCATAGGATAAAACAACATAAATACAATTTAATAAAGCATAGGATAAAACAACATAAATAAAATTTAATAAAACATAGGATAAAACAACATAAATACAATTTAATAAAGCATAGGATAAAACAACATAAATACAATTTAATAAAGCATAGGATAAAACAACATAAATACATTTTAATAAAGCATAGGATAAAACAACATAAATACAATTTAATAAAGCTTAGGATAAAACAACATAAATACAATTTAATAAAGCATAGGACAAAACAACATAAATACAATTTAATAAAGCATAGGATGAAGCAACATAAATTCAATTTAATAAAGCATAGGATAAAACAACATAAATACAATTTAATAAAGCATACGATAAAACAAGATAAATACAATTTAGTAAAGCAGAGGTTAAAACAACATAAATACAATTTAATAAAGCATAGGCTAAAACAACATAAATACAATTTAATAAAGCATATGTTAAAACAACATATATACAATTTAATAAAGCATAGGATAAAACAACATAAATTCAATTTAATAAAGCATAGGATAAAACAACATAAATACAATTTAGTAAAGCATAGGTCAAAACAACATAAATACAATTTAATAAAGCATAGGATAAAACAACATAAATACAATTTAATAAAGCATAGGATAAAACAACATAAATACAATTTAATAATGCATAGGTTAAAACACCATAAATACAATTTAATAAAGCATAGTTTAAAACAACATAAATAAAATGTAATAAAAGCATAGGATAAAACAACATAAATACAAATTAATAAAGCATAGGATAAAACAACATAAATAAAATTTAATAAAGCAAAGGATAAAACAACATAAATACAATTTAATAAAGCATAGGATAAAACAACATAAATACAGTTTAATAAAGCATAGGATAAAACAACATAAATACAATTTAATAAAGCATAGGATAAAACAACATAAATACATTTTAATAAAGCATAGGTTAAAAAAACATAAATTCAATTTAATAAAGCATACGACAAAACAACATAAATACAATTTAATAAAGCATAGGTTAAAACAATATAAATACAATTTAATAAAGCATAGGATAAAACCAAAGAAATGCAATTTAAAAAAGCATAGGATAAAACCACATGAATACAATTTAATAAAGCATAGGACAAAACAACATAAATACAATTTAATAAAGCATAGGATAAAACAACATAAATACAATTTAATAAAGCATAGGATAAACAACATAAATACAATTTAATAAAGCATAGGACAAAACAACATAAATACAATTTAATAAAGCATATGTTTAAACAACATAAATACAATTTAATAAAGCATAAGATAAAACAACATGAATACAATTTAGTAAAGCATAAGATAAAACAACATGAATACCATTAAATAAAGCGTAGGTTAAAACAACATAAATACAAGTTAATAAAGCATAGGATAAAACAACATAAATACAATTTAATAAAGCATAGGATAAAACAACATAAATACAATTTAATAAAGCTTAGGATAAAACAACATAAATACAGTTTAATAAAGCATAGGATAAAACAACATAAATACAATTTAATAAAGCATAGGACAAAACAACATAAATACAGTTTAATGAAGCATAGGATAAAACAACATAAATAATATGTAATAAAGCATAGGATAAAACAACATCAATACAATTTAATAAAGCATAGGATAAAACAACATAAATACAATTTAATAAAGCATAGGTTAAAATAACATAAATACAATTTAATAAAGCATAGGATAAAATAACATAAATACAATTTAATAAAGCATAGGATAAAACAACATATATACAATTTAATAAAGCATAGGATAAAACAACATAAATACAATTTAATAAAGCATAGGATAAAACAACATAAATAAAATTTAATAAAGCATAGGATAAAACAACATAAATACAATTTAATAAAGCATAGGATAAAACAACATAAATACAATTTAATAAAGCATAGGATAAAACAACATAAATAAAATTTAATAAAACATAGGATAAAACAACATAAATACAATTTAATAAAGCATAGGATAAAACAACATAAATACATTTTAATAAAGCATAGGATAAAACAACATAAATACAATTTAATAAAGCTTAGGATAAAACCACATAAATATAATTTAATAAAGCATAGGATAAAACAACATAAATACAATTTAATAAAGCATAGGACAAAACAACATAAATACAATTTAATAAAGCATATGTTAAAACAACATAAATACAATTTAATAAAGCATAAGATAAAACAACATGAATACAATTTAGTAAAGCATAAGATAAAACAACATGAATACCATGTAATAAAGCGGAGGTTAAAACAACATAAATACAAGTTAATAAAGCATAGGATAAAACAACATAAATAAAATTTAATAAAACATAGGATAAAACAACATAAATACAATTTAATAAAGCATAGGATAAAACAACATAAATACATTTTAATAAAGCATAGGATAAAACAACATAAATACAATTTAATAAAGCTTAGGATAAAACCACATAAATATAATTTAATAAAGCATAGGATAAAACAACATAAATACAATTTAATAAAGCATAGGACAAAACAACATAAATACAATTTAATAAAGCATATGTTAAAACAACATAAATACAATTTAATAAAGCATAAGATAAAACAACATGAATACAATTTAGTAAAGCATAAGATAAAACAACATGAATACCATGTAATAAAGCGGAGGTTAAAACAACATAAATACAAGTTAATAAAGCATAGGATAAAACAACATAAATACAATTTAATAAAGCATAGGATAAAACAACATAAATACAATTTAATAAAGCATAGGACAAAACAACATAAATAAAATTTAATAAAGCATAGGATGAAACAACATAAATTTAATTTAATAAAGCATAGGATAAAACAACATAAATACAATTTAATAAAGCATACGATAAAACAACATATATACAATTTAGTAAAGCATAGGTTAAAACAACATAAATACAATTTAATAAAGCATAGGCTAAAACAACATAAATACAATTTAATAAAGCATATGTTAAAGCAACATATATACAATTTAATAAAGCATAGGATAAAACAACATAAATTCAATTTAGTAAAGCATAGGTCAAAACAACATAAATACAATTTAATAAAGCATAGGATAAAACAACATAAATACAATTTAATAAAGCATAGGATAAAACAACATGAATACAATTTAATAAAGCATAGGTTAAAACAACATAAATACAATTTAATAAAGCATAGTTTAAAACAACATAAATACAGTTTAATAAAAGCATAGGATAAAACAACATAAATACAATTTAATAAAGCATAGGATAAAACAACATAAATAAAATTTAATAAAGCATAGGATAAAACAACATAAATACAATTTAATAAAGCATAGGATAAAACAACATAAATACAATTTAATAAAGCATAGGATAAAACAACATAAATACATTTTAATAAAGCATAGGTTAAAACAACATAAATACAATTTAATAAAGCATAAGATAAAACAACATAAATACAATTTAATAAAGCTTAGGATAAAACAACATAAATACAGTTTAATGAAGCATAGGATAAAACAACATAAATACAATTTAATAAAGCATAGGACAAAACAACATAAATACAATTTATTAAAGCATAGGATGAAACAACATAAATACTATGTAATAAAGCATAGGATAAAACAACATCAATACAATTTAATAAAGCATAGGATAAAACAACATAAATACAATTTAATAAAGCATACGATAAAACAACATAAATACAATTTAGTAAAGCATAGGTTAAAACAACATAAATACAATTTAATAAAGCATAGGCTAAAACAACATAAATACAATTTAATAAAGCATATGTTAAAGCAACATATATACAATTTAATAAAGCATAGGATAAAACAACATAAATTCAATTTAATAAAGCATAGGATAAAACAACATAAATACAATTTAGTAAAGCATATGTCAAAACAACATAAATACAATTTAATAAAGCATAGGATAAAACAACATAAATACAATTTAATAAAGCATAGGATAAAAGAACATGAATACAATTTAATAAAGCATAGGTTAAAACAACATAAATACAATTTAATAAAGCATAGTTTAAAACAACATAAATACAGTTTAATAAAAGCATAGGATAAAACAACATAAATACAATTTAATAAAGCATAGGATAAACAACATAAATACAATTTAATAAAGCATAGGACAAAACAACATAAATACAATTTAATAAAGCATATGTTTAAACAACATAAATACAATTTAATAAAGCATAAGATAAAACAACATGAATACAATTTAGTAAAGCATAAGATAAAACAACATGAATACCATTAAATAAAGCGTAGGTTAAAACAACATAAATACAAGTTAATAAAGCATAGGATAAAACAACATAAATACAATTTAATAAAGCATAGGATAAAACAACATAAATACAATTTAATAAAGCTTAGGATAAAACAACATAAATACAGTTTAATAAAGCATAGGATAAAACAACATAAATACAATTTAATAAAGCATAGGACAAAACAACATAAATACAGTTTAATGAAGCATAGGATAAAACAACATAAATAATATGTAATAAAGCATAGGATAAAACAACATCAATACAATTTAATAAAGCATAGGATAAAACAACATAAATACAATTTAATAAAGCATAGGATAAAACAACATAAATACAATTTAATAAAGCATAGGATAAAACAACATAAATACAATTTAATAAAGCATAGGATAAAACAACATAAATAAAATTTAATAAAACATAGGATAAAACAACATAAATACAATTTAATAAAGCATAGGATAAAACAACATAAATACAATTTAATAAAGCATAGGATAAAACAACATAAATACATTTTAATAAAGCATAGGATAAAACAACATAAATACAATTTAATAAAGCTTAGGATAAAACAACATAAATATAATTTAATAAAGCATAGGACAAAACAACATAAATACAATTTAATAAAGCATAGGATGAAGCAACATAAATTCACTTTAATAAAGCATAGGATAAAACAACATAAATACAATTTAATAAAGCATACGATAAAACAACATAAATACAATTTAGTAAAGCAGAGGTTAAAACAACATAAATACAATTTAATAAAGCATAGGCTAAAACAACATAAATACAATTTAATAAAGCATATCTTAAAACAACATATATACAATTTAATAAAGCATAGGATAAAACAACATAAATTCAATTTAATAAAGCATAGGATAAAACAACATAAATACAATTTAGTAAAGCATAGGTCAAAACAACATAAATACAATTTAATAAAGCATAGGATAAAACAACATAAATACAATTTAATAAAGCATAGGATAAAACAACATAAATACAATTTAATAATGCATAGGTTAAAACACCATAAATACAATTTAATAAAGCATAGTTTAAAACAACATAAATAAAATTTAATAAAAGCATAGGATAAAACAACATAAATACAAATTAATAAAGCATAGGATAAAACAACATAAATAAAATTTAATAAAGCATAGGATAAAACAACATAAATACAATTTAATAAAGCATAGGATAAAACAACATAAATACAATTTAATAAAGCATAGGATAAAACAACATAAATACAATTTAATAAAGCATAGGATAAAACAACATAAATACATTTTAATAAAGCATAGGTTAAAAAAACATAAATTCAATTTAATAAAGCATAGGACAAAACAACATAAATACAATTTAATAAAGCATAGGTTAAAACAATATAAATACAATTTAATAAAGCATAGGATAAAACCAAAGAAATGCAATTTAATAAAGCATAGGATAAAACCACATGA
Source organism: Phyllobates terribilis (assembly GCF_046119375.1). Classification (NCBI taxonomy): domain Eukaryota; kingdom Metazoa; phylum Chordata; class Amphibia; order Anura; family Dendrobatidae; genus Phyllobates; species Phyllobates terribilis. Next base: position 715,655 of record NW_027362780.1, read on the forward strand.
ATACAATTTAATAAAGCATAGGACAAAACAACATAAATACAATTTAATAAAGCATAGGATAAAACAACATAAATACAATTTAATAAAGCAAAGGATAAACAACATAAATACAATTTAATAAAGCATAGGACAAAACAACATAAATACAATTTAATAAAGCATATGTTTAAACAACAAAAATACAATTTAATAAAGCATAAGATAAAACAACATGAATACAATTTAGTAAAGCATAAGATAAAACAACATGAATACCATTAAATAAAGCGTAGGTTAAAACAACATAAATACAAGTTAATAAAGCATAGGATAAAACAACATAAATACAATTTAATAAAGCATAGGATAAAACAACATAAATACAATTTAATAAAGCTTAGGATAAAACAACATCAATACAGTTTAATAAAGCATAGGATAAAACAACATAAATACAATTTAATAAAGCATAGGACAAAACAACATAAATACAGTTTAATGAAGCATAGGATAAAACAACATAAATAATATGTAATAAAGCATAGGATAAAACAACATCAATACAATTTAATAAAGCATAGGATAAAACAACATAAATACAATTTAATAAAGCAAAGGTTAAAACAACATAAATACAATTTAATAAAGCATAGGATAAAACAACATAAATACAATTTAATAAAGCATAGGTTAAAATAACATGAATACAATTTAATAAAGCATAGGATAAAATAACATAAATACAATTTAATAAAGCATAGGATAAAACAACATATATACAATTTAATAAAGCATAGGATAAAACAACATAAATACAATTTAATAAAGCATAGGTTAAAACAATATAAATACAATTTAATAAAGCATAGGATAAAACCAAAGAAATGCAATTTAATAAAGCATAGGATAAAACCACATGAATACAATTTAATAAAGCATAGGACAAAACAACATAAATACAATTTAATAAAGCATAGGATAAAACAACATAAATACAATTTAATAAAGCATAGGATAAAACAACATAAATACAATTTAATAAAGCATAGGTTAAAATAACATAAATACAATTTAATAAAGCATAGGTTAAAACAACATAATTACAATTTAATAAAGCATAGGTTAAAACAACATAAATACAATTTAATAAAGCATAGGATAAAACAACATAAATACAATTTAATAAAGCATATGTTAAAACAACATAAATACAATTTCATAAAGCATAAGATAAAACAACATGAATATAATTTTGTAAAGCATAAGATAAAACAACATGAATACAATTTAATAAAACATAGGTTAAAACAACATAAATACAATTTAATAAAGCATAGGATAAAACAACATAAATACAATTTAATAAAGCATAGGATAAAACAACATAAATAAAATTTAATAAAGCATAGGTTAAAACAACATAATTACAATTTAATAAAGCATAGGTTAAAACAACATAAATACAATTTAATAAAGCATAGGATAAAACAACATAAATACAATTTAATAAAGCATGTGTTAAAACAACATAAATACAATTTCATAAAGCATAAGATAAAACAACATGAATATAATTTTGTAAAGCATAAGATAAAACAACATGAATACAATTTAATAAAACATAGGTTAAAACAACATAAATACAATTTAATAAAGCATAGGATAAAACAACATAAATACAATTTAATAAAGCATAGGATAAAACAACATAAATACATTTTAATAAAGCATAGGTTAAAACAACATAAATTCAATTTAATAAAGCATAGGACAAAACAACATAAATACAATTTAATAAAGCATAAGTTAAAACAAAATAAATACAATTTAATAAAGCATAGGATAAAACCACAGAAATACAATTTAATAAAGCATAGGATAAAACCACATAAATACAATTTAATAAAGCATAGGACAAAACAACGTAAATACAATTTAATAAAGCATAGGATAAAACAACATAAATACAATTTAATAAAGCATAGGATAAACAACATAAATACAATTTAATAAAGCATAGGACAAAACAACATAAATACAATTTAATAAAGCATATGTTAAAACAACATAAATACAATTTAATAAAGCATAAGATAAAACAACATGAATACAATTTAGTAAAGCATAAGATAAAACAACATGAATACCATGTAATAAAGCGGAGGTTAAAACAACATAAATACAAGTTAATAAAGCATAGGATAAAACAACATAAATACAATTTAATAAAGCATAGGATAAAACAACATAAATACAATTTAATAAAGTTTAGGATAAAACAACATAAATACAATTTAATAAAGCATAGGACAAAACAACATCAATACAATTTAATAAAGCATAGGATGAAACAACATAAATTCAATTTAATAAAGCATAGGATAAAACAACATAAATACAATTTAATAAAGCATACGATAAAACAACATATATACAATTTAGTAAAGCATAGGTTAAAACAACATAAATACAATTTAATAAAGCATAGGCTAAAACAACATAAATACAATTTAATAAAGCATATGTTAAAGCAACATATATACAATTTAATAAAGCATAGGATAAAACAACATAAATTCAATTTAGTAAAGCATAGGTCAAAACAACATAAATACAATTTAATAAAGCATAGGATAAAACAACATAAATACAATTTAATAAAGCATAGGATAAAACAACATGAATACAATTTAATAAAGCATAGGTTAAAACAACATAAATACAATTTAATAAAGCATAGTTTAAAACAACATAAATACAGTTTAATAAAAGCATAGGATAAAACAACATAAATACAATTTAATAAAGCATAGGATAAAACAACATAAATAAAATTTAATAAAGCATAGGATAAAACAACATAAATACAATTTAATAAAGCATAGGATAAAACAACATAAATACAATTTAATAAAGCATAGGATAAAACAACATAAATACATTTTAATAAAGCATAGGTTAAAACAACATAAATACAATTTAATAAAGCATAGGATAAAACAACATAAATACAATTTAATAAAGCTTAGGATAAAACAACATAAATACAGTTTAATGAAGCATAGGATAAAACAACATAAATACAATTTAATAAAGCATAGGACAAAACAACATAAATACAATTTATTAAAGCATAGGATGAAACAACATAAATACTATGTAATAAAGCATAGGATAAAACAACATCAATACAATTTAATAAAGCATAGGATAAAACAACATAAATACAATTTAATAAAGCATACGATAAAACAACATAAATACAATTTAGTAAAGCATAGGTTAAAACAACATAAATACAATTTAATAAAGCATAGGCTAAAACAACATAAATACAATTTAATAAAGCATATGTTAAAGCAACATATATACAATTTAATAAAGCATAGGATAAAACAACATAAATTCAATTTGATAAAGCATAGGATAAAACAACATAAATACAATTTAGTAAAGCATAGGTCAAAACAACATAAATACAATTTAATAAAGCATAGGATAAAACAACATAAATACAATTTAATAAAGCATAGGATAAAAGAACATGAATACAATTTAATAAATATAGGTTAAAACAACATAAATACAATTTAATAAAGCATAGTTTAAAACAACATAAATACAGTTTAATAAAAGCATAGGATAAAACAACATAAATACAATTTAATAAAGCATAGGATAAAACAACATAAATAAAATTTAATAAAGCATAGGATAAAACAACATAAATACAATTTAATAAAGCGTAGGATAAAACAACATAAATACAATTTAATAAAGCATAGGATAAAACAACATAAATACAATTTCATAAAGCATAAGATAAAACAACATGAATATAATTTTGTAAAGCATAAGATAAAACAACATGAATACAATTTAATAAAACATAGGTTAAAACAACATAAATACAATTTAATAAAGCATAGGATAAAACAACATAAATACAATTTAATAAAGCATAGGATAAAACAACATAAATACAATTTATAAAGCATAGGATAAAACAACATAAATACAATTTAATAAAGCATAGGATAAAACAACATTAATACAATTTAATAAAGCATAGGATAAAACAACATAAATACAATTTAATAAAGCATAGGGTTAAACAACATTAATACTATTTAATAAAGCATATGATTAAACCACATAAATACAATTTAATAAAGCATATGATAAAACCACATAAATATAATTTAATAAATCATAGGATAAAACAACATAAATACAATTTAATAAAGCATAGGATAAAACAACATAAATACAATTTAATAAAGCATAGGATAAAACAACATAAATAAAATTTAATAAAACATAGGATAAAACAACATAAATACAATTTAATAAAGCATAGGATAAAACAACATAAATACAATTTAATAAAGCATAGGATAAAACAACATAAATACATTTTAATAAAGCATAGGTTAAAACAACATAAATTCAATTTAATAAAGCATAGGACAAAACAACATAAATACAATTTAATAAAGCATAAGTTAAAACAAAATAAATACAATTTAATAAAGCATAGGACAAAACCACAGAAATACAATTTAATAAAGCATAGGATAAAACCACATAAATACAATTTAATAAAGCATAGGACAAAACAACATAAATACAATTTAATAAAGCATAGGATAAAACAACATAAATACAATTTAATAAAGCATAGGATAAACAACATAAATACAATTTAATAAAGCATAGGACAAAACAAGATAAATACAATTTAATAAAGCATATGTTAAAACAACATAAATACAATTTAATAAAGCATAAGATAAAACAGCATGAATACAATTTAGTAAAGCATAAGATAAAACAATATGAATACCATGTAATAAAGCGGAGGTTAAAACAACATAAATACAAGTTAATAAAGCATAGGATAAAACAACATAAATACAATTTAATAAAGCATAGGATAAAACAACATAAATACAATTTAATAAAGTTTAGGATAAAACAACATAAATACAATTTAATAAAGCATAGGACAAAACAACATAAATACAATTTAATAAAGCATAGGATGAAACAACATAAATTCAATTTAATAAAGCATAGGATAAAACAACATAAATACAATTTAATAAAGCATACGATAAAACAACATATATACAATTTAGTAAAGCATAGGTTAAAACAACATAAATACAATTTAATAAAGCATAGGCTAAAACAACATAAATACAATTTAATAAAGCATATGTTAAAGCAACATATATACAATTTAATAAAGCATAGGATAAAACAGCATAAATTCAATTTAGTAAAGCATAGGTCAAAACAACATAAATACAATTTAATAAAGCATAGGATAAAACAACATAAATACAATTTAATAAAGCATAGGATAAAACAACATGAATACAATTTAATAAAGCATAGGTTAAAACAACATAAATACAATTTAATAAAGCATAGTTTAAAACAACATAAATACAGTTTAATAAAAGCATAGGATAAAACAACATAAATACAATTTAATAAAGCATAGGAAAAAACAACATAAATACAATTTAATAAAGCATAGGGTTAAACAACATTAATACTATTTAATAAAGCATATGATTAAACCACATAAATACAATTTAATAAAGCATATGATAACACCACATAAATATAATTTAATAAATCATAGGATAAAACAACATAAATACAATTTAATAAAGCATAGGATAAAACAACATAAATACAATTTAATAAAGCATAGGATAAAACAACATAAATAAAATTTAATAAAACATAGGATAAAACAACATAAATACAATTTAATAAAGCATAGGATAAAACAACATAAATACAATTTAATAAAGCATAGGATAAAACAACATAAATACATTTTAATAAAGCATAGGTTAAAACAACATAAATTCAATTTAATAAAGCATAGGACAAAACAACATAAATACAATTTAATAATGCATAAGTTAATACAAAATAAATACAATTTAATAAAGCATAGGATAAAACCACAGAAATACAATTTAATAAAGCATAGGATAAAACCACATAAATACAATTTAATAAAGCATAGGACAAAACAACATAAATACAATTTAATAAAGCATAGGATAAAACAACATAAATACAATTTAATAAAGCATAGGATAAACAACATAAATACAATTTAATAAAGCATAGGACAAAACAACATAAATACAATTTAATAAAGCATATGTTAAAACAACATAAATACAATTTAATAAAGCATAAGATAAAACAACATGAATACAATTTAGTAAAGCATAAGATAAAACAATATGAATACCATGTAATAAAGCGGAGGTTAAAACAACATAAATACAAGTTAATAAAGCATAGGATAAAACAACATAAATACAATTTAATAAAGCATAGGATAAAACAACATAAATACAATTTAATAAAGTTTAGGATAAAACAACATAAATACAATTTAATAAAGCATAGGACAAAACAACATAAATACAATTTAATAAAGCATAGGATGAAACAACATAAATTCAATTTAATAAAGCATAGGATAAAACAACATAAATACAATTTAATAAAGCATACGATAAAACAACATATATACAATTTAGTAAAGCATAGTTTAAAACAACATAAATACAATTTAATAAAGCATAGGCTAAAACAACATAAATACAATTTAATAAAGCATATGTTAAAGCAACATATATACAATTTAATAAAGCATAGGATAAAACAACATAAATTCAATTTAGTAAAGCATAGGTCAAAACAACATAAATACAATTTAATAAAGCATAGGATAAAACAACATAAATACAATTTAATAACGCATAGGATAAAACAACATGAATACAATTTAATAAAGCATAGGTTAAAACAACATAAATACAATTTAATAAAGCATAGTTTAAAACAACATAAATACAGTTTAATAAAAGCATAGGATAAAACAACATAAATACAATTTAATAAAGCATAGGATAAAACAACATAAATAAAATTTAATAAAGCATAGGATAAAACAACATAAATACAATTTAATAAAGCATAGGATAAAACAACATAAATACATTTTAATAAAGCATAGGTTAAAACAACATAAATTCAATTTAATAAAGCATAGGACAAAACAACATAAATACAATTTAATAATGCATAAGTTAATACAAAATAAATACAATTTAATAAAGCATAGGATAAAACCACAGAAATACAATTTAATAAAGCATAGGATAAAACCACATAAATACAATTTAATAAAGCATAGGACAAAACAACATAAATACAATTTAATAAAGCATAGGATAAAACAACATAAATACAATTTAATAAAGCATAGGATAAACAACATAAATACAATTTAATAAAGCATAGGACAAAACAACATAAATACAATTTAATAAAGCATATGTTAAAACAACATAAATACAATTTAATAAAGCATAAGATAAAACAACATGAATACAATTTAGTAAAGCATAAGATAAAACAATATGAATACCATGTAATAAAGCGGAGGTTAAAACAACATAAATACAAGTTAATAAAGCATAGGATAAAACAACATAAATACAATTTAATAAAGCATAGGATAAAACAACATAAATACAATTTAATAAAGTTTAGGATAAAACAACATAAATACAATTTAATAAAGCATAGGACAAAACAACATAAATACAATTTAATAAAGCATAGGATGAAACAACATAAATTCAATTTAATAAAGCATAGGATAAAACAACATAAATACAATTTAATAAAGCATACGATAAAACAACATATATACAATTTAGTAAAGCATAGGTTAAAACAACATAAATACAATTTAATAAAGCATAGGCTAAAACAACATAAATACAATTTAATAAAGCATATGTTAAAGCAACATATATACAATTTAATAAAGCATAGGATAAAACAACATAAATTCAATTTAGTAAAGCATAGGTCAAAACAACATAAATACAATTTAATAAAGCATAGGATAAAACAACATAAATACAATTTAATAACGCATAGGATAAAACAACATGAATACAATTTAATAAAGCATAGGTTAAAACAACATAAATACAATTTAATAAAGCATAGTTTAAAACAACATAAATACAGTTTAATAAAAGCATAGGATAAAACAACATAAATACAATTTAATAAAGCATAGGATAAAACAACATAAATAAAATTTAATAAAGCATAGGATAAAACAACATAAATACAATTTAATAAAGCATAGGATAAAACAACATAAATACAATTTAATAAAGCATAGGATAAAACAACATAAATACATTTTAATAAAGCATAGGTTAAAACAACATAAATACAATTTAATAAAGCATAGGATAAAACAACATAAATACAATTTAATAAAGCTTAGGATAAAACAACATAAATACAGTTTAATGAAGCATAGGATAAAACAACATAAATACAATTTAATAAAGCATAGGATAAACAACATAAATACAATTTAATAAAGCATAGGACAAAACAACATAAATACAATTTAATAAAGCATATGTTAAAACAACATAAATACAATTTAATAAAGCATAAGATAAAACAACATGGATACAATTTAGTAAAGCATAAGATAAAACAACATGAATACCATGTAATAAAGCGGAGGTTAAAACAACATAAATACAAGTTAATAAAGCATAGGATAAAACAACATAAATACAATTTAATAAAGCATAGGATAAAACAACATAAATACAATTTAATAAAGTTTAGGATAAAACAACATAAATACAATTTAATAAAGCATAGGACAAAACAACATAAATACAATTTAATAAAGCATAGGATGAAACAACATAAATTCAATTTAATAAAGCATAGGATAAAACAACATAAATACAATTTAATAAAGCATACGATAAAACAACATATATACAATTTAGTAAAGCATAGGTTAAAACAACATAAATACAATTTAATAAAGCATAGGCTAAAACAACATAAATACAATTTAATAAAGCATATGTTAAAGCAACATATATACAATTTAATAAAGCATAGGATAAAACAACATAAATTCAATTTAGTAAAGCATAGGTCAAAACAACATAAATACAATTTAATAAAGCATAGGATAAAACAATATAAATACAATTTAATAAAGCATAGGATAAAACAACATGAATACAATTTAATAAAGCATAGGTTAAAACAACATAAATACAATTTAATAAAGCATAGTTTAAAACAACATAAATACAGTTTAATAAAAGCATAGGATAAAACAACATAAATACAATTTAATAAAGCATAGGATAAAACAACATAAATAAAATTTAATAAAGCATAGGATAAAACAACATAAATACAATTTAATAAAGCATAGGATAAAACAACATAAATACAATTTAATAAAGCATAGGATAAAACAACATAAATACATTTTAATAAAGCATAGGTTAAAACAACATAAATACAATTTAATAAAGCATAGGATAAAACAACATAAATACAATTTAATAAAGCTTAGGATAAAACAACATAAATACAGTTTAATGAAGCATAGGATAAAACAACATAAATACAATTTAATAAAGCATAGGACAAAACAACATAAATACAATTTATTAAAGCATAGGATGAAACAACATAAATACTATGTAATAAAGCATAGGATAAAACAACATCAATACAATTTAATAAAGCATAGGATAAAACAACATAAATACAATTTAATAAAGCATACGATAAAACAACATAAATACAATTTAGTAAAGCATAGGTTAAAACAACATAAATACAATTTAATAAAGCATAGGCTAAAACAACATAAATACAATTTAATAAAGCATATGTTAAAGCAACATATATACAATTTAATAAAGCATAGGATAAAACAACATAAATTCAATTTGATAAAGCATAGGATAAAACAACATAAATACAATTTAGTAAAGCATAGGTCAAAACAACATAAATACAATTTAATAAAGCATAGGATAAAACAACATAAATACAATTTAATAAAGCATAGGATAAAAGAACATGAATACAATTTAATAAAGCATAGGTTAAAACAACATAAATACAATTTAATAAAGCATAGTTTAAAACAACATAAATACAGTTTAATAAAAGCATAGGATAAAACAACATAAATACAATTTAATAAAGCATAGGATAAAACAACATAAATAAAATTTAATAAAGCATAGGATAAAACAACATAAATACAATTTAATAAAGCGTAGGATAAAACAACATAAATACAATTTAATAAAGCATAGGATAAAACAACATAAATACAATTTCATAAAGCATAAGATAAAACAACATGAATATAATTTTGTAAAGCATAAGATAAAACAACATGAATACAATTTAATAAAACATAGGTTAAAACAACATAAATACAATTTAATAAAGCATAGGATAAAACAACATAAATACAATTTAATAAAGCATAGGATAAAACAACATAAATACAATTTATAAAGCATAGGATAAAACAACATAAATACAATTTAATAAAGCATAGGATAAAACAACATTAATACAATTTAATAAAGCATAGGATAAAACAACATAAATACAATTTAATAAAGCATAGGGTTAAACAACGTTAATACTATTTAATAAAGCATATGATTAAACCACATAAATACAATTTAATAAAGCATATGATAAAACCACATAAATATAATTTAATAAATCATAGGATAAAACAACATAAATACAATTTAATAAAGCATAGGATAAACAACATAAATACAATTTAATAAAGCATAGGACAAAACAACATAAATACAATTTAATAAAGCATATGTTTAAACAACAAAAATACAATTTAATAAAGCATAAGATAAAACAACATGAATACAATTTAGTAAAGCATAAGATAAAACAACATGAATACCATTAAATAAAGCGTAGGTTAAAACAACATAAATACAAGTTAATAAAGCATAGGATAAAACAACATAAATACAATTTAATAAAGCATAGGATAAAACAACATAAATACAATTTAATAAAGCTTAGGATAAAACAACATCAATACAGTTTAATAAAGCATAGGATAAAACAACATAAATACAATTTAATAAAGCATAGGACAAAACAACATAAATACAGTTTAATGAAGCATAGGATAAAACAACATAAATAATATGTAATAAAGCATAGGATAAAACAACATCAATACAATTTAATAAAGCATAGGATAAAACAACATAAATACAATTTAATAAAGCATAGGTTAAAACAACATAAATACAATTTAATAAAGCATAGGATAAAACAACATAAATACAATTTAATAAAGCATAGGTTAAAATAACATGAATACAATTTAATAAAGCATAGGATAAAATAACATAAATACAATTTAATAAAGCATAGGATAAAACAACATATATACAATTTAATAAAGCATAGGATAAAACAACATAAATACAATTTAATAAAGCATAGGTTAAAACAATATAAATACAATTTAATAAAGCATAGGATAAAACCAAAGAAATGCAATTTAATAAAGCATAGGATAAAACCACATGAATACAATTTAATAAAGCATAGGACAAAACAACATAAATACAATTTAATAAAGCATAGGATAAAACAACATAAATACAATTTAATAAAGCATAGGATAAAACAACATAAATACAATTTAATAAAGCATAGGTTAAAATAACATAAATACAATTTAATAAAGCATAGGTTAAAACAACATAATTACAATTTAATAAAGCATAGGTTAAAACAACATAAATACAATTTAATAAAGCATAGGATAAAACAACATAAATACAATTTAATAAAGCATATGTTAAAACAACATAAATACAATTTCATAAAGCATAAGATAAAACAACATGAATATAATTTTGTAAAGCATAAGATAAAACAACATGAATACAATTTAATAAAACATAGGTTAAAACAACATAAATACAATTTAATAAAGCATAGGATAAAACAACATAAATACAATTTAATAAAGCATAGGATAAAACAACATAAATAAAATTTAATAAAGCATAGGTTAAAACAACATAATTACAATTTAATAAAGCATAGGTTAAAACAACATAAATACAATTTAATAAAGCATAGGATAAAACAACATAAATACAATTTAATAAAGCATGTGTTAAAACAACATAAATACAATTTCATAAAGCATAAGATAAAACAACATGAATATAATTTTGTAAAGCATAAGATAAAACAACATGAATACAATTTAATAAAACATAGGTTAAAACAGCATAAATACAATTTAATAAAGCATAGGATAAAACAACATAAATACAATATAATAAAGCATAGGATAAAACAACATAAATACATTTTAATAAAGCATAGGTTAAAACAACATAAATTCAATTTAATAAAGCATAGGACAAAACAACATAAATACAATTTAATAAAGCATAAGTTAAAACAAAATAAATACAATTTAATAAAGCATAGGATAAAACCACAGAAATACAATTTAATAAAGCATAGGATAAAACCACATAAATACAATTTAATAAAGCATAGGACAAAACAACATAAATACAATTTAATAAAGCATAGGATAAAACAACATAAATACAATTTAATAAAGCATAGGATAAACAACATAAATACAATTTAATAAAGCATAGGACAAAACAACATAAATACAATTTAATAAAGCATATGTTAAAACAACATAAATACAATTTAATAAAGCATAAGATAAAACAACATGAATACAATTTAGTAAAGCATAAGATAAAACAACATGAATACCATGTAATAAAGCGGAGGTTAAAACAACATAAATACAAGTTAATAAAGCATAGGATAAAACAACATAAATACAATTTAATAAAGCATAGGATAAAACAACATAAATACAATTTAATAAAGTTTAGGATAAAACAACATAAATACAATTTAATAAAGCATAGGACAAAACAACATCAATACAATTTAATAAAGCATAGGATGAAACAACATAAATTCAATTTAATAAAGCATAGGATAAAACAACATAAATACAATTTAATAAAGCATACGATAAAACAACATATATACAATTTAGTAAAGCATAGGTTAAAACAACATAAATACAATTTAATAAAGCATAGGCTAAAACAACATAAATACAATTTAATAAAGCATATGTTAAAGCAACATATATACAATTTAATAAAGCATAGGATAAAACAACATAAATTCAATTTAGTAAAGCATAGGTCAAAACAACATAAATACAATTTAATAAAGCATAGGATAAAACAACATAAATACAATTTAATAAAGCATAGGATAAAACAACATGAATACAATTTAATAAAGCATAGGTTAAAACAACATAAATACAATTTAATAAAGCATAGTTTAAAACAACATAAATACAGTTTAATAAAAGCATAGGATAAAACAACATAAATACAATTTAATAAAGCATAGGATAAAACAACATAAATAAAATTTAATAAAGCATAGGATAAAACAACATAAATACAATTTAATAAAGCATAGGATAAAACAACATAAATACAATTTAATAAAGCATAGGATAAAACAACATAAATACATTTTAATAAAGCATAGGTTAAAACAACATAAATACAATTTAATAAAGCATAGGATAAAACAACATAAATACAATTTAATAAAGCTTAGGATAAAACAACATAAATACAGTTTAATGAAGCATAGGATAAAACAACATAAATACAATTTAATAAAGCATAGGACAAAACAACATAAATACAATTTATTAAAGCATAGGATGAAACAACATAAATACTATGTAATAAAGCATAGGATAAAACAACATCAATACAATTTAATAAAGCATAGGATAAAACAACATAAATACAATTTAATAAAGCATACGATAAAACAACATAAATACAATTTAGTAAAGCATAGGTTAAAACAACATAAATACAATTTAATAAAGCATAGGCTAAAACAACATAAATACAATTTAAAAAAGCATATGTTAAAGCAACATATATACAATTTAATAAAGCATAGGATAAAACAACATAAATTCAATTTGATAAAGCATAGGATAAAACAACATAAATACAATTTAGTAAAGCATAGGTCAAAACAACATAAATACAATTTAATAAAGCATAGGATAAAACAACATAAATACAATTTAATAAAGCATAGGATAAAAGAACATGAATACAATTTAATAAAGCATAGGTTAAAACAACATAAATACAATTTAATAAAGCATAGTTTAAAACAACATAAATACAGTTTAATAAAAGCATAGGATAAAACAACATAAATACAATTTAATAAAGCATAGGATAAAACAACATAAATAAAATTTAATAAAGCATAGGATAAAACAACATAAATACAATTTAATAAAGCGTAGGATAAAACAACATAAATACAATTTAATAAAGCATAGGATAAAACAACATAAATACAATTTCATAAAGCATAAGATAAAACAACATGAATATAATTTTGTAAAGCATAAGATAAAACAACATGAATACAATTTAATAAAACATAGGTTAAAACAACATAAATACAATTTAATAAAGCATAGGATAAAACAACATAAATACAATTTAATAAAGCATAGGATAAAACAACATAAATACAATTTATAAAGCATAGGATAAAACAACATAAATATAATTTAATAAAGCATAGGATAAAACAACATTAATACAATTTAATAAAGCATAGGATAAAACAACATAAATACAATTTAATAAAGCATAGGGTTAAACAACATTAATACTATTTAATAAAGCATATGATTAAACCACATAAATACAATTTAATAAAGCATATGATAAAACCACATAAATATAATTTAATAAATCATAGGATAAAACAACATAAATACAATTTAATAAAGCATAGGATAAAACAACATAAATACAATTTAATAAAGCATAGGATAAAACAACATAAATAAAATTTAATAAAACATAGGATAAAACAACATAAATACAATTTAATAAAGCATAGGATAAAACAACATAAATACAATTTAATAAAGCATAGGATAAAACAACATAAATACATTTTAATAAAGCATAGGTTAAAACAACATAAATTCAATTTAATAAAGCATAGGACAAAACAACATAAATACAATTTAATAAAGCATAAGTTAAAACAAAATAAATACAATTTAATAAAGCATAGGATAAAACCACAGAAATACAATTTAATAAAGCATAGGATAAAACCACATAAATACAATTTAATAAAGCATAGGACAAAACAACATAAATACAATTTAATAAAGCATAGGATAAAACAACATAAATACAATTTAATAAAGCATAGGATAAACAACATAAATACAATTTAATAAAGCATAGGACAAAACAACATAAATACAATTTAATAAAGCATATGTTAAAACAACATAAATACAATTTAATAAAGCATAAGATAAAACAGCATGAATACAATTTAGTAAAGCATAAGATAAAACAATATGAATACCATGTAATAAAGTGGAGGTTAAAACAACATAAATACAAGTTAATAAAGCATAGGATAAAACAACATAAATACAATTTAATAAAGCATAGGATAAAACAACATAAATACAATTTAACAAAGTTTAGGATAAAACAACATAAATACAATTTAATAAAGCATAGGACAAAACAACATAAATACAATTTAATAAAGCATAGGATGAAACAACATAAATTCAATTTAATAAAGCATAGGATAAAACAACATAAATACAATTTAATAAAGCATACGATAAAACAACATATATACAATTTAGTAAAGCATAGGTTAAAACAACATAAATACAATTTAATAAAGCATAGGCTAAAACAACATAAATACAATTTAATAAAGCATATGTTAAAGCAACATATATACAATTTAATAAAGCATAGGATAAAACAACATAAATTCAATTTAGTAAAGCATAGGTCAAAACAACATAAATACAATTTAATAAAGCATAGGATAAAACAACATAAATACAATTTAATAAAGCATAGGATAAAACAACATGAATACAATTTAATAAAGCATAGGTTAAAACAACATAAATACAATTTAATAAAGCATAGTTTAAAACAACATAAATACAGTTTAATAAAAGCATAGGATAAAACAACATAAATACAATTTAATAAAGCATAGGATAAAACAACATAAATACAATTTAATAAAGCATAGGGTTAAACAACATTAATACTATTTAATAAAGCATATGATTAAACCATATAAATACAATTTAATAAAGCATATGATAACACCACATAAATATAATTTAATAAATCATAGGATAAAACAACATAAATACAATTTAATAAAGCATAGGATAAAACAACATAAATACAATTTAATAAAGCATAGGATAAAACAACATAAATAAAATTTAATAAAACATAGGATAAAACAACATAAATACAATTTAATAAAGCATAGGATAAAACAACATAAATACAATTTAATAAAGCATAGGATAAAACAACATAAATACATTTTAATAAAGCATAGGTTAAAACAACATAAATTCAATTTAATAAAGCATAGGACAAAACAACATAAATACAATTTAATAATGCATAAGTTAATACAAAATAAATACAATTTAATAAAGCATAGGATAAAACCACAGAAATACAATTTAATAAAGCATAGGATAAAACCACATAAATACAATTTAATAAAGCATAGGACAAAACAACATAAATACAATTTAATAAAGCATAGGATAAAACAACATAAACACAATTTAATAAAGCATAGGATAAACAACATAAATACAATTTAATAAAGCATAGGACAAAACAACATAAATACAATTTAATAAAGCATATGTTAAAACAACATAAATACAATTTAATAAAGCATAAGATAAAACAACATGAATACAATTTAGTAAAGCATAAGATAAAACAATATGAATACCATGTAATAAAGCGGAGGTTAAAACAACATAAATACAAGTTAATAAAGCATAGGATAAAACAACATAAATACAATTTAATAAAGCATAGGATAAAACAACATAAATACAATTTAATAAAGTTTAGGATAAAACAACATAAATACAATTTAATAAAGCATAGGACAAAACAACATAAATACAATTTAATAAAGCATAGGATGAAACAACATAAATTCAATTTAATAAAGCATAGGATAAAACAACATAAATACAATTTAATAAAGCATACGATAAAACAACATATATACAATTTAGTAAAGCATAGGTTAAAACAACATAAATACAATTTAATAAAGCATAGGCTAAAACAACATAAATACAATTTAATAAAGCATATGTTAAAGCAACATATATACAATTTAATAAAGCATAGGATAAAACAACATAAATTCAATTTAGTAAAGCATAGGTCAAAACAACATAAATACAATTTAATAAAGCATAGGATAAAACAACATAAATACAATTTAATAAAGCATAGGATAAAACAACATGAATACAATTTAATAAAGCATAGGTTAAAACAACATAAATACAATTTAATAAAGCATAGTTTAAAACAACATAAATACAGTTTAATAAAAGCATAGGATAAAACAACATAAATACAATTTAATAAAGCATAGGATAAAACAACATAAATAAAATTTAATAAAGCATAGGATAAAACAACATAAATACAATTTAATAAAGCATAGGATAAAACAACATAAATACAATTTAATAAAGCATAGGATAAAACAACATAAATACATTTTAATAAAGCATAGGTTAAAACAACATAAATACAATTTAATAAAGCATAGGATAAAACAACATAAATACAATTTAATAAAGCTTAGGATAAAACAACATAAATACAGTTTAATGAAGCATAGGATAAAACAACATAAATACAATTTAATAAAGCATAGGACAAAACAACATAAATACAATTTATTAAAGCATAGGATGAAACAACATAAATACTATGTAATAAAGCATAGGATAAAACAACATCAATACAATTTAATAAAGCATAGGATAAAACAACATAAATACAATTTAATAAAGCATACGATAAAACAACATAAATACAATTTAGTAAAGCATAGGTTAAAACAACATAAATACAATTTAATAAAGCATAGGCTAAAACAACATAAATACAATTTAATAAAGCATATGTTAAAGCAACATATATACAATTTAATAAAGCATAGGATAAAACAACATAAATTCAATTTGATAAAGCATAGGATAAAACAACATAAATACAATTTAGTAAAGCATAGGTCAAAACAACATAAATACAATTTAATAAAGCATAGGATAAAACAACATAAACACAATTTAATAAAGCATAGGATAAAAGAACATGAATACAATTTAATAAAGCATAGGTTAAAACAACATAAATACAATTTAATAAAGCATAGTTTAAAACAACATAAATACAGTTTAATAAAAGCATAGGATAAAACAACATAAATACAATTTAATAAAGCATAGGATAAAACAACATAAATAAAATTTAATAAAGCATAGGATAAAACAACATAAATAAAATTTAATAAAGCATAGGATAAAACAACATAAATACAATTTAATAAAGCGTAGGATAAAACAACATAAATACAATTTAATAAAGCATAGGATAAAACAACATAAATACAATTTCATAAAGCATAAGATAAAACAACATGAATATAATTTTGTAAAGCATAAGATAAAACAACATGAATACAATTTAATAAAACATAGGTTAAAACAACATAAATACAATTTAATAAAGCATAGGATAAAACAACATAAATACAATTTAATAAAGCATAGGATAAAACAACATAAATACAATTTATAAAGCATAGGATAAAACAACATAAATACAATTTAATAAAGCATAGGATAAAACAACATTAATACAATTTAATAAAGCATAGGATAAAACAACATAAATACAATTTAATAAAGCATAGGGTTAAACAACGTTAATACTATTTAATAAAGCATATGATTAAACCACATAAATACAATTTAATAAAGCATATGATAAAACCACATAAATATAATTTAATAAATCATAGGATAAAACTACATAAATACAATTTAATAAAGCATAGGATAAAACAACATAAATACAATTTAATAAAGCATAGGATAAAACAACATAAATAAAATTTAATAAAACATAGGATAAAACAACATAAATACAATTTAATAAAGCATAGGATAAAACAACATAAATACAATTTAATAAAGCATAGGATAAAACAACATAAATAAAATTTAATAAAACATAGGATAAAACAACATAAATACAATTTAATAAAGCATAGGTTAAAACAATATAAATACAATTTAATAAAGCATAGGATAAAACCAAAGAAATGCAATTTAATAAAGCATAGGATAAAACCACATGAATACAATTTAATAAAGCATAGGACAAAACAACATAAATACAATTTAATAAAGCATAGGATAAAACAACATAAATACAATTTAATAAAGCATAGGATAAAACAACATAAATACAATTTAATAAAGCATAGGTTAAAATAACATAAATACAATTTAATAAAGCATAGGTTAAAACAACATAATTACAATTTAATAAAGCATAGGTTAAAACAACATAAATACAATTTAATAAAGCATAGGATAAAACAACATAAATACAATTTAATAAAGCATATGTTAAAACAACATAAATACAATTTCATAAAGCATGAGATAAAACAACATGAATATAATTTTGTAAAGCATAAGATAAAACAACATGAATACAATTTAATAAAACATAGGTTAAAACAACATAAATACAATTTAATAAAGCATAGGATAAAACAACATAAATACAATTTAATAAAGCATAGGATAAAACACAATAAATAAAATTTAATAAAGCATAGGTTAAAACAACATAATTACAATTTAATAAAGCATAGGTTAAAACAACATAAATATAATTTAATAAAGCATAGGATAAAACAACATAAATACAATTTAATAAAGCATGTGTTAAAACAACATAAATACAATTTCATAAAGCATAAGATAAAACAACATGAATATAATTTTGTAAAGCATAAGATAAAACAACATGAATACAATTTAATAAAACATAGGTTAAAACAACATAAATACAATTTAATAAAGCATAGGATAAAACAACATAAATACAATTTAATAAAGCATAGGATAAAACAACATAAATACATTTTAATAAAGCATAGGTTAAAACAACATAAATTCAATTTAATAAAGCATAGGACAAAACAACATAAATACAATTTAATAAAGCATAAGTTAAAACAAAATAAATACAATTTAATAAAGCATAGGATAAAACCACAGAAATACAATTTAATAAAGCATAGGATAAAACCACATAAATACAATTTAATAAAGCATAGGACAAAACAACATAAATACAATTTAATAAAGCATAGGATAAAACAACATAAATACAATTTAATAAAGCATAGGATAAACAACATAAAAACAATTTAATAAAGCATAGGACAAAACAACATAAATACAATTTAATAAAGCATATGTTAAAACAACATAAATACAATTTAATAAAGCATAAGATAAAACAACATGAATACAATTTAGTAAAGCATAAGATAAAACAACATGAATACCATGTAATAAAGCGGAGGTTAAAACAACATAAATACAAGTTAATAAAGCATATGATAAAACAACATAAATACAATTTAATAAAGCATAGGATAAAACAACATAAATACAATTTAATAAAGTTTAGGATAAAACAACATAAATACAATTTAATAAAGCATAGGACAAAACAACATCAATACAATTTAATAAAGCATAGGATGAAACAACATAAATTCAATTTAATAAAGCATAGGATAAAACAACATAAATACAATTTAATAAAGCATACGATAAAACAACATATATACAATTTAGTAAAGCATAGGTTAAAACAACATAAATACAATTTAATAAAGCATAGGCTAAAACAACATAAATACAATTTAATAAAGCATATGTTAAAGCAACATATATACAATTTAATAAAGCATAGGATAAAACAACATAAATTCAATTTAGTAAAGCATAGGTCAAAACAACATAAATACAATTTAATAAAGCATAGGATAAAACAACATAAATACAATTTAATAAAGCATAGGATAAAACAACATGAATACAATTTAATAAAGCATAGGTTAAAACAACATAAATACAATTTAATAAAGCATAGTTTAAAACAACATAAATACAGTTTAATAAAAGCATAGGATAAAACAACATAAATACAATTTAATAAAGCATAGGATAAAACAACATAAATAAAATTTAATAAAGCATAGGATAAAACAACATAAATACAATTTAATAAAGCATAGGATAAAACAACATAAATACAATTTAATAAAGCATAGGATAAAACAACATAAATACATTTTAATAAAGCATAGGTTAAAACAACATAAATACAATTTAATAAAGCATAGGATAAAACAACATAAATACAATTTAATAAAGCTTAGGATAAAACAACATAAATACAGTTTAATGAAGCATAGGATAAAACAACATAAATACAATTTAATAAAGCATAGGACAAAACAACATAAATACAATTTATTAAAGCATAGGATGAAACAACATAAATACTATGTAATAAAGCATAGGATAAAACAACATCAATACAATTTAATAAAGCATAGGATAAAACAACATAAATACAATTTAATAAAGCATACGATAAAACAACATAAATACAATTTAGTAAAGCATAGGTTAAAACAACATAAATACAATTTAATAAAGCATAGGCTAAAACAACATAAATACAATTTAATAAAGCATATGTTAAAGCAACATATATACAATTTAATAAAGCATAGGATAAAACAACATAAATTCAATTTGATAAAGCATAGGATAAAACAACATAAATACAATTTAGTAAAGCATAGGTCAAAACAACATAAATACAATTTAATAAAGCATAGGATAAAACAACATAAATACAATTTAATAAAGCATAGGATAAAAGAACATGAATACAATTTAATAAAGCATAGGTTAAAACAACATAAATACAATTTAATAAAGCATAGTTTAAAACAACATAAATACAGTTTAATAAAAGCATAGGATAAAACAACATAAATACAATTTAATAAAGCATAGGATAAAACAACATAAATACAATTTAATAAAGCATAGGATAAAACAACATAAATACAATTTAATAAAGCGTAGGATAAAACAACATAAATACAATTTAATAAAGCATAGGATAAAACAACATAAATACAATTTCATAAAGCATAAGATAAAACAACATGAATATAATTTTGTAAAGCATAAGATAAAACAACATGAATACAATTTAATAAAACATAGGTTAAAACAACATAAATACAATTTAATAAAGCATAGGATAAAACAACATAAATACAATTTAATAAAGCATAGGATAAAACAACATAAATACAATTTATAAAGCATAGGATAAAACAACATAAATATAATTTAATAAAGCATAGGATAAAACAACATTAATACAATTTAATAAAGCATAGGATAAAACAACATAAATACAATTTAATAAAGCATAGGGTTAAACAACATTAATACTATTTAATAAAGCATATGATTAAACCACATAAATACAATTTAATAAAGCATATGATAAAACCACATAAATATAATTTAATAAATCATAGGATAAAACAACATAAATACAATTTAATAAAGCATAGGATAAAACAACATAAATACAATTTAATAAAGCATAGGATAAAACAACATAAATAAAATTTAATAAAACATAGGATAAAACAACATAAATACAATTTAATAAAGCATAGGATAAAACAACATAAATACAATTTAATAAAGCATAGGATAAAACAACATAAATACATTTTAATAAAGCATAGGTTAAAACAACATAAATTCAATTTAATAAAGCATAGGACAAAACAACATAAATACAATTTAATAAAGCATAAGTTAAAACAAAATAAATACAATTTAATAAAGCATAGGATAAAACCACAGAAATACAATTTAATAAAGCATAGGATAAAACCACATAAATACAATTTAATAAAGCATAGGACAAAACAACATAAATACAATTTAATAAAGCATAGGATAAAACAACATAAATACAATTTAATAAAGCATAGGACAAAACAACATAAATACAATTTAATAAAGCATATGTTAAAACAACATAAATACAATTTAATAAAGCATAAGATAAAACAGCATGAATACAATTTAGTAAAGCATAAGATAAAACAATATGAATACCATGTAATAAAGCGGAGGTTAAAACAACATAAATACAAGTTAATAAAGCATAGGATAAAACAACATAAATACAATTTAATAAAGTTTAGGATAAAACAACATAAATACAATTTAATAAAGCATAGGACAAAACAACATAAATACAATTTAATAAAGCATAGGATGAAACAACATAAATTCAATTTAATAAAGCATAGGATAAAACAACATAAATACAATTTAATAAAGCATACGATAAAACAACATATATACAATTTAGTAAAGCATAGGTTAAAACAACATAAATACAATTTAATAAAGCATAGGCTAAAACAACATAAATACAATTTAATAAAGCATATGTTAAAGCAACATATATACAATTTAATAAAGCATAGGATAAAACAACATAAATTCAATTTAGTAAAGCATAGGTCAAAACAACATAAATACAATTTAATAAAGCATAGGATAAAACAACATAAATACAATTTAATAAAGCATAGGATAAAACAACATGAATACAATTTAATAAAGCATAGGTTAAAACAACATAAATACAATTTAATAAAGCATAGTTTAAAACAACATAAATACAGTTTAATAAAAGCATAGGATAAAACAACATAAATACAATTTAATAAAGCATAGGATAAAACAACATAAATACAATTTAATAAAGCATAGGGTTAAACAACATTAATACTATTTAATAAAGCATATGATTAAACCACATAAATACAATTTAATAAAGCATATGATAACACCACATAAATATAATTTAATAAATCATAGGATAAAACAACATAAATACAATTTAATAAAGCATAGGATAAAACAACATAAATACAATTTAATAAAGCATAGGATAAAACAACATAAATAAAATTTAATAAAACATAGGATAAAACAACATAAATACAATTTAATAAAGCATAGGATAAAACAACATAAATACAATTTAATAAAGCATAGGATAAAACAACATAAATACATTTTAATAAAGCATAGGTTAAAACAACATAAATTCAATTTAATAAAGCATAGGACAAAACAACATAAATACAATTTAATAATGCATAAGTTAATACAAAATAAATACAATTTAATAAAGCATAGGATAAAACCACAGAAATACAATTTAATAAAGCATAGGATAAAAACACATAAATACAATTTAATAAAGCATAGGACAAAACAACATAAATACAATTTAATAAAGCATAGGATAAAACAACATAAATACAATTTAATAAAGCATAGGATAAACAACATAAATACAATTTAATAAAGCATAGGACAAAACAACATAAATACAATTTAATAAAGCATATGTTAAAACAACATAAATACAATTTAATAAAGCATAAGATAAAACAACATGAATACAATTTAGTAAAGCATAAGATAAAACAATATGAATACCATGTAATAAAGCGGAGGTTAAAACAACATAAATACAAGTTAATAAAGCATAGGATAAAACAACATAAATACAATTTAATAAAGCATAGGATAAAACAACATAAATACAATTTAATAAAGTTTAGGATAAAACAACATAAATACAATTTAATAAAGCATAGGACAAAACAACATAAATACAATTTAATAAAGCATAGGATGAAACAACATAAATTCAATTTAATAAAGCATAGGATAAAACAACATAAATACAATTTAATAAAGCATACGATAAAACAACATATATACAATTTAGTAAAGCATAGGTTAAAACAACATAAATACAATTTAATAAAGCATAGGCTAAAACAACATAAATACAATTTAATAAAGCATATGTTAAAGCAACATATATACAATTTAATAAAGCATAGGATAAAACAACATAAATTCAATTTAGTAAAGCATAGGTCAAAACAACATAAATACAATTTAATAAAGCATAGGATAAAACAACATAAATACAATTTAATAAAGCATAGGATAAAACAACATGAATACAATTTAATAAAGCATAGGTTAAAACAACATAAATACAATTTAATAAAGCATAGTTTAAAACAACATAAATACAGTTTAATAAAAGCATAGGATAAAACAACATAAATACAATTTAATAAAGCATAGGATAAAACAACATAAATAAAATTTAATAAAGCATAGGATAAAACAACATAAATACAATTTAATAAAGCATAGGATAAAACAACATAAATACAATTTAATAAAGCATAGGATAAAACAACATAAATACATTTTAATAAAGCATAGGTTAAAACAACATAAATACAATTTAATAAAGCATAGGATAAAACAACATAAATACAATTTAATAAAGCTTAGGATAAAACAACATAAATACAGTTTAATGAAGCATAGGATAAAACAACATAAATACAATTTAATAAAGCATAGGATAAACAACATAAATACAATTTAATAAAGCATAGGACAAAACAACATAAATACAATTTAATAAAGCATATGTTAAAACAACATAAATACAATTTAATAAAGCATAAGATAAAACAACATGAATACAATTTAGTAAAGCATAAGATAAAACAACATGAATACCATGTAATAAAGCGGAGGTTAAAACAACATAAATACAAGTTAATAAAGCATAGGATAAAACAACATAAATACAATTTAATAAAGCATAGGATAAAACAACATAAATACAATTTAATAAAGTTTAGGATAAAACAACATAAATACAATTTAATAAAGCATAGGACAAAACAACATAAATACAATTTAATAAAGCATAGGATGAAACAACATAAATTCAATTTAATAAAGCATAGGATAAAACAACATAAATACAATTTAATAAAGCATACGATAAAACAACATATATACAATTTAGTAAAGCATAGGTTAAAACAACATAAATACAATTTAATAAAGCATAGGCTAAAACAACATAAATACAATTTAATAAAGCATATGTTAAAGCAACATATATACAATTTAATAAAGCATAGGATAAAACAACATAAATTCAATTTAGTAAAGCATAGGTCAAAACAACATAAATACAATTTAATAAAGCATAGGATAAAACAACATAAATACAATTTAATAAAGCATAGGATAAAACAACATGAATACAATTTAATAAAGCATAGGTTAAAACAACATAAATACAATTTAATAAAGCATAGTTTAAAACAACATAAATACAGTTTAATAAAAGCATAGGATAAAACAACATAAATACAATTTAATAAAGCATAGGATAAAACAACATAAATAAAATTTAATAAAGCATAGGATAAAACAACATAAATACAATTTAATAAAGCATAGGATAAAACAACATAAATACAATTTAATAAAGCATAGGATAAAACAACATAAATACATTTTAATAAAGCATATGTTAAAACAACATAAATACAATTTAATAAAGCATAGGATAAAACAACATAAATACAATTTAATAAAGCTTAGGATAAAACAACATAAATACAGTTTAATGAAGCATAGGATAAAACAACATAAATACAATTTAATAAAGCATAGGACAAAACAACATAAATACAATTTATTAAAGCATAGGATGAAACAACATAAATACTATGTAATAAAGCATAGGATAAAACAACATCAATACAATTTAATAAAGCATAGGATAAAACAACATAAATACAATTTAATAAAGCATACGATAAAACAACATAAATACAATTTAGTAAAGCATAGATTAAAACAACATAAATACAATTTAATAAAGCATAGGCTAAAACAACATAAATACAATTTAATAAAGCATATGTTAAAGCAACATATATACAATTTAATAAAGCATAGGATAAAACAACATAAATTCAATTTGATAAAGCATAGGATAAAACAACATAAATACAATTTAGTAAAGCATAGGTCAAAACAACATAAATACAATTTAATAAAGCATAGGATAAAACAACATAAATACAATTTAATAAAGCATAGGATAAAAGAACATGAATACAATTTAATAAAGCATAGGTTAAAACAACATAAATCCAATTTAATAAAGCATAGTTTAAAACAACATAAATACAGTTTAATAAAAGCATAGGATAAAACAACATAAATACAATTTAATAAAGCATAGGATAAAACAACATAAATACAATTTAATAAAGCATAGGATAAAACAACATAAATACAATTTATAAAGCATAGGATAAAACAACATAAATACAATTTAATAAAGCATAGGATAAAACAACATTAATACAATTTAATAAAGCATAGGATAAAACAACATAAATACAATTTAATAAAGCATAGGGTTAAACAACGTTAATACTATTTAATAAAGCATATGATTAAACCACATAAATACAATTTAATAAAGCATATGATAAAACCACATAAATATAATTTAATAAATCATAGGATAAAACAACATAAATACAATTTAATAAAGCATAGGATAAACAACATAAATACAATTTAATAAAGCATAGGACAAAACAACATAAATACAATTTAATAAAGCATATGTTTAAACAACAAAAATACAATTTAATAAAGCATAAGATAAAACAACATGAATACAATTTAGTAAAGCATAAGATAAAACAACATGAATACCATTAAATAAAGCGTAGGTTAAAACAACATAAATACAAGTTAATAAAGCATAGGATAAAACAACATAAATACAATTTAATAAAGCATAGGATAAAACAACATAAATACAATTTAATAAAGCTTAGGATAAAACAACATCAATACAGTTTAATAAAGCATAGGATAAAACAACATAAATACAATTTAATAAAGCATAGGACAAAACAACATAAATACAGTTTAATGAAGCATAGGATAAAACAACATAAATAATATGTAATAAAGCATAGGATAAAACAACATCAATACAATTTAATAAAGCATAGGATAAAACAACATAAATACAATTTAATAAAGCATAGGTTAAAACAACATAAATACAATTTAATAAAGCATAGGATAAAACAACATAAATACAATTTAATAAAGCATAGGTTAAAATAACATGAATACAATTTAATAAAGCATAGGATAAAATAACATAAATACAATTTAATAAAGCATAGGATAAAACAACATATATACAATTTAATAAAGCATAGGATAAAACAACATAAATACAATTTAATAAAGCATAGGTTAAAACAATATAAATACAATTTAATAAAGCATAGGATAAAACCAAAGAAATGCAATTTAATAAAGCATAGGATAAAACCACATGAATACAATTTAATAAAGCATAGGACAAAACAACATAAATACAATTTAATAAAGCATAGGATAAAACAACATAAATACAATTTAATAAAGCATAGGATAAAACAACATAAATACAATTTAATAAAGCATAGGTTAAAATAACATAAATACAATTTAATAAAGCATAGGTTAAAACAACATAATTACAATTTAATAAAGCATAGGTTAAAACAACATAAATACAATTTAATAAAGCATAGGATAAAACAACATAAATACAATTTAATAAAGCATATGTTAAAACAACATAAATACAATTTCATAAAGCATAAGATAAAACAACATGAATATAATTTTGTAAAGCATAAGATAAAACAACATGAATACAATTTAATAAAACATAGGTTAAAACAACATAAATACAATTTAATAAAGCATAGGATAAAACAACATAAATACAATTTAATAAAGCATAGGATAAAACAACATAAATAAAATTTAATAAAGCATAGGTTAAAACAACATAATTACAATTTAATAAAGCATAGGTTAAAACAACATAAATACAATTTAATAAAGCATAGGATAAAACAACATAAATACAATTTAATAAAGCATGTGTTAAAACATAAATACAATTTCATAAAGCATAAGATAAAACAACATGAATATAATTTTGTAAAGCATAAGATAAAACAACATGAATACAATTTAATAAAACATAGGTTAAAACAACATAAATACAATTTAATAAAGCATAGGATAAAACAACATAAATACAATTTAATAAAGCATAGGATAAAACAACATAAATACATTTTAATAAAGCATAGGTTAAAACAACATAAATTCAATTTAATAAAGCATAGGACAAAACAACATAAATACAATTTAATAAAGCATAAGTTAAAACAAAATAAATACAATTTAATAAAGCATAGGATAAAACCACAGAAATACAATTTAATAAAGCATAGGATAAAACCACATAAATACAATTTAATAAAGCATAGGACAAAACAACATAAATACAATTTAATAAAGCATAGGATAAAACAACATAAATACAATTTAATAAAGCATAGGATAAACAACATAAATACAATTTAATAAAGCATAGGACAAAACAACATAAATACAATTTAATAAAGCATATGTTAAAACAACATAAATACAATTTAATAAAGCATAAGATAAAACAACATGAATACAATTTAGTAAAGCATAAGATAAAACAACATGAATACCATGTAATAAAGCGGAGGTTAAAACAACATAAATACAAGTTAATAAAGCATAGGATAAAACAACATAAATACAATTTAATAAAGCATAGGATAAAACAACATAAATACAATTTAATAAAGTTTAGGATAAAACAACATAAATACAATTTAATAAAGCATAGGACAAAACAACATCAATACAATTTAATAAAGCATAGGATGAAACAACATAAATTCAATTTAATAAAGCATAGGATAAAACAACATAAATACAATTTAATAAAGCATACGATAAAACAACATATATACAATTTAGTAAAGCATAGGTTAAAACAACATAAATACAATTTAATAAAGCATAGGCTAAAACAACATAAATACAATTTAATAAAGCATATGTTAAAGCAACATATATACAATTTAATAAAGCATAGGATAAAACAACATAAATTCAATTTAGTAAAGCATAGGTCAAAACAACATAAATACAATTTAATAAAGCATAGGATAAAACAACATAAATACAATTTAATAAAGCATAGGATAAAACAACATGAATACAATTTAATAAAGCATAGGTTAAAACAACATAAATACAATTTAATAAAGCATAGTTTAAAACAACATAAATACAGTTTAATAAAAGCATAGGATAAAACAACATAAATACAATTTAATAAAGCATAGGATAAAACAACATAAATAAAATTTAATAAAGCATAGGATAAAACAACATAAATACAATTTAATAAAGCATAGGATAAAACAACATAAATACAATTTAATAAAGCATAGGATAAAACAACATAAATACATTTTAATAAAGCATAGGTTAAAACAACATAAATACAATTTAATAAAGCATAGGATAAAACAACATAAATACAATTTAATAAAGCTTAGGATAAAACAACATAAATACAGTTTAATGAAGCATAGGATAAAACAACATAAATACAATTTAATAAAGCATAGGACAAAACAACATAAATACAATTTATTAAAGCATAGGATGAAACAACATAAATACTATGTAATAAAGCATAGGATAAAACAACATCAATACAATTTAATAAAGCATAGGATAAAACAACATAAATACAATTTAATAAAGCATACGATAAAACAACATAAATACAATTTAGTAAAGCATAGGTTAAAACAACATAAATACAATTTAATAAAGCATAGGCTAAAACAACATAAATACAATTTAATAAAGCATATGTTAAAGCAACATATATACAATTTAATAAAGCATAGGATAAAACAACATAAATTCAATTTGATAAAGCATAGGATAAAACAACATAAATACAATTTAGTAAAGCATAGGTCAAAACAACATAAATACAATTTAATAAAGCATAGGATAAAACAACATAAATACAATTTAATAAAGCATAGGATAAAAGAACATGAATACAATTTAATAAAGCATAGGTTAAAACAACATAAATACAATTTAATAAAGCATAGTTTAAAACAACATAAATACAGTTTAATAAAAGCATAGGATAAAACAACATAAATACAATTTAATAAAGCATAGGATAAAACAACATAAATAAAATTTAATAAAGCATAGGATAAAACAACATAAATACAATTTAATAAAGCGTAGGATAAAACAACATAAATACAATTTAATAAAGCATAGGATAAAACAACATAAATACAATTTCATAAAGCATAAGATAAAACAACATGAATATAATTTTGTAAAGCATAAGATAAAACAACATGAATACAATTTAATAAAACATAGGTTAAAACAACATAAATACAATTTAATAAAGCATAGGATAAAACAACATAAATACAATTTAATAAAGCATAGGATAAAACAACATAAATACAATTTATAAAGCATAGGATAAAACAACATAAATATAATTTAATAAAGCATAGGATAAAACAACATTAATACAATTTAATAAAGCATAGGATAAAACAACATAAATACAATTTAATAAAGCATAGGGTTAAACAACATTAATACTATTTAATAAAGCATATGATTAAACCACATAAATACAATTTAATAAAGCATATGATAAAACCACATAAATATAATTTAATAAATCATAGGATAAAACAACATAAATACAATTTAATAAAGCATAGGATAAAACAACATAAATACAATTTAATAAAGCATAGGATAAAACAACATAAATAAAATTTAATAAAACATAGGATAAAACAACATAAATACAATTTAATAAAGCATAGGATAAAACAACATAAATACAATTTAATAAAGCATAGGATAAAACAACATAAATACATTTTAATAAAGCATAGGTTAAAACAACATAAATTCAATTTAATAAAGCATAGGACAAAACAACATAAATACAATTTAATAAAGCATAAGTTAAAACAAAATAAATACAATTTAATAAAGCATAGGATAAAACCACAGAAATACAATTTAATAAAGCATAGGATAAAACCACATAAATACAATTTAATAAAGCATAGGACAAAACAACATAAATACAATTTAATAAAGCATAGGATAAAACAACATAAATACAATTTAATAAAGCATAGGATAAACAACATAAATACAATTTAATAAAGCATAGGACAAAACAACATAAATACAATTTAATAAAGCATATGTTAAAACAACATAAATACAATTTAATAAAGCATAAGATAAAACAGCATGAATACAATTTAGTAAAGCATAAGATAAAACAATATGAATACCATGTAATAAAGCGGAGGTTAAAACAACATAAATACAAGTTAATAAAGCATAGGATAAAACAACATAAATACAATTTAATAAAGCATAGGATAAAACAACATAAATACAATTTAATAAAGTTTAGGATAAAACAACATAAATACAATTTAATAAAGCATAGGACAAAACAACATAAATACAATTTAATAAAGCATAGGATGAAACAACATAAATTCAATTTAATAAAGCATAGGATAAAACAACATAAATACAATTTAATAAAGCATACGATAAAACAACATATATACAATTTAGTAAAGCATAGGTTAAAACAACATAAATACAATTTAATAAAGCATAGGCTAAAACAACATAAATACAATTTAATAAAGCATATGTTAAAGCAACATATATACAATTTAATAAAGCATAGGATAAAACAACATAAATTCAATTTAGTAAAGCATAGGTCAAAACAACATAAATACAATTTAATAAAGCATAGGATAAAACAACATAAATACAATTTAATAAAGCATAGGATAAAACAACATGAATACAATTTAATAAAGCATAGGTTAAAACAACATAAATACAATTTAATAAAGCATAGTTTAAAACAACATAAATACAGTTTAATAAAAGCATAGGATAAAACAACATAAATACAATTTAATAAAGCATAGGATAAAACAACATAAATACAATTTAATAAAGCATAGGGTTAAACAACATTAATACTATTTAATAAAGCATATGATTAAACCACATAAATACAATTTAATAAAGCATATGATAACACCACATAAATATAATTTAATAAATCATAGGATAAAACAACATAAATACAATTTAATAAAGCATAGGATAAAACAACATAAATACAATTTAATAAAGCATAGGATAAAACAACATAAATAAAATTTAATAAAACATAGGATAAAACAACATAAATACAATTTAATAAAGCATAGGATAAAACAACATAAATACAATTTAATAAAGCATAGGATAAAACAACATAAATACATTTTAATAAAGCATAGGTTAAAACAACATAAATTCAATTTAATAAAGCATAGGACAAAACAACATAAATACAATTTAATAATGCATAAGTTAATACAAAATAAATACAATTTAATAAAGCATAGGATAAAACCACAGAAATACAATTTAATAAAGCATAGGATAAAACCACATAAATACAATTTAATAAAGCATAGGACAAAACAACATAAATACAATTTAATAAAGCATAGGATAAAACAACATAAACACAATTTAATAAAGCATAGGATAAACAACATAAATACAATTTAATAAAGCATAGGACAAAACAACATAAATACAATTTAATAAAGCATATGTTAAAACAACATAAATACAATTTAATAAAGCATAAGATAAAACAACATGAATACAATTTAGTAAAGCATAAGATAAAACAATATGAATACCATGTAATAAAGCGGAGGTTAAAACAACATAAATACAAGTTAATAAAGCATAGGATAAAACAACATAAATACAATTTAATAAAGCATAGGATAAAACAACATAAATACAATTTAATAAAGTTTAGGATAAAACAACATAAATACAATTTAATAAAGCATAGGACAAAACAACATAAATACAATTTAATAAAGCATAGGATGAAACAACATAAATTCAATTTAATAAAGCATAGGATAAAACAACATAAATACAATTTAATAAAGCATACGATAAAACAACATATATACAATTTAGTAAAGCATAGGTTAAAACAACATAAATACAATTTAATAAAGCATAGGCTAAAACAACATAAATACAATTTAATAAAGCATATGTTAAAGCAACATATATACAATTTAATAAAGCATAGGATAAAACAACATAAATTCAATTTAGTAAAGCATAGGTCAAAACAACATAAATACAATTTAATAAAGCATAGGATAAAACAACATAAATACAATTTAATAAAGCATAGGATAAAACAACATGAATACAATTTAATAAAGCATAGGTTAAAACAACATAAATACAATTTAATAAAGCATAGTTTAAAACAACATAAATACAGTTTAATAAAAGCATAGGATAAAACAACATAAATACAATTTAATAAAGCATAGGATAAAACAACATAAATAAAATTTAATAAAGCATAGGATAAAACAACATAAATACAATTTAATAAAGCATAGGATAAAACAACATAAATACAATTTAATAAAGCATAGGATAAAACAACATAAATACATTTTAATAAAGCATAGGTTAAAACAACATAAATACAATTTAATAAAGCATAGGATAAAACAACATAAATACAATTTAATAAAGCTTAGGATAAAACAACATAAATACAGTTTAATGAAGCATAGGATAAAACAACATAAATACAATTTAATAAAGCATAGGACAAAACAACATAAATACAATTTATTAAAGCATAGGATGAAACAACATAAATACTATGTAATAAAGCATAGGATAAAACAACATCAATACAATTTAATAAAGCATAGGATAAAACAACATAAATACAATTTAATAAAGCATACGATAAAACAACATAAATACAATTTAGTAAAGCATAGGTTAAAACAACATAAATACAATTTAATAAAGCATAGGCTAAAACAACATAAATACAATTTAATAAAGCATATGTTAAAGCAACATATATACAATTTAATAAAGCATAGGATAAAACAACATAAATTCAATTTGATAAAGCATAGGATAAAACAACATAAATACAATTTAGTAAAGCATAGGTCAAAACAACATAAATACAATTTAATAAAGCATAGGATAAAACAACATAAACACAATTTAATAAAGCATAGGATAAAAGAACATGAATACAATTTAATAAAGCATAGGTTAAAACAACATAAATACAATTTAATAAAGCATAGTTTAAAACAACATAAATACAGTTTAATAAAAGCATAGGATAAAACAACATAAATACAATTTAATAAAGCATAGGATAAAACAACATAAATAAAATTTAATAAAGCATAGGATAAAACAACA
Organism: Phyllobates terribilis; assembly: GCF_046119375.1. Classification (NCBI taxonomy): domain Eukaryota; kingdom Metazoa; phylum Chordata; class Amphibia; order Anura; family Dendrobatidae; genus Phyllobates; species Phyllobates terribilis. The sequence continues at coordinate 750,963 of NW_027362780.1, forward strand.
TAAATAAAATTTAATAAAGCATAGGATAAAACAACATAAATACAATTTAATACAGCGTAGGATAAAACAACATAAATACAATTTAATAAAGCATAGGATAAAACAACATAAATACAATTTCATAAAGCATAAGATAAAACAACATGAATATAATTTTGTAAAGCATAAGATAAAACAACATGAATACAATTTAATAAAACATAGGTTAAAACAACATAAATACAATTTAATAAAGCATAGGATAAAACAACATAAATACAATTTAATAAAGCATAGGATAAAACAACATAAATACAATTTATAAAGCATAGGATAAAACAACATAAATACAATTTAATAAAGCATAGGATAAAACAACATTAATACAATTTAATAAAGCATAGGATAAAACAACATAAATACAATTTAATAAAGCATAGGGTTAAACAACGTTAATACTATTTAATAAAGCATATGATTAAACCACATAAATACAATTTAATAAAGCATATGATAAAACCACATAAATATAATTTAATAAATCATAGGATAAAACTACATAAATACAATTTAATAAAGCATAGGATAAAACAACATAAATACAATTTAATAAAGCATAGGATAAAACAACATAAATAAAATTTAATAAAACATAGGATAAAACAACATAAATACAATTTAATAAAGCATAGGATAAAACAACATAAATACAATTTAATAAAGCATAGGATAAAACAACATAAATAAAATTTAATAAAACATAGGATAAAACAACATAAATACAATTTAATAAAGCATAGGTTAAAACAATATAAATACAATTTAATAAAGCATAGGATAAAACCAAAGAAATGCAATTTAATAAAGCATAGGATAAAACCACATGAATACAATTTAATAAAGCATAGGACAAAACAACATAAATACAATTTAATAAAGCATAGGATAAAACAACATAAATACAATTTAATAAAGCATAGGATAAAACAACATAAATACAATTTAATAAAGCATAGGTTAAAATAACATAAATACAATTTAATAAAGCATAGGTTAAAACAACATAATTACAATTTAATAAAGCATAGGTTAAAACAACATAAATACAATTTAATAAAGCATAGGATAAAACAACATAAATACAATTTAATAAAGCATATGTTAAAACAACATAAATACAATTTCATAAAGCATGAGATAAAACAACATGAATATAATTTTGTAAAGCATAAGATAAAACAACATGAATACAATTTAATAAAACATAGGTTAAAACAACATAAATACAATTTAATAAAGCATAGGATAAAACAACATAAATACAATTTAATAAAGCATAGGATAAAACACAATAAATAAAATTTAATAAAGCATAGGTTAAAACAACATAATTACAATTTAATAAAGCATAGGTTAAAACAACATAAATACAATTTAATAAAGCATAGGATAAAACAACATAAATACAATTTAATAAAGCATGTGTTAAAACAACATAAATACAATTTCATAAAGCATAAGATAAAACAACATGAATATAATTTTGTAAAGCATAAGATAAAACAACATGAATACAATTTAATAAAACATAGGTTAAAACAACATAAATACAATTTAATAAAGCATAGGATAAAACAACATAAATACAATTTAATAAAGCATAGGATAAAACAACATAAATACATTTTAATAAAGCATAGGTTAAAACAACATAAATTCAATTTAATAAAGCATAGGACAAAACAACATAAATACAATTTAATAAAGCATAAGTTAAAACAAAATAAATACAATTTAATAAAGCATAGGATAAAACCACAGAAATACAATTTAATAAAGCATAGGATAAAACCACATAAATACAATTTAATAAAGCATAGGACAAAACAACATAAATACAATTTAATAAAGCATAGGATAAAACAACATAAATACAATTTAATAAAGCATAGGATAAACAACATAAATACAATTTAATAAAGCATAGGACAAAACAACATAAATACAATTTAATAAAGCATATGTTAAAACAACATAAATACAATTTAATAAAGCATAAGATAAAACAACATGAATACAATTTAGTAAAGCATAAGATAAAACAACATGAATACCATGTAATAAAGCGGAGGTTAAAACAACATAAATACAAGTTAATAAAGCATAGGATAAAACAACATAAATACAATTTAATAAAGCATAGGATAAAACAACATAAATACAATTTAATAAAGTTTAGGATAAAACAACATAAATACAATTTAATAAAGCATAGGACAAAACAACATCAATACAATTTAATAAAGCATAGGATGAAACAACATAAATTCAATTTAATAAAGCATAGGATAAAACAACATAAATACAATTTAATAAAGCATACGATAAAACAACATATATACAATTTAGTAAAGCATAGGTTAAAACAACATAAATACAATTTAATAAAGCATAGGCTAAAACAACATAAATACAATTTAATAAAGCATATGTTAAAGCAACATATATACAATTTAATAAAGCATAGGATAAAACAACATAAATTCAATTTAGTAAAGCATAGGTCAAAACAACATAAATACAATTTAATAAAGCATAGGATAAAACAACATAAATACAATTTAATAAAGCATAGGATAAAACAACATGAATACAATTTAATAAAGCATAGGTTAAAACAACATAAATACAATTTAATAAAGCATAGTTTAAAACAACATAAATACAGTTTAATAAAAGCATAGGATAAAACAACATAAATACAATTTAATAAAGCATAGGATAAAACAACATAAATAAAATTTAATAAAGCATAGGATAAAACAACATAAATACAATTTAATAAAGCATAGGATAAAACAACATAAATACAATTTAATAAAGCATAGGATAAAACAACATAAATACATTTTAATAAAGCATAGGTTAAAACAACATAAATACAATTTAATAAAGCATAGGATAAAACAACATAAATACAATTTAATAAAGCTTAGGATAAAACAACATAAATACAGTTTAATGAAGCATAGGATAAAACAACATAAATACAATTTAATAAAGCATAGGACAAAACAACATAAATACAATTTATTAAAGCATAGGATGAAACAACATAAATACTATGTAATAAAGCATAGGATAAAACAACATCAATACAATTTAATAAAGCATAGGATAAAACAACATAAATACAATTTAATAAAGCATACGATAAAACAACATAAATACAATTTAGTAAAGCATAGGTTAAAACAACATAAATACAATTTAATAAAGCATAGGCTAAAACAACATAAATACAATTTAATAAAGCATATGTTAAAGCAACATATATACAATTTAATAAAGCATAGGATAAAACAACATAAATTCAATTTGATAAAGCATAGGATAAAACAACATAAATACAATTTAGTAAAGCATAGGTCAAAACAACATAAATACAATTTAATAAAGCATAGGATAAAACAACATAAATACAATTTAATAAAGCATAGGATAAAAGAACATGAATACAATTTAATAAAGCATAGGTTAAAACAACATAAATACAATTTAATAAAGCATAGTTTAAAACAACATAAATACAGTTTAATAAAAGCATAGGATAAAACAACATAAATACAATTTAATAAAGCATAGGATAAAACAACATAAATAAAATTTAATAAAGCATAGGATAAAACAACATAAATACAATTTAATAAAGCGTAGGATAAAACAACATAAATACAATTTAATAAAGCATAGGATAAAACAACATAAATACAATTTCATAAAGCATAAGATAAAACAACATGAATATAATTTTGTAAAGCATAAGATAAAACAACATGAATACAATTTAATAAAACATAGGTTAAAACAACATAAATACAATTTAATAAAGCATAGGATAAAACAACATAAATACAATTTAATAAAGCATAGGATAAAACAACATAAATACAATTTATAAAGCATAGGATAAAACAACATAAATATAATTTAATAAAGCATAGGATAAAACAACATTAATACAATTTAATAAAGCATAGGATAAAACAACATAAATACAATTTAATAAAGCATAGGGTTAAACAACATTAATACTATTTAATAAAGCATATGATTAAACCACATAAATACAATTTAATAAAGCATATGATAAAACCACATAAATATAATTTAATAAATCATAGGATAAAACAACATAAATACAATTTAATAAAGCATAGGATAAAACAACATAAATACAATTTAATAAAGCATAGGATAAAACAACATAAATAAAATTTAATAAAACATAGGATAAAACAACATAAATACAATTTAATAAAGCATAGGATAAAACAACATAAATACAATTTAATAAAGCATAGGATAAAACAACATAAATACATTTTAATAAAGCATAGGTTAAAACAACATAAATTCAATTTAATAAAGCATAGGACAAAACAACATAAATACAATTTAATAAAGCATAAGTTAAAACAAAATAAATACAATTTAATAAAGCATAGGATAAAACCACAGAAATACAATTTAATAAAGCATAGGATAAAACCACATAAATACAATTTAATAAAGCATAGGACAAAACAACATAAATACAATTTAATAAAGCATAGGATAAAACAACATAAATACAATTTAATAAAGCATAGGACAAAACAACATAAATACAATTTAATAAAGCATATGTTAAAACAACATAAATACAATTTAATAAAGCATAAGATAAAACAGCATGAATACAATTTAGTAAAGCATAAGATAAAACAATATGAATACCATGTAATAAAGCGGAGGTTAAAACAACATAAATACAAGTTAATAAAGCATAGGATAAAACAACATAAATACAATTTAATAAAGTTTAGGATAAAACAACATAAATACAATTTAATAAAGCATAGGACAAAACAACATAAATACAATTTAATAAAGCATAGGATGAAACAACATAAATTCAATTTAATAAAGCATAGGATAAAACAACATAAATACAATTTAATAAAGCATACGATAAAACAACATATATACAATTTAGTAAAGCATAGGTTAAAACAACATAAATACAATTTAATAAAGCATAGGCTAAAACAACATAAATACAATTTAATAAAGCATATGTTAAAGCAACATATATACAATTTAATAAAGCATAGGATAAAACAACATAAATTCAATTTAGTAAAGCATAGGTCAAAACAACATAAATACAATTTAATAAAGCATAGGATAAAACAACATAAATACAATTTAATAAAGCATAGGATAAAACAACATGAATACAATTTAATAAAGCATAGGTTAAAACAACATAAATACAATTTAATAAAGCATAGTTTAAAACAACATAAATACAGTTTAATAAAAGCATAGGATAAAACAACATAAATACAATTTAATAAAGCATAGGATAAAACAACATAAATACAATTTAATAAAGCATAGGGTTAAACAACATTAATACTATTTAATAAAGCATATGATTAAACCACATAAATACAATTTAATAAAGCATATGATAACACCACATAAATATAATTTAATAAATCATAGGATAAAACAACATAAATACAATTTAATAAAGCATAGGATAAAACAACATAAATACAATTTAATAAAGCATAGGATAAAACAACATAAATAAAATTTAATAAAACATAGGATAAAACAACATAAATACAATTTAATAAAGCATAGGATAAAACAACATAAATACAATTTAATAAAGCATAGGATAAAACAACATAAATACATTTTAATAAAGCATAGGTTAAAACAACATAAATTCAATTTAATAAAGCATAGGACAAAACAACATAAATACAATTTAATAATGCATAAGTTAATACAAAATAAATACAATTTAATAAAGCATAGGATAAAACCACAGAAATACAATTTAATAAAGCATAGGATAAAAACACATAAATACAATTTAATAAAGCATAGGACAAAACAACATAAATACAATTTAATAAAGCATAGGATAAAACAACATAAATACAATTTAATAAAGCATAGGATAAACAACATAAATACAATTTAATAAAGCATAGGACAAAACAACATAAATACAATTTAATAAAGCATATGTTAAAACAACATAAATACAATTTAATAAAGCATAAGATAAAACAACATGAATACAATTTAGTAAAGCATAAGATAAAACAATATGAATACCATGTAATAAAGCGGAGGTTAAAACAACATAAATACAAGTTAATAAAGCATAGGATAAAACAACATAAATACAATTTAATAAAGCATAGGATAAAACAACATAAATACAATTTAATAAAGTTTAGGATAAAACAACATAAATACAATTTAATAAAGCATAGGACAAAACAACATAAATACAATTTAATAAAGCATAGGATGAAACAACATAAATTCAATTTAATAAAGCATAGGATAAAACAACATAAATACAATTTAATAAAGCATACGATAAAACAACATATATACAATTTAGTAAAGCATAGGTTAAAACAACATAAATACAATTTAATAAAGCATAGGCTAAAACAACATAAATACAATTTAATAAAGCATATGTTAAAGCAACATATATACAATTTAATAAAGCATAGGATAAAACAACATAAATTCAATTTAGTAAAGCATAGGTCAAAACAACATAAATACAATTTAATAAAGCATAGGATAAAACAACATAAATACAATTTAATAAAGCATAGTATAAAACAACATGAATACAATTTAATAAAGCATAGGTTAAAACAACATAAATACAATTTAATAAAGCATAGTTTAAAACAACATAAATACAGTTTAATAAAAGCATAGGATAAAACAACATAAATACAATTTAATAAAGCATAGGATAAAACAACATAAATAAAATTTAATAAAGCATAGGATAAAACAACATAAATACAATTTAATAAAGCATAGGATAAAACAACATAAATACAATTTAATAAAGCATAGGATAAAACAACATAAATACATTTTAATAAAGCATAGGTTAAAACAACATAAATACAATTTAATAAAGCATAGGATAAAACAACATAAATACAATTTAATAAAGCTTAGGATAAAACAACATAAATACAGTTTAATGAAGCATAGGATAAAACAACATAAATACAATTTAATAAAGCATAGGATAAACAACATAAATACAATTTAATAAAGCATAGGACAAAACAACATAAATACAATTTAATAAAGCATATGTTAAAACAACATAAATACAATTTAATAAAGCATAAGATAAAACAACATGAATACAATTTAGTAAAGCATAAGATAAAACAACATGAATACCATGTAATAAAGCGGAGGTTAAAACAACATAAATACAAGTTAATAAAGCATAGGATAAAACAACATAAATACAATTTAATAAAGCATAGGATAAAACAACATAAATACAATTTAATAAAGTTTAGGATAAAACAACATAAATACAATTTAATAAAGCATAGGACAAAACAACATAAATACAATTTAATAAAGCATAGGATGAAACAACATAAATTCAATTTAATAAAGCATAGGATAAAACAACATAAATACAATTTAATAAAGCATACGATAAAACAACATATATACAATTTAGTAAAGCATAGGTTAAAACAACATAAATACAATTTAATAAAGCATAGGCTAAAACAACATAAATACAATTTAATAAAGCATATGTTAAAGCAACATATATACAATTTAATAAAGCATAGGATAAAACAACATAAATTCAATTTAGTAAAGCATAGGTCAAAACAACATAAATACAATTTAATAAAGCATAGGATAAAACAACATAAATACAATTTAATAAAGCATAGGATAAAACAACATGAATACAATTTAATAAAGCATAGGTTAAAACAACATAAATACAATTTAATAAAGCATAGTTTAAAACAACATAAATACAGTTTAATAAAAGCATAGGATAAAACAACATAAATACAATTTAATAAAGCATAGGATAAAACAACATAAATAAAATTTAATAAAGCATAGGATAAAACAACATAAATACAATTTAATAAAGCATAGGATAAAACAACATAAATACATTTTAATAAAGCATAGGTTAAAACAACATAAATACAATTTAATAAAGCATAGGATAAAACAACATAAATACAATTTAATAAAGCTTAGGATAAAACAACATAAATACAGTTTAATGAAGCATAGGATAAAACAACATAAATACAATTTAATAAAGCATAGGACAAAACAACATAAATACAATTTATTAAAGCATAGGATGAAACAACATAAATACTATGTAATAAAGCATAGGATAAAACAACATCAATACAATTTAATAAAGCATAGGATAAAACAACATAAATACAATTTAATAAAGCATACGATAAAACAACATAAATACAATTTAGTAAAGCATAGATTAAAACAACATAAATACAATTTAATAAAGCATAGGCTAAAACAACATAAATACAATTTAATAAAGCATATGTTAAAGCAACATATATACAATTTAATAAAGCATAGGATAAAACAACATAAATTCAATTTGATAAAGCATAGGCTAAAACAACATAAATACAATTTAATAAAGCATATGTTAAAGCAACATATATACAATTTAATAAAGCATAGGATAAAACAACATAAATTCAATTTAGTAAAGCATAGGTCAAAACAACATAAATACAATTTAATAAAGCATAGGATAAAACAACATAAATACAATTTAATAAAGCATAGGATAAAACAACATGAATACAATTTAATAAAGCATAGGTTAAAACAACATAAATACAATTTAATAAAGCATAGTTTAAAACAACATAAATACAGTTTAATAAAAGCATAGGATAAAACAACATAAATACAATTTAATAAAGCATAGGATAAAACAACATAAATAAAATTTAATAAAGCATAGGATAAAACAACATAAATACAATTTAATAAAGCATAGGATAAAACAACATAAATACATTTTAATAAAGCATAGGTTAAAACAACATAAATACAATTTAATAAAGCATAGGATAAAACAACATAAATACAATTTAATAAAGCTTAGGATAAAACAACATAAATACAGTTTAATGAAGCATAGGATAAAACAACATAAATACAATTTAATAAAGCATAGGACAAAACAACATAAATACAATTTATTAAAGCATAGGATGAAACAACATAAATACTATGTAATAAAGCATAGGATAAAACAACATCAATACAATTTAATAAAGCATAGGATAAAACAACATAAATACAATTTAATAAAGCATACGATAAAACAACATAAATACAATTTAGTAAAGCATAGATTAAAACAACATAAATACAATTTAATAAAGCATAGGCTAAAACAACATAAATACAATTTAATAAAGCATATGTTAAAGCAACATATATACAATTTAATAAAGCATAGGATAAAACAACATAAATTCAATTTGATAAAGCATAGGATAAAACAACATAAATACAATTTAGTAAAGCATAGGTCAAAACAACATAAATACAATTTAATAAAGCATAGGATAAAACAACATAAATACAATTTAATAAAGCATAGGATAAAAGAACATGAATACAATTTAATAAAGCATAGGTTAAAACAACATAAATACAATTTAATAAAGCATAGTTTAAAACAACATAAATACAGTTTAATAAAAGCATAGGATAAAACAACATAAATACAATTTAATAAAGCATAGGATAAAACATCATAAATAAAATTTAATAAAGCATAGGATAAAACAACATAAATACAATTTAATAAAGCGTAGGATAAAACAACATAAATACAATTTAATAAAGCATAGGATAAAACAACATAAATACAATTTCATAAAGCATAAGATAAAACAACATGAATATAATTTTGTAAAGCATAAGATAAAACAACATGAATACAATTTAATAAAACATAGGTTAAAACAACATAAATACAATTTAATAAAGCATAGGATAAAACAACATAAATACAATTTAATAAACCATAGGATAAAACAACATAAATACAATTTATAAAGCATAGGATAAAACAACATAAATATAATTTAATAAAGCATAGGATAAAACAACATTAATACAATTTAATAAAGCATAGGATAAAACAACATAAATACAATTTAATAAAGCATAGGGTTAAACAACATTAATACTATTTAATAAAGCATATGATTAAACCACATAAATACAATTTAATAAAGCATATGATAAAACCACATAAATATAATTTAATAAATCATAGGATAAAACAACATAAATACAATTTAATAAAGCATAGGATAAAACAACATAAATACAATTTAATAAAGCATAGGATAAAACAACATAAATAAAATTTAATAAAACATAGGATAAAACAACATAAATACAATTTAATAAAGCATAGGATAAAACAACATAAATACAATTTAATAAAGCATAGGATAAAACAACATAAATACATTTTAATAAAGCATAGGTTAAAACAACATAAATTCAATTTAATAAAGCATAGGACAAAACAACATAAATACAATTTAATAAAGCATAAGTTAAAACAAAATAAATACAATTTAATAAAGCATAGGATAAAACCACAGAAATACAATTTAATAAAGCATAGGATAAAACCACATAAATACAATTTAATAAAGCATAGGACAAAACAACATAAATACAATTTAATAAAGCATAGGATAAAACAACATAAATACAATTTAATAAAGCATAGGATAAACAACATAAATACAATTTAATAAAGCATAGGACAAAACAACATAAATACAATTTAATAAAGCATATGTTAAAACAACATAAATACAATTTAATAAAGCATAAGATAAAACAGCATGAATACAATTTAGTAAAGCATAAGATAAAACAATATGAATACCATGTAATAAAGCGGAGGTTAAAACAACATAAATACAAGTTAATAAAGCATAGGATAAAACAACATAAATACAATTTAATAAAGCATAGGATAAAACAACATAAATACAATTTAATAAAGTTTAGGATAAAACAACATAAATACAATTTAATAAAGCATAGGACAAAACAACATGAATACAATTTAATAAAGCATAGGTTAAAACAACATAAATACAATTTAATAAAGCATAGTTTAAAACAACATAAATACAGTTTAATAAAAGCATAGGATAAAACAACATAAATACAATTTAATAAAGCATAGGATAAAACAACATGAATACAATTTAATAAAGCATAGGTTAAAACAACATAAATACAATTTAATAAAGCATAGTTTAAAACAACATAAATACAGTTTAATAAAAGCATAGGATAAAACAACATAAATACAATTTAATAAAGCATAGGATAAAACAACATAAATACAATTTAATAAAGCATAGGGTTAAACAACATTAATACTATTTAATAAAGCATATGATTAAACCACATAAATACAATTTAATAAAGCATATGATAACACCACATAAATATAATTTAATAAATCATAGGATAAAACAACATAAATACAATTTAATAAAGCATAGGATAAAACAACATAAATACAATTTAATAAAGCATAGGATAAAACAACATAAATAAAATTTAATAAAACATAGGATAAAACAACATAAATACAATTTAATAAAGCATAGGATAAAACAACATAAATACAATTTAATAAAGCATAGGATAAAACAACATAAATACATTTTAATAAAGCATAGGTTAAAACAACATAAATTCAATTTAATAAAGCATAGGACAAAACAACATAAATACAATTTAATAATGCATAAGTTAATACAAAATAAATACAATTTAATAAAGCATAGGATAAAACCACAGAAATACAATTTAATAAAGCATAGGATAAAACCACATAAATACAATTTAATAAAGCATAGGACAAAACAACATAAATACAATTTAATAAAGCATAGGATAAAACAACATAAATACAATTTAATAAAGCATAGGATAAACAACATAAATACAATTTAATAAAGCATAGGACAAAACAACATAAATACAATTTAATAAAGCATATGTTAAAACAACATAAATACAATTTAATAAAGCATAAGATAAAACAACATGAATACAATTTAGTAAAGCATAAGATAAAACAATATGAATACCATGTAATAAAGCGGAGGTTAAAACAACATAAATACAAGTTAATAAAGCATAGGATAAAACAACATAAATACAATTTAATAAAGCATAGGATAAAACAACATAAATACAATTTAATAAAGTTTAGGATAAAACAACATAAATACAATTTAATAAAGCATAGGACAAAACAACATAAATACAATTTAATAAAGCATAGGATGAAACAACATAAATTCAATTTAATAAAGCATAGGATAAAACAACATAAATACAATTTAATAAAGCATACGATAAAACAACATATATACAATTTAGTAAAGCATAGGTTAAAACAACATAAATACAATTTAATAAAGCATAGGCTAAAACAACATAAATACAATTTAATAAAGCATATGTTAAAGCAACATATATACAATTTAATAAAGCATAGGATAAAACAACATAAATTCAATTTAGTAAAGCATAGGTCAAAACAACATAAATACAATTTAATAAAGCATAGGATAAAACAACATAAATACAATTTAATAAAGCATAGGATAAAACAACATGAATACAATTTAATAAAGCATAGGTTAAAACAACATAAATACAATTTAATAAAGCATAGTTTAAAACAACATAAATACAGTTTAATAAAAGCATAGGATAAAACAACATAAATACAATTTAATAAAGCATAGGATAAAACAACATAAATAAAATTTAATAAAGCATAGGATAAAACAACATAAATACAATTTAATAAAGCATAGGATAAAACAACATAAATACAATTTAATAAAGCATAGGATAAAACAACATAAATACATTTTAATAAAGCATAGGTTAAAACAACATAAATACAATTTAATAAAGCATAGGATAAAACAACATAAATACAATTTAATAAAGCTTAGGATAAAACAACATAAATACAGTTTAATGAAGCATAGGATAAAACAACATAAATACAATTTAATAAAGCATAGGATAAACAACATAAATACAATTTAATAAAGCATAGGACAAAACAACATAAATACAATTTAATAAAGCATATGTTAAAACAACATAAATACAATTTAATAAAGCATAAGATAATACAACATGAATACAATTTAGTAAAGCATAAGATAAAACAACATGAATACCATGTAATAAAGCGGAGGTTAAAACAACATAAATACAAGTTAATAAAGCATAGGATAAAACAACATAAATACAATTTAATAAAGCATAGGATAAAACAACATAAATACAATTTAATAAAGTTTAGGATAAAACAACATAAATACAATTTAATAAAGCATAGGACAAAACAACATAAATACAATTTAATAAAGCATAGGATGAAACAACATAAATTCAATTTAATAAAGCATAGGATAAAACAACATAAATACAATTTAATAAAGCATACGATAAAACAACATATATACAATTTAGTAAAGCATAGGTTAAAACAACATAAATACAATTTAATAAAGCATAGGCTAAAACAACATAAATACAATTTAATAAAGCATATGTTAAAGCAACATATATACAATTTAATAAAGCATAGGATAAAACAACATAAATTCAATTTAGTAAAGCATAGGTCAAAACAACATAAATACAATTTCATAAAGCATAGGATAAAACAACATAAATACAATTTAATAAAGCATAGGATAAAACAACATGAATACAATTTAATAAAGCATAGGTTAAAACAACATAAATACAATTTAATAAAGCATAGTTTAAAACAACATAAATACAGTTTAATAAAAGCATAGGATAAAACAACATAAATACAATTTAATAAAGCATAGGATAAAACAACATAAATAAAATTTAATAAAGCATAGGATAAAACATCATAAATACAATTTAATAAAGCATAGGATAAAACAACATAAATACAATTTAATAAAGCATAGGATAAAACAACATAAATACATTTTAATAAAGCATAGGTTAAAACAACATAAATACAATTTAATAAAGCATAGGATAAAACAACATAAATACAATTTAATAAAGCTTAGGATAAAACAACATAAATACAGTTTAATGAAGCATAGGATAAAACAACATAAATACAATTTAATAAAGCATAGGACAAAACAACATAAATACAATTTATTAAAGCATAGGATGAAACAACATAAATACTATGTAATAAAGCATAGGATAAAACAACATCAATACAATTTAATAAAGCATAGGATAAAACAACATAAATACAATTTAATAAAGCATACGATAAAACAACATAAATACAATTTAGTAAAGCATAGATTAAAACAACATAAATACAATTTAATAAAGCATAGGCTAAAACAACATAAATACAATTTAATAAAGCATATGTTAAAGCAACATATATACAATTTAATAAAGCATAGGATAAAACAACATAAATTCAATTTGATAAAGCATAGGATAAAACAACATAAATACAATTTAGTAAAGCATAGGTCAAAACAACATAAATACAATTTAATAAAGCATAGGATAAAACAACATAAATACAATTTAATAAAGCATAGGATAAAAGAACATGAATACAATTTAATAAAGCATAGGTTAAAACAACATAAATACAATTTAATAAAGCATAGTTTAAAACAACATAAATACAGTTTAATAAAAGCATAGGATAAAACAACATAAATACAATTTAATAAAGCATAGGATAAAACAACATAAATAAAATTTAATAAAGCATAGGATAAAACAACATAAATACAATTTAATAAAGCGTAGGATAAAACAACATAAATACAATTTAATAAAGCATAGGATAAAACAACATAAATACAATTTCATAAAGCATAAGATAAAACAACATGAATATAATTTTGTAAAGCATAAGATAAAACAACATGAATACAATTTAATAAAACATAGGTTAAAACAACATAAATACAATTTAATAAAGCATAGGATAAAACAACATAAATACAATTTAATAAAGCATAGGATAAAACAACATAAATACAATTTATAAAGCATAGGATAAAACAACATAAATACAATTTAATAAAGCATAGGATAAAACAACATTAATACAATTTAATAAAGCATAGGATAAAACAACATAAATACAATTTAATAAAGCATAGGGTTAAACAACGTTAATACTATTTAATAAAGCATATGATTAAACCACATAAATACAATTTAATAAAGCATATGATAAAACCACATAAATATAATTTAATAAATCATAGGATAAAACTACATAAATACAATTTAATAAAGCATAGGATAAAACAACATAAATACAATTTAATAAAGCATAGGATAAAACAACATAAATAAAATTTAATAAAACATAGGATAAAACAACATAAATACAATTTAATAAAGCATAGGATAAAACAACATAAATACAATTTAATAAAGCATAGGATAAAACAACATAAATACATTTTAATAAAGCATAGGTTAAAACAACATAAATTCAATTTAATAAAGCATAGGACAAAACAACATAAATACAATTTAATAAAGCATAAGTTAAAACAAAATAAATACAATTTAATAAAGCATAGGATAAAACCACAGAAATACAATTTAATAAAGCATAGGATAAAACCACATAAATACAATTTAATAAAGCATAGGACAAAACAACATAAATACAATTTAATAAAGCATAGGATAAAACAACATAAATACAATTTAATAAAGCATAGGATAAACAACATAAATACAATTTAATAAAGCATAGGACAAAACAACATAAATACAATTTAATAAAGCATATGTTAAAACAACATAAATACAATTTAATAAAGCATAAGATAAAACAACATGAATACAATTTAGTAAAGCATAAGATAAAACAATATGAATACCATGTAATAAAGCGGAGGTTAAAACAACATAAATACAAGTTAATAAAGCATAGGATAAAACAACATAAATACAATTTAATAAAGCATAAGTTAAAACAAAATAAATACAATTTAATAAAGCATAGGATAAAACCACAGAAATACAATTTAATAAAGCATAGGATAAAACCACATAAATACAATTTAATAAAGCATAGGACAAAACAACATAAATACAATTTAATAAAGCATAGGATAAAACAACATAAATACAATTTAATAAAGCATAGGATAAACAACATAAATACAATTTAATAAAGCATAGGACAAAACAACATAAATACAATTTAATAAAGCATATGTTAAAACAACATAAATACAATTTAATAAAGCATAAGATAAAACAACATGAATACAATTTAGTAAAGCATAAGATAAAACAATATGAATACCATGTAATAAAGCGGAGGTTAAAACAACATAAATACAAGTTAATAAAGCATAGGATAAAACAACATAAATACAATTTAATAAAGCATAGGATAAAACAACATAAATACAATTTAATAAAGTTTAGGATAAAACAACATAAATACAATTTAATAAAGCATAGGACAAAACAGCATAAATACAATTTAATAAAGCATAGGATGAAACAACATAAATTCAATTTAATAAAGCATAGGATAAAACAACATAAATACAATTTAATAAAGCATACGATAAAACAACATATATACAATTTAGTAAAGCATAGGTTAAAACAACATAAATACAATTTAATAAAGCATAGGCTAAAACAACATAAATACAATTTAATAAAGCATATGTTAAAGCAACATATATACAATTTAATAAAGCATAGGATAAAACAACATAAATTCAATTTAGTAAAGCATAGGTCAAAACAACATAAATACAATTTAATAAAGCATAGGATAAAACAACATAAATACAATTTAATAAAGCACAGGATAAAACAACATGAATACAATTTAATAAAGCATAGGTTAAAACAACATAAATACAATTTAATAAAGCATAGTTTAAAACAACATAAATACAGTTTAATAAAAGCATAGGATAAAACAACATAAATACAATTTAATAAAGCATAGGATAAAACAACATAAATACAATTTAATAAAGCATAGGGTTAAACAACATTAATACTATTTAATAAAGCATATGATTAAACCACATAAATACAATTTAATAAAGCATATGATAAAACCACATAAATATAATTTAATAAATCATAGGATAAAACAACATAAATACAATTTAATAAAGCATAGGATAAAACAACATAAATACAATTTAATAAAGCATAGGATAAAACAACATAAATAAAATTTAATAAAACATAGGATAAAACAACATAAATACAATTTAATAAAGCATAGGATAAAACAACATAAATACAATTTAATAAAGCATAGGATAAAACAACATAAATACATTTTAATAAAGCATAGGTTAAAACAACATAAATTCAATTTAATAAAGCATAGGACAAAACAACATAAATACAATTTAATAAAGCATAAGTTAATACAAAATAAATACAATTTAATAAAGCATAGGATAAAACCACAGAAATACAATTTAATAAAGCATAGGATAAAACCACATAAATACAATTTAATAAAGCATAGGACAAAACAACATAAATACAATTTAATAAAGCATAGGATAAAACAACATAAATACAATTTAATAAAGCATAGGATAAACAACATAAATACAATTTAATAAAGCATATGACAAAACAACATAAATACAATTTAATAAAGCATATGTTAAAACAACATAAATACAATTTAATAAAGCATAAGATAAAACAACATGAATACAATTTAGTAAAGCATAAGATAAAACAATATGAATACCATGTAATAAAGCGGAGGTTAAAACAACATAAATACAATTTAATAAAGCATAGGATAAAACAACATAAATAAAATTTAATAAAACATAGGATAAAACAACATAAATACAATTTAATAAAGCATAGGATAAAACAACATAAATACAATTTAATAAAGCATAGGATAAAACAACATAAATACATTTTAATAAAGCATAGGATAAAACAACATAAATACAATTTAATAAAGCTTAGGATAAAACAACATAAATATAATTTAATAAAGCATAGGACAAAACAACATAAATACAATTTAATAAAGCATAGGATGAAGCAACATAAATTCACTTTAATAAAGCATAGGATAAAACAACATAAATACAATTTAATAAAGCATACGATAAAACAACCTAAATACAATTTAGTAAAGCAGAGGTTAAAACAACATAAATACAATTTAATAAAGCATAGGCTAAAACAACATAAATACAATTCAATAAAGCATATCTTAAAACAACATATATACAATTTAATAAAGCATAGGATAAAACAACATAAATTCAATTTAATAAAGCATAGGATAAAACAACATAAATACAATTTAGTAAAGCATAGGTCAAAACAACATAAATACAATTTAATAAAGCATAGGATAAAACAACATAAATACAATTTAATAAAGCATAGGATAAAACAACATAAATACAATTTAATAATGCATAGGTTAAAACACCATAAATACAATTTAATAAAGCATAGTTTAAAACAACATAAATAAAATTTAATAAAAGCATAGGATAAAACAACATAAATACAAATTAATAAAGCATAGGATAAAACAACATAAATAAAATTTAATAAAGCATAGGATAAAACAACATAAATACAATTTAATAAAGCATAGGATAAAACAACATAAATACAATTTAATAAAGCATAGGATAAAACAACATAAATACAATTTAATAAAGCATAGGATAAAACAACATAAATACATTTTAATAAAGCATAGGTTAAAAAAACATAAATTCAATTTAATAAAGCATAGGACAAAACAACATAAATACAATTTAATAAAGCATAGGTTAAAACAATATAAATACAATTTAATAAAGCATAGGATAAAACCAAAGAAATGCAATTTAATAAAGCATAGGATAAAACCACATGAATACAATTTAATAAAGCATAGGACAAAACAACATAAATACAATTTAATAAAGCATAGGATAAAACAACATAAATACAATTTAATAAAGCATAGGATAAACAACATAAATACAATTTAATAAAGCATAGGACAAAACAACATAAATACAATTTAATAAAGCATATGTTTAAACAACAAAAATACAATTTAATAAAGCATAAGATAAAACAACATGAATACAATTTAGTAAAGCATAAGATAAAACAACATGAATACCATTAAATAAAGCGTAGGTTAAAACAACATAAATACAAGTTAATAAAGCATAGGATAAAACAACATAAATACAATTTAATAAAGCATAGGATAAAACAACATAAATACAATTTAATAAAGCTTAGGATAAAACAACATCAATACAGTTTAATAAAGCATAGGATAAAACAACATAAATACAATTTAATAAAGCATAGGACAAAACAACATAAATACAGTTTAATGAAGCATAGGATAAAACAACATAAATAATATGTAATAAAGCATAGGATTAAACCACATAAATACAATTTAATAAAGCATATGATAAAACCACATAAATATAATTTAATAAATCATAGGATAAAACAACATAAATACAATTTAATAAAGCATAGGATAAAACAACATAAATACAATTTAATAAAGCATAGGATAAAACAACATAAATAAAATTTAATAAAACATAGGATAAAACAACATAAATACAATTTAATAAAGCATAGGATAAAACAACATAAATACAATTTAATAAAGCATAGGATAAAACAACATAAATACATTTTAATAAAGCATAGGTTAAAACAACATAAATTCAATTTAATAAAGCATAGGACAAAACAACATAAATACAATTTAATAAAGCATAAGTTAATACAAAATAAATACAATTTAATAAAGCATAGGATAAAACCACAGAAATACAATTTAATAAAGCATAGGATAAAACCAGATAAATACAATTTAATAAAGCATAGGACAAAACAACATAAATACAATTTAATAAAGCATAGGATAAAACAACATAAATACAATTTAATAAAGCATAGGATAAACAACATAAATACAATTTAATAAAGCATAGGACAAAACAACATAAATACAATTTAATAAAGCATATGTTAAAACAACATAAATACAATTTAATAAAGCATAAGATAAAACAACATGAATACAATTTAGTAAAGCATAAGATAAAACAATATGAATACCATGTAATAAAGCGGAGGTTAAAACAACATAAATACAATTTAATAAAGCATAGGATAAAACAACATAAATAAAATTTAATAAAACATAGGATAAAACAACATAAATACAATTTAATAAAGCATAGGATAAAACAACATAAATACAATTTAATAAAGCATAGGATAAAACAACATAAATACATTTTAATAAAGCATAGGATAAAACAACATAAATACAATTTAATAAAGCTTAGGATAAAACAACATAAATATAATTTAATAAAGCATAGGACAAAACAACATAAATACAATTTAATAAAGCATAGGATGAAGCAACATAAATTCACTTTAATAAAGCATAGGATAAAACAACATAAATACAATTTAATAAAGCATACGATAAAACAACATAAATACAATTTAGTAAAGCAGAGGTTAAAACAACATAAATACAATTTAATAAAGCATAGGCTAAAACAACATAAATACAATTTAATAAAGCATATCTTAAAACAACATATATACAATTTAATAAAGCATAGGATAAAACAACATAAATTCAATTTAATAAAGCATAGGATAAAACAACATAAATACAATTTAGTAAAGCATAGGTCAAAACAACATAAATACAATTTAATAAAGCATAGGATAAAACAACATAAATACAATTTAATAAAGCATAGGATAAAACAACATAAATACAATTTAATAATGCATAGGTTAAAACACCATAAATACAATTTAATAAAGCATAGTTTAAAACAACATAAATAAAATTTAATAAAAGCATAGGATAAAACAACATAAATACAAATTAATAAAGCATAGGATAAAACAACATAAATAAAATTTAATAAAGCATAGGATAAAACAACATAAATACAATTTAATAAAGCATAGGATAAAACAACATAAATACAATTTAATAAAGCATAGGATAAAACAACATAAATACAATTTAATAAAGCATAGGATAAAACAACATAAATACATTTTAATAAAGCATAGGTTAAAAAAACATAAATTCAATTTAATAAAGCATAGGACAAAACAACATAAATACAATTTAATAAAGCATAGGTTAAAACAATATAAATACAATTTAATAAAGCATAGGATAAAACCAAAGAAATGCAATTTAATAAAGCATAGGATAAAACCACATGAATACAATTTAATAAAGCATAGGACAAAACAACATAAATACAATTTAATAAAGCATAGGATAAAACAACATAAATACAATTTAATAAAGCATAGGATAAACAACATAAATACAATTTAATAAAGCATAGGACAAAACAACATAAATACAATTTAATAAAGCATATGTTTAAACAACAAAAATACAATTTAATAAAGCATAAGATAAAACCACATGAATATAATTTAGTAAAGCATAAGATAAAACAACATGAATACCATTAAATAAAGCGTAGGTTAAAACAACATAAATACAAGTTAATAAAGCATAGGATAAAACAACATAAATACAATTTAATAAAGCATAGGATAAAACAACATAAATACAATTTAATAAAGCTTAGGATAAAACAACATCAATACAGTTTAATAAAGCATAGGATAAAACAACATAAATACAATTTAATAAAGCATAGGACAAAACAACATAAATACAGTTTAATGAAGCATAGGATAAAACAACATAAATAATATGTAATAAAGCATAGGATAAAACAACATCAATACAATTTAATAAAGCATAGGATAAAACAACATAAATACAATTTAATAAAGCATAGGTTAAAACAACATAAATACAATTTAATAAAGCATAGGATAAAACAACATAAATACAATTTAATAAAGCATAGGTTAAAATAACATGAATACAATTTAATAAAGCATAGGATAAAATAACATAAATACAATTTAATAAAGCATAGGATAAAACAACATATATACAATTTAATAAAGCATAGGATAAAACAACATAAATACAATTTAATAAAGCATAGGATAAAACAACATAAATAAAATTTAATAAAGCATAGGTTAAAACAACATAATTACAATTTAATAAAGCATAGGTTAAAACAACATAAATACAATTTAATAAAGCATAGCATAAAACAACATAAATACAATTTAATAAAGCATATGTTAAAACAACATAAATACAATTTCATAAAGCATAAGATAAAACAACATGAATATAATTTTGTAAAGCATAAGATAAAACAACATGAATACAATTTAATAAAACATAGGTTAAAACAACATAAATACAATTTAATAAAGCATAGGATAAAACAACATAAATACAATTTAATAAAGCATAGGATAAAACAACATAAATAAAATTTAATAAAGCATAGGTTAAAACAACATAATTACAATTTAATAAAGCATAGGTTAAAACAACATAAATACAATTTAATAAAGCATAGGATAAAACAACATAAATACAATTTAATAAAGCATGTGTTAAAACAACATAAATACAATTTCATAAAGCATAAGATAAAACAACATGAATATAATTTTGTAAAGCATAAGATAAAAAAACATGAATACAATTTAATAAAACATAGGTTAAAACAACATAAATACAATTTAATAAAGCATAGGATAAAACAACATAAATACAATTTAATAAAGCATAGGATAAAACAACATAAATACAATTTAATAAAGCATAGGATAAAACAACATAAATACATTTTAATAAAGCATAGGATAAAACAACATAAATACAATTTAATAAAGCTTAGGATAAAACAACATAAATATAATTTAATAAAGCATAGGACAAAACAACATAAATACAATTTAATAAAGCATAGGATGAAGCAACATAAATTCAATTTAATAAAGCATAGGATAAAACAACATAAATACAATTTAATAAAGCATACGATAAAACAACATAAATACAATTTAGTAAAGCAGAGGTTAAAACAACATAAATACAATTTAATAAAGCATAGGCTAAAACAACATAAATACAATTTAATAAAGCATATGTTAAAACAACATATATACAATTTAATAAAGCATAGGATAAAACAACATAAATACAATTTAGTAAAGCATAGGTCAAAACAACATAAATACAATTTAATAAAGCATAGGATAAAACAACATAAATATAATTTAATAAAGCATAGGATAAAACAACATAAATACAATTTAATAATGCATAGGTTAAAACACCATAAATACAATTTAATAAAGCATAGTTTAAAACAACATAAATAAAATTTAATAAAAGCATAGGATAAAACAACATAAATACAAATTAATAAAGCATAGGATAAAACAACATAAATAAAATTTAATAAAGCATAGGATAAAACAACATAAATACAATTTAATAAAGCATAGGATAAAACAACATAAATACAATTTAATAAAGCATAGGATAAAACAACATAAATACAATTTAATAAAGCATAGGATAAAACAACATAAATACATTTTAATAAAGCATAGGTTAAAAAAACATAAATTCAATTTAATAAAGCATAGGACAAAACAACATAAATACAATTTAATAAAGCATAGGTTAAAACAATATAAATACAATTTAATAAAGCATAGGATAAAACCAAAGAAATGCAATTTAATAAAGCATAGGATAAAACCACATGAATACAATTTAATAAAGCATAGGACAAAACAACATAAATACAATTTAATAAAGCATAGGATAAAACAACATAAATACAATTTAATAAAGCATAGGATAAACAACATAAATACAATTTAATAAAGCATAGGACAAACAACATAAATACAATTTAATAAAGCATATGTTTAAACAACAAAAATACAATTTAATAAAGCATAAGATAAAACAACATGAATACAATTTAGTAAAGCATAAGATAAAACAACATGAATACCATTAAATAAAGCGTAATTTAAAACAACATAAATACAAGTTAATAAAGCATAGGATAAAACAACATAAATACAATTTAATAAAGCATAGGATAAAACAACATAAATACAATTTAATAAAGCTTAGGATAAAACAACATCAATACAGTTTAATAAAGCATAGGATAAAACAACATAAATACAATTTAATAAAGCATAGGACAAAACAACATAAATACAGTTTAATGAAGCATAGGATAAAACAACATAAATAATATGTAATAAAGCATAGGATAAAACAACATAAATACATTTTAATAAAGCATAGGTTAAAACAACATAAATTCAATTTAATAAAGCATAGGACAAAACAACATAAATACAATTTAATAAAGCATAAGTTAAAACAAAATAAATACAATTTAATAAAGCATAGGATAAAACCACAGAAATACAATTTAATAAAGCATAGGATAAAACCACATAAATACAATTTAATAAAGCATAGGACAAAACAACATAAATAAAATTTAATAAAGCATAGGATAAAACAACATAAATACAATTTAATAAAGCATAGGATAAACAACATAAATACAATTTAATAAAGCATAGGACAAAACAACATAAATACAATTTAATAAAGCATATGTTAAAACAACATAAATACAATTTAATAAAGCATAAGATAAAACAACATGAATACAATTTAGTAAAGCATAAGATAAAACAACATGAATACCATGTAATAAAGCGGAGCTTAAAACAACATAAATACAAGTTAATAAAGCATAGGATAAAACAACATAAATACAATTTAATAAAGCATAGGATAAAACAACATAAATACAATTTAATAAAGTTTAGGATAAAACAACATAAATACAATTTAATAAAGCATAGGACAAAACAACATCAATACAATTTAATAAAGCATAGGATGAAACAACATAAATTCAATTTAATAAAGCATAGGATAAAACAACATAAATACAATTTAATAAAGCATACGATAAAACAACATATATACAATTTAGTAAAGCATAGGTTAAAACAACATAAATACAATTTAATAAAGCATAGGCTAAAACAACATAAATACAATTTAATAAAGCATATGTTAAAGCAACATATATACAATTTAATAAAGCATAGGATAAAACAACATAAATACAGTTTAATAAAAGCATAGGATAAAACAACATAAATACAATTTAATAAAGCATAGGATAAAACAACATAAATAAAATTTAATAAAGCATAGGATAAAACAACATAAATACAATTTAATAAAGCGTAGGATAAAACAACATAAATACAATTTAATAAAGCATAGGATAAAACAACATAAATACAATTTCATAAAGCATAAGATAAAACAACATGAATATAATTTTGTAAAGCATAAGATAAAACAACATGAATACAATTTAATAAAACATAGGTTAAAACAACATAAATACAATTTAATAAAACATAGGATAAAACAACATAAATACAATTTAATAAAGCATAGGATAAAACAACATAAATACAATTTATAAAGCATAGGATAAAACAACATAAATACAATTTAATAAAGCATAGGATAAAACAACATTAATACAATTTAATAAAGCATAGGATAAAACAACATAAATACAATTTAATAAAGCATAGGGTTAAACAACATTAATACTATTTAATAAAGCATATGATTAAACCACATAAATACAATTTAATAAAGCATATGATAAAACCACATAAATATAATTTAATAAAGCATAGGACAAAACTACATAAATACAATTTAATAAAGCATATGTTAAAACAACATAAATACAATTTAATAAAGCATAAGATAAAACAACATGAATACAATTTAGTAAAGCATAAGATAAAACAATATGAATACCATGTAATAAAGCGGAGGTTAAAACAACATAAATACAAGTTAATAAAGCATAGGATAAAACAACATAAATACAATTTAATAAAGCATAAGTTAAAACAAAATAAATACAATTTAATAAAGCATAGGATAAAACCACAGAAATACAATTTAATAAAGCATAGGATAAAACCACATAAATACAATTTAATAAAGCATAGGACAAAACAACATAAATACAATTTAATAAAGCATAGGATAAAACAACATAAATACAATTTAATAAAGCATAGGATAAACAACATAAATACAATTTAATAAAGCATAGGACAAAACAACATAAATACAATTTAATAAAGCATATGTTAAAACAACATAAATACAATTTAATAAAGCATAAGATAAAACAACATGAATACAATTTAGTAAAGCATAAGATAAAACAATATGAATACCATGTAATAAAGCGGAGGTTAAAACAACATAAATACAAGTTAATAAAGCATAGGATAAAACAACATAAATACAATTTAATAAAGCATAGGATAAAACAACATAAATACAATTTAATAAAGTTTAGGATAAAACAACATAAATACAATTTAATAAAGCATAGGACAAAACAACATAAATACAATTTAATAAAGCATAGGATGAAACAACATAAATTCAATTTAATAAAGCATAGGATAAAACAACATAAATACAATTTAATAAAGCATACGATAAAACAACATATATACAATTTAGTAAAGCATAGGTTAAAACAACATAAATACAATTTAATAAAGCATAGGCTAAAACAACATAAATACAATTTAATAAAGCATATGTTAAAGCAACATATATACAATTTAATAAAGCATAGGATAAAACAACATAAATTCAATTTAGTAAAGCATAGGTCAAAACAACATAAATACAATTTAATAAAGCATAGGATAAAACAACATAAATACAATTTAATAAAGCATAGGATAAAACAACATGAATACAATTTAATAAAGCATAGGTTAAAACAACATAAATACAATTTAATAAAGCATAGTTTAAAACAACATAAATACAGTTTAATAAAAGCATAGGATAAAACAACATAAATACAATTTAATAAAGCATAGGATAAAACAACATAAATACAATTTAATAAAGCATAGGGTTAAACAACATTAATACTATTTAATAAAGCATATGATTAAACCACATAAATACAATTTAATAAAGCATATGATAAAACCACATAAATATAATTTAATAAATCATAGGATAAAACAACATAAATACAATTTAATAAAGCATAGGATAAAACAACATAAATACAATTTAATAAAGCATAGGATAAAACAACATAAATAAAATTTAATAAAACATAGGATAAAACAACATAAATACAATTTAATAAAGCATAGGATAAAACAACATAAATACAATTTAATAAAGCATAGGATAAAACAACATAAATACATTTTAATAAAGCATAGGTTAAAACAACATAAATTCAATTTAATAAAGCATAGGACAAAACAACATAAATACAATTTAATAAAGCATAAGTTAATACAAAATAAATACAATTTAATAAAGCATAGGATAAAACCACAGAAATACAATTTAATAAAGCATAGGATAAAACCACATAAATACAATTTAATAAAGCATAGGACAAAACAACATAAATACAATTTAATAAAGCATAGGATAAAACAACATAAATACAATTTAATAAAGCATAGGATAAACAACATAAATACAATTTAATAAAGCATAGGACAAAACAACATAAATACAATTTAATAAAGCATAAGATAAAACAACATGAATACAATTTAGTAAAGCATAAGATAAAACAATATGAATACCATGTAATAAAGCGGAGGTTAAAACAACATAAATACAAGTTAATAAAGCATAGGATAAAACAACATAAATACAATTTAATAAAGCATAGGATAAAACAACATAAATACAATTTAATAAAGTTTAGGATAAAACAACATAAATACAATTTAATAAAGCATAGGACAAAACAACATAAATACAATTTAATAAAGCATAGGATGAAACAACATAAATTCAATTTAATAAAGCATAGGATAAAACAACATAAATACAATTTAATAAAGCATACGATAAAACAACATATATACAATTTAGTAAAGCATAGGTTAAAACAACATAAATACAATTTAATAAAGCATAGGCTAAAACAACATAAATACAATTTAATAAAGCATATGTTAAAGCAACATATATACAATTTAATAAAGCATAGGATAAAACAACATAAATTCAATTCAGTAAAGCATAGGTCAAAACAACATAAATACAATTTAATAAAGCATAGGATAAAACAACATAAATACAATTTAATAAAGCATAGGATAAAACAACATGAACACAATTTAATAAAGCATAGGTTAAAACAACATAAATACAATTTAATAAAGCATAGTTTAAAACAACATAAATACAGTTTAATAAAAGCATAGGATAAAACAACATAAATACAATTTAATAAAGCATAGGATAAAACAACATAAATAAAATTTAATAAAGCATAGGATAAAACAACATAAATACAATTTAATAAAGCATAGGATAAAACAACATAAATACAATTTAATAAAGCATAGGATAAAACAACATAAATACATTTTAATAAAGCATAGGTTAAAACAACATAAATACAATTTAATAAAGCATAGGATAAAACAACATAAATACAATTTAATAAAGCTTAGGATAAAACAACATAAATACAGTTTAATGAAGCATAGGATAAAACAACATAAATACAATTTAATAAAGCATAGGATAAACAACATAAATACAATTTAATAAAGCATAGGACAAAACAACATAAATACAATTTAATAAAGCATATGTTAAAACAACATAAATACAATTTAATAAAGCATAAGATAAAACAACATGAATACAATTTAGTAAAGCATAAGATAAAACAACATGAATACCATGTAATAAAGCGGAGGTTAAAACAACATAAATACAAGTTAATAAAGCATAGGATAAAACAACATAAATACAATTTAATAAAGCATAGGATAAAACAACATAAATACAATTTAATAAAGTTTAGGATAAAACAACATAAATACAATTTAATAAAGCATAGGACAAAACAACATAAATACAATTTAATAAAGCATAGGATGAAACAACATAAATTCAATTTAATAAAGCATAGGATAAAACAACATAAATACAATTTAATAAAGCATACGATAAAACAACATATATACAATTTAGTAAAGCAGAGGATAAAACAACATAAATGCAATTTAATGAAACATAGGATAAACAACATAAATACAATTTAATAAAGCATAGGATAAAACAAATTAAATACAATATAATAAAGCATAGGATAAAACAACATAAATTCAATTTAATAAAGCATAGGATAAAACAACATAAATACAATTTAATAAAGCATAGGCTAAAACTACATAAATACAATTTAATAAGGCATAGGATAAAACAACATAAATACAATTTAATAAAGCATAGGTTAAAACAACATAAATACAATTTAATAAAGCACAGGATAAAACAACATAAATACAATTTAGTAAAGCATAGGTCAAAATAACATAAATACAATGTACTAAAGCATAGGATAAAACAACATAAATACAATTTAATAAAGCATAGGTTAAAACAACATAAATACAATTTAATAAAGCATAGGATAAAACAACATAAATACAATTTAATAAAGCATAGGATAAAACAACATAAATAAAATTTAATAAAGCATAGGATAAAACAACATAAATAAAAATTTAATAAAGCATAGGATAAAACAACATAAATACAATTTAATAAAGCATAGGACAAAACAACATAAATACAGTTTAATGAAGCATAGGATAAAACAACATAAATAATATGTAATAAAGCATAGGATTAAACCACATAAATACAATTTAATAAAGCATATGATAAAACCACATAAATATAATTTAATAAATCATAGGATAAAACAACATAAATACAATTTAATAAAGCATAGGATAAAACAACATAAATACAATTTAATAAAGCATAGGATAAAACAACATAAATAAAATTTAATAAAACATAGGATAAAACAACATAAATACAATTTAATAAAGCATAGGATAAAACAACATAAATACAATTTAATAAAGCATAGGATAAAACAACATAAATACATTTTAATAAAGCATAGGTTAAAACAACATAAATTCAATTTAATAAAGCATAGGACAAAACAACATAAATACAATTTAATAAAGCATAAGTTAATACAAAATAAATACAATTTAATAAAGCATAGGATAAAACCACAGAAATACAATTTAATAAAGCATAGGATAAAACCAGATAAATACAATTTAATAAAGCATAGGACAAAACAACATAAATACAATTTAATAAAGCATAGGATAAAACAACATAAATACAATTTAATAAAGCATAGGATAAACAACATAAATACAATTTAATAAAGCATAGGACAAAACAACATAAATACAATTTAATAAAGCATATGTTAAAACAACATAAATACAATTTAATAAAGCATAAGATAAAACAACATGAATACAATTTAGTAAAGCATAAGATAAAACAATATGAATACCATGTAATAAAGCGGAGGTTAAAACAACATAAATACAATTTAATAAAGCATAGGATAAAACAACATAAATAAAATTTAATAAAACATAGGATAAAACAACATAAATACAATTTAATAAAGCATAGGATAAAACAACATAAATACAATTTAATAAAGCATAGGATAAAACAACATAAATACATTTTAATAAAGCATAGGATAAAACAACATAAATACAATTTAATAAAGCTTAGGATAAAACAACATAAATATAATTTAATAAAGCATAGGACAAAACAACATAAATACAATTTAATAAAGCATAGGATGAAGCAACATAAATTCACTTTAATAAAGCATAGGATAAAACAACATAAATACAATTTAATAAAGCATACGATAAAACAACATAAATACAATTTAGTAAAGCAGAGGTTAAAACAACATAAATACAATTTAATAAAGCATAGGCTAAAACAACATAAATACAATTTAATAAAGCATATCTTAAAACAACATATATACAATTTAATAAAGCATAGGATAAAACAACATAAATTCAATTTAATAAAGCATAGGATAAAACAACATAAATACAATTTAGTAAAGCATAGGTCAAAACAACATAAATACAATTTAATAAAGCATAGGATAAAACAACATAAATACAATTTAATAAAGCATAGGATAAAACAACATAAATACAATTTAATAATGCATAGGTTAAAACACCATAAATACAATTTAATAAAGCATAGTTTAAAACAACATAAATAAAATTTAATAAAAGCATAGGATAAAACAACATAAATACAAATTAATAAAGCATAGGATAAAACAACATAAATAAAATTTAATAAAGCATAGGATAAAACAACATAAATACAATTTAATAAAGCATAGGATAAAACAACATAAATACAATTTAATAAAGCATAGGATAAAACAACATAAATACAATTTAATAAAGCATAGGATAAAACAACATAAATACATTTTAATAAAGCATAGGTTAAAAAAACATAAATTCAATTTAATAAAGCATAGGACAAAACAACATAAATACAATTTAATAAAGCATAGGTTAAAACAATATAAATACAATTTAATAAAGCATAGGATAAAACCAAAGAAATGCAATTTAATAAAGCATAGGATAAAACCACATGAATACAATTTAATAAAGCATAGGACAAAACAACATAAATACAATTTAATAAAGCATAGGATAAAACAACATAAATACAATTTAATAAAGCATAGGATAAACAACATAAATACAATTTAATAAAGCATAGGACAAAACAACATAAATACAATTTAATAAAGCATATGTTTAAACAACAAAAATACAATTTAATAAAGCATAAGATAAAACCACATGAATATAATTTAGTAAAGCATAAGATAAAACAACATGAATACCATTAAATAAAGCGTAGGTTAAAACAACATAAATACAAGTTAATAAAGCATAGGATAAAACAACATAAATACAATTTAATAAAGCATAGGATAAAACAACATAAATACAATTTAATAAAGCTTAGGATAAAACAACATCAATACAGTTTAATAAAGCATAGGATAAAACAACATAAATACAATTTAATAAAGCATAGGACAAAACAACATAAATACAGTTTAATGAAGCATAGGATAAAACAACATAAATAATATGTAATAAAGCATAGGATAAAACAACATCAATACAATTTAATAAAGCATAGGATAAAACAACATAAATACAATTTAATAAAGCATAGGTTAAAACAACATAAATACAATTTAATAAAGCATAGGATAAAACAACATAAATACAATTTAATAAAGCATAGGTTAAAATAACATGAATACAATTTAATAAAGCATAGGATAAAATAACATAAATACAATTTAATAAAGCATAGGATAAAACAACATATATACAATTTAATAAAGCATAGGATAAAACAACATAAATACAATTTAATAAAGCATAGGATAAAACAACATAAATAAAATTTAATAAAGCATAGGTTAAAACAACATAATTACAATTTAATAAAGCATAGGTTAAAACAACATAAATACAATTTAATAAAGCATAGCATAAAACAACATAAATACAATTTAATAAAGCATATGTTAAAACAACATAAATACAATTTCATAAAGCATAAGATAAAACAACATGAATATAATTTTGTAAAGCATAAGATAAAACAACATGAATACAATTTAATAAAACATAGGTTAAAACAACATAAATACAATTTAATAAAGCATAGGATAAAACAACATAAATACAATTTAATAAAGCATAGGATAAAACAACATAAATAAAATTTAATAAAGCATAGGTTAAAACAACATAATTACAATTTAATAAAGCATAGGTTAAAACAACATAAATACAATTTAATAAAGCATAGGATAAAACAACATAAATACAATTTAATAAAGCATGTGTTAAAACAACATAAATACAATTTCATAAAGCATAAGATAAAACAACATGAATATAATTTTGTAAAGCATAAGATAAAACAACATGAATACAATTTAATAAAACATAGGTTAAAACAACATAAATACAATTTAATAAAGCATAGGATAAAACAACATAAATACAATTTAATAAAGCATAGGATAAAACAACATAAATACAATTTAATAAAGCATAGGATAAAACAACATAAATACATTTTAATAAAGCATAGGATAAAACAACATAAATACAATTTAATAAAGCTTAGGATAAAACAACATAAATATAATTTAATAAAGCATAGGACAAAACAACATAAATACAATTTAATAAAGCATAGGATGAAGCAACATAAATTCAATTTAATAAAGCATAGGATAAAACAACATAAATACAATTTAATAAAGCATACGATAAAACAACATAAATACAATTTAGTAAAGCAGAGGTTAAAACAACATAAATACAATTTAATAAAGCATAGGCTAAAACAACATAAATACAATTTAATAAAGCATATGTTAAAACAACATATATACAATTTAATAAAGCATAGGATAAAACAACATAAATACAATTTAGTAAAGCATAGGTCAAAACAACATAAATACAATTTAATAAAGCATAGGATAAAACAACATAAATATAATTTAATAAAGCATAGGATAAAACAACATAAATACAATTTAATAATGCATAGGTTAAAACACCATAAATACAATTTAATAAAGCATAGTTTAAAACAACATAAATAAAATTTAATAAAAGCATAGGATAAAACAACATAAATACAAATTAATAAAGCATAGGATAAAACAACATAAATAAAATTTAATAAAGCATAGGATAAAACAACATAAATACAATTTAATAAAGCATAGGATAAAACAACATAAATACAATTTAATAAAGCATAGGATAAAACAACATAAATACAATTTAATAAAGCATAGGATAAAACAACATAAATACATTTTAATAAAGCATAGGTTAAAAAAACATAAATTCAATTTAATAAAGCATAGGACAAAACAACATAAATACAATTTAATAAAGCATAGGTTAAAACAATATAAATACAATTTAATAAAGCATAGGATAAAACCAAAGAAATGCAATTTAATAAAGCATAGGATAAAACCACATGAATACAATTTAATAAAGCATAGGACAAAACAACATAAATACAATTTAATAAAGCATAGGATAAAACAACATAAATACAATTTAATAAAGCATAGGATAAACAACATAAATACAATTTAATAAAGCATAGGACAAACAACATAAATACAATTTAATAAAGCATATGTTTAAACAACAAAAATACAATTTAATAAAGCATAAGATAAAACAACATGAATACAATTTAGTAAAGCATAAGATAAAACAACATGAATACCATTAAATAAAGCGTAATTTAAAACAACATAAATACAAGTTAATAAAGCATAGGATAAAACAACATAAATACAATTTAATAAAGCATAGGATAAAACAACATAAATACAATTTAATAAAGCTTAGGATAAAACAACATCAATACAGTTTAATAAAGCATAGGATAAAACAACATAAATACAATTTAATAAAGCATAGGACAAAACAACATAAATACAGTTTAATGAAGCATAGGATAAAACAACATAAATAATATGTAATAAAGCATAGGATAAAACAACATAAATACATTTTAATAAAGCATAGGTTAAAACAACATAAATTCAATTTAATAAAGCATAGGACAAAACAACATAAATACAATTTAATAAAGCATAAGTTAAAACAAAATAAATACAATTTAATAAAGCATAGGATAAAACCACAGAAATACAATTTAATAAAGCATAGGATAAAACCACATAAATACAATTTAATAAAGCATAGGACAAAACAACATAAATAAAATTTAATAAAGCATAGGATAAAACAACATAAATACAATTTAATAAAGCATAGGATAAACAACATAAATACAATTTAATAAAGCATAGGACAAAACAACATAAATACAATTTAATAAAGCATATGTTAAAACAACATAAATACAATTTAATAAAGCATAAGATAAAACAACATGAATACAATTTAGTAAAGCATAAGATAAAACAACATGAATACCATGTAATAAAGCGGAGCTTAAAACAACATAAATACAAGTTAATAAAGCATAGGATAAAACAACATAAATACAATTTAATAAAGCATAGGATAAAACAACATAAATACAATTTAATAAAGTTTAGGATAAAACAACATAAATACAATTTAATAAAGCATAGGACAAAACAACATCAATACAATTTAATAAAGCATAGGATGAAACAACATAAATTCAATTTAATAAAGCATAGGATAAAACAACATAAATACAATTTAATAAAGCATACGATAAAACAACATATATACAATTTAGTAAAGCATAGGTTAAAACAACATAAATACAATTTAATAAAGCATAGGCTAAAACAACATAAATACAATTTAATAAAGCATATGTTAAAGCAACATATATACAATTTAATAAAGCATAGGATAAAACAACATAAATACAGTTTAATAAAAGCATAGGATAAAACAACATAAATACAATTTAATAAAGCATAGGATAAAACAACATAAATAAAATTTAATAAAGCATAGGATAAAACAACATAAATACAATTTAATAAAGCGTAGGATAAAACAACATAAATACAATTTAATAAAGCATAGGATAAAACAACATAAATACAATTTCATAAAGCATAAGATAAAACAACATGAATATAATTTTGTAAAGCATAAGATAAAACAACATGAATACAATTTAATAAAACATAGGTTAAAACAACATAAATACAATTTAATAAAGCATAGGATAAAACAACATAAATACAATTTAATAAAGCATAGGATAAAACAACATAAATACAATTTATAAAGCATAGGATAAAACAACATAAATACAATTTAATAAAGCATAGGATAAAACAACATTAATACAATTTAATAAAGCATAGGATAAAACAACATAAATACAATTTAATAAAGCATAGGGTTAAACAACATTAATACTATTTAATAAAGCATATGATTAAACCACATAAATACAATTTAATAAAGCATATGATAAAACCACATAAATATAATTTAATAAATCATAGGATAAAACTACATAAATACAATTTAATAAAGCATAGGATAAAACAACATAAATACAATTTAATAAAGCATAGGATAAAACAACATAAATAAAATTTAATAAAACATAGGATAAAACAACATAAATACAATTTAATAAAGCATAGGATAAAACAACATAAATACAATTTAATAAAGCATAGGATAAAACAACATAAATACATTTTAATAAAGCATAGGTTAAAACAACATAAATTCAATTTAATAAAGCATAGGACAAAACAACATAAATACAATTTAATAAAGCATAAGTTAAAACAAAATAAATACAATTTAATAAAGCATAGGATAAAACCACAGAAATACAATTTAATAAAGCATAGGATAAAACCACATAAATACAATTTAATAAAGCATAGGACAAAACAACATAAATACAATTTAATAAAGCATAGGATAAAACAACATAAATACAATTTAATAAAGCATAGGATAAACAACATAAATACAATTTAATAAAGCATAGGACAAAACAACATAAATACAATTTAATAAAGCATATGTTAAAACAACATAAATACAATTTAATAAAGCATAAGATAAAACAACATGAATACAATTTAGTAAAGCATAAGATAAAACAATATGAATACCATGTAATAAAGCGGAGGTTAAAACAACATAAATACAAGTTAATAAAGCATAGGATAAAACAACATAAATACAATTTAATAAAGCATAAGTTAAAACAAAATAAATACAATTTAATAAAGCATAGGATAAAACCACAGAAATACAATTTAATAAAGCATAGGATAAAACCACATAAATACAATTTAATAAAGCATAGGACAAAACAACATAAATACAATTTAATAAAGCATAGGATAAAACAACATAAATACAATTTAATAAAGCATAGGATAAACAACATAAATACAATTTAATAAAGCATAGGACAAAACAACATAAATACAATTTAATAAAGCATATGTTAAAACAACATAAATACAATTTAATAAAGCATAAGATAAAACAACATGAATACAATTTAGTAAAGCATAAGATAAAACAATATGAATACCATGTAATAAAGCGGAGGTTAAAACAACATAAATACAAGTTAATAAAGCATAGGATAAAACAACATAAATACAATTTAATAAAGTTTAGGATAAAACAACATAAATACAATTTAATAAAGCATAGGACAAAACAACATAAATACAATTTAATAAAGCATAGGATGAAACAACATAAATTCAATTTAATAAAGCATAGGATAAAACAACATAAATACAATTTAATAAAGCATACGATAAAACAACATATATACAATTTAGTAAAGCATAGGTTAAAACAACATAAATACAATTTAATAAAGCATAGGCTAAAACAACATAAATACAATTTAATAAAGCATATGTTAAAGCAACATATATACAATTTAATAAAGCATAGGATAAAACAACATAAATTCAATTTAGTAAAGCATAGGTCAAAACAACATAAATACAATTTAATAAAGCATAGGATAAAACAACATAAATACAATTTAATAAAGCATAGGATAAAACAACATGAATACAATTTAATAAAGCATAGGTTAAAACAACATAAATACAATTTAATAAAGCATAGTTTAAAACAACATAAATACAGTTTAATAAAAGCATAGGATAAAACAACATAAATACAATTTAATAAAGCATAGGATAAAACAACATAAATACAATTTAATAAAGCATAGGGTTAAACAACATTAATACTATTTAATAAAGCATATGATTAAACCACATAAATACAATTTAATAAAGCATATGATAAAACCACATAAATATAATTAAATAAATCATAGGATAAAACAACATAAATACAATTTAATAAAGCATAGGATAAAACAACATAAATACAATTTAATAAAGCATAGGATAAAACAACATAAATACAATTTAATAAAGCATAGGATAAACAACATAAATACAATTTAATAAAGCATAGGACAAAACAACATAAATACAATTTAATAAAGCATATGTTAAAACAACATAAATACAATTTAATAAAGCATAAGATAAAACAACATGAATACAATTTAGTAAAGCATAAGATAAAACAATATGAATACCATGTAATAAAGCGGAGGTTAAAACAACATAAATACAAGTTAATAAAGCATAGGATAAAACAACATAAATACAATTTAATAAAGCATAGGATAAAACAACATAAATACAATTTAATAAAGTTTAGGATAAAACAACATAAATACAATTTAATAAAGCATAGGACAAAACAACATAAATACAATTTAATAAAGCATAGGATGAAACAACATAAATTCAATTTAATAAAGCATAGGATAAAACAACATAAATACAATTTAATAAAGCATACGATAAAACAACATATATACAATTTAGTAAAGCATAGGTTAAAACAACATAAATACAATTTAATAAAGCATAGGGTTAAACAACATTAATACTATTTAATAAAGCATATGATTAAACCACATAAATACAATTTAATAAAGCATATGATAAAACCACATAAATATAATTTAATAAATCATAGGATAAAACAACATAAATACAATTTAATAAAGCATAGGATAAAACAACATAAATACAATTTAATAAAGCATAGGATAAAACAACATAAATAAAATTTAATAAAACATAGGATAAAACAACATAAATACAATTTAATAAAGCATAGGATAAAACAACATAAATACAATTTAATAAAGCATAGGATAAAACAACATAAATACATTTTAATAAAGCATAGGTTAAAACAACATAAATTCAATTTAATAAAGCATAGGACAAAACAACATAAATACAATTTAATAAAGCATAAGTTAATACAAAATAAATACAATTTAATAAAGCATAGGATAAAACCACAGAAATACAATTTAATAAAGCATAGGATAAAACCACATAAATACAATTTAATAAAGCATAGGACAAAACAACATAAATACAATTTAATAAAGCATAGGATAAAACAACATAAATACAATTTAATAAAGCATAGGATAAACAACATAAATACAATTTAATAAAGCATAGGACAAAACAACATAAATACAATTTAATAAAGCATAAGATAAAACAACATGAATACAATTTAGAAAAGCATAAGATAAAACAATATGAATACCATGTAATAAAGCGGAGGTTAAAACAACATAAATACAAGTTAATAAAGCATAGGATAAAACAACATAAATACAATTTAATAAAGCATAGGATAAAACAACATAAATACAATTTAATAAAGTTTAGGATAAAACAACATAAATACAATTTAATAAAGCATAGGACAAAACAACATAAATACAATTTAATAAAGCATAGGATGAAACAACATAAATTCAATTTAATAAAGCATAGGATAAAACAACATAAATACAATTTAATAAAGCATACGATAAAACAACATATATACAATTTAGTAAAGCATAGGTTAAAACAACATAAATACAATTTAATAAAGCATAGGCTAAAACAACATAAATACAATTTAATAAAGCATATGTTAAAGCAACATATATACAATTTAATAAAGCATAGGATAAAACAACATAAATTCAATTTAGTAAAGCATAGGTCAAAACAACATAAATACAATTTAATAAAGCATAGGATAAAACAACATAAATACAATTTAATAAAGCATAGGATAAAACAACATGAATACAATTTAATAAAGCATAGGTTAAAACAACATAAATACAATTTAATAAAGCATAGTTTAAAACAACATAAATACAGTTTAATAAAAGCATAGGATAAAACAACATAAATACAATTTAATAAAGCATAGGATAAAACAACATAAATACAATTTAATAAAGCATAGGGTTAAACAACATTAATACTATTTAATAAAGCATATGATTAAACCACATAAATACAATTTAATAAAGCATATGATAAAACCACATAAATATAATTAAATAAATCATAGGATAAAACAACATAAATACAATTTAATAAAGCATAGGATAAAACAACATAAATACAATTTAATAAAGCATAGGATAAAACAACATAAATACAATTTAATAAAGCATAGGATAAACAACATAAATACAATTTAATAAAGCATAGGACAAAACAACATAAATACAATTTAATAAAGCATATGTTAAAACAACATAAATACAATTTAATAAAGCATAAGATAAAACAACATGAATACAATTTAGTAAAGCATAAGATAAAACAATATGAATACCATGTAATAAAGCGGAGGTTAAAACAACATAAATACAAGTTAATAAAGCATAGGATAAAACAACATAAATACAATTTAATAAAGCATAGGATAAAACAACATAAATACAATTTAATAAAGTTTAGGATAAAACAACATAAATACAATTTAATAAAGCATAGGACAAAACAACATAAATACAATTTAATAAAGCATAGGATGAAACAACATAAATTCAATTTAATAAAGCATAGGATAAAACAACATAAATACAATTTAATAAAGCATACGATAAAACAACATATATACAATTTAGTAAAGCATAGGTTAAAACAACATAAATACAATTTAATAAAGCATAGGGTTAAACAACATTAATACTATTTAATAAAGCATATGATTAAACCACATAAATACAATTTAATAAAGCATATGATAAAACCACATAAATATAATTTAATAAATCATAGGATAAAACAACATAAATACAATTTAATAAAGCATAGGATAAAACAACATAAATACAATTTAATAAAGCATAGGATAAAACAACATAAATAAAATTTAATAAAACATAGGATAAAACAACATAAATACAATTTAATAAAGCATAGGATAAAACAACATAAATACAATTTAATAAAGCATAGGATAAAACAACATAAATACATTTTAATAAAGCATAGGTTAAAACAACATAAATTCAATTTAATAAAGCATAGGACAAAACAACATAAATACAATTTAATAAAGCATAAGTTAATACAAAATAAATACAATTTAATAAAGCATAGGATAAAACCACAGAAATACAATTTAATAAAGCATAGGATAAAACCACATAAATACAATTTAATAAAGCATAGGACAAAACAACATAAATACAATTTAATAAAGCATAGGATAAAACAACATAAATACAATTTAATAAAGCATAGGATAAACAACATAAATACAATTTAATAAAGCATAGGACAAAACAACATAAATACAATTTAATAAAGCATAAGATAAAACAACATGAATACAATTTAGAAAAGCATAAGATAAAACAATATGAATACCATGTAATAAAGCGGAGGTTAAAACAACATAAATACAAGTTAATAAAGCATAGGATAAAACAACATAAATACAATTTAATAAAGCATAGGATAAAACAACATAAATACAATTTAATAAAGTTTAGGATAAAACAACATAAATACAATTTAATAAAGCATAGGACAAAACAACATAAATACAATTTAATAAAGCATAGGATGAAACAACATAAATTCAATTTAATAAAGCATAGGATAAAACAACATAAATACAATTTAATAAAGCATACGATAAAACAACATATATACAATTTAGTAAAGCATAGGTTAAAACAACATAAATACAATTTAATAAAGCATAGGCTAAAACAACATAAATACAATTTAATAAAGCATATGTTAAAGCAACATATATACAATTTAATAAAGCATAGGATAAAACAACATAAATTCAATTCAGTAAAGCATAGGTCAAAACAACATAAATACAATTTAATAAAGCATAGGATAAAACAACATAAATACAATTTAATAAAGCATAGGATAAAACAACATGAACACAATTTAATAAAGCATAGGTTAAAACAACATAAATACAATTTAATAAAGCATAGTTTAAAACAACATAAATACAGTTTAATAAAAGCATAGGATAAAACAACATAAATACAATTTAATAAAGCATAGGATAAAACAACATAAATAAAATTTAATAAAGCATAGGATAAAACAACATAAATACAATTTAATAAAGCATAGGATAAAACAACATAAATACAATTTAATAAAGCATAGGATAAAACAACATAAATACATTTTAATAAAGCATAGGTTAAAACAACATAAATACAATTTAATAAAGCATAGGATAAAACAACATAAATACAATTTAATAAAGCTTAGGATAAAACAACATAAATACAGTTTAATGAAGCATAGGATAAAACAACATAAATACAATTTAATAAAGCATAGGATAAACAACATAAATACAATTTAATAAAGCATAGGACAAAACAACATAAATACAATTTAATAAAGCATATGTTAAAACAACATAAATACAATTTAATAAAGCATAAGATAAAACAACATGAATACAATTTAGTAAAGCATAAGATAAAACAACATGAATACCATGTAATAAAGCGGAGGTTAAAACAACATAAATACAAGTTAATAAAGCATAGGATAAAACAACATAAATACAATTTAATAAAGCATAGGATAAAACAACATAAATACAATTTAATAAAGTTTAGGATAAAACAACATAAATACAATTTAATAAAGCATAGGACAAAACAACATAAATACAATTTAATAAAGCATAGGATGAAACAACATAAATTCAATTTAATAAAGCATAGGATAAAACAACATAAATACAATTTAATAAAGCATACGATAAAACAACATATATACAATTTAGTAAAGCATAGGTTAAAACAACATAAATACAATTTAATAAAGCATAGGCTAAAACAACATAAATACAATTTAATAAAGCATATGTTAAAGCAACATATATACAATTTAATAAAGCATAGGATAAAACAACATAAATTCAATTTAGTAAAGCATAGGTCAAAACAACATAAATACAATTTAATAAAGCATAGGATAAAACAACATAAATACAATTTAATAAAGCATAGGATAAAACAACATGAATACAATTTAATAAAGCATAGGTTAAAACAACATAAATACAATTTAATAAAGCATAGTTTAAAACAACATAAATACAGTTTAATAAAAGCATAGGATAAAACAACATAAATACAATTTAATAAAGCATAGGATAAAACAACATAAATAAAATTTAATAAAGCATAGGATAAAACAACATAAATACAATTTAATAAAGCATAGGATAAAACAACATAAATACAATTTAATAAAGCATAGGATAAAACAACATAAATACATTTTAATAAAGCATAGGTTAAAACAACATAAATACAATTTAATAAAGCATAGGATAAAACAACATAAATACAATTTAATAAAGCTTAGGATAAAACAACATAAATACAGTTTAATGAAGCATAGGATAAAACAACATAAATACAATTTAATAAAGCATAGGACAAAACAACATAAATACAATTTATTAAAGCATAGGATGAAACAACATAAATACTATGTAATAAAGCATAGGATAAAACAACATCAATACAATTTAATAAAGCATAGGATAAAACAACATAAATACAATTTAATAAAGCATACGATAAAACAACATAAATACAATTTAGTAAAGCATAGGTTAAAACAACATAAATGCAATTTAATAAAGCATAGGCTAAAACAACATAAATACAATTTAATAAAGCATATGTTAAAGCAACATATATACAATTTAATAAAGCATAGGATAAAACAACATAAATTCAATTTGATAAAGCATAGGATAAAACAACATAAATACAATTTAGTAAAGCATAGGTCAAAACAACATAAATACAATTTAATAAAGCATAGGATAAAACAACATAAATACAATTTAATAAAGCATAGGATAAAAGAACATGAATACAATTTAATAAAGCATAGGTTAAAACAACATAAATACAATTTAATAAAGCATAGTTTAAAACAACATAAATACAGTTTAATAAAAGCATAGGATAAAACAACATAAATACAATTTAATAAAGCATAGGATAAAACAACATAAATAAAATTTAATAAAGCATAGGATAAAACAACATAAATACAATTTAATAAAGCGTAGGATAAAACAACATAAATACAATTTAATAAAGCATAGGATAAAACAACATAAATACAATTTCATAAAGCATAAGATAAAACAACATGAATATAATTTTGTAAAGCATAAGATAAAACAACATGAATACAATTTAATAAAACATAGGTTAAAACAACATAAATACAATTTAATAAAGCATAGGATAAAACAACATAAATACAATTTAATAAAGCATA
The DNA here is from genome assembly GCF_046119375.1 of Phyllobates terribilis. Taxonomy (NCBI): domain Eukaryota; kingdom Metazoa; phylum Chordata; class Amphibia; order Anura; family Dendrobatidae; genus Phyllobates; species Phyllobates terribilis. The sequence goes on from NW_027362780.1 coordinate 795,221, forward strand.
GGATAAAACAACATAAATACAATTTATAAAGCATAGGATAAAACAACATAAATACAATTTAATAAAGCATAGGATAAAACAACATTAATAAAATTTAATAAAGCATAGGATAAAACAACATAAATACAATTTAATAAAGCATAGGGTTAAACAACATTAATACTATTTAATAAAGCATATGATTAAACCACATAAATACAATTTAATAAAGCATATGATAAAACCACATAAATATAATTTAATAAATCATAGGATAAAACTACATAAATACAATTTAATAAAGCATAGGATAAAACAACATAAATACAATTTAATAAAGCATAGGATAAAACAACATAAATAAAATTTAATAAAACATAGGATAAAACAACATAAATACAATTTAATAAAGCATAGGATAAAACAACATAAATACAATTTAATAAAGCATAGGATAAAACAACATAAATACATTTTAATAAAGCATAGGTTAAAACAACATAAATTCAATTTAATAAAGCATAGGACAAAACAACATAAATACAATTTAATAAAGCATAAGTTAAAACAAAATAAATACAATTTAATAAAGCATAGGATAAAACCACAGAAATACAATTTAATAAAGCATAGGATAAAACCACATAAATACAATTTAATAAAGCATAGGACAAAACAACATAAATACAATTTAATAAAGCATAGGATAAAACAACATAAATACAATTTAATAAAGCATAGGATAAACAACATAAATACAATTTAATAAAGCATAGGACAAAACAACATAAATACAATTTAATAAAGCATATGTTAAAACAACATAAATACAATTTAATAAAGCATAAGATAAAACAACATGAATACAATTTAGTAAAGCATAAGATAAAACAATATGAATACCATGTAATAAAGCGGAGGTTAAAACAACATAAATACAATTTAATAAAGCATAGGACAAAACAACATAAATACAATTTAATAAAGCATAGGATGAAACAACATAAATTCAATTTAATAAAGCATAGGATAAAACAACATAAATACAATTTAATAAAGCATACGATAAAACAACATATATACAATTTAGTAAAGCATAGGTTAAAACAACATAAATACAATTTAATAAAGCATAGGCTAAAACAACATAAATACAATTTAATAAAGCATATGTTAAAGCAACATATATACAATTTAATAAAGCATAGGATAAAACAACATAAATTCAATTTAGTAAAGCATAGGTCAAAACAACATAAATACAATTTAATAAAGCATAGGATAAAACAACATAAATACAATTTAATAAAGCATAGGATAAAACAACATGAATACAATTTAATAAAGCATAGGTTAAAACAACATAAATACAATTTAATAAAGCATAGTTTAAAACAACATAAATACAGTTTAATAAAAGCATAGGATAAAACAACATAAATACAATTTAATAAAGCATAGGATAAAACAACATAAATAAAATTTAATAAAGCATAGGATAAAACAACATAAATACAATTTAATAAAGCATAGGATAAAACAACATAAATACAATTTAATAAAGCATAGGATAAAACAACATAAATACATTTTAATAAAGCATAGGTTAAAACAACATAAATACAATTTAATAAAGCATAGGATAAAACAACATAAATACAATTTAATAAAGCTTAGGATAAAACAACATAAATACAGTTTAATGAAGCATAGCTTAAAACAACATAAATACAATTTAATAAAGCATAGGACAAAACAACATAAATACAATTTATTAAAGCATAGGATGAAACAACATAAATACTATGTAATAAAGCATAGGATAAAACAACATCAATACAATTTAATAAAGCATAGGATAAAACAACATAAATACAATTTAATAAAGCATACGATAAAACAACATAAATACAATTTAGTAAAGCATAGGTTAAAACAACATAAATACAATTTAATAAAGCATAGGCTAAAACAACATAAATACAATTTAATAAAGCATATGTTAAAGCAACATATATACAATTTAATAAAGCATAGGATAAAACAACATAAATTCAATTTAATAAAGCATAGGTCAAAACAACATAAATACAATTTAATAAAGCATAGGATAAAACAACATAAATACAATTTAATAAAGCATAGGATAAAAGAACATGAATACAATTTAATAAAGCATAGGTTAAAACAACATAAATACAATTTAATAAAGCATAGTTTAAAACAACATAAATACAGTTTAATAAAAGCATAGGATAAAACAACATAAATACAATTTAATAAAGCATAGGATAAAACAACATAAATAAAATTTAATAAAGCATAGGATAAAACAACATAAATACAATTTAATAAAGCATAGGATAAAACAACATAAATACAATTTAATAAAGCATAGGATAAAACAACATAAATACAATTTAATAAAGCATAGGATAAAACAACATAAATACATTTTAATAAAGCATAGGTTAAAACAACATACATTCAATTTAATAAAGCATAGGACAAAACAACATAAATACAATTTAATAAAGCATAGGTTAAAACAACATAAATACAATTTAATAAAGCATAGGATAAAACCAAAGAAATACAATTTAATAAAATATAGGATAAAACCACATAAATACAATTTAATAAAGCATAGGACAAAACAACATAAATACAATTTAATAAAGCATAGGATAAAACAACATAAATACAATTTAATAAAGCATAGGATAAACAACATAAATACAATTTAATAAAGCATAGGACAAAACAACATAAATACAATTTAATAAAGCATATGTTTAAACAACATAAATACAATTTAATAAAGCATAAGATAAAACAACATGAATGCAATTTAGTAAAGCATAAGATAAAACAACATGAATACCATTAAATAAAGCGTAGGTTAAAACAACATAAATACAAGTTAATAAAGCATAGGATAAAACAACATAAATACAATTTAATAAAGCATAGGATAAAACAACATAAATACAATTTAATAAAGCTTAGGATAAAACAACATAAATACAGTTTAATAAAGCATAGGATAAAACAACATAAATACAATTTAATAAAGCATACGATAAAACAACATAAATACAATTTAGTAAAGCATAGGTTAAAACAACATAAATACAATTTAATAAAGCATAGGCTAAAACAACATAAATACAATTTAATAAAGCATATGTTAAAGCAACATATATACAATTTAATAAAGCATAGGATAAAACAACATAAATTCAATTTAATAAAGCATAGGATAAAACAACATAAATTCAATTTAGTAAAGCATAGGTCAAAACAACATAAATACAATTTAATAAAGCATAGGATAAAACAACATAAATACAATTTAATAAAGCATAGGATAAAAGAACATGAATACAATTTAATAAAGCATAGGTTAAAACAACATAAATACAATTTAATAAAGCATAGTTTAAAACAACATAAATACAGTTTAATAAAAGCATAGGATAAAACAACATAAATACAATTTAATAAAGCATAGGATAAACAACATAAATACAATTTAATAAAGCATAGGACAAAACAACATAAATACAATTTAATAAAGCATATGTTTAAACAACATAAATACAATTTAATAAAGCATAAGATAAAACAACATGAATACAATTTAGTAAAGCATAAGATAAAACAACATGAATACCATTAAATAAAGCGTAGGTTAAAACAACATAAATACAAGTTAATAAAGCATAGGATAAAACAACATAAATACAATTTAATAAAGCATAGGATAAAACAACATAAATACAATTTAATAAAGCTTAGGATAAAACAACATAAATACAGTTTAATAAAGCATAGGATAAAACAACATAAATACAATTTAATAAAGCATAGGACAAAACAACATAAATACAGTTTAATGAAGCATAGGATAAAACAACATAAATAATATGTAATAAAGCATAGGATAAAACAACATCAATACAATTTAATAAAGCATAGGATAAAACAACATAAATACAATTTAATAAAGCATAGGTTAAAACAACATAAATACAATTTAATAAAGCATAGGATAAAACAACATAAATACAATTTAATAAAGCATAGGTTAAAAAAACATAAATACAATTTAATAAAGCATAGGATAAAATAACATAAATACAATTTAATAAAGCATAGGATAAAACAACATATATACAATTTAATAAAGCATAGGATAAAACAACATAAATACAATTTAATAAAGCATAGGATAAAACAACATAAATAAAATTTAATAAAGCATAGGATAAAACAACATAAATACAATTTAATAAAGCATAGGATAAAACAACATAAATACAATTTAATAAAGCATAGGATAAAACAACATAAATACAATTTATTAAAGCATACAATAAAACAACATAAATACAATTTAATAAAGCATAGGATAAAACAACATAAATACAATTTAATAAAGCATAGGTTAAAACAACATAATTACATTTTAATAAAGCATAGGTTAAAACAACATAAATACAATTTAATAAAGCATAGGATAAAACAACATAAATACAATTTAATAAAGCATATGTTAAAACAACATAAATACAATTTCATAAAGCATAAGATAAAACAACATGAATATAATTTTGTAAAGCATAAGATAAAACAACATGAATACAATTTAATAAAACATAGGTTAAAACAACATAAATACAATTTAATAAAGCATAGGATAAAACAACATAAATACAATTTAATAAAGCATAGGATAAAACAACATAAATACAATTTATAAAGCATAGGATAAAACAACATAAATACAATTTAATAAAGCATAGGATAAAACAACATTAATACAATTTAATAAAGCATAGGATAAAACAACATAAATACAATTTAATAAAGCATAGGATTAAACAACATTAATACTATTTAATAAAGCATATGATTAAACCACATAAATACAATTTAATAAAGCATATGATAAAACCACATAAATATAATTTAATAAAGCATAGGATAAAACCACAGAAATACAATTTAATAAAGCATAGGATAAAACCACATAAATACAATTTAATAAAGCATAGGACAAAACAACATAAATACAATTTAATAAAGCATAGGATAAAACAACATAAATACAATTTAATAAAGCATAGGATAAACAACATAAATACAATTTAATAAAGCATAGGACAAAACAACATAAATACAATTTAATAAAGCATATGTTAAAACAACATAAATACAATTTAATAAAGCATAAGATAAAACAACATGAATACAATTTAGTAAAGCATAAGATAAAACAACATGAATACCATGTAATAAAGCGGAGGTTAAAACAACATAAATACAAGTTAATAAAGCATAGGATAAAACAACATAAATACAATTTAATAAAGCATAGGATAAAACAACATAAATACAATTTAATAAAGTTTAGGATAAAACAACATAAATACAATTTAATAAAGCATAGGACAAAACAACATAAATACAATTTAATAAAGCATAGGATGAAACAACATAAATTCAATTTAATAAAGCATAGGATAAAACAACATAAATACAATTTAATAAAGCATAGGATAAAACAACATAAATACAATTTATTAAAGCATAGGATAAAACAACATAAATACAATTTAATAAAGCATAGGATAAAACAACATAAATACAATTTAATAAAGCATAGGTTAAAACAACATAATTACAATTTAATAAAGCATAGGTTAAAACAACATAAATACAATTTAATAAAGCATAGGATAAAACAACATAAATACAATTTATTAAAGCATATGTTAAAACAACATAAATACAATTTCATAAAGCATAAGATAAAACAACATGAATATAATTTTGTAAAGCATAAGATAAAACAACATGAATACAATTTAATAAAACATAGGTTAAAACAACATAAATACAATTTAATAAAGCATAGGATAAAACAACATAAATACAATTTAATAAAGCATAGGATAAAACAACATAAATACAATTTATAAAGCATAGGATAAAACAACATAAATACAATTTAATAAAGCATAGGATAAAACAACATTAATACAATTTAATAAAGCATATGATAAAACAACATAAATACAATTTAATAAAGCATAGGGTTAAACAACATTAATACTATTTAATAAAGCATATGATTAAACCACATAAATACAATTTAATAAAGCATATGATAAAACCACATAAATATAATTTAATAAAGCATAGGATAAAACCACAGAAATACAATTTAATAAAGCATAGGATAAAACCACATAAATACAATTTAATAAAGCATAGGACAAAACAACATAAATACAATTTAATAAAGCATAGGATAAAACAACATAAATACAATTTAATAAAGCATAGGATAAACAACATAAATACAATTTAATAAAGCATAGGACAAAACAACATAAATACAATTTAATAAAGCATATGTTAAAACAACATAAATACAATTTAATAAAGCATAAGATAAAACAACATGAATACAATTTAGTAAAGCATAAGATAAAACAACATGAATACCATGTAATAAAGCGGAGGTTAAAACAACATAAATACAAGTTAATAAAGCATAGGATAAAACAACATAAATACAATTTAATAAAGCATAGGATAAAACAACATAAATACAATTTAATAAAGTTTAGGATAAAACAACATAAATACAATTTAATAAAGCATAGGACAAAACAACATAAATACAATTTAATAAAGCATAGGATGAAACAACATAAATTCAATTTAATAAAGCATAGGATAAAACAACATAAATACAATTTAATAAAGCATACGATAAAACAACATATATACAATTTAGTAAAGCATAGGTTAAAACAACATAAATACAATTTAATAAAGCATAGGCTAAAACAACATAAATACAATTTAATAAAGCATATGTTAAAGCAACATATATACAATTTAATAAAGCATAGGATAAAACAACATAAATTCAATTTAATAAAGCATAGGATAAAACAACATAAATACAATTTAGTAAAGCATAGGTCAAAACAACATAAATACAATTTAATAAAGCATAGGATAAAACAACATAAATACAATTTAATAAAGCATAGGATAAAACAACATGAATACAATTTAATAAAGCATAGGTTAAAACAACATAAATACAATTTAATAAAGCATAGTTTAAAACAACATAAATACAGTTTAATAAAAGCATAGGATAAAACAACATAAATACAATTTAATAAAGCATAGGATAAAACAACATAAATACAATTTAATAAAGCATAGGATAAAACAACATAAATACATTTTAATAAAGCATAGGTTAAAACAACATAAATACAATTTAATAAAGCATAGGATAAAACAACATAAATACAATTTAATAAAGCTTAGGATAAAACAACATAAATACAGTTTAATAAAGCATAGGATAAAACAACATAAATACAATTTAATAAAGCATAGGACAAAACAACATAAATACAATTTATTAAAGCATAGGATGAAACAACATAAATACTATGTAATAAAGCATAGGATAAAACAACATCAATACAATTTAATAAAGCATAGGATAAAACAACATAAATACAATTTAATAAAGCATACGATAAAACAACATAAATACAATTTAGTAAAGCATAGGTTAAAACAACATAAATACAATTTAATAAAGCATAGGCTAAAACAACATAAATACAATTTAATAAAGCATATGTTAAAGCAACATATGTACAATTTAATAAAGCATAGGATAAAACAACATAAATTCAATTTAATAAAGCATAGGATAAAACAACATAAATACAATTTAGTAAAGCATAGGTCAAAACAACATAAATACAATTTAATAAAGCATAGGATAAAACAACATAAATACAATTTTATAAAGCATAGGATAAAAGAACATGAATACAATTTAATAAAGCATAGGTTAAAACAACATAAATACAATTTAATAAAGCATAGTTTAAAACAACATAAATACAGTTTAATAAAAGCATAGGATAAAACAACATAAATACAATTTAATAAAGCATAGGATAAAACAACATAAATAAAATTTAATAAAGCATAGGATAAAACAACATAAATACAATTTAATAAAGCATAGGATAAAACAACATAAATACAATTTAATAAAGCATAGGATAAAACAACATAAATACAATTTAATAAAGCATAGGATAAAACAACATAAATACATTTTAATAAAGCATAGGTTAAAACAACATAAATTCAATTTAATAAAGCATAGGACAAAACAACATAAATACAATTTAATAAAGCATAGGTTAAAACAACATAAATACAATTTAATAAAGCATAGGATAAAACCAAAGAAATACAATTTAATAAAACATAGGATAAAACCACATAAATACAATTTAATAAAGCATAGGACAAAACAACATAAATACAATTTAATAAAGCATAGGATAAAACAACATAAATACAATTCAATAAAGCATAGGATAAACAACATAAATACAATTTAATAAAGCATAGGACAAAACAACATAAATACAATTTAATAAAGCATATGTTTAAACAACATAAATACAATTTAATAAAGCATAAGATAAAACAACATGAATACAATTTAGTAAAGCATAAGATAAAACAACATGAATACCATTAAATAAAGCGTAGGTTAAAACAACATAAATACAAGTTAATAAAGCATAGGATAAAACAACATAAATACAATTTAATAAAGCATAGGATAAAACAACATAAATACAATTTAATAAAGCTTAGGATAAAACAACATAAATACAGTTTAATGAAGCATAGGATAAAACAACATAAATACAATTTAATAAAGCATAGGACAAAACAACATAAATACAATTTAGTAAAGCATAGGTCAAAACAACATAAATACAATTTAATAAAGCATAGGCTAAAACAACATAAATACAATTTAATAAAGCATAGGATAAAACAACATAAATACAATTTAATAAAGCATAGGTTAAAACAACATAAATACAATTTAATAAAGCATAGGTTAAAACAACATAAATACAATTTAATAAATCATAGGATAAAACAACATAAATACAATTTAATAAAGCATAGGATAAAATAACATAAATACAATTTAATAAAGCATAGGATAAAACAACATATATACAATTTAATAAAGCATAGGATAAAACAACATAAATACAATTTAATAAAGCATAGGATAAAACAACATAAATACAGTTTAATAAAGCATAGGATAAAACAACATAAATACAATTTAATAAAGCATAGGACAAAACAACATAAATACAATTTAATAAAGCATAGGATGAAACAACATAAATACAAGTTAATAAAGCATAGGATAAAACAACATCAATACAATTTAATAAAGCATAGGATAAAACAACATAAATACAATTTAATAAAGCATAGGTTAAAACAACATAAATACAATTTAATAAAGCATAGGATAAAACAACATAAATACAATTTAATAAAGCATAGGTTAAAACAACATAAATACAATTTAATAAAGCATAGGATAAAATAACATAAATACAATTTAATAAAGCATAGGATAAAACAACATATATACAATTTAATAAAGCATAGGATAAAACAACATAAATACAATTTAATAAAGCATAGGATAAAACAACATAAATAAAATTTAATAAAGCTTAGGATAAAACATCATAAATACAATTTAATAAAGCATAGGTTAAAACAACATAAATACAATTTAATAAAGCATAGGATAAAACAACATAAATACAATTTATTAAAGCATAGGATAAAACAACATAAATACAATTTAATAAAGCATAGGATAAAACAACATAAATACAATTTAATAAAGCATAGGTTAAAACAACATAAATACAATTTAATAAAGCATAGGCTAAAACAATATAAATACAATTTAATAAAGCATAGGACAAAACAACATAAATACAATTTAATAAAGCATAGGTTAAAACAACATAAATACAATTTAATAAAGCATAGGATAAAACAACATAAATACAATTTAAGAAAGCATAGGATAAAACAACATAAATACAATTTAATAAAGAATAGGATAAAACAACATAAATACAATTTTATAAAGCATAGGATAAAAAAACATAAATACAATTTAATAAAGCAGAGGATAAAACAACATAAATACTATTTAATAATGCATAGGATAAAACCACATATATACAATTTAATAAAGCACAGGATAAAATAACATAAATACAATTTAATAAAGCATAGGCTAAAGCAACATAAAAACATTTTAATACAGCATAGGATAAAATAACATAAATACAATTTAATAAAGCATAGGTTAAAACAACATAAATACAATTTAATAAAGCATAGGATAAAACAACATAAATACAATTTAATAAAGCATAGGATAAAACAACATAAATAAAATTTAAAAAAGCATAGGATAAAACAACATAAATACAATTTAATAAAGCATAGGGTAAAACAACATAAATACAGTTTAATGAAGCATAGAATGAAACAACATAAATACAGTTTAATGAAGCATAGAATAAAACAACATAAATACAATTTAATAAAGCATAGGATGAAACAACATAAATACAATTTAATAAAGCATAGGATGAAACAACATAAATACTATTTAATAATGCATAGGATAAAACCACATATATACAATTTAATAAAGCACAGGATAAAATAACATACATACAATTTAATAAAGCATATGTTAAAACAACATATATACAATTTAATAAAGCATATGTTAAAACAACATATATACAATTTAATAAAGCACAGGATAAAACAACATAAATACAATTTAATAAAGCATAGGATAAAACAACATAAATACAATTTAATAAAGCATAGGATAAAACAACATAAATACAATTTAATAAAGCATAGGATAAAACAACATAAATACAATTTATAAAGCATAGGATGAAACAACATAAATAAAATTTAATAAAGCATAGGATAAAACAACATAAATACAATTTAATAAAGCATAGGATAAAACAACATAAATACAATTTAATAAAGCATAGGATAAAACAACATAAATACAATTTAATAAAGCATAGGTTAAAACAACATAAATAAAATTTAATAAAGCATAGGATAAAACAACATAAATACAATTTAATAAAGCATAGGTTAAAACAACATAAATACAATTTAATAAAGCATAGGATAAAATAACATAAATACAATTTAATAAAGCATAGGATAAAACAACATATATACAATTTAATAAAGCATAGGATAAAACAACATAAATACAATTTAATAAAGCATAGGATAAAACAACATAAATAAAATTTAATAAAGCTTAGGATAAAACAACATAAATACAATTTAATAAAGCATAGGTTAAAACAACATAAATACAATTTAATAAAGCATAGGATAAAACAACATAAATACAATTTATTAAAGCATAGGATAAAACAACATAAATACAATTTAATAAAGCATAGGATAAAACAACATAAATACAATTTAATAAAGCATAGGTTAAAACAACATAAATACAATTTAATAAAGCATAGGATAAAACAACATAAATACAATTTAATAAAGCATAAGATAAAACAACATAAATACAATTTTATAAAGCATAGGATAAAAAAACATAAATACAATTTAATTAAGCAGAGGATAAAACAACATAAATACTATTTAATAATGCATAGAATAAAACCACATATATACAATTTAATAAAGCACAGGATAAAATAACATAAATACAATTTAATAAAGCATAGGATAAAACAACATAAATACAACTTAATAAAGCATATGTTAAAACAACATAAATACAATTTAATAAAGCATAAGATAAAACAACATGAATATAATTTAGTAAAGCATAAGATAAAACAAGATGAATACAATTTAATAAAGCATAGGTTAAAACAACATAAATACCATTTAATAAAGCATAGGATAAAACAACATAAATACAATTTAATAAAGCATAGGATAAAACAACATAAATACAGTTTAATAAAGCATAGGATAAAACAACATAAATACAATTTATAAAGCATAGGATAAAACAACATAAATAAAATTTAATAAAGCATAGGATAAAACAACATAAATACAATTTAATAAAGCATAGGATAAAACAACATAAATACAATTTAATAAAGCATAGGATAAAACAACATAAATACAATTTAATAAAGCATAGGATAAAACAACATAAATACAATTTAATAAAGCATAGTATAAAACAGCATAAATATAATTTAATAAAGCATAGGTTAAAACAACATAAATACAATTTAATAAAGCATAGGTTAAAACAACATAAATACAATTTAATAAAGCATAGGACAAAACAACATAAATACAATTTAATAAAGCATAGGTTAAAACAAAATAAATACAATTTAATAAAGCACAGGATAAAACAACATAAATACAATTTAATAAAGCATAGGATAAAACAACATAAGTACAATTTAATAAAGCATAGGATAAAACAACATAAATACAATTTAATAAAGCATAGGATAAAACAACATAAATACTATTTAATAAAGCATAGGATAAAACCACATAAATACAATTTAATAAAGCACAGGATAAAACAACATAAATACAATTTAATAAAGCATAGGATAAAACAACATAAATACAATTTAATAAAGCATATGTTAAAACAACATAAATACAATTTAATAAAGCATAAGATAAAACAACATGAATATAATTTAGTAAAGAATAAGATAAAACAACATGAATACAATTTAATAAAGCATAGGTTAAAACAACATAAATACAATTTAATAAAGCATAGAATAAAACCAAATAAATACAATTTAATAAAGCACAGGATAAAAAAACATAAATGCAATTTAATAAAGCATAGGATAAAACAACATAAATACAATTTAATAAAGCATAGGATAAAACAACATAAATACAATTTAATAAAGCATAGGATAAAACAGCATAAATATAATTTAATAAAGCATAGGTTAAAACAACATAAATACAATTTAATAAAGCATAGGTTAAAACAACATAAATACAATTTAATAAAGCATAGGACAAAACAACATAAATACAATTTAATAAAGCATAGGTTAAAACAAAATAAATACAATTTAATAAAGAATAGGATAAAACAACATAAATACAATTTAATAAAGCATAGGATAAAACAACATAAATACAATTTAATAAAGCATAGGATAAAACAACATAAATACAATTTAATAAAGCATAGGATAAAACAACATAAATACTATTTAATAAAGCATAGGATAAAACCACATAAATGCAATTTAATAAAGCACAGGATAAAACAACATAAATACAATTTAATAAAGCATACGATAAAACAACATAAATACAATTTAATAAAGCATATGTTAAAACAACATAAATACAATTTAATAAAGCATAAGATAAAACAACATGAATATAATTTAGTAAAGAATAAGATAAAACAACATGAATACAATTTAATAAAGCATAGGTTAAAACAACATAAATACAATTTAATAAAGCATAGAATAAAACCAAATAAATACAATTTAATAAAGCACAGGATAAAAAAACATAAATGCAATTTAATAAAGCATAGGATAAAACAACATAAATACAATTTAATAAAGCATAGTTTAAAACAACATAAATACAATTTAATAAAGCATAGGATAAAACAACATAAATACAATTTAATAAAGCATAGGTTAAAACAACATAAATACAATTTAATAAAGCATAGGATAAAACAACATAAATACAATTTAATAAAGCATAGGTTAAAACAACATAAATACAATTTAATAAAGCATAGTATAAAACAACATAAATTCAATTTAATAAAGCATAGGATAAAACAACATAAATAAAATTTAGTAAAGCATAGGTTAAAACAACATAAATACAATTTAATAAAGCATATGTTAAAACAACATAAATACAATTTAATAAAGCATAAGATAAAACAACATGAATATAATTTAGTAAAGCATAAGATAAAACAACATGAATACAATTTAATAAATCATAGGTTAAAACAACATAAATACAATTTAATAAAGCATAGGATAAAACAACATAAATACAATTTAATAAAGCATAGGATAAAACAACATAAATACAATTTATAAAGCATAGGATAAAACAACATAAATTAAATTTAATAAAGCATAGGATAAAACAACATAAATACAATTTAATAAAGCATATGTTTAAACAACATAAATACAATTTAATAAAGCATAGGATAAAACCAAAGAAATACAATTTAATAAAACATAGGATAAAACCACATAAATACAATTTAATAAAGCATAGGACAAAACAACATAAATACAATTTAATAAAGCATAGGATAAAACAACATAAATACAATTCAATAAAGCATAGGATAAACAACATAAATACAATTTAATAAAGCATAGGACAAAACAACATAAATACAATTTAATAAAGCATATGTTTAAACAACATAAATACAATTTAATAAAGCATAAGATAAAACAACATGAATACAATTTAGTAAAGCATAGGATAAAACAACATGAATACCATTAAATAAAGCGTAGGTTAAAACAACATAAATACAAGTTAATAAAGCATAGGATAAAACAACATAAATACAATTTAATAAAGCATAGGATAAAACAACATAAATACAATTTAATAAAGCTTAGGATAAAACAACATAAATACAGTTTAATGAAGCATAGGATAAAACAACATAAATACAATTTAATAAAGCATAGGACAAAACAACATAAATACAATTTAGTAAAGCATAGGTCAAAACAACATAAATACAATTTAATAAAGCATAGGCTAAAACAACATAAATACAATTTAATAAAGCATAGGATAAAACAACATAAATACAATTTAATAAAGCATAGGTTAAAACAACATAAATACAATTTAATAAAGCATAGGTTAAAACAACATAAATACAATTTAATAAATCATAGGATAAAACAACATAAATACAATTTAATAAAGCATAGGATAAAATAACATAAATACAATTTAATAAAGCATAGGATAAAACAACATATATACAATTTAATAAAGCATAGGATAAAACAACATAAATACAATTTAATAAAGCATAGGATAAAACAACATAAATACAGTTTAATAAAGCATAGGATAAAACAACATAAATACAATTTAATAAAGCATAGGACAAAACAACATAAATACAATTTAATAAAGCATAGGATGAAACAACATAAATACAAGTTAATAAAGCATAGGATAAAACAACATCAATACAATTTAATAAAGCATAGGATAAAACAACATAAATACAATTTAATAAAGCATAGGTTAAAACAACATAAATACAATTTAATAAAGCATAGGATAAAACAACATAAATACAATTTAATAAAGCATAGGTTAAAACAACATAAATACAATTTAATAAAGCATAGGATAAAATAACATAAATACAATTTAATAAAGCATAGGATAAAACAACATATATACAATTTAATAAAGCATAGGATAAAACAACATAAATACAATTTAATAAAGCATAAGATAAAACAACATGAATACAATTTAGTAAAGCATAAGATAAAACAACATGAATACCATTAAATAAAGCGTAGGTTAAAACAACATAAATACAAGTTAATAAAGCATAGGATAAAACAACATAAATACAATTTAATAAAGCATAGGATAAAACAACATAAATACAATTTAATAAAGCTTAGGATAAAACAACATAAATACAGTTTAATGAAGCATAGGATAAAACAACATAAATACAATTTAATAAAGCATAGGACAAAACAACATAAATACAATTTAGTAAAGCATAGGTCAAAACAACATAAATACAATTTAATAAAGCATAGGCTAAAACAACATAAATACAATTTAATAAAGCATAGGATAAAACAACATAAATACAATTTAATAAAGCATAGGTTAAAACAACATAAATACAATTTAATAAAGCATAGGTTAAAACAACATAAATACAATTTAATAAATCATAGGATAAAACAACATAAATACAATTTAATAAAGCATAGGATAAAATAACATAAATACAATTTAATAAAGCATAGGATAAAACAACATATATACAATTTAATAAAGCATAGGATAAAACAACATAAATACAATTTAATAAAGCATAGGATAAAACAACATAAATACAGTTTAATAAAGCATAGGATAAAACAACATAAATACAATTTAATAAAGCATAGGACAAAACAACATAAATACAATTTAATAAAGCATAGGATGAAACAACATAAATACAAGTTAATAAAGCATAGGATAAAACAACATCAATACAATTTAATAAAGCATAGGATAAAACAACATAAATACAATTTAATAAAGCATAGGTTAAAACAACATAAATACAATTTAATAAAGCATAGGATAAAACAACATAAATACAATTTAATAAAGCATAGGTTAAAACAACATAAATACAATTTAATAAAGCATAGGATAAAATAACATAAATACAATTTAATAAAGCATAGGATAAAACAACATATATACAATTTAATAAAGCATAGGATAAAACAACATAAATACAATTTAATAAAGCATAGGATAAAACAACATAAATAAAATTTAATAAAGCTTAGGATAAAACATCATAAATACAATTTAATAAAGCATAGGTTAAAACAACATAAATACAATTTAATAAAGCATAGGATAAAACAACATAAATACAATTTATTAAAGCATAGGATAAAACAACATAAATACAATTTAATAAAGCATAGGATAAAACAACATAAATACAATTTAATAAAGCATAGGTTAAAACAACATAAATACAATTTAATAAAGCATAGGCTAAAACAATATAAATACAATTTAATAAAGCATAGGACAAAACAACATAAATACAATTTAATAAAGCATAGGTTAAAACAACATAAATACAATTTAATAAAGCATAGGATAAAACAACATAAATACAATTTAAGAAAGCATAGGATAAAACAACATAAATACAATTTAATAAAGAATAGGATAAAACAACATAAATACAATTTTATAAAGCATAGGATAAAAAAACATAAATACAATTTAATAAAGCAGAGGATAAAACAACATAAATACTATTTAATAATGCATAGGATAAAACCACATATATACAATTTAATAAAGCACAGGATAAAATAACATAAATACAATTTAATAAAGCATAGGCTAAAGCAACATAAAAACATTTTAATACAGCATAGGATAAAATAACATAAATACAATTTAATAAAGCATAGGTTAAAACAACATAAATACAATTTAATAAAACATAGGATAAAACAACATAAATACAATTTAATAAAGCATAGGATAAAACAACATAAATAAAATTTAAAAAAGCATAGGATAAAACAACATAAATACAATTTAATAAAGCATAGGGTAAAACAACATAAATACAGTTTAATGAAGCATAGAATGAAACAACATAAATACAGTTTAATGAAGCATAGAATAAAACAACATAAATACAATTTAATAAAGCATAGGATGAAACAACATAAATACAATTTAATAAAGCATAGGATGAAACAACATAAATACTATTTAATAATGCATAGGATCAAACCACATATATACAATTTAATAAAGCACAGGATAAAATAACATACATACAATTTAATAAAGCATATGTTAAAACAACATATATACAATTTAATAAAGCATATGTTAAAACAACATATATACAATTTAATAAAGCACAGGATAAAACAACATAAATACAATTTAATAAAGCATAGGATAAAACAACATAAATACAATTTAATAAAGCATAGGATAAAACAACATAAATACAATTTAATAAAGCATAGGATAAAACAACATAAATACAATTTATAAAGCATAGGATGAAACAACATAAATAAAATTTAATAAAGCATAGGATAAAACAACATAAATACAATTTAATAAAGCATAGGATAAAACAACATAAATACAATTTAATAAAGCATAGGATAAAACAACATAAATACAATTTAATAAAGCATAGGTTAAAACAACATAAATAAAATTTAATAAAGCATAGGATAAAACAACATAAATACAATTTAATAAAGCATAGGTTAAAACAACATAAATACAATTTAATAAAGCATAGGATAAAATAACATAAATACAATTTAATAAAGCATAGGATAAAACAACATATATACAATTTAATAAAGCATAGGATAAAACAACATAAATACAATTTAATAAAGCATAGGATAAAACAACATAAATAAAATTTAATAAAGCTTAGGATAAAACAACATAAATACAATTTAATAAAGCATAGGTTAAAACAACATAAATACAATTTAATAAAGCATAGGATAAAACAACATAAATACAATTTATTAAAGCATAGGATAAAACAACATAAATACAATTTAATAAAGCATAGGATAAAACAACATAAATACAATTTAATAAAGCATAGGTTAAAACAACATAAATACAATTTAATAAAGCATAGGATAAAACAACATAAATACAATTTAATAAAGCATAAGATAAAACAACATAAATACAATTTTATAAAGCATAGGATAAAAAAACATAAATACAATTTAATTAAGCAGAGGATAAAACAACATAAATACTATTTAATAATGCATAGAATAAAACCACATATATACAATTTAATAAAGCACAGGATAAAATAACATAAATACAATTTAATAAAGCATAGGATAAAACAACATAAATACAACTTAATAAAGCATATGTTAAAACAACATAAATACAATTTAATAAAGCATAAGATAAAACAACATGAATATAATTTAGTAAAGCATAAGATAAAACAAGATGAATACAATTTAATAAAGCATAGGTTAAAACAACATAAATACCATTTAATAAAGCATAGGATAAAACAACATAAATACAATTTAATAAAGCATAGGATAAAACAACATAAATACAGTTTAATAAAGCATAGGATAAAACAACATAAATACAATTTATAAAGCATAGGATAAAACAACATAAATAAAATTTAATAAAGCATAGGATAAAACAACATAAATACAATTTAATAAAGCATAGGATAAAACAACATAAATACAATTTAATAAAGCATAGGATAAAACAACATAAATACAATTTAATAAAGCATAGGATAAAACAACATAAATACAATTTAATAAAGCATAGTATAAAACAGCATAAATATAATTTAATAAAGCATAGGTTAAAACAACATAAATACAATTTAATAAAGCATAGGTTAAAACAACATAAATACAATTTAATAAAGCATAGGACAAAACAACATAAATACAATTTAATAAAGCATAGGTTAAAACAAAATAAATACAATTTAATAAAGCACAGGATAAAACAACATAAATACAATTTAATAAAGCATAGGATAAAACAACATAAGTACAATTTAATAAAGCATAGGATAAAACAACATAAATACAATTTAATAAAGCATAGGATAAAACAACATAAATACTATTTAATAAAGCATAGGATAAAACCACATAAATACAATTTAATAAAGCACAGGATAAAACAACATAAATACAATTTAATAAAGCATAGGATAAAACAACATAAATACAATTTAATAAAGCATATGTTAAAACAACATAAATACAATTTAATAAAGCATAAGATAAAACAACATGAATATAATTTAGTAAAGAATAAGATAAAACAACATGAATACAATTTAATAAAGCATAGGTTAAAACAACATAAATACAATTTAATAAAGCATAGAATAAAACCAAATAAATACAATTTAATAAAGCACAGGATAAAAAAACATAAATGCAATTTAATAAAGCATAGGATAAAACAACATAAATACAATTTAATAAAGCATAGGATAAAACAACATAAATACAATTTAATAAAGCATAGGATAAAACAGCATAAATATAATTTAATAAAGCATAGGTTAAAACAACATAAATACAATTTAATAAAGCATAGGTTAAAACAACATAAATACAATTTAATAAAGCATAGGACAAAACAACATAAATACAATTTAATAAAGCATAGGTTAAAACAAAATAAATACAATTTAATAAAGAATAGGATAAAACAACATAAATACAATTTAATAAAGCATAGGATAAAACAACATAAATACAATTTAATAAAGCATAGGATAAAACAACATAAATACAATTTAATAAAGCATAGGATAAAACAACATAAATACTATTTAATAAAGCATAGGATAAAACCACATAAATGCAATTTAATAAAGCACAGGATAAAACAACATAAATACAATTTAATAAAGCATACGATAAAACAACATAAATACAATTTAATAAAGCATATGTTAAAACAACATAAATACAATTTAATAAAGCATAAGATAAAACAACATGAATATAATTTAGTAAAGAATAAGATAAAACAACATGAATACAATTTAATAAAGCATAGGTTAAAACAACATAAATACAATTTAATAAAGCATAGAATAAAACCAAATAAATACAATTTAATAAAGCACAGGATAAAAAAACATAAATGCAATTTAATAAAGCATAGGATAAAACAACATAAATACAATTTAATAAAGCATAGGATAAAACAACATAAATACAATTTAATAAAGCATAGGATAAAACAACATAAATACAATTTAATAAAGCATAGGTTAAAACAACATAAATACAATTTAATAAAGCATAGGATAAAACAACATAAATACAATTTAATAAAGCATAGGTTAAAACAACATAAATACAATTTAATAAAGCATAGTATAAAACAACATAAATTCAATTTAATAAAGCATAGGATAAAACAACATAAATAAAATTTAGTAAAGCATAGGTTAAAACAACATAAATACAATTTAATAAAGCATATGTTAAAACAACATAAATACAATTTAATAAAGCATAAGATAAAACAACATGAATATAATTTAGTAAAGCATAAGATAAAACAACATGAATACAATTTAATAAATCATAGGTTAAAACAACATAAATACAATTTAATAAAGCATAGGATAAAACAACATAAATACAATTTAATAAAGCATAGGATAAAACAACATAAATACAATTTATAAAGCATAGGATAAAACAACATAAATAAAATTTAATAAAGCATAGGATAAAACAACATAAATACAATTTAATAAAGCATATGTTTAAACAACATAAATACAATTTAATAAAGCATAGGATAAAACCAAAGAAATACAATTTAATAAAACATAGGATAAAACCACATAAATACAATTTAATAAAGCATAGGACAAAACAACATAAATACAATTTAATAAAGCATAGGATAAAACAACATAAATACAATTCAATAAAGCATAGGATAAACAACATAAATACAATTTAATAAAGCATAGGACAAAACAACATAAATACAATTTAATAAAGCATATGTTTAAACAACATAAATACAATTTAATAAAGCATAAGATAAAACAACATGAATACAATTTAGTAAAGCATAAGATAAAACAACATGAATACCATTAAATAAAGCGTAGGTTAAAACAACATAAATACAAGTTAATAAAGCATAGGATAAAACAACATAAATACAATTTAATAAAGCATAGGATAAAACAACATAAATACAATTTAATAAAGCTTAGGATAAAACAACATAAATACAGTTTAATGAAGCATAGGATAAAACAACATAAATACAATTTAATAAAGCATAGGACAAAACAACATAAATACAATTTAGTAAAGCATAGGTCAAAACAACATAAATACAATTTAATAAAGCATAGGCTAAAACAACATAAATACAATTTAATAAAGCATAGGATAAAACAACATAAATACAATTTAATAAAGCATAGGTTAAAACAACATAAATACAATTTAATAAAGCATAGGTTAAAACAACATAAATACAATTTAATAAATCATAGGATAAAACAACATAAATACAATTTAATAAAGCATAGGATAAAATAACATAAATACAATTTAATAAAGCATAGGATAAAACAACATATATACAATTTAATAAAGCATAGGATAAAACAACATAAATACAATTTAATAAAGCATAGGATAAAACAACATAAATACAGTTTAATAAAGCATAGGATAAAACAACATAAATACAATTTAATAAAGCATAGGACAAAACAACATAAATACAATTTAATAAAGCATAGGATGAAACAACATAAATACAAGTTAATAAAGCATAGGATAAAACAACATCAATACAATTTAATAAAGCATAGGATAAAACAACATAAATACAATTTAATAAAGCATAGGTTAAAACAACATAAATACAATTTAATAAAGCATAGGATAAAACAACATAAATACAATTTAATAAAGCATAGGT
This sequence comes from Phyllobates terribilis, assembly GCF_046119375.1. NCBI lineage: Eukaryota > Metazoa > Chordata > Amphibia > Anura > Dendrobatidae > Phyllobates > Phyllobates terribilis. Next base: position 817,496 of record NW_027362780.1, read on the forward strand.
TAAAACAACATAAATACAATTTAATAAAGCATAGGATAAAATAACATAAATACAATTTAATAAAGCATAGGATAAAACAACATATATACAATTTAATAAAGCATAGGATAAAACAACATAAATACAATTTAATAAAGCATAGGATAAAACAACATAAATAAAATTTAATAAAGCTTAGGATAAAACATCATAAATACAATTTAATAAAGCATAGGTTAAAACAACATAAATACAATTTAATAAAGCATAGGATAAAACAACATAAATACAATTTATTAAAGCATAGGATAAAACAACATAAATACAATTTAATAAAGCATAGGATAAAACAACATAAATACAATTTAATAAAGCATAGGTTACAACAACATAAATACAATTTAATAAAGCATAGGCTAAAACAATATAAATACAATTTAATAAAGCATAGGACAAAACAACATAAATACAATTTAATAAAGCATAGGTTAAAACAACATAAATACAATTTAATAAAGCATAGGATAAAACAACATAAATACAATTTAAGAAAGCATAGGATAAAACAACATAAATACAATTTAATAAAGAATAGGATAAAACAACATAAATACAATTTTATAAAGCATAGGATAAAAAAACATAAATACAATTTAATAAAGCAGAGGATAAAACAACATAAATACTATTTAATAATGCATAGGATAAAACCACATATATACAATTTAATAAAGCACAGGATAAAATAACATAAATACAATTTAATAAAGCATAGGCTAAAGCAACATAAAAACATTTTAATACAGCATAGGATAAAATAACATAAATACAATTTAATAAAGCATAGGTTAAAACAACATAAATACAATTTAATAAAGCATAGGATAAAACAACATAAATACAATTTAATAAAGCATAGGATAAAACAACATAAATAAAATTTAAAAAAGCATAGGATAAACCAACATAAATACAATTTAATAAAGCATAGGGTAAAACAACATAAATACAGTTTAATGAAGCATAGAATGAAACAACATAAATACAGTTTAATGAAGCATAGAATAAAACAACATAAATACAATTTAATAAAGCATAGGATGAAACAACATAAATACAATTTAATAAAGCATAGGATGAAACAACATAAATACTATTTAATAATGCATAGGATAAAACCACATATATACAATTTAATAAAGCACAGGATAAAATAACATACATACAATTTAATAAAGCATATGTTAAAACAACATATATACAATTTAATAAAGCATATGTTAAAACAACATATATACAATTTAATAAAGCACAGGATAAAACAACATAAATACAATTTAATAAAGCATAGGATAAAACAACATAAATACAATTTAATAAAGCATAGGATAAAACAACATAAATACAATTTAATAAAGCATAGGATAAAACAACATAAATACAATTTAATAAAGCATAGGATAAAACAACATAAATACAATTTAATAAAGCATAGTATAAAACAGCATAAATATAATTTAATAAAGCATAGGTTAAAACAACATAAATACAATTTAATAAAGCATAGGTTAAAACAACATAAATACAATTTAATAAAGCATAGGACAAAACAACATAAATACAATTTAATAAAGCATAGGTTAAAACAAAATAAATACAATTTAATAAAGCACAGGATAAAACAACATAAATACAATTTAATAAAGCATAGGATAAAACAACATAAGTACAATTTAATAAAGCATAGGATAAAACAACATAAATACAATTTAATAAAGCATAGGATAAAACAACATAAATACTATTTAATAAAGCATAGGATAAAACCACATAAATACAATTTAATAAAGCACAGGATAAAACAACATAAATACAATTTAATAAAGCATAGGATAAAACAACATAAATACAATTTAATAAAGCATATGTTAAAACAACATAAATACAATTTAATAAAGCATAAGATAAAACAACATGAATATAATTTAGTAAAGAATAAGATAAAACAACATGAATACAATTTAATAAAGCATAGGTTAAAACAACATAAATACAATTTAATAAAGCATAGAATAAAACCAAATAAATACAATTTAATAAAGCACAGGAAAAAAAACATAAATGCAATTTAATAAAGCATAGGATAAAACAACATAAATACAATTTAATAAAGCATAGGATAAAACAACATAAATACAATTTAATAAAGCATAGGATAAAACAGCATAAATATAATTTAATAAAGCATAGGTTAAAACAACATAAATACAATTTAATAAAGCATAGGTTAAAACAACATAAATACAATTTAATAAAGCATAGGACAAAACAACATAAATACAATTTAATAAAGCATAGGTTAAAACAAAATAAATACAATTTAATAAAGAATAGGATAAAACAACATAAATACAATTTAATAAAGCATAGGATAAAACAACATAAATACAATTTAATAAAGCATAGGATAAAACAACATAAATACAATTTAATAAAGCATAGGATAAAACAACATAAATACTATTTAATAAAGCATAGGATAAAACCACATAAATGCAATTTAATAAAGCACAGGATAAAACATCATAAATACAATTTAATAAAGCATACGATAAAACAACATAAATACAATTTAATAAAGCATATGTTAAAACAACATAAATACAATTTAATAAAGCATAAGATAAAACAACATGAATATAATTTAGTAAAGAATAAGATAAAACAACATGAATACAATTTAATAAAGCATAGGTTAAAACAACATAAATACAATTTAATAAAGCATAGAATAAAACCAAATAAATACAATTTAATAAAGCACAGGATAAAAAAACATAAATGCAATTTAATAAAGCATAGGATAAAACAACATAAATACAATTTAATAAAGCATAGGATAAAACAACATAAATACAATTTAATAAAGCATAGGATAAAACAACATAAATACAATTTAATAAAGCATAGGTTAAAACAACATAAATACAATTTAATAAAGCATAGGATAAAACAACATAAATACAATTTAATAAAGCATAGGTTAAAACAACATAAATACAATTTAATAAAGCATAGTATAAAACAACATAAATTCAATTTAATAAAGCATAGGATAAAACAACATAAATAAAATTTAGTAAAGCATAGGTTAAAACAACATAAATACAATTTAATAAAGCATAGGATAAAACAACATAAATACAATTTAATAAAGCATAGGATAAAACAACATAAATACAATTTAATAAAGCATAGGTTAAAACAACATAAATAAAATTTAATAAAGCATAGGATAAAACAACATAAATACAATTTAATAAAGCATAGGTTAAAACAACATAAATACAATTTAATAAAGCATAGGATAAAATAACATAAATACAATTTAATAAAGCATAGGATAAAACAACATATATACAATTTAATAAAGCATAGGATAAAACAACATAAATACAATTTAATAAAGCATAGGATAAAACAACATAAATAAAATTTAATAAAGCTTAGGATAAAACAACATAAATACAATTTAATAAAGCATAGGTTAAAACAACATAAATACAATTTAATAAAGCATAGGATAAAACAACATAAATACAATTTATTAAAGCATGGGATAAAACAACATAAATACAATTTAATAAAGCATAGGATAAAACAACATAAATACAATTTAATAAAGCATAGGATAAAACAACATAAATACAATTTAATAAAGCATAGGATAAAACAACATAAATACAATTTATAAAGCATAGGATGAAACAACATAAATAAAATTTAATAAAGCATAGGATAAAACAACATAAATACAATTTAATAAAGCATAGGATAAAACAACATAAATACAATTTAATAAAGCATAGGATAAAACAACATAAATACAATTTAATAAAGCATAGGTTAAAACAACATAAATAAAATTTAATAAAGCATAGGATAAAACAACATAAATACAATTTAATAAAGCATAGGTTAAAACAACATAAATACAATTTAATAAAGCATAGGATAAAATAACATAAATACAATTTAATAAAGCATAGGATAAAACAACATATATACAATTTAATAAAGCATAGGATAAAACAACATAAATACAATTTAATAAAGCATAGGATAAAACAACATAAATAAAATTTAATAAAGCTTAGGATAAAACAACATAAATACAATTTAATAAAGCATAGGTTAAAACAACATAAATACAATTTAATAAAGCATAGGATAAAACAACATAAATACAATTTATTAAAGCATAGGATAAAACAACATAAATACAATTTAATAAAGCATAGGATAAAACAACATAAATACAATTTAATAAAGCATAGGTTAAAACAACATAAATACAATTTAATAAAGCATAGGATAAAACAACATAAATACAATTTAATAAAGCATAAGATAAAACAACATAAATACAATTTTATAAAGCATAGGATAAAAAAACATAAATACAATTTAATTAAGCAGAGGATAAAACAACATAAATACTATTTAATAATGCATAGAATAAAACCACATATATACAATTTAATAAAGCACAGGATAAAATAACATAAATACAATTTAATAAAGCATAGGATAAAACAACATAAATACAACTTAATAAAGCATATGTTAAAACAACATAAATACAATTTAATAAAGCATAAGATAAAACAACATGAATATAATTTAGTAAAGCATAAGATAAAACAAGATGAATACAATTTAATAAAGCATAGGTTAAAACAACATAAATACCATTTAATAAAGCATAGGATAAAACAACATAAATACAATTTAATAAAGCATAGGATAAAACAACATAAATACAGTTTAATAAAGCATAGGATAAAACAACATAAATACAATTTATAAAGCATAGGATAAAACAACATAAATAAAATTTAATAAAGCATAGGATAAAACAACATAAATACAATTTAATAAAGCATAGGATAAAACAACATAAATACAATTTAATAAAGCATAGGATAAAACAACATAAATACAATTTAATAAAGCATAGGATAAAACAACATAAATACAATTTAATAAAGCATAGTATAAAACAGCATAAATATAATTTAATAAAGCATAGGTTAAAACAACATAAATACAATTTAATAAAGCATAGGTTAAAACAACATAAATACAATTTAATAAAGCATAGGACAAAACAACATAAATACAATTTAATAAAGCATAGGTTAAAACAAAATAAATACAATTTAATAAAGCACAGGATAAAACAACATAAATACAATTTAATAAAGCATAGGATAAAACAACATAAGTACAATTTAATAAAGCATAGGATAAAACAACATAAATACAATTTAATAAAGCATAGGATAAAACAACATAAATACTATTTAATAAAGCATAGGATAAAACCACATAAATACAATTTAATAAAGCACAGGATAAAACAACATAAATACAATTTAATAAAGCATAGGATAAAACAACATAAATACAATTTAATAAAGCATATGTTAAAACAACATAAATACAATTTAATAAAGCATAAGATAAAACAACATGAATATAATTTAGTAAAGAATAAGATAAAACAACATGAATACAATTTAATAAAGCATAGGTTAAAACAACATAAATACAATTTAATAAAGCATAGAATAAAACCAAATAAATACAATTTAATAAAGCACAGGATAAAAAAACATAAATGCAATTTAATAAAGCATAGGATAAAACAACATAAATACAATTTAATAAAGCATAGGATAAAACAACATAAATACAATTTAATAAAGCATAGGATAAAACAACATAAATACAATTTAATAAAGCATAGGTTAAAACAACATAAATACAATTTAATAAAGCATAGGATAAAACAACATAAATACAATTTAATAAAGCATAGGTTAAAACAACATAAATACAATTTAATAAAGCATAGTATAAAACAACATAAATTCAATTTAATAAAGCATAGGATAAAACAACATAAATAAAATTTAGTAAAGCATAGGTTAAAACAACATAAATACAATTTAATAAAGCATATGTTAAAACAACATAAATACAATTTAATAAAGCATAAGATAAAACAACATGAATATAATTTAGTAAAGCATAAGATAAAACAACATGAATACAATTTAATAAATCATAGGTTAAAACAACATAAATACAATTTAATAAAGCATAGGATAAAACAACATAAATACAATTTAATAAAGCATAGGATAAAACAACATAAATACAATTTATAAAGCATAGGATAAAACAACATAAATAAAATTTAATAAAGCATAGGATAAAACAACATAAATACAATTTAATAAAGCATATGTTTAAACAACATAAATACAATTTAATAAAGCATAGGATAAAACCAAAGAAATACAATTTAATAAAACATAGGATAAAACCACATAAATACAATTTAATAAAGCATAGGACAAAACAACATAAATACAATTTAATAAAGCATAGGATAAAACAACATAAATACAATTCAATAAAGCATAGGATAAACAACATAAATACAATTTAATAAAGCATAGGACAAAACAACATAAATACAATTTAATAAAGCATATGTTTAAACAACATAAATACAATTTAATAAAGCATAAGATAAAACAACATGAATACAATTTAGTAAAGCATAAGATAAAACAACATGAATACCATTAAATAAAGCGTAGGTTAAAACAACATAAATACAAGTTAATAAAGCATAGGATAAAACAACATAAATACAATTTAATAAAGCATAGGATAAAACAACATAAATACAATTTAATAAAGCTTAGGATAAAACAACATAAATACAGTTTAATGAAGCATAGGATAAAACAACATAAATACAATTTAATAAAGCATAGGACAAAACAACATAAATACAATTTAGTAAAGCATAGGTCAAAACAACATAAATACAATTTAATAAAGCATAGGCTAAAACAACATAAATACAATTTAATAAAGCATAGGATAAAACAACATAAATACAATTTAATAAAGCATAGGTTAAAACAACATAAATACAATTTAATAAAGCATAGGTTAAAACAACATAAATACAATTTAATAAATCATAGGATAAAACAACATAAATACAATTTAATAAAGCATAGGATAAAATAACATAAATACAATTTAATAAAGCATAGGATAAAACAACATATATACAATTTAATAAAGCATAGGATAAAACAACATAAATACAATTTAATAAAGCATAGGATAAAACAACATAAATACAGTTTAATAAAGCATAGGATAAAACAACATAAATACAATTTAATAAAGCATAGGACAAAACAACATAAATACAATTTAATAAAGCATAGGATGAAACAACATAAATACAAGTTAATAAAGCATAGGATAAAACAACATCAATACAATTTAATAAAGCATAGGATAAAACAACATAAATACAATTTAATAAAGCATAGGTTAAAACAACATAAATACAATTTAATAAAGCATAGGATAAAACAACATAAATACAATTTAATAAAGCATAGGTTAAAACAACATAAATACAATTTAATAAAGCATAGGATAAAATAACATAAATACAATTTAATAAAGCATAGGATAAAACAACATATATACAATTTAATAAAGCATAGGATAAAACAACATAAATACAATTTAATAAAGCATAGGATAAAACAACATAAATAAAATTTAATAAAGCTTAGGATAAAACATCATAAATACAATTTAATAAAGCATAGGTTAAAACAACATAAATACAATTTAATAAAGCATAGGATAAAACAACATAAATACAATTTATTAAAGCATAGGATAAAACAACATAAATACAATTTAATAAAGCATAGGATAAAACAACATAAATACAATTTAATAAAGCATAGGTTACAACAACATAAATACAATTTAATAAAGCATAGGCTAAAACAATATAAATACAATTTAATAAAGCATAGGACAAAACAACATAAATACAATTTAATAAAGCATAGGTTAAAACAACATAAATACAATTTAATAAAGCATAGGATAAAACAACATAAATACAATTTAAGAAAGCATAGGATAAAACAACATAAATACAATTTAATAAAGAATAGGATAAAACAACATAAATACAATTTTATAAAGCATAGGATAAAAAAACATAAATACAATTTAATAAAGCAGAGGATAAAACAACATAAATACTATTTAATAATGCATAGGATAAAACCACATATATACAATTTAATAAAGCACAGGATAAAATAACATAAATACAATTTAATAAAGCATAGGCTAAAGCAACATAAAAACATTTTAATACAGCATAGGATAAAATAACATAAATACAATTTAATAAAGCATAGGTTAAAACAACATAAATACAATTTAATAAAGCATAGGATAAAACAACATAAATACAATTTAATAAAGCATAGGATAAAACAACATAAATAAAATTTAAAAAAGCATAGGATAAACCAACATAAATACAATTTAATAAAGCATAGGGTAAAACAACATAAATACAGTTTAATGAAGCATAGAATGAAACAACATAAATACAGTTTAATGAAGCATAGAATAAAACAACATAAATACAATTTAATAAAGCATAGGATGAAACAACATAAATACAATTTAATAAAGCATAGGATGAAACAACATAAATACTATTTAATAATGCATAGGATAAAACCACATATATACAATTTAATAAAGCACAGGATAAAATAACATACATACAATTTAATAAAGCATATGTTAAAACAACATATATACAATTTAATAAAGCATATGTTAAAACAACATATATACAATTTAATAAAGCACAGGATAAAACAACATAAATACAATTTAATAAAGCATAGGATAAAACAACATAAATACAATTTAATAAAGCATAGGATAAAACAACATAAATACAATTTAATAAAGCATAGGATAAAACAACATAAATACAATTTAATAAAGCATAGGATAAAACAACATAAATACAATTTAATAAAGCATAGTATAAAACAGCATAAATATAATTTAATAAAGCATAGGTTAAAACAACATAAATACAATTTAATAAAGCATAGGTTAAAACAACATAAATACAATTTAATAAAGCATAGGACAAAACAACATAAATACAATTTAATAAAGCATAGGTTAAAACAAAATAAATACAATTTAATAAAGCACAGGATAAAACAACATAAATACAATTTAATAAAGCATAGGATAAAACAACATAAGTACAATTTAATAAAGCATAGGATAAAACAACATAAATACAATTTAATAAAGCATAGGATAAAACAACATAAATACTATTTAATAAAGCATAGGATAAAACCACATAAATACAATTTAATAAAGCACAGGATAAAACAACATAAATACAATTTAATAAAGCATAGGATAAAACAACATAAATACAATTTAATAAAGCATATGTTAAAACAACATAAATACAATTTAATAAAGCATAAGATAAAACAACATGAATATAATTTAGTAAAGAATAAGATAAAACAACATGAATACAATTTAATAAAGCATAGGTTAAAACAACATAAATACAATTTAATAAAGCATAGAATAAAACCAAATAAATACAATTTAATAAAGCACAGGAAAAAAAACATAAATGCAATTTAATAAAGCATAGGATAAAACAACATAAATACAATTTAATAAAGCATAGGATAAAACAACATAAATACAATTTAATAAAGCATAGGATAAAACAGCATAAATATAATTTAATAAAGCATAGGTTAAAACAACATAAATACAATTTAATAAAGCATAGGTTAAAACAACATAAATACAATTTAATAAAGCATAGGACAAAACAACATAAATACAATTTAATAAAGCATAGGTTAAAACAAAATAAATACAATTTAATAAAGAATAGGATAAAACAACATAAATACAATTTAATAAAGCATAGGATAAAACAACATAAATACAATTTAATAAAGCATAGGATAAAACAACATAAATACAATTTAATAAAGCATAGGATAAAACAACATAAATACTATTTAATAAAGCATAGGATAAAACCACATAAATGCAATTTAATAAAGCACAGGATAAAACATCATAAATACAATTTAATAAAGCATACGATAAAACAACATAAATACAATTTAATAAAGCATATGTTAAAACAACATAAATACAATTTAATAAAGCATAAGATAAAACAACATGAATATAATTTAGTAAAGAATAAGATAAAACAACATGAATACAATTTAATAAAGCATAGGTTAAAACAACATAAATACAATTTAATAAAGCATAGAATAAAACCAAATAAATACAATTTAATAAAGCACAGGATAAAAAAACATAAATGCAATTTAATAAAGCATAGGATAAAACAACATAAATACAATTTAATAAAGCATAGGATAAAACAACATAAATACAATTTAATAAAGCATAGGATAAAACAACATAAATACAATTTAATAAAGCATAGGTTAAAACAACATAAATACAATTTAATAAAGCATAGGATAAAACAACATAAATACAATTTAATAAAGCATAGGTTAAAACAACATAAATACAATTTAATAAAGCATAGTATAAAACAACATAAATTCAATTTAATAAAGCATAGGATAAAACAACATAAATAAAATTTAGTAAAGCATAGGTTAAAACAACATAAATACAATTTAATAAAGCATAGGATAAAACAACATAAATACAATTTAATAAAGCATAGGATAAAACAACATAAATACAATTTAATAAAGCATAGGTTAAAACAACATAAATAAAATTTAATAAAGCATAGGATAAAACAACATAAATACAATTTAATAAAGCATAGGTTAAAACAACATAAATACAATTTAATAAAGCATAGGATAAAATAACATAAATACAATTTAATAAAGCATAGGATAAAACAACATATATACAATTTAATAAAGCATAGGATAAAACAACATAAATACAATTTAATAAAGCATAGGATAAAACAACATAAATAAAATTTAATAAAGCTTAGGATAAAACAACATAAATACAATTTAATAAAGCATAGGTTAAAACAACATAAATACAATTTAATAAAGCATAGGATAAAACAACATAAATACAATTTATTAAAGCATGGGATAAAACAACATAAATACAATTTAATAAAGCATAGGATAAAACAACATAAATACAATTTAATAAAGCATAGGATAAAACAACATAAATACAATTTAATAAAGCATAGGATAAAACAACATAAATACAATTTATAAAGCATAGGATGAAACAACATAAATAAAATTTAATAAAGCATAGGATAAAACAACATAAATACAATTTAATAAAGCATAGGATAAAACAACATAAATACAATTTAATAAAGCATAGGATAAAACAACATAAATACAATTTAATAAAGCATAGGTTAAAACAACATAAATAAAATTTAATAAAGCATAGGATAAAACAACATAAATACAATTTAATAAAGCATAGGTTAAAACAACATAAATACAATTTAATAAAGCATAGGATAAAATAACATAAATACAATTTAATAAAGCATAGGATAAAACAACATATATACAATTTAATAAAGCATAGGATAAAACAACATAAATACAATTTAATAAAGCATAGGATAAAACAACATAAATAAAATTTAATAAAGCTTAGGATAAAACAACATAAATACAATTTAATAAAGCATAGGTTAAAACAACATAAATACAATTTAATAAAGCATAGGATAAAACAACATAAATACAATTTATTAAAGCATAGGATAAAACAACATAAATACAATTTAATAAAGCATACGATAAAACAACATAAATACAATTTAATAAAGCATATGTTAAAACAACATAAATACAATTTAATAAAGCATAAGATAAAACAACATGAATATAATTTAGTAAAGAATAAGATAAAACAACATGAATACAATTTAATAAAGCATAGGTTAAAACAACATAAATACAATTTAATAAAGCATAGAATAAAACCAAATAAATACAATTTAATAAAGCACAGGATAAAAAAACATAAATGCAATTTAATAAAGCATAGGATAAAACAACATAAATACAATTTAATAAAGCATAGGATAAAACAACATAAATACAATTTAATAAAGCATAGGATAAAACAACATAAATACAATTTAATAAAGCATAGGTTAAAACAACATAAATACAATTTAATAAAGCATAGGATAAAACAACATAAATACAATTTAATAAAGCATAGGTTAAAACAACATAAATACAATTTAATAAAGCATAGTATAAAACAACATAAATTCAATTTAATAAAGCATAGGATAAAACAACATAAATAAAATTTAGTAAAGCATAGGTTAAAACAACATAAATACAATTTAATAAAGCATAGGATAAAACAACATAAATACAATTTAATAAAGCATAAGATAAAACAACATAAATACAATTTTATAAAGCATAGGATAAAAAAACATAAATACAATTTAATTAAGCAGAGGATAAAACAACATAAATACTATTTAATAATGCATAGAATAAAACCACATATATACAATTTAATAAAGCACAGGATAAAATAACATAAATACAATTTAATAAAGCATAGGATAAAACAACATAAATACAACTTAATAAAGCATATGTTAAAACAACATAAATACAATTTAATAAAGCATAAGATAAAACAACATGAATATAATTTAGTAAAGCATAAGATAAAACAACATGAATACAATTTAATAAAGCATAGGTTAAAACAACATAAATACCATTTAATAAAGCATAGGATAAAACAACATAAATACAATTTAATAAAGCATAGGATAAAACAACATAAATACAGTTTAATAAAGCATAGGATAAAACAACATAAATACAATTTATAAAGCATAGGATAAAACAACATAAATAAAATTTAATAAAGCATAGGATAAAACAACATAAATACAATTTAATAAAGCATAGGATAAAACAACATAAATACAATTTAATAAAGCATAGGATAAAACAACATAAATACAATTTAATAAAGCATAGGATAAAACAACATAAATACAATTTAATAAAGCATAGGATAAAACCACATAAATGCAATTTAATAAAGCACAGGATAAAACAACATAAATACAATTTAATAAAGCATACGATAAAACAACATGAATACAATTTAATAAAGCATATGTTAAAACAACATAAATACAATTTAATAAAGCATAAGATAAAACAACATGAATATAATTTAGTAAAGAATAAGATAAAACAACATGAATACAATTTAATAAAGCATAGGTTAAAACAACATAAATACAATTTAATAAAGCATAGAATAAAACCAAATAAATACAATTTAATAAAGCACAGGATAAAAAAACATAAATGCAATTTAATAAAGCATAGGATAAAACAACATAAATACAATTTAATAAAGCATAGGATAAAACAACATAAATATAATTTAATAAAGCATAGGATAAAACAACATAAATACAATTTAATAAAGCATAGGTTAAAACAACATAAATACAATTTAATAAAGCATAGGATAAAACAACATAAATACAATTTAATAAAGCATAGGTTAAAACAACATAAATACAATTTAATAAAGCATAGTATATAACAACATAAATTCAATTTAATAAAGCATAGGATAAAACAACATAAATAAAATTTAGTAAAGCATAGGTTAAAACAACATAAATACAATTTAATAAAGCATATGTTAAAACAACATAAATACAATTTAATAAAGCATAAGATAAAACAACATGAATATAATTTAGTAAAGCATAATATAAAACAACATGAATACAATTTAATAAATCATAGGTTAAAACAACATAAATACAATTTAATAAAGCATAGGATAAAACAACATAAATACAATTTAATAAAGCATAGGATAAAACAACATAAATCCAATTTAATAAAGCATAGGATAAGCAACATAAATACAATTTAATAAAGTATAGGACAAAACATCATAAATACAATTTAATAAAGCATAGGATAAAACAACATAAATACAGTTTAATGAAGCATAGGATAAAACAACATAAATACAATTTAATAAAGCATAGGACAAAACAACATAAATACAATTTAATAAAGCATAGGATGAAACAACATAAATACAAGTTAATAAAGCATAGGATATAACAACATCAATACAATTTAATAAAGCATAGGATAAAACAACATAAATACAATTTAATAAAGCATAGGTTAAAACAACATAAATACAATTTAATAAAGCATAGGATAAAACAACATAAATACAATTTAATAAAGCATAGGATAAAACAACATAAACAAAATTTAATAAAGCTTAAGATAAAACAACATAAATACAATTTAATAAAGCATAGGATAAAACAACATAAATACAATTTATTAAAGCATAGGATAAAACAACATAAATACAATTTAATAAAGCATAGGATAAAACAACATAAATACAATTTAATAAAGCATAGGTTAAAACAACATAAATACAATTTAATAAAGCATAGGCTAAAACAATATAAATACAATTTAATAAAGCATAGGACAAAACAACATAAATACAATTTAATAAAGCATAGGTTAAAACAACATAAATACAATTTAATAAAGCATAGGATAAAACAACATAAATACAATTTTATAAAGCATAGGATAAAACAACATAAATACAATTTAATAAAGCATAGGATAAAACAACATAAATACAATTTTATAAAGCATAGGATAAAAAAACATAAATACAATTTAATAAAGCAGAGGATAAAACAACATAAATACTATTTAATAATGCATAGGATAAAACCACATATATACAATTTAATAAAGCACAGGATAAAATAACATAAATACAATTTAATAAAGCATATGTTAAAACAACATAAATACAATTTAATAAAGCATAAGATAAAACAACATGAATATAATTTAGTAAAGCATAAGATAAAACAACATGAATACAATTTAATAAATCATAGGTTAAAACAACATAAATACAATTTAATAAAGCATAGGATAAAACAACATAAATACAATTTAATAAAGCATAGGATAAAACAACATAAATCCAATTTAATAAAGCATAGGATAAGCAACATAAATACAGTTTAATGAAGCATAGGATAAAACAACATAAATACAATTTAATAAAGCATTGGATAAAACAACATAAATACTATTTAATAAAGCATAGGATAAAACAACATAAATACAATTTAATAAAGCATAAGATAAAACAACATGAATATAATTTAGTAAAGAATAAGATAAAACAACATGAATACAATTTAATAAAGCATAGGTTAAAACAACATAAATACAATTTAATAAAGCATAGAATAAAACCAAATAAATACAATTTAATAAAGCACAGGATAAAAAAACATTAATGCAATTTAATAAAGCATAGAATAAACCAACATAAATACAATTTAATAAAGCATAGGATAAAACAACATAAATACAATTTATTAAAGCATAGGATAAAACAACATAAATACAATTTAATAAAGCATAGGTTAAAACAACATAAATACAATTTAATAAAGCATAGGATAAAACAACATAAATACAATTTAATAAAGCATAGGTTAAAACAACATAAATACAATTTAATAAAGCATAGTATAAAACAACATAAATTCAATTTAATAAAGCATAGGATAAAACAACATAAATACAATTTAGTAAAGCATAGGTTAAAACAACATAAATACAATTTAATAAAGCATATGTTAAAACAACATAAATACAATTTAATAAAGCATAAGATAAAACAACATGAATATAATTTAGTAAAGCATAAGATAAAACAACATGAATACAATTTAATAAAGCATAGGTTAAAACAACATAAATACAATTTAATAAAGCATAGGATAAACAACATAAATACAATTTAATAAAGCATAGGATAAAACAACATAAATACAATTTATAAAGCATAGGACAAAACAACATAAATACAATTTAATAAAGCATAGAATAAAACCAAATAAATACAATTTAATAAAGCACAGGATAAAAAAACATAAATGCAATTTAATAAAGCATAGGATAAAACAACATAAATACAATTTAATAAAGCATAGGATAAAACAACATAAATACAATTTAATAAAGCATAGGTTAAAACAACATAAATACAATTTAATAAAGCATAGGATAAAACAACATAAATACAATTTAATAAAGCTTAGGTTAAAACAACATAAATACAATTTAATAAAGCATAGTATAAAACAACATAAATTCAATTTAATAAAGCATAGGATAAAACAACATAAATAAAATTTAGTAAAGCATAGGTTAAAACAACATAAATACAATTTAATAAAGCATATGTTAAAACAACATAAATACAATTTAATAAAGCATAAGATAAAACAACATGAATATAATTTAGTAAAGCATAAGATAAAACAACATGAATACAATTTAATAAATCATAGGTTAAAACAACATAAATACAATTTAATAAAGCATAGGATAAAACAACATAAATACAATTTAATAAAGCATAGGATAAAACAACATAAATCCAATTTAATAAAGCATAGGATAAGCAACATAAATACAATTTAATAAAGTATAGGACAAAACATCATAAATACAATTTAATAAAGCATAGGATAAAACAACATAAATACAGATTAATGAAGCATAGGATAAAACAACATAAATACAATTTAACAAAGCATAGGACAAAACAACATAAATACAATTTAATAAAGCATAGGATGAAACAACATAAATACAAGTTAATAAAGCATAGGATATAACAACATCAATACAATTTAATAAAGCATAGGATAAAACAACATAAATACAATTTAATAAAGCATAGGTTAAAACAACATAAATACAATTTAATAAAGCATAGGATAAAACAACATAAATCCAATTTAATAAAGCATAGGATAAGCAACATAAATACAATTTAATAAAGTATAGGACAAAACAACATAAATACAATTTAATAAAGCATAGGATAAAACAACATAAATACAGTTTAATGAAGCATAGGATAAAACAACATAAATACAATTTAATAAAGCATAGGACAAAACAACATAAATACAATTTAATAAAGCATAGGATAAAACAACATAAGTACAATTTAATAAAGCATAGGATAAAACAACATAAATACAATTTAATAAAGCATTGGATAAAACAACATAAATACTATTTAATAAAGCATAGGATAAAACCACATAAATACAATTTAATAAAGCACAGGATAAAACAACATAAATACAATTTAATAAAGCATATGTTAAAACAACATAAATACAATTTAATAAAGCATAAGATAAAACAACATGAATATAATTTAGTAAAGCATAAGATAAAACAACATGAATACAATTTAATAAAGCATAGGTTAAAACAACATAAATACAATTTAATAAAGCATAGGATAAACAACATAAATACAATTTAATAAAGCATAGGATAAAACAACATAAATACAATTTATAAAGCATAGGACAAAACAACATAAATACAATTTAATAAAGCATAGAATAAAACCAAATAAATACAATTTAATAAAGCACAGGATAAAAAAACATAAATGCAATTTAATAAAGCATAGGATAAAACAACATAAATACAATTTAATAAAGCATAGGATAAAACAACATAAATACAATTTAATAAAGCATAGGATAAAACAACATAAATACAATTTAATAAAGCATAGGTTAAAACAACATAAATACAATTTAATAAAGCATAGGATAAAACAACATAAATACAATTTAATAAAGCATAGGTTAAAACAACATAAATACAATTTAATAAAGCATAGTATAAAACAACATAAATTCAATTTAATAAAGCATAGGATAAAACAACATAAATAAAATTTAGTAAAGCATAGGTTAAAACAACATGAATACAATTTAATAAATCATAGGTTAAAACAACATAAATACAATTTAATAAAGCATAGGATAAAACAACATAAATACAATTTAATAAAGCATAGGATAAAACAACATAAATCCAATTTAATAAAGCATAGGATAAGCAACATAAATACAATTTAATAAAGTATAGGACAAAACATCATAAATACAATTTAATAAAGCATAGGATAAAACAACATAAATACAGTTTAATGAAGCATAGGATAAAACAACATAAATACAATTTAACAAAGCATAGGACAAAACAACATAAATACAATTTAATAAAGCATAGGATGAAACAACATAAATACAAGTTAATAAAGCATAGGATATAACAACATCAATACAATTTAATAAAGCATAGGATAAAACAACATAAATACAATTTAATAAAGCATAGGTTAAAACAACATAAATACAATTTAATAAAGCATAGGATAAAACAACATAAATACAATTTAATAAAGCATAGGATAAAACAACATAAATAAAATTTAATAAAGCTTAGGATAAAACAACATAAATACAATTTAATAAAGCATAGGATAAAACAACATAAATACAATTTATTAAAGCATAGGATAAAACAACATAAATACAATTTAATAAAGCATAGGATAAAACAACATAAATACAATTTAATAAAGCATAGGTTAAAACAACATAAATACAATTTAATAAAGCATAGGCTAAAACAATATAAATACAATTTAATAAAGCATAGGACAAAAAAACATAAATACAATTTAATAAAGCATAGGTTAAAACAACATAAATACAATTTAATAAAGCATAGGATAAAACAACATAAATACAATTTAATAAAGCATAGGATAAAACAACATAAATACAATTTAATAAAGCATAGGATAAAACAACATAAATACAATTTTATAAAGCATAGGATAAAAAAACATAAATACAATTTAATAATGCAGAGGATAAAACAACATAAATACTATTTAATAATGCATAGGATAAAACCACATATATACAATTTAATAAAGCACAGGATAAAATAACATAAATACAATTTAATAAAGCATATGTTAAAACAACATAAATACAATTTAATAAAGCATAAGATAAAACAACATGAATATAATTTAGTAAAGCATAAGATAAAACAACATGAATACAATTTAATAAATCATAGGTTAAAACAACATAAATCCAATTTAATAAAGCATAGGATAAAACAACATAAATCCAATTTAATAAAGCATAGGATAAAACAACATAAATCCAATTTAATAAAGCATAGGATAAGCAACATAAATACAATTTAATAAAGTATAGGACAAAACAACATAAATACAATTTAATAAAGCATAGGATAAAACAACATAAATACAGTTTAATGAAGCATAGGATAAAACAACATAAATACAATATAATAAAGCATAGGACAAAACAACATAAATACAATTTAATAAAGCATAGGATGAAACAACATAAATACAAGTTAATAAAGCATAGGATATAACAACATCAATACAATTTAATAAAGCATAGGATAAAACAACATAAATACAATTTAATAAAGCATAGGTTAAAACAACATAAATACAATTTAATAAAGCATAGGATAAAACAACATAAATACAATTTAATAAAGCATAGGATAAAACAACATAAATAAAATTTAATAAAGCTTAGGATAAAACAACATAAATACAATTTAATAAAGCATAGGATAAAACAACATAAATACAATTTATTAAAGCATAGGATAAAACAACATAAATACAATTTAATAAAGCATACGATAAAACAACATAAATACAATTTAATAAAGCATAGGTTAAAACAACATAAATACAATTTAATAAAGCATAGGCTAAAACAATATAAATACAATTTAATAAAGCATAGGACAAAACAACATAAATACAATTTAATAAAGCATAGGTTAAAACAACATAAATACAATTTAATAAAGCATAGGTTAAAACAACATAAATACAATTTAATAAAGCATAGTATAAAACAACATAAATTCAATTTAATAAAGCATAGGATAAAACAACATAAATACAATTTAGTAAAGCATAGGATAAAACAACATAAATACAATTTAATAAAGCATATGTTAAAACAACATAAATACAATTTAATAAAGCATAAGATAAAACAACATGAATATAATTTAGTAAAGAATAAGATAAAACAACATGAATACAATTTAATAAAGCATAGGTTAAAACAACATAAATACAATTTAATAAAGCATAGAATAAAACCAAATAAATACAATTTAATAAAGCACAGGATAAAAAAACATAAATGCAATTTAATAAAACATAGGATAAAACAACATAAATACAATTTAATAAAGCATAGGTTAAAACAACATAAATACAATTTAATAAAGCATAGTATAAAACAACATAAATTCAATTTAATAAAGCATAGGATAAAACAACATAAATACAATTTAGTAAAGCATAGGTTAAAACAACATAAATACAATTTAATAAAGCATATGTTAAAACAACATAAATACAATTTAATAAAGCATAAGATAAAACAACATGAATATAATTTAGTAAAGCATAAGATAAAACAACATGAATACAATTTAATAAATCATAGGTTAAAACAACATAAATACAATTTAATAAAGCATAGGATAAAACAACATAAATACAATTTTATAAAGCATAGGATAAAAAAACATAAATACAAATTAATAAAGCAGAGGATAAAACAACATAAATACTATTTAATAATGCATAGGATAAAACCACATATATACAATTTAATAAAGCACAGGATAAAATAACATAAATACAATTTAATAAAGCATAGGATAAAACAACATAAATACAATTTAATAAAGCATATGTTAAAACAACATAAATACAATTTAATAAAGCATAAGATAAAACAACATGAATATAATTTAGTAAAGCATAAGATAAAACAACATGAATACAATTTAATAAAGCATAGGTTAAAACAACATAAATACAATTTAATAAAGCATAGGATAAACAACATAAATACAATTTAATAAAGCATAGGATAAAACAACATAAATACAATTTATAAAGCATAGGATAAAACAACATAAATACAATTTAATAAAGCATAGGATAAAACAACATAAATAAAATGTAATAAAGCATAGGATAAAACAACATAAATAAAATTTAATAAAGCATAGGATAAAACAACATAAATACAATTTAATAAAGCATAGGATAAAACAACATAAATACAATTTAATAAAGCATAGGTTAAAACAACATAAATACAATTTAATAAAGCATAGGTTAAAACAACATAAATACAATTTAATAAAGCATAGGACAAAACAACATAAATACAATTTAATAAGGCATAGGTTAAAACAACATAAATACAATTTAATAAAGCATAGGATAAAACAACATAAATACAATTTAATAAAGCATAGAATAAAACCAAATAAATACAATTTAATAAAGCACAGGATAAAAAAACATAAATGCAATTTAATAAAGCATAGGATAAAACAACATAAATACAATTTAATAAAGCATAGAATAAAACCAAATAAATACAATTTAATAAAGCACAGGATAAAAAAACATAAATACAATTTAATAAAGCATAGGATAAAACAACATAAATACAATTTAATAAAGCATAGGATAAAACAACATAAATACAATTTAATAAAGCATAGGATAAAACAACATAAATACAATTTAATAAAGCATAGGTTAAAACAACATAAATACAATTTAATAAAGCATAGGATAAAACAACATAAATACAATTTAATAAAGCATAGGTTAAAACAACATAAATTCAATTTAATAAAGCATAGGACAAAACAACATAAATACAATTTAATAAAGCATAGGTTAAAACAACATAAATACAATTTAATAAAGCATAGGATAAAACCAAAGAAATACAATTTAATAAAACATAGGATAAAACCACATAAATACAATTTAATAAAGCATAGGACAAAACAACATAAATACAATTTAATAAAGCATAGGATAAAACAACATAAATACAATTCAATAAAGCATAGGATAAACAACATAAATACAATTTAATAAAGCATAGGACAAAACAACATAAATACAATTTAATAAAGCATAGGATAAAACAACATAAATACAATTTAATAAAGCATAGGATAAAACAACATAAATACAATTTAATAAAGCATAGGATAAAACAACATAAATACAATTTAATAAAGCATAGGTTAAAACAACATAAATACAATTTAATAAAGCATAGGATAAAACAACATAAATACAATTTAATAAAGCATAGGTTAAAACAACATAAATACAATTTAATAAAGCATAGTATAAAACAACATAAATTCAATTTAATAAAGCATAGGATAAAACAACATAAATAAAATTTAGTAAAGCATAGGTTAAAACAACATGAATACAATTTAATAAATCATAGGTTAAAACAACATAAATACAATTTAATAAAGCATAGGATAAAACAACATAAATACAATTTAATAAAGCATAGGATAAAACAACATAAATCCAATTTAATAAAGCATAGGATAAGCAACATAAATACAATTTAATAAAGTATAGGACAAAACATCATAAATACAATTTAATAAAGCATAGGATAAAACAACATAAATACAGTTTAATGAAGCATAGGATAAAACAACATAAATACAATTTAACAAAGCATAGGACAAAACAACATAAATACAATTTAATAAAGCATAGGATGAAACAACATAAATACAAGTTAATAAAGCATAGGATATAACAACATCAATACAATTTAATAAAGCATAGGATAAAACAACATAAATACAATTTAATAAAGCATAGGTTAAAACAACATAAATACAATTTAATAAAGCATAGGATAAAACAACATAAATACAATTTAATAAAGCATAGGATAAAACAACATAAATAAAATTTAATAAAGCTTAGGATAAAACAACATAAATACAATTTAATAAAGCATAGGATAAAACAACATAAATACAATTTATTAAAGCATAGGATAAAACAACATAAATACAATTTAATAAAGCATAGGATAAAACAACATAAATACAATTTAATAAAGCATAGGTTAAAACAACATAAATACAATTTAATAAAGCATAGGCTAAAACAATATAAATACAATTTAATAAAGCATAGGACAAAAAAACATAAATACAATTTAATAAAGCATAGGTTAAAACAACATAAATACAATTTAATAAAGCATAGGATAAAACAACATAAATACAATTTAATAAAGCATAGGATAAAACAACATAAATACAATTTAATAAAGCATAGGATAAAACAACATAAATACAATTTTATAAAGCATAGGATAAAAAAACATAAATACAATTTAATAATGCAGAGGATAAAACAACATAAATACTATTTAATAATGCATAGGATAAAACCACATATATACAATTTAATAAAGCACAGGATAAAATAACATAAATACAATTTAATAAAGCATATGTTAAAACAACATAAATACAATTTAATAAAGCATAAGATAAAACAACATGAATATAATTTAGTAAAGCATAAGATAAAACAACATGAATACAATTTAATAAATCATAGGTTAAAACAACATAAATCCAATTTAATAAAGCATAGGATAAAACAACATAAATCCAATTTAATAAAGCATAGGATAAAACAACATAAATCCAATTTAATAAAGCATAGGATAAGCAACATAAATACAATTTAATAAAGTATAGGACAAAACAACATAAATACAATTTAATAAAGCATAGGATAAAACAACATAAATACAGTTTAATGAAGCATAGGATAAAACAACATAAATACAATATAATAAAGCATAGGACAAAACAACATAAATACAATTTAATAAAGCATAGGATGAAACAACATAAATACAAGTTAATAAAGCATAGGATATAACAACATCAATACAATTTAATAAAGCATAGGATAAAACAACATAAATACAATTTAATAAAGCATAGGTTAAAACAACATAAATACAATTTAATAAAGCATAGGATAAAACAACATAAATACAATTTAATAAAGCATAGGATAAAACAACATAAATAAAATTTAATAAAGCTTAGGATAAAACAACATAAATACAATTTAATAAAGCATAGGATAAAACAACATAAATACAATTTATTAAAGCATAGGATAAAACAACATAAATACAATTTAATAAAGCATAGGATAAAACAACATAAATACAATTTAATAAAGCATAGGTTAAAACAACATAAATACAATTTAATAAAGCATAGGCTAAAACAATATAAATACAATTTAATAAAGCATAGGACAAAACAACATAAATACAATTTAATAAAGCATAGGTTAAAACAACATAAATACAATTTAATAAAGCATAGGTTAAAACAACATAAATACAATTTAATAAAGCATAGTATAAAACAACATAAATTCAATTTAATAAAGCATAGGATAAAACAACATAAATACAATTTAGTAAAGCATAGGATAAAACAACATAAATACAATTTAATAAAGCATATGTTAAAACAACATAAATACAATTTAATAAAGCATAAGATAAAACAACATGAATATAATTTAGTAAAGAATAAGATAAAACAACATGAATACAATTTAATAAAGCATAGGTTAAAACAACATAAATACAATTTAATAAAGCATAGAATAAAACCAAATAAATACAATTTAATAAAGCACAGGATAAAAAAACATAAATGCAATTTAATAAAACATAGGATAAAACAACATAAATACAATTTAATAAAGCATAGGTTAAAACAACATAAATACAATTTAATAAAGCATAGTATAAAACAACATAAATTCAATTTAATAAAGCATAGGATAAAACAACATAAATACAATTTAGTAAAGCATAGGTTAAAACAACATAAATACAATTTAATAAAGCATATGTTAAAACAACATAAATACAATTTAATAAAGCATAAGATAAAACAACATGAATATAATTTAGTAAAGCATAAGATAAAACAACATGAATACAATTTAATAAATCATAGGTTAAAACAACATAAATACAATTTAATAAAGCATAGGATAAAACAACATAAATACAATTTTATAAAGCATAGGATAAAAAAACATAAATACAAATTAATAAAGCAGAGGATAAAACAACATAAATACTATTTAATAATGCATAGGATAAAACCACATATATACAATTTAATAAAGCACAGGATAAAATAACATAAATACAATTTAATAAAGCATAGGATAAAACAACATAAATACAATTTAATAAAGCATATGTTAAAACAACATAAATACAATTTAATAAAGCATAAGATAAAACAACATGAATATAATTTAGTAAAGCATAAGATAAAACAACATGAATACAATTTAATAAAGCATAGGTTAAAACAACATAAATACAATTTAATAAAGCATAGGATAAACAACATAAATACAATTTAATAAAGCATAGGATAAAACAACATAAATACAATTTATAAAGCATAGGATAAAACAACATAAATACAATTTAATAAAGCATAGGATAAAACAACATAAATAAAATGTAATAAAGCATAGGATAAAACAACATAAATAAAATTTAATAAAGCATAGGATAAAACAACATAAATACAATTTAATAAAGCATAGGATAAAACAACATAAATACAATTTAATAAAGCATAGGATAAAACAACATAAATACAATTTAATAAAGCATAGGATAAAACAACATAAATACAATTTAATAAAGCATAGGATAAAACAGCATAAATATAATTTAATAAAGCATAGGTTAAAACAACATAAATACAATTTAATAAAGCATAGGTTAAAACAACATAAATACAATTTAATAAAGCATAGGACAAAACAACATAAATACAATTTAATAAGGCATAGGTTAAAACAACATAAATACAATTTAATAAAGCATAGGATAAAACAACATAAATACAATTTAATAAAGCATAGAATAAAACCAAATAAATACAATTTAATAAAGCACAGGATAAAAAAACATAAATGCAATTTAATAAAGCATAGGATAAAACAACATAAATACAATTTAATAAAGCATAGAATAAAACCAAATAAATACAATTTAATAAAGCACAGGATAAAAAAACATAAATACAATTTAATAAAGCATAGGATAAAACAACATAAATACAATTTAATAAAGCATAGGATAAAACAACATAAATACAATTTAATAAAGCATAGGATAAAACAACATAAATACAATTTAATAAAGCATAGGTTAAAACAACATAAATACAATTTAATAAAGCATAGGATAAAACAACATAAATACAATTTAATAAAGCATAGGTTAATACAACATAAATTCAATTTAATAAAGCATAGGACAAAACAACATAAATACAATTTAATAAAGCATAGGTTAAAACAACATAAATACAATTTAATAAAGCATAGGATAAAACCAAAGAAATACAATTTAATAAAACATAGGATAAAACCACATAAATACAATTTAATAAAGCATAGGACAAAACAACATAAATACAATTTAATAAAGCATAGGATAAAACAACATAAATACAATTCAATAAAGCATAGGATAAACAACATAAATACAATTTAATAAAGCATAGGACAAAACAACATAAATACAATTTAATAAAGCATATGTTTAAACAACATAAATACAATTTAATAAAGCATAAGATAAAACAACATGAATACAATTTAGTAAAGCATAAGATAAAACAACATGAATACCATTAAATAAAGCGTAGGTTAAAACAACATAAATACAAGTTAATAAAGCATAGGATAAAACAACATAAATACAATTTAATAAAGCATAGGATAAAACAACATAAATACAATTTAATAAAGCTTAGGATAAAACAACATAAATACAGTTTAATGAAGCATAGGATAAAACAACATAAATACAATTTAATAAAGCATAGGATAAAACAACATAAATACAATTTAATAAAGCATAGGTTAAAACAACATAAATACAATTTAATAAAGCATAGGATAAAATAACATAAATACAATTTAATAAAGCATAGGATAAAACAACATATATACAATTTAATAAAGCATAGGATAAAACAACATAAATACAATTTAATAAAGCATAGGATAAAACAACATAAATAAAATTTAATAAAGCTTAGGATAAAACAACATAAATACAATTTAATAAAGCATAGGTTAAAACAACATAAATACAATTTAATAAAGCATAGGATAAAACAACATAAATACAATTTATTAAAGCATAGGATAAAACAACATAAATACAATTTAATAAAGCATAGGATAAAACAACATAAATACAATTTAATAAAGCATAGGTTAAAACAACATAAATACAATTTAATAAAGCATAGGCTAAAACAATATAAATACAATTTAATAAAGCATAGGACAAAACAACATAAATACAATTTAATAAAGCATAGGTTAAAACAACATAAATACAATTTAATAAAGCATAGGATAAAACAACATAAATACAATTTAAGAAAGCATAGGATAAAACAACATAAATACAATTTAATAAAGAATAGGATAAAACAACATAAATACAATTTTATAAAGCATAGGATAAAAAAACATAAATACAATTTAATAAAGCAGAGGATAAAACAACATAAATACTATTTAATAATGCATAGGATAAAACCACATATATACAATTTAATAAAGCACAGGATAAAATAACATAAATACAATTTAATAAAGCGTAGGCTAAAACAACATAAAAACAATTTAATACAGCATAGGATAAAATAACATAAATACAATTTAATAAAGCATAGGTTAAAACAACATAAATACAATTTAATAAAGCATAGGATAAAACAACATAAATACAATTTAATAAAGCATAGGATAAAACAACATAAATACAATTTAATAAAGCATAGGACAAAACAACATAAATACAATTTAATAAAGCATAGGATGAAACAACATAAATACTATTTAATAATGCATAGGATAAAACCACATATATACAACTTAATAAAGCACAGGATAAAATAACATACATACAATTTAATAAAGCATATGTTAAAACAACATATATACAATTTAATAAAGCACAGGATAAAACAACATAAATACAATTTAATAAAGCATAGGATAAAACAACATAAATACAATTTAATAAAGCATAGGATAAAACAACATAAATACAATTTAATAAAGCATAGGATAAAACAACATAAATACAATTTATAAAGCATAGGATAAAACAACATAAATAAAATTTAATAAAGCATAGGATAAAACAACATAAATAAAATTTAATAAAGCATAGGATAAAACAACATAAATACAGTTTAATGAAGCATAGGATAAAACAACATAAATACAATTTAACAAAGCATAGGACAAAACAACATAAATACAATTTAATAAAGCATAGGATGAAACAACATAAATACAAGTTAATAAAGCATAGGATATAACAACATCAATACAATTTAATAAAGCATAGGATAAAACAACATAAATACAATTTAATAAAGCATAGGTTAAAACAACATAAATACAATTTAATAAAGCATAGGATAAAACAACATAAATACAATTTAATAAAGCATAGGATAAAACAACATAAATAAAATTTAATAAAGCTTAGGATAAAACAACATAAATACAATTTAATAAAGCATAGGATAAAACAACATAAATACAATTTATTAAAGCATAGGATAAAACAACATAAATACAATTTAATAAAGCATAGGATAAAACAACATAAATACAATTTAATAAAGCATAGGTTAAAACAACATAAATACAATTTAATAAAGCATAGGCTAAAACAATATAAATACAATTTAATAAAGCATAGGACAAAAAAACATAAATACAATTTAATAAAGCATAGGTTAAAACAACATAAATACAATTTAATAAAGCATAGGATAAAACAACATAAATACAATTTAATAAAGCATAGGATAAAACAACATAAATACAATTTAATAAAGCATAGGATAAAACAACATAAATACAATTTTATAAAGCATAGGATAAAAAAACATAAATACAATTTAATAATGCAGAGGATAAAACAACATAAATACTATTTAATAATGCATAGGATAAAACCACATATATACAATTTAATAAAGCACAGGATAAAATAACATAAATACAATTTAATAAAACATATGTTAAAACAACATAAATACAATTTAATAAAGCATAAGATAAAACAACATGAATATAATTTAGTAAAGCATAAGATAAAACAACATGAATACAATTTAATAAATCATAGGTTAAAACAACATAAATCCAATTTAATAAAGCATAGGATAAAACAACATAAATCCAATTTAATAAAGCATAGGATAAAACAACATAAATCCAATTTAATAAAGCATAGGATAAGCAACATAAATACAATTTAATAAAGTATAGGACAAAACAACATAAATACAATTTAATAAAGCATAGGATAAAACAACATAAATACAGTTTAATGAAGCATAGGATAAAACAACATAAATACAATATAATAAAGCATAGGACAAAACAACATAAATACAATTTAATAAAGCATAGGATGAAACAACATAAATACAAGTTAATAAAGCATAGGATATAACAACATCAATACAATTTAATAAAGCATAGGATAAAACAACATAAATACAATTTAATAAAGCATAGGTTAAAACAACATAAATACAATTTAATAAAGCATAGGATAAAACAACATAAATACAATTTAATAAAGCATAGGATAAAACAACATAAATAAAATTTAATAAAGCTTAGGATAAAACAACATAAATACAATTTAATAAAGCATAGGATAAAACAACATAAATACAATTTATTAAAGCATAGGATAAAACAACATAAATACAATTTAATAAAGCATAGGATAAAACAACATAAATACAATTTAATAAAGCATAGGTTAAAACAACATAAATACAATTTAATAAAGCATAGGCTAAAACAATATAAATACAATTTAATAAAGCATAGGACAAAACAACATAAATACAATTTAATAAAGCATAGGTTAAAACAACATAAATACAATTTAATAAAGCATAGGTTAAAACAACATAAATACAATTTAATAAAGCATAGTATAAAACAACATAAATTCAATTTAATAAAGCATAGGATAAAACAACATAAATACAATTTAGTAAAGCATAGGATAAAACAACATAAATACAATTTAATAAAGCATATGTTAAAACAACATAAATACAATTTAATAAAGCATAAGATAAAACAACATGAATATAATTTAGTAAAGAATAAGATAAAACAACATGAATACAATTTAATAAAGCATAGGTTAAAACAACATAAATACAATTTAATAAAGCATAGAATAAAACCAAATAAATACAATTTAATAAAGCACAGGATAAAAAAACATAAATGCAATTTAATAAAACATAGGATAAAACAACATAAATACAATTTAATAAAGCATAGGTTAAAACAACATAAATACAATTTAATAAAGCATAGTATAAAACAACATAAATTCAATTTAATAAAGCATAGGATAAAACAACATAAATACAATTTAGTAAAGCATAGGTTAAAACAACATAAATACAATTTAATAAAGCATATGTTAAAACAACATAAATACAATTTAATAAAGCATAAGATAAAACAACATGAATATAATTTAGTAAAGCATAAGATAAAACAACATGAATACAATTTAATAAATCATAGGTTAAAACAACATAAATACAATTTAATAAAGCATAGGATAAAACAACATAAATACAATTTTATAAAGCATAGGATAAAAAAACATAAATACAAATTAATAAAGCAGAGGATAAAACAACATAAATACTATTTAATAATGCATAGGATAAAACCACATATATACAATTTAATAAAGCACAGGATAAAATAACATAAATACAATTTAATAAAGCATAGGATAAAACAACATAAATACAATTTAATAAAGCATATGTTAAAACAACATAAATACAATTTAATAAAGCATAAGATAAAACAACATGAATATAATTTAGTAAAGCATAAGATAAAACAACATGAATACAATTTAATAAAGCATAGGTTAAAACAACATAAATACAATTTAATAAAGCATAGGATAAACAACATAAATACAATTTAATAAAGCATAGGATAAAACAACATAAATACAATTTATAAAGCATAGGATAAAACAACATAAATACAATTTAATAAAGCATAGGATAAAACAACATAAATAAAATGTAATAAAGCATAGGATAAAACAACATAAATAAAATTTAATAAAGCATAGGATAAAACAACATAAATACAATTTAATAAAGCATAGGATAAAACAACATAAATACAATTTAATAAAGCATAGGATAAAACAACATAAATACAATTTAATAAAGCATAGGATAAAACAACATAAATACAATTTAATAAAGCATAGGATAAAACAGCATAAATATAATTTAATAAAGCATAGGTTAAAACAACATAAATACAATTTAATAAAGCATAGGTTAAAACAACATAAATACAATTTAATAAAGCATAGGACAAAACAACATAAATACAATTTAATAAGGCATAGGTTAAAACAACATAAATACAATTTAATAAAGCATAGGATAAAACAACATAAATACAATTTAATAAAGCATAGAATAAAACCAAATAAATACAATTTAATAAAGCACAGGATAAAAAAACATAAATGCAATTTAATAAAGCATAGGATAAAACAACATAAATACAATTTAATAAAGCATAGAATAAAACCAAATAAATACAATTTAATAAAGCACAGGATAAAAAAACATAAATACAATTTAATAAAGCATAGGATAAAACAACATAAATACAATTTAATAAAGCATAGGATAAAACAACATAAATACAATTTAATAAAGCATAGGATAAAACAACATAAATACAATTTAATAAAGCATAGGTTAAAACAACATAAATACAATTTAATAAAGCATAGGTTAAAACAACATAAATACAATTTAATAAAGCATAGGATAAAACCAAAGAAATACAATTTAATAAAACATAGGATAAAACCACATAAATACAATTTAATAAAGCATAGGACAAAACAACATAAATACAATTTAATAAAGCATAGGATAAAACAACATAAATACAATTCAATAAAGCATAGGATAAACAACATAAATACAATTTAATAAAGCATAGGACAAAACAACATAAATACAATTTAATAAAGCATATGTTTAAACAACATAAATACAATTTAATAAAGCATAAGATAAAACAACATGAATACAATTTAGTAAAGCATAAGATAAAACAACATGAATACCATTAAATAAAGCGTAGGTTAAAACAACATAAATACAAGTTAATAAAGCATAGGATAAAACAACATAAATACAATTTAATAAAGCATAGGATAAAACAACATAAATACAATTTAATAAAGCTTAGGATAAAACAACATAAATACAGTTTAATGAAGCATAGGATAAAACAACATAAATACAATTTAATAAAGCATAGGATAAAACAACATAAATACAATTTAATAAAGCATAGGTTAAAACAACATAAATACAATTTAATAAAGCATAGGATAAAATAACATAAATACAATTTAATAAAGCATAGGATAAAACAACATATATACAATTTAATAAAGCATAGGATAAAACAACATAAATACAATTTAATAAAGCATAGGATAAAACAACATAAATAAAATTTAATAAAGCTTAGGATAAAACAACATAAATACAATTTAATAAAGCATAGGTTAAAACAACATAAATACAATTTAATAAAGCATAGGATAAAACAACATAAATACAATTTATTAAAGCATAGGATAAAACAACATAAATACAATTTAATAAAGCATAGGATAAAACAACATAAATACAATTTAATAAAGCATAGGTTAAAACAACATAAATACAATTTAATAAAGCATAGGCTAAAACAATATAAATACAATTTAATAAAGCATAGGACAAAACAACATAAATACAATTTAATAAAGCATAGGTTAAAACAACATAAATACAATTTAATAAAGCATAGGATAAAACAACATAAATACAATTTAAGAAAGCATAGGATAAAACAACATAAATACAATTTAATAAAGAATAGGATAAAACAACATAAATACAATTTTATAAAGCATAGGATAAAAAAACATAAATACAATTTAATAAAGCAGAGGATAAAACAACATAAATACTATTTAATAATGCATAGGATAAAACCACATATATACAATTTAATAAAGCACAGGATAAAATAACATAAATACAATTTAATAAAGCGTAGGCTAAAACAACATAAAAACAATTTAATACAGCATAGGATAAAATAACATAAATACAATTTAATAAAGCATAGGTTAAAACAACATAAATACAATTTAATAAAGCATAGGATAAAACAACATAAATACAATTTAATAAAGCATAGGATAAAACAACATAAATACAATT
Organism: Phyllobates terribilis; assembly: GCF_046119375.1. Taxonomy (NCBI): domain Eukaryota; kingdom Metazoa; phylum Chordata; class Amphibia; order Anura; family Dendrobatidae; genus Phyllobates; species Phyllobates terribilis. Next base: position 850,822 of record NW_027362780.1, read on the forward strand.
TAATAAAGCATAGGACAAAACAACATAAATACAATTTAATAAAGCATAGGATGAAACAACATAAATACTATTTAATAATGCATAGGATAAAACCACATATATACAACTTAATAAAGCACAGGATAAAATAACATACATACAATTTAATAAAGCATATGTTAAAACAACATATATACAATTTAATAAAGCACAGGATAAAACAACATAAATACAATTTAATAAAGCATAGGATAAAACAACATAAATACAATTTAATAAAGCATAGGATAAAACAACATAAATACAATTTAATAAAGCATAGGATAAAACAACATAAATACAATTTATAAAGCATAGGATAAAACAACATAAATAAAATTTAATAAAGCATAGGATAAAACAACATAAATAAAATTTAATAAAGCATAGGATAAAACAACATAAATACAATTTAATAAAGCATAGGATAAAACAGCATAAATATAATTTAATAAAGCATAGGTTAAAACAACATAAATACAATTTAATAAAGCATAGGTTAAAACAACATAAATACAATTTAATAAAGCATAGGACAAAACAACATAAATACAATTTAATAAAGCATAGGTTAAAACAAAATAAATACAATTTAATAAAGCATAGGATAAAACAACATAAATACAATTTAATAAAGCATAGGATAAAACAACATAAATACAATTTAATAAAGCATAGGATAAAACAACATAAATACAATTTAATAAAGCATAGGATAAAACAACATAAATACTATTTAATAAAGCATAGGATAAAACCACATAAATACAATTTAATAAAGCACAGGATAAAACAACATAAATACAATTTAATAAAGCATAGGATAAAACAACATAAATAAAACAATTTAATAAAGCATATGTTAAAACAACATAAATACAATTTAATAAAGCATAAGATAAAACAACATGAATATAATTTAGTAAAGAATAAGATAAAACAACATGATTACAATTTAATAAAACATAGGTTAAAACAACATAAATACAATTTAATAAAGCATAGAATAAAACCAAATAAATACAATTTAATAAAGCACAGGATAAAAAACATAAATACAATTTAATAAAGCATATGTTAAAACAACATAAATACAATTTAATAAAGCATAAGATAAAACAACATGAATATAATTTAGTAAAGCATAAGATAAAACAACATGAATACAATTTAATAAATCATAGGTTAAAACAACATAAATACAATTTAATAAAGCATAGGATAAAACAACATAAATACAATTTAATAAAGCATAGGACAAAACAACATAAATACAATTTAATAAAGCATAGGATGAAACAACATACATACACGTTAATAAAGCATAGGATATAACAACATCAATACAATTTAATAAAGCATAGGATAAAACAACATAAATACAATTTAATAAAGCATAGGTTAAAACAACATAAATACAATTTAATAAAGCATAGGATAAAACAACATAAATACAATTTAATAAAGCATAGGTTAAAACAACATAAATACAATTAAATAAAGCATAGGATAAAATAACATAAATACAATTTAATAAAGCATAGGATAAAACAACATATATACAATTTAATAAAGCATAGGATAAAACAACATAAATACAATTTAATAAAGCATAGGATAAAACAACATAAATAAAATTTAATAAAGCTTAGGATAAAACAACATAAAAAAAATTTAATAAAGCATAGGATAAAACAACATAAATACAATTTAATAAAGCATAGGATAAAACAACATAAATACAATTTATTAAAGCATAGGATAAAACAACATAAATACAATTTAATAAAGCATAGGATAAAACAACATAAATACAATTTAATAAAGCATAGGTTAAAACAACATAAATACAATTTAATAAAGCATAGGCTAAAACAATATAAATACAATTTAATAAAGCATAGGACAAAACAACATAAATACAATTTAATAAAGCATAGGTTAAAACAACATAAATACAATTTAATAAAGCATAGGATAAAACAGCATAAATACAATTTAATAAAGCATAGGATAAAACAACATAAATACAATTTAATAAAGCATAAGATAAAACAACATAAATACAATTTTATAAAGCATAGGATAAAAAAACATAAATACAATTTAATTAAGCAGAGGATAAAACAACATAAATACTATTTAATAATGCATAGGATAAAACCACATATATACAATTTAATAAAGCACAGGATAAAATAAAATAAATACAATTTAATAAAGCATAGGATAAAACAACATAAATACAATTTAATAAAGCATATGTTAAAACAACATAAATACAATTTAATAAAGCATAAGATAAAACAACATGAATATAATTTAGTAAAGCATAAGATAAAACAACATGAATACAATTTAATAAAGCATAGGTTAAAACAACATAAATACCATTTAATAAAGCATAGGATAAAACAACATAAATACAATTTAATAAAGCATAGGATAAAACAACATAAATACAGTTTAATAAAGCATAGGATAAAACAACATAAATACAATTTATAAAGCATAGGATAAAACAACATAAATAAAATTTAATAATGCATAGGATAAAACAACATAAATACAATTTAATAAAGCATAGGATAAAACAACATAAATACAATTTAATAAAGCATAGGATAAAACAACATAAATACAATTTAATAAAGCATAGGATAAAACAACATAAATACAATTTAATAAAGCATAGGATAAAACAGCATAAATATAATTTAATAAAGCATAGGTTAAAACAACATAAATACAATTTAATAAAGCATAGGTTAAAACAACATAAATACAATTTAATAAAGCATAGGACAAAACAACATAAATACAATTTAATAAAGCATAGGTTAAAACAAAATAAATACAATTTAATAAAGCACAGGATAAAACAACATAAATACAATTTAATAAAGCATAGGATAAAACAACATAAGTACAATTTAATAAAGCATAGGATAAAACAACATAAATACAATTTAATAAAGCATAGGATAAAACAACATAAATACTATTTAATAAAGCATAGGATAAAACCACATAAATACAATTTAATAAAGCACAGGATAAAACAACATAAATACAATTTAATAAAGCATAGGATAAAACAACATAAATACAATTTAATAAAGCATATGTTAAAACAACATAAATACAATTTAATAAAGCATAAGATAAAACAACATGAATATAATTTAGTAAAGAATAAGATAAAACAACATGAATACAATTTAATAAAGCATAGGTTAAAACAACATAAATACAATTTAATAAAGCATAGAATAAAACCAAATAAATACAATTTAATAAAGCACAGGATAAAAAAACATAAATGCAATTTAATAAGGCATAGGATAAAACAACATAAATACAATTTAATAAAGCATAGGATAAAACAACATAAATACAATTTATTAAAGCATAGGATAAAACAACATAAATACAATTTAATAAAGCATAGGTTAAAACAACATAAATACAATTTAATAAAGCATAGGATAAAACAACATAAATACAATTTAATAAAGCATAGGTTAAAACAACATAAATACAATTTAATAAAGCATAGTATAAAACAACATAAATTCAATTTAATAAAGCATAGGATAAAACAACATAAATACAATTTAGTAAAGCATAGGTTAAAACAACATAAATACAATTTAATAAAGCATATGTTAAAACAACATAAATACAATTTAATAAAGCATAAGATAAAACAACATGAATATAATTTAGTAAAGCATAAGATAAAACAACATGAATACAATTTAATAAATCATAGGTTAAAACAACATAAATACAATTTAATAAAGCATAGGATAAAACAGCATAAATATAATTTAATAAAGCATAGGTTAAAACAACATAAATACAATTTAATAAAGCATAGGTTAAAACAACATAAATACCATTTAATAAAGCATAGGACAAAACAACATAAAAACAATTTAATAAAGCATAGGTTAAAACAAAATAAATACAATTTAATAAAGCATAGGATAAAACAACATAAATACAATTTAATAAAGCATAAGATAAAACAACATGAAAATAATTTAGTAAAGAATAAGATAAAACAACATGAATACAATTTAATAAAGCATAGGTTAAAACATCATAAATACAATTTAATAAAGCATAGAATAAAACCAAATAAATACAATTTAATAAAGCACAGGATAAAAAAACATTAATGCAATTTAATAAAGCATAGGATAAAACAACATAAATACAATTTAATAAAGCATAGGATAAAACAACATAAATACAATTTATTAAAGCATAGGATAAAACAACATAAATACAATTTAATAAAGCATAGGTTAAAACAACATAAATACAATTTAATAAAGCATAGGATAAAACAACATAAATACAATTTAATAAAGCATAGGTTAAAACAACATAAATACAATTTAATAAAGCATAGTATAAAACAACATAAATTCAATTTAATAAAGCATAGGATAAAACAACATAAATACAATTTAGTAAAGCATAGGTTAAAACAACATAAATACAATTTAGTAAAGCATAGGTTAAAACAACATAAATACAATTTAATAAAGCATATGTTAAAACAACATAAATACAATTTAATAAAGCATAAGATAAAACAACATGAATATAATTTAGTAAAGCATAAGATAAAACAACATGAATACAATTTAATAAAGCATAGGTTAAAACAACATAAATACAATTTAATAAAGCATAGGATAAACAACATAAATACAATTTAATAAAGCATAGGATAAAACAACATAAATACAATTTATAAAGCATAGGATAAAACAACATAAATAAAATTTAATAAAGCATAGGATAAAACAACATAAATAAAATTTAATACAGCATAGGATAAAACAACATAAATACAATTTAATAAAGCATAGGATAAAACAACATAAATACAATTTAATAAAGCATTGGATAAAACAACATAAATACAATTTAATAAAGCATAGGATAAAACAGCATAAATATAATTTAATAAAGCATAGGTTAAAACAACATAAATACAATTTAATAAAGCATAGGTTAAAACAACATAAATACAATTTAATAAAGCATAGGATAAAACAACATAAATACAATTTTATAAAGCATAGGATAAAAAAACATAAATACAATTTAATAAAGCAGAGGATAAAACAACATAAATACTATTTAATAATGCATAGGATAAAACCACATATATACAATTTAATAAAGCACAGGATAAAATAGCATAAATACAATTTAATAAAGCATATGTTAAAAGAACATAAATACAATTTAATAAAGCATAAGATAAAACAACATGAATATAATTTAGTAAAGCATAAGATAAAACAACATGAATACAATTTAATAAAGCATTGGATAAAACAACATAAATACAATTTAATAAAGCATAGGATAAAACAGCATAAATATAATTTAATAAAGCATAGGTTAAAACAACATAAATACAATTTAATAAAGCATAGGTTAAAACAACATAAATACAATTTAATAAAGCATAGGATAAAACAACATAAATACAATTTAATAAAGCATAGGATAAAACAACATAAATAAAATTTAATAAAGCTTAGGATAAAACAACATAAATACAATTTAATAAAGCATAGGATAAAACAACATAAATACAATTTATTAAAGCATAGGATAAAACAACATAAATACAATTTAATAAAGCATAGGATAAAACAACATAAATACAATTTAATAAAGCATAGGTTAAAACAACATAAATACAATTTAATAAAGCATAGGCTAAAACAATATAAATACAATTTAATAAAGCATAGGACAAAACAACATAAATACAATTTAATAAAGCATAGGTTAAAACAACATAAATACAATTTAATAAAGCATAGGATAAAACAACATAAATACAATTTAATAAAGCATAGGATAAAACAACATAAATACAATTTAATAAAGCATAGGATAAAACAACATAAATACAATTTTATAAAGCATAGGATAAAAAAACATAAATACAATTTAATAAAGCAGAGGATAAAACAACATAAATACTATTTAATAATGCATAGGATAAAACCACATATATACAATTTAATAAAGCACAGGATAAAATAACATAAATACAATTTAATAAAGCATAGGATAAAACAACATAAATACAGTTTAATAAAGCATAGGATAAAACAACATAAATACAATTTAATAAAGCATAGTATAAAACAGCATAAATATAATTTAATAAAGCATAGGTAAAAACAACATAAATACAATTTAATAAAGCATAGGATAAGCAACATAAATACAATTTAATAAAGCATAGGATAAAACAACATAAATACAGTTTAATGAAGCATAGGATAAAACAACATAAATACAATTTAATAAAGCATAGGACAAAACAACATAAATACAATTTAATAAAGCATAGGATGAAACAACATAAATACAAGTTAATAAAGCATAGGATAAAACAACATCAATACAATTTAATAAAGCATAGGATAAAACAACATAAATACAATTTAATAAAGCATAGGTTAAAACAACATAAATACAATTTAATAAAGCATAGGATAAAACAACATAAATACAATTTAATAAAGCATAGGACAAAACAACATAAATACAATTTAATAAAGCATAGGATAAAATAACATAAATACAATTTAATAAAGCATAGGATAAAACAACATAAATACAATTTAATAAAGCATATGTTAAAACAACATAAATACAATTTAATAAAGCATAAGATAAAACAACATGAATATAATTTAGTAAAGAATAAGATAAAACAACATGAATACAATTTAATAAAGCATAGGTTAAAACAACATAAATACAATTTAATAAAGCATAGAATAAAACCAAATAAATACAATTTAATAAAGCACAGGATAAAAAAACATAAATGCAATTTAATAAAACATAGGATAAAACAACATAAATACAATTTAATAAAGCATAGGTTAAAACAACATAAATACAATTTAATAAAGCATAGTATAAAACAACATAAATTCAATTTAATAAAGCATAGGATAAAACAACATAAATACAATTTAGTAAAGCATAGGTTAAAACAACATAAATACAATTTAATAAAGCATATGTTAAAACAACATAAATACAATTTAATAAAGCATAAGATAAAACAACATGAATATAATTTAGTAAAGCATAAGATAAAACAACATGAATACAATTTAATAAATCATAGGTTAAAACAACATAAATACAATTTAATAAAGCATAGGATAAAACAACATAAATACAATTTTATAAAGCATAGGATAAAAAAACATAAATACAAATTAATAAAGCAGAGGATAAAACAACATAAATACTATTTAATAATGCATAGGATAAAACCACATATATACAATTTAATAAAGCACAGGATAAAATAACATAAATACAATTTAATAAAGCATAGGATAAAACAACATAAATACAATTTAATAAAGCATATGTTAAAACAACATAAATACAATTTAATAAAGCATAAGATAAAACAACATGAATATAATTTAGTAAAGCATAAGATAAAACAACATGAATACAATTTAATAAAGCATAGGTTAAAACAACATAAATACAATTTAATAAAGCATAGGATAAACAACATAAATACAATTTAATAAAGCATAGGATAAGACAACATAAATACAATTTATAAAGCATAGGATAAAACAACATAAATAAAATGTAATAAAGCATAGGATAAAACAACATAAATAAAATTTAATAAAGCATAGGATAAAACAACATAAATACAATTTAATAAAGCATAGGATAAAACAACATAAATACAATTTAATAAAGCATAGGATAAAACAACATAAATACAATTTAATAAAGCATAGGATAAAACAACATAAATACAATTTAATAAAGCATAGGATAAAACAGCATAAATATAATTTAATAAAGCATAGGTTAAAACAACATAAATACAATTTAATAAAGCATAGGTTAAAACAACATAAATACAATTTAATAAAGCATAGGACAAAACAACATAAATACAATTTAATAAGGCATAGGTTAAAACAACATAAATACAATTTAATAAAGCATAGGATAAAACAACATAAATACAATTTAATAAAGCATAGAATAAAACCAAATAAATACAATTTAATAAAGCACAGGATAAAAAAACATAAATGCAATTTAATAAAGCATAGGATAAAACAACATAAATACAATTTAATAAAGCATAGAATAAAACCAAATAAATACAATTTAATAAAGCACAGGATAAAAAAACATAAATGCAATTTAATAAAGCATAGGATAAAACAACATAAATACAATTTAATAAAGCATAGGATAAAACAACATAAATACAATTTAATAAAGCATAGGATAAAACAACATAAATACAATTTAATAAAGCATAGGTTAAAACAACATAAATACAATTTAATAAAGCATAGGATAAAACAACATAAATACAATTTAATAAAGCATAGGTTAAAACAACATAAATTCAATTTAATAAAGCATAGGACAAAACAACATAAATACAATTTAATAAAGCATAGGTTAAAACAACATAAATACAATTTAATAAAGCATAGGATAAAACCAAAGAAATACAATTTAATAAAACATAGGATAAAACCACATAAATACAATTTAATAAAGCATAGGACAAAACAACATAAATACAATTTAATAAAGCATAGGATAAAACAACATAAATACAATTCAATAAAGCATAGGATAAACAACATAAATACAATTTAATAAAGCATAGGACAAAACAACATAAATACAATTTAATAAAGCATATGTTTAAACAACATAAATACAATTTAATAAAGCATAAGATAAAACAACATGAATACAATTTAGTAAAGCATAAGATAAAACAACATGAATACCATTAAATAAAGCGTAGGTTAAAACAACATAAATACAAGTTAATAAAGCATAGGATAAAACAACATAAATACAATTTAATAAAGCATAGGATAAAACAACATAAATACAATTTAATAAAGCTTAGGATAAAACAACATAAATACAGTTTAATGAAGCATAGGATAAAACAACATAAATACAATTTAATAAAGCATAGGATAAAACAACATAAATACAATTTAATAAAGCATAGGTTAAAACAACATAAATACAATTTAATAAAGCATAGGATAAAATAACATAAATACAATTTAATAAAGCATAGGATAAAACAACATATATATAATTTAATAAAGCATAGGATAAAACAACATAAATACAATTTAATAAAGCATAGGATAAAACAACATAAATAAAATTTAATAAAGCTTAGGATAAAACAACATAAATACAATTTAATAAAGCATAGGTTAAAACAACATAAATACAATTTAATAAAGCATAGGATAAAACAACATAAATACAATTTATTAAAGCATAGGATAAAACAACATAAATACAATTTAATAAAGCATAGGATAAAACAACATAAATACAATTTAATAAAGCATAGGTTAAAACAACATAAATACAATTTAATAAAGCATAGGCTAAAACAATATAAATACAATTTAATAAAGCATAGGACAAAACAACATAAATACAATTTAATAAAGCATAGGTTAAAACAACATAAATACAATTTAATAAAGCATAGGATAAAACAACATAAATACAATTTAAGAAAGCATAGGATAAAACAACATAAATACAATTTAATAAAGAATAGGATAAAACAACATAAATACAATTTTATAAAGCATAGGATAAAAAAACATAAATACAATTTAATAAAGCAGAGGATAAAACAACATAAATACTATTTAATAATGCATAGGATAAAACCACATATATACAATTTAATAAAGCACAGGATAAAATAACATAAATACAATTTAATAAAGCATAGGCTAAAACAACATAAAAACAATTTAATACAGCATAGGATAAAATAACATAAATACAATTTAATAAAGCATAGGTTAAAACAACATAAATACAATTTAATAAAGCATAGGATAAAACAACATAAATACAATTTAATACAGCATAGGATAAAATAACATAAATACAATTTAATAAAACATAGGGTAAAACAACATAAATACAGTTTAATGAAGCATAGAATAAAACAACATAAATACAATTTAATAAAGCATAGGACAAAACAACATAAATACAATTTAATAAAGCATAGGATGAAACAACATAAATACTATTTAATAATGCATAGGATAAAACCACATATATACAATTTAATAAAGCACAGGATAAAATAACATACATACAATTTAATAAAGCATATGTTAAAACAACATATATACAATTTAATAAAGCACAGGATAAAACAACATAAATACAATTTAATAAAGCATAGGATAAAACAACATAAATACAATTTAATAAAGCATAGGATAAAACAACATAAATACAATTTAATAAAGCATAGGATAAAACAACATAAATACAATTTATAAAGCATAGGATAAAACAACATAAATAAAATTTAATAAAGCATAGGATAAAACAACATAAATAAAATTTAATAAAGCATAGGATAAAACAACATAAATACAATTTAATAAAGCATAGGATAAAACAGCATAAATATAATTTAATAAAGCATAGGTTAAAACAACATAAATACAATTTAATAAAGCATAGGTTAAAACAACATAAATACAATTTAATAAAGCATAGGACAAAACAACATAAATACAATTTAATAAAGCATAGGTTAAAACAAAATAAATACAATTTAATAAAGCATAGGATAAAACAACATAAATACAATTTAATAAAGCATAGGATAAAACAACATAAATACAATTTAATAAAGCATAGGATAAAACAACATAAATACAATTTAATAAAGCATAGGATAAAACAACATAAATACTATTTAATAAAGCATAGGATAAAACCACATAAATACAATTTAATAAAGCACAGGATAAAACAACATAAATACAATTTAATAAAGCATAGGATAAAACAACATAAATACAATTTAATAAAGCATATGTTAAAACAACATAAATACAATTTAATAAAGCATAAGATAAAACAACATGAATATAATTTAGTAAAGAATAAGATAAAACAACATGATTACAATTTAATAAAGCATAGGTTAAAACAACATAAATACAATTTAATAAAGCATAGAATAAAACCAAATAAATACAATTTAATAAAGCACAGGATAAAAAAACATAAATGCAATTTAATAAAGCATAGGTTAAAACAACATAAATACAATTTAATAAAGCATAGAATAAAACAACATAAATACAATTTAATAAAGCATAGGTTAAAACAACATAAATACAATTTAATAAAGCATAGTATAAAACAACATAAATTCAATTTAATAAAGCATAGGATAAAACAACATAAATAAAATTTAGTAAAGCATAGGTTAAAACAACATAAATACAATTTAATAAAGCATATGTTAAAACAACATAAATACAATTTAATAAAGCATAAGATAAAACAACATGAATATAATTTAGTAAAGCATAAGATAAAACAACATGAATACAATTTAATAAATCATAGGTTAAAACAACATAAATACAATTTAATAAAGCATAGGATAAAACAACATAAATACAATTTAATAAAGCATAGGACAAAACAACATGAATACAATTTAATAAAGCATAGGATGAAACAACATAAATACACGTTAATAAAGCATAGGATATAACAACATCAATACAATTTAATAAAGCATAGGATAAAACAACATAAATACAATTTAATAAAGCATAGGTTAAAACAACATAAATACAATTTAATAAAGCATAGGATAAAACAACATAAATACAATTTAATAAAGCATAGGTTAAAACAACATAAATACAATTAAATAAAGCATAGGATAAAATAACATAAATACAATTTAATAAAGCATAGGATAAAACAACATATATACAATTTAATAAAGCATAGGATAAAACAACATAAATACAATTTAATAAAGCATAGGATAAAACAACATAAATAAAATTTAATAAAGCTTAGGATAAAACATCATAAAAACAATTTAATAAAGCATAGGATAAAACAACATAAATACAATTTAATAAAGCATAGGTTAAAACAACATAAATACAATTTAATAAAGCATAGGATAAAACAACATAAATACAATTTAAGAAAGCATAGGATAAAACAACATAAATACAATTTAATAAAGAATAGGATAAAACAACATAAATACAATTTTATAAAGCATAGGATAAAAAAACATAAATACAATTTAATAAAGCAGAGGATAAAACAACATAAATACTATTTAATAATGCATAGGATAATACCACATATATACAATTTAATAAAGCACAGGATAAAATAACATAAATACAATTTAATAAAGCATAGGCTAAAACAACATAAAAACAATTTAATACAGCATAGGATAAAATAACATAAATACAATTTAATAAAGCATAGGTTAAAACAACATAAATACAATTTAATAAAGCATAGGATAAAACAACATAAATACAATTTAATAAAGCATAGGATAAAACAACATAAATAAAATTTAAAAAAGCATAGGATAAAACAACATAAATACAATTTAATAAAGCATAGGGTAAAACAACATAAATACAGTTTAATGAAGCATAGAATAAAACAACATAAATACAATTTAATAAAGCATAGGACAAAACAACATAAATACAATTTAATAAAGCATAGGATGAAACAACATAAATACTATTTAATAATGCATAGGATAAAACCACATATATACAATTTAATAAAGCACAGGATAAAATAACATACATACAATTTAATAAAGCATATGTTAAAACAACATATATACAATTTAATAAAGCACAGGATAAAACAACATAAATACAATTTAATAAAGCATAGGATAAAACAACATAAATACAATTTAATAAAGCATAGGATAAAACAACATAAATACAATTTAATAAAGCATAGGATAAAACAACATAAATACAATTTATAAAGCATAGGATAAAACAACATAAATAAAATTTAATAAAGCATAGGATAAAACAACATAAATAAAATTTAATAAAGCATAGGATAAAACAACATAAATACAATTTAATAAAGCATAGGATAAAACAACATAAATAAAATTTAATAAAGCATAGGATAAAACAACATAAATAAAATTTAATAAAGCATAGGATAAAACAACATAAATACAATTTAATAAAGCATAGGATAAAACAACATAAATACAATTTAATAAAGCATAGGATAAAACAACATAAATACAATTTAATAAAGCATAGGATAAAACAACATAAATACTATTTAATAAAGCATAGGATAAAACCACATAAATACAATTTAATAAAGCACAGGATAAAACAACATAAATACAATTTAATAAAGCATAGGATAAAACAACATAAATACAATTTAATAAAGCATATGTTAAAACAACATAAATACAATTTAATAAAGCATAAGATAAAACAACATGAATATAATTTAGTAAAGAATAAGATAAAACAACATGATTACAATTTAATAAAGCATAGGTTAAAACAACATAAATACAATTTAATAAAGCATAGAATAAAACCAAATAAATACAATTTAATAAAGCACAGGATAAAAAAACATAAATGCAATTTAATAAAGCATAGGTTAAAACAACATAAATACAATTTAATAAAGCATAGAATAAAACAACATAAATACAATTTAATAAAGCATAGGTTAAAACAACATAAATACAATTTAATAAAGCATAGTATAAAACAACATAAATTCAATTTAATAAAGCATAGGATAAAACAACATAAATAAAATTTAGTAAAGCATAGGTTAAAACAACATAAATACAATTTAATAAAGCATATGTTAAAACAACATAAATACAATTTAATAAAGCATAAGATAAAACAACATGAATATAATTTAGTAAAGCATAAGATAAAACAACATGAATACAATTTAATAAATCATAGGTTAAAACAACATAAATACAATTTAATAAAGCATAGGATAAAACAACATAAATACAATTTAATAAAGCATAGGACAAAACAACATGAATACAATTTAATAAAGCATAGGATGAAACAACATAAATACACGTTAATAAAGCATAGGATATAACAACATCAATACAATTTAATAAAGCATAGGATAAAACAACATAAATACAATTTAATAAAGCATAGGTTAAAACAACATAAATACAATTTAATAAAGCATAGGATAAAACAACATAAATACAATTTAATAAAGCATAGGTTAAAACAACATAAATACAATTAAATAAAGCATAGGATAAAATAACATAAATACAATTTAATAAAGCATAGGATAAAACAACATATATACAATTTAATAAAGCATAGGATAAAACAACATAAATACAATTTAATAAAGCATAGGATAAAACAACATAAATAAAATTTAATAAAGCTTAGGATAAAACATCATAAAAACAATTTAATAAAGCATAGGATAAAACAACATAAATACAATTTAATAAAGCATAGGTTAAAACAACATAAATACAATTTAATAAAGCATAGGATAAAACAACATAAATACAATTTAAGAAAGCATAGGATAAAACAACATAAATACAATTTAATAAAGAATAGGATAAAACAACATAAATACAATTTTATAAAGCATAGGATAAAAAAACATAAATACAATTTAATAAAGCAGAGGATAAAACAACATAAATACTATTTAATAATGCATAGGATAATACCACATATATACAATTTAATAAAGCACAGGATAAAATAACATAAATACAATTTAATAAAGCATAGGCTAAAACAACATAAAAACAATTTAATACAGCATAGGATAAAATAACATACATATAATTTAATAAAGCATATGTTAAAACAACATATATACAATTTAATAAAGCACAGGATAAAACAACATAAATACAATTTAATAAAGCATAGGATAAAACAACATAAATACAATTTAATAAAGCATAGGATAAAACAACATAAATACAATTTAATAAAGCATAGGATAAAACAACATAAATACAATTTATAAAGCATAGGATAAAACAACATAAATAAAATTTAATAAAGCATAGGATAAAACAACATAAATAAAATTTAATAAAGCATAGGATAAAACAACATAAATACAATTTAATAAAGCATAGGATAAAACAGCATAAATATAATTTAATAAAGCATAGGTTAAAACAACATAAATACAATTTAATAAAGCATAGGTTAAAACAACATAAATACAATTTAATAAAGCATAGGACAAAACAACATAAATACAATTTAATAAAGCATAGGTTAAAACAAAATAAATACAATTTAATAAAGCATAGGATAAAACAACATAAATACAATTTAATAAAGCATAGGATAAAACAACATAAATACAATTTAATAAAGCATAGGATAAAACAACATAAATACAATTTAATAAAGCATAGGATAAAACAACATAAATACTATTTAATAAAGCATAGGATAAAACCACATAAATACAATTTAATAAAGCACAGGATAAAACAACATAAATACAATTTAATAAAGCATAGGATAAAACAACATAAATACAATTTAATAAAGCATATGTTAAAACAACATAAATACAATTTAATAAAGCATAAGATAAAACAACATGAATATAATTTAGTAAAGAATAAGATAAAACAACATGATTACAATTTAATAAAGCATAGGTTAAAACAACATAAATACAATTTAATAAAGCATAGAATAAAACCAAATAAATACAATTTAATAAAGCACAGGATAAAAAAACATAAATGCAATTTAATAAAGCATAGGTTAAAACAACATAAATACAATTTAATAAAGCATAGGATAAAACAACATAAATACAATTTAATAAAGCATAGGTTAAAACAACATAAATACAATTTAATAAAGCATAGTATAAAACAACATAAATTCAATTTAATAAAGCATAGGATAAAACAACATAAATAAAATTTAGTAAAGCATAGGTTAAAACAACATAAATACAATTTAATAAAGCATATGTTAAAACAACATAAATACAATTTAATAAAGCATAAGATAAAACAACATGAATATAATTTAGTAAAGCATAAGATAAAACAACATGAATACAATTTAATAAATCATAGGTTAAAACAACATAAATACAATTTAATAAAGCATAGGATAAAACAACATAAATACAATTTAATAAAGCATAGGACAAAACAACATAAATACAATTTAATAAAGCATAGGATGAAACAACATAAATACACGTTAATAAAGCATAGGATATAACAACATCAATACAATTTAATAAAGCATAGGATAAAACAACATAAATACAATTTAATAAAGCATAGGTTAAAACAACATAAATACAATTTAATAAAGCATAGGATAAAACAACATAAATACAATTTAATAAAGCATAGGTTAAAACAACATAAATACAATTAAATAAAGCATAGGATAAAATAACATAAATACAATTTAATAAAGCATAGGATAAAACAACATAAATAAAATTTAATAAAGCTTAGGATAAAACAACATAAAAACAATTTAATAAAGCATAGGATAAAACAACATAAATACAATTTAATAAAGCATAGGATAAAACAACATAAATACAATTTATTAAAGCATAGGATAAAACAACATAAATACAATTTAATAAAGCATTTGATAAAACAACATAAATACAATTTAATAAAGCATAGGTTAAAACAACATAAATACAATTTAATAAAGCATAGGGTAAAACAATATAAATACAATTTAATAAAGCATAGGACAAAACAACATAAATACAATTTAATAAAGCATAGGTTAAAACAACATAAATACAATTTAATAAAGCATAGGATAAAACAGCATAAATACAATTTAATAAAGCATAGGATAAAACAACTTAAATACAATTTAATAAAGCATAAGATAAAACAACATAAATACAATTTTATAAAGCATAGGATAAAAAAACATAAATACAATTTAATTAAGCAGAGGATAAAACAACATAAATACTATTTAATAATGCATAGGATAAAACCACATATATACAATTTAATAAAGCACAGACTAAAATAACATAAATACAATTTAATAAAGCATAGGATAAAACAACATAAATACAATTTAATAAAGCATATGTTAAAACAACATAAATACAATTTAATAAAGCATAAGATAAAACAACATGAATAAAATTTAGTAAAGCATAAGATAAAACAACATGAATACAATTTAATAAAGCATAGGTTAAAACAACATAAATACCATTTAATAAAGCATAGGATAAAACAACATAAATACAATTTAATAAAGCATAGGATAAAACAACATAAATACAGTTTAATAAAGCATAGGATAAAACAACATAAATACAATTTATAAAGCATAGGATAAAACAACATAAATAAAATTTAATAAAGCATAGGATAAAACAACATAAATACAATTTAATAAAGCATAGGATAAAACAACATAAATACAATTTAATAAAGCATAGGATAAAACAACATAAATACAATTTATTAAAGCATAGGATAAAACAACATAAATACAATTTAATAAAGCATTTGATAAAACAACATAAATACAATTTAATAAAGCATAGGTTAAAACAACATAAATACAATTTAATAAAGCATAGGCTAAAACAATATAAATACAATTTAATAAAGCATAGGACAAAACAACATAAATACAATTTAATAAAGCATAGGTTAAAACAACATAAATACAATTTAATAAAGCATAGGATAAAACAGCATAAATACAATTTAATAAAGCATAGGATAAAACAACTTAAATACAATTTAATAAAGCATAAGATAAAACAACATAAATACAATTTTATAAAGCATAGGATAAAAAAACATAAATACAATTTAATTAAGCAGAGGATAAAACAACATAAATACTATTTAATAATGCATAGGATAAAACCACATATATACAATTTAATAAAGCACAGACTAAAATAACATAAATACAATTTAATAAAGCATAGGATAAAACAACATAAATACAATTTAATAAAGCATATGTTAAAACAACATAAATACAATTTAATAAAGCATAAGATAAAACAACATGAATAAAATTTAGTAAAGCATAAGATAAAACAACATGAATACAATTTAATAAAGCATAGGTTAAAACAACATAAATACCATTTAATAAAGCATAGGATAAAACAACATAAATACAATTTAATAAAGCATAGGATAAAACAACATAAATACAGTTTAATAAAGCATAGGATAAAACAACATAAATACAATTTATAAAGCATAGGATAAAACAACATAAATAAAATTTAATAAAGCATAGGATAAAACAACATAAATACAATTTAATAAAGCATAGGATAAAACAACATAAATACAATTTAATAAAGCATAGGATAAAACAACATAAATACAATTTAATAAAGCATAGGATAAAACAACATAAATACAATTTAATAAAGCATAGGATAAAACAGCATAAATATAATTTAATAAAGCATAGGTTAAAACAACATAAATACAATTTAATAAAGCATAGGATAAAACAACATAAGTACAATTTAATAAAGCATAGGATAAAACAACATAAATACAATTTAATAAAGCAAAGGATAAAACAACATAAATACTATTTAATAAAGCATAGGATAAAACCACATAAATACAATTTAATAAAGCACAGGATAAAACAACATAAATACAATTTAATAAAGCATAGGATAAAACAACATAAATACAATTTAATAAAGCATATGTTAAAACAACATAAATACAATTTAATAAAGCATAAGATAAAACAACATGAATATAATTTAGTAAAGAATAAGATAAAACAACATGAATACAATTTAATAAAGCATAGGTTAAAACAACATAAATACAATTTAATAAAGCATAGAATAAAACCAAATAAATACAATTTAATAAAGCACAGGATAAAAAAACATAAATGCAATTTAATAAGGCATAGGATAAAACAACATAAATACAATTTAATAAAGCATAGGATAAAACAACATAAATACAATTTATTAAAGCATAGGATAAAACAACATAAATACAATTTAATAAAGCAAAGGATAAAACAACATAAGTACAATTTAATAAAGCATAGGATAAAACAACATAAATACAATTTAATAAAGCATTGGATAAAACAACATAAATACTATTTAATAAAGCATAGGATAAAACCACATAAATACAATTTAATAAAGCACAGGATAAAACAACATAAATACAATTTAATAAAGCATAGGATAAAACAACATAAATACAATTTAATAAAGCATATGTTAAAACAACATAAATACAATTTAATAAAGCATAGAATAAAACCAAATAAATACAATTTAATAAAGCACAGGATAAAAAAACATTAATGCAATTTAATAAAGCATATGATAAAACAACATAAATACAATTTAATAAAGCATAGGATAAAACAACATAAATACAATTTATTAAAGCATAGGATAAAACAACATAAATACAATTTAATAAAGCATAGGTTAAAACAACATAAATACAATTTAATAAAGCATAGGATAAAACAACAAAAATACAATTTAATAAAGCATAGGTTAAAATAACATAAATACAATTTAATAAAGCATAGTATAAAACAACATAAATTCAATTTAATAAAGCATAGGATAAAACAACATAAATACAATTTAGTAAAGCATAGGTTAAAACAACATAAATACAATTTAATAAAGCATATGTTAAAACAACATAAATACAATTTAATAAAGCATAAGATAAAACAACATGAATATAATTTAGTAAAGCATAAGATAAAACAACATGAATACAATTTAATAAAGCATAGGTTAAAACAACATAAATACAATTTAATAAAGCATAGGATAAACAACATAAATACAATTTAATAAAGCATAGGATAAAACAACATAAATACAATTTAATAAAGCATAGGATAAAACAACATAAATACAATTTAATAAAGCATAGGATAAAACAACATAAATACAATTTAATAAAGCATAGGATAAAACAGCATAAATATAATTTAATAAAGCATAGGTTAAAACAACATAAATACAATTTAATAAAGCATAGGATAAAACAACATAAGTACAATTTAATAAAGCATAGGATAAAACAACATAAATACAATTTAATAAAGCAAAGGATAAAACAACATAAATACTATTTAATAAAGCATAGGATAAAACCACATAAATACAATTTAATAAAGCACAGGATAAAACAACATAAATACAATTTAATAAAGCATAGGATAAAACAACATAAATACAATTTAATAAAGCATATGTTAAAACAACATAAATACAATTTAATAAAGCATAAGATAAAACAACATGAATATAATTTAGTAAAGAATAAGATAAAACAACATGAATACAATTTAATAAAGCATAGGTTAAAACAACATAAATACAATTTAATAAAGCATAGAATAAAACCAAATAAATACAATTTAATAAAGCACAGGATAAAAAAACATAAATGCAATTTAATAAGGCATAGGATAAAACAACATAAATACAATTTAATAAAGCATAGGATAAAACAACATAAATACAATTTATTAAAGCATAGGATAAAACAACATAAATACAATTTAATAAAGCAAAGGATAAAACAACATAAGTACAATTTAATAAAGCATAGGATAAAACAACATAAATACAATTTAATAAAGCATTGGATAAAACAACATAAATACTATTTAATAAAGCATAGGATAAAACCACATAAATACAATTTAATAAAGCACAGGATAAAACAACATAAATACAATTTAATAAAGCATAGGATAAAACAACATAAATACAATTTAATAAAGCATATGTTAAAACAACATAAATACAATTTAATAAAGCATAGAATAAAACCAAATAAATACAATTTAATAAAGCACAGGATAAAAAAACATTAATGCAATTTAATAAAGCATATGATAAAACAACATAAATACAATTTAATAAAGCATAGGATAAAACAACATAAATACAATTTATTAAAGCATAGGATAAAACAACATAAATACAATTTAATAAAGCATAGGTTAAAACAACATAAATACAATTTAATAAAGCATAGGATAAAACAACAAAAATACAATTTAATAAAGCATAGGTTAAAATAACATAAATACAATTTAATAAAGCATAGTATAAAACAACATAAATTCAATTTAATAAAGCATAGGATAAAACAACATAAATACAATTTAGTAAAGCATAGGTTAAAACAACATAAATACAATTTAATAAAGCATATGTTAAAACAACATAAATACAATTTAATAAAGCATAAGATAAAACAACATGAATATAATTTAGTAAAGCATAAGATAAAACAACATGAATACAATTTAATAAAGCATAGGTTAAAACAACATAAATACAATTTAATAAAGCATAGGATAAACAACATAAATACAATTTAATAAAGCATAGGATAAAACAACATAAATACAATTTATAAAGCATAGGATAAAACAACATAAATAAAATTTAATAAAGCATAGGATAAAACAACATAAATAAAATTTAATACAGCATAGGATAAAACAACATAAATACAATTTAATAAAGCATAGGATAAAACAACATAAATACAATTTAATAAAGCATTGGATAAAACAACATAAATACAATTTAATAAAGCATAGGATAAAACAACATAAATACAATTTAATAAAGCATAGGATAAAACAGCATAAATATAATTTAATAAAGCATAGGTTAAAACAACATAAATACAATTTAATAAAGCATAGGTTAAAACAACATAAATACAATTTAATAAAGCATAGGATAAAACAACATAAATACAATTTAATAAAGCATAGGATAAAACAACATAAATACTATTTAATAAAGCATAGGATAAAACCACATAAATGCAATTTAATAAAGCACAGGATAAAACAACATAAATACAATTTAATAAAGCATAGGATAAAACAACATAAATACAATTTAATAAAGCATATGTTAAAACAACATAAATACAATTTAATAAAGCATAAGATAAAACAACATGAATATAATTTAGTAAAGCATAAGATAAAACAACATGAATACAATTTAATAAAGCATAGGTTAAAACAACATAAATACCATTTAATAAAGCATAGGATAAAACAACATAAATACAATTTAATAAAGCATAGGATAAAACAACATAAATACAGTTTAATAAAGCATAGGATAAAACAACATAAATACAATTTATAAAGCATAGGATAAAACAACATAAATAAAATTTAATAAAGCATAGGATAAAACAACATAAATACAATTTAATAAAGCATAGGATAAAACAACATAAATACAATTTAATAAAGCATAGGATAAAACAACATAAATACAATTTAATAAAGCATAGGATAAAACAACATAAATACAATTTAATAAAGCATTGGATAAAACAGCATAAATATAATTTAATAAAGCATAGGTTAAAACAACATAAATACAATTTAATAAAGCATAGGTTAAAACAACATAAATACAATTTAATAAAGCATAGGACAAAACAACATAAATACAATTTAATAAAGCATAGGTTAAAACAAAATAAATACAATTTAATAAAGCACAGGATAAAACAACATAAATACAATTTAATAAAGCATAGGATAAAACAACATAAGTACAATTTAATAAAGCATAGGATAAAACAACATAAATACAATTTAATAAAGCATAGGATAAAACAACATAAATACTATTTAATAAAGCATAGGATAAAACCACATAAATACAATTTAATAAAGCACAGGATAAAACAACATAAATACAATTTAATAAAGCATAGGATAAAACAACATAAATACAATTTAATAAAGCATATGTTAAAACAACATAAATACAATTTAATAAAGCATAAGATAAAACAACATGAATATAATTTAGTAAAGAATAAGATAAAACAACATGAATACAATTTAATAAAGCATAGGTTAAAACAACATAAATACAATTTAATAAAGCATAGAATAAAACCAAATAAATACAATTTAATAAAGCACAAGATAAAAAAACATAAATGCAATTTAATAAGGCATAGGATAAAACAACATAAATACAATTTAATAAAGCATAGGATAAAACAACATAAATACAATTTATTAAAGCATAGGATAAAACAACATAAATACAATTTAATAAAGCATAGGTTAAAACAACATAAATACAATTTAATAAAGCATAGGATAAAACAACATAAATACAATTTAATAAAGCATAGGTTAAAACAACATAAATACAATTTAATAAAGCATAGTATAAAACAACATAAATTCAATTTAATAAAGCATAGGATAAAACAACATAAATACAATTTAGTAAAGCATAGGTTAAAACAACATAAATACAATTTAATAAAGCATATGTTAAAACAACATAAATACAATTTAATAAAGCATAAGATAAAACAACATGAATATAATTTAGTAAAGCATAAGATAAAACAACATGAATACAATTTAATAAATCATAGGTTAAAACAACATAAATACAATTTAATAAAGCATAGGATAAAACAGCATAAATATAATTTAATAAAGCATAGGTTAAAACAACATAAATACAATTTAATAAAGCATAGGTTAAAACAACATAAATACAATTTAATAAAGCATAGGACAAAACAACATAAATACAATTTAATAAAGCATAGGTTAAAACAAAATAAATACAATTTAATAAAGCATAGGATAAAACAACATAAATACAATTTAATAAAGCAAAGGATAAAACAACATAAGTACAATTTAATAAAGCATAGGATAAAACAACATAAATACAATTTAATAAAGCATTGGATAAAACAACATAAATACTATTTAATAAAGCATAGGATAAAACCACATAAATACAATTTAATAAAGCACAGGATAAAACAACATAAATACAATTTAATAAAGCATAGGATAAAACAACATAAATACAATTTAATAAAGCATATGTTAAAACAACATAAATACAATTTAATAAAGCATAAGATAAAACAACATGAATATAATTTAGTAAAGAATAAGATAAAACAACATGAATACAATTTAATAACGCATAGGTTAAAACATCATAAATACAATTTAATAAAGCATAGAATAAAACCAAATAAATACAATTTAATAAAGCACAGGATAAAAAAACATTAATGCAATTTAATAAAGCATAGGATAAAACAACATAAATACAATTTAATAAAGCATAGGATAAAACAACATAAATACAATTTATTAAAGCATAGGATAAAACAACATAAATACAATTTAATAAAGCATAGGTTAAAACAACATAAATACAATTTAATAAAGCATAGGATAAAACAACATAAATACAATTTAATAAAGCATAGGTTAAAATAACATAAATACAATTTAATAAAGCATAGTATAAAACAACATAAATTCAATTTAATAAAGCATAGGATAAAACAACATAAATACAATTTAGTAAAGCATAGGTTAAAACAACATAAATACAATTTAATAAAGCATACGTTAAAACAACATAAATACAATTTAATAAAGCATAAGATAAAACAACATGAATATAATTTAGTAAAGCATAAGATAAAACAACATGAATACAATTTAATAAAGCATAGGTTAAAACAACATAAATACAATTTAATAAAGCATAGGATAAACAACATAAATACAATTTAATAAAGCATAGGATAAAACAACATAAATACAATTTATAAAGCATAGGATAAAACAACATAAATAAAATTTAATAAAGCATAGGATAAAACAACATAAATAAAATTTAATACAGCATAGGATAAAACAACATAAATACAATTTAATAAAGCATAGGATAAAACAACATAAATACAATTTAATAAAGCATTGGATAAAACAACATAAATACAATTTAATAAAGCATAGGATAAATCAACATAAATACAATTTAATAAAGCATAGGATAAAACAGCATAAATATAATTAAATAAAGCATAGGTTAAAACAACATAAATACAATTTAATAAAGCATAGGTTAAAACAACATAAATACAATTTAATAAAGCATAGGATAAAACAACATAAATACAATTTAATAAAGCATAGGATAAAACAACATAAATACTATTTAATAAAGCATAGGATAAAACCACATAAATGCAATTTAATAAAGCACAGGATAAAACAACATAAATACAATTTAATAAAGCATAGGATAAAACAACATAAATACAATTTAATAAAGCATATGTTAAAACAACATAAATACAATTTAATAAAGCATAAGATAAAACAACATGAATAAAATTTAGTAAAGCATAAGATAAAACAACATGAATACAATTTAATAAAGCATAGGTTAAAACAACATAAATACCATTTAATAAAGCATAGGATAAAACAACATAAATACAATTTAATAAAGCATAGGATAAAACAACATAAATACAGTTTAATAAAGCATAGGATAAAACAACATAAATACAATTTATAAAGCATAGGATAAAACAACATAAATAAAATTTAATAAAGCATAGGATAAAACAACATAAATACAATTTAATAAAGCATAGGATAAAACAACATAAATACAATTTAATAAAGCATAGGATAAAACAACATAAATACAATTTAATAAAGCATAGGATAAAACAACATAAATACAATTTAATAAAGCATAGGATAAAACAGCATAAATATAATTTAATAAAGCATAGGTTAAAACAACATAAATACAATTTAATAAAGCATAGGATAAAACAACATAAGTACAATTTAATAAAGCATAGGATAAAACAACATAAATACAATTTAATAAAGCAAAGGATAAAACAACATAAATACTATTTAATAAAGCATAGGATAAAACCACATAAATACAATTTAATAAAGCACAGGATAAAACAACATAAATACAATTTAATAAAGCATAGGATAAAACAACATAAATACAATTTAATAAAGCATATGTTAAAACAACATAAATACAATTTAATAAAGCATAAGATAAAACAACATGAATATAATTTAGTAAAGAATAAGATAAAACAACATGAATACAATTTAATAAAGCATAGGTTAAAACAACATAAATACAATTTAATAAAGCATAGAATAAAACCAAATAAATACAATTTAATAAAGCACAGGATAAAAAAACATAAATGCAATTTAATAAGGCATAGGATAAAACAACATAAATACAATTTAATAAAGCATAGGATAAAACAACATAAATACAATTTATTAAAGCATAGGATAAAACAACATAAATACAATTTAATAAAGCAAAGGATAAAACAACATAAGTACAATTTAATAAAGCATAGGATAAAACAACATAAATACAATTTAATAAAGCATTGGATAAAACAACATAAATACTATTTAATAAAGCATAGGATAAAACCACATAAATACAATTTAATAAAGCACAGGATAAAACAACATAAATACAATTTAATAAAGCATAGGATAAAACAACATAAATACAATTTAATAAAGCATATGTTAAAACAACATAAATACAATTTAATAAAGCATAGAATAAAACCAAATAAATACAATTTAATAAAGCACAGGATAAAAAAACATTAATGCAATTTAATAAAGCATATGATAAAACAACATAAATACAATTTAATAAAGCATAGGATAAAACAACATAAATACAATTTATTAAAGCATAGGATAAAACAACATAAATACAATTTAATAAAGCATAGGTTAAAACAACATAAATACAATTTAATAAAGCATAGGATAAAACAACAAAAATACAATTTAATAAAGCATAGGTTAAAATAACATAAATACAATTTAATAAAGCATAGTATAAAACAACATAAATTCAATTTAATAAAGCATAGGATAAAACAACATAAATACAATTTAGTAAAGCATAGGTTAAAACAACATAAATACAATTTAATAAAGCATATGTTAAAACAACATAAATACAATTTAATAAAGCATAAGATAAAACAACATGAATATAATTTAGTAAAGCATAAGATAAAACAACATGAATACAATTTAATAAAGCATAGGTTAAAACAACATAAATACAATTTAATAAAGCATAGGATAAACAACATAAATACAATTTAATAAAGCATAGGATAAAACAACATAAATACAATTTAATAAAGCATAGGATAAAACAACATAAATACAATTTAATAAAGCATAGGATAAAACAACATAAATACAATTTAATAAAGCATAGGATAAAACAGCATAAATATAATTTAATAAAGCATAGGTTAAAACAACATAAATACAATTTAATAAAGCATAGGATAAAACAACATAAGTACAATTTAATAAAGCATAGGATAAAACAACATAAATACAATTTATAAAGCATAGGATAAAACAACATAAATAAAATTTAATAAAGCATAGGATAAAACAACATAAATAAAATTTAATACAGCATAGGATAAAACAACATAAATACAATTTAATAAAGCATAGGATAAAACAACATAAATACAATTTAATAAAGCATTGGATAAAACAACATAAATACAATTTAATAAAGCATAGGATAAAACAACATAAATACAATTTAATAAAGCATAGGATAAAACAGCATAAATATAATTTAATAAAGCATAGGTTAAAACAACATAAATACAATTTAATAAAGCATAGGT
This sequence comes from Phyllobates terribilis, assembly GCF_046119375.1. Classification (NCBI taxonomy): domain Eukaryota; kingdom Metazoa; phylum Chordata; class Amphibia; order Anura; family Dendrobatidae; genus Phyllobates; species Phyllobates terribilis. Next base: position 878,429 of record NW_027362780.1, read on the forward strand.
TAAAACAACATAAATACAATTTAATAAAGCATAGGATAAAACAACATAAATACAATTTAATAAAGCATAGGATAAAACAACATAAATACTATTTAATAAAGCATAGGATAAAACCACATAAATGCAATTTAATAAAGCACAGGATAAAACAACATAAATACAATTTAATAAAGCATAGGATAAAACAACATAAATACAATTTAATAAAGCATATGTTAAAACAACATAAATACAATTTAATAAAGCATAAGATAAAACAACATGAATATAATTTAGTAAAGCATAAGATAAAACAACATGAATACAATTTAATAAAGCATAGGTTAAAACAACATAAATACCATTTAATAAAGCATAGGATAAAACAACATAAATACAATTTAATAAAGCATAGGATAAAACAACATAAATAAAATTTAATAAAGCATAGGATAAAACAACATAAATACAATTTAATAAAGCATAGGATAAAACAACATAAATACAATTTAATAAAGCATAGGATAAAACAACATAAATACAATTTAATAAAGCATAGGATAAAACAACATAAATACAATTTAATAAAGCATTGGATAAAACAGCATAAATATAATTTAATAAAGCATAGGTTAAAACAACATAAATACAATTTAATAAAGCATAGGTTAAAACAACATAAATACAATTTAATAAAGCATAGGACAAAACAACATAAATACAATTTAATAAAGCATAGGTTAAAACAAAATAAATACAATTTAATAAAGCACAGGATAAAACAACATAAATACAATTTAATAAAGCATAGGATAAAACAACATAAGTACAATTTAATAAAGCATAGGATAAAACAACATAAATACAATTTAATAAAGCATAGGATAAAACAACATAAATACTATTTAATAAAGCATAGGATAAAACCACATAAATACAATTTAATAAAGCACAGGATAAAACAACATAAATACAATTTAATAAAGCATAGGATAAAACAACATAAATACAATTTAATAAAGCATATGTTAAAACAACATAAATACAATTTAATAAAGCATAAGATAAAACAACATGAATATAATTTAGTAAAGAATAAGATAAAACAACATGAATACAATTTAATAAAGCATAGGTTAAAACAACATAAATACAATTTAATAAAGCATAGAATAAAACCAAATAAATACAATTTAATAAAGCACAAGATAAAAAAACATAAATGCAATTTAATAAGGCATAGGATAAAACAACATAAATACAATTTAATAAAGCATAGGATAAAACAACATAAATACAATTTATTAAAGCATAGGATAAAACAACATAAATACAATTTAATAAAGCATAGGTTAAAACAACATAAATACAATTTAATAAAGCATAGGATAAAACAACATAAATACAATTTAATAAAGCATAGGTTAAAACAACATAAATACAATTTAATAAAGCATAGTATAAAACAACATAAATTCAATTTAATAAAGCATAGGATAAAACAACATAAATACAATTTAGTAAAGCATAGGTTAAAACAACATAAATACAATTTAATAAAGCATATGTTAAAACAACATAAATACAATTTAATAAAGCATAAGATAAAACAACATGAATATAATTTAGTAAAGCATAAGATAAAACAACATGAATACAATTTAATAAATCATAGGTTAAAACAACATAAATACAATTTAATAAAGCATAGGATAAAACAGCATAAATATAATTTAATAAAGCATAGGTTAAAACAACATAAATACAATTTAATAAAGCATAGGTTAAAACAACATAAATACAATTTAATAAAGCATAGGACAAAACAACATAAATACAATTTAATAAAGCATAGGTTAAAACAAAATAAATACAATTTAATAAAGCATAGGATAAAACAACATAAATACAATTTAATAAAGCAAAGGATAAAACAACATAAGTACAATTTAATAAAGCATAGCATAAAACAACATAAATACAATTTAATAAAGCATTGGATAAAACAACATAAATACTATTTAATAAAGCATAGGATAAAACCACATAAATACAATTTAATAAAGCACAGGATAAAACAACATAAATACAATTTAATAAAGCATAGGATAAAACAACATAAATACAATTTAATAAAGCATATGTTAAAACAACATAAATACAATTTAATAAAGCATAAGATAAAACAACATGAATATAATTTAGTAAAGAATAAGATAAAACAACATGAATACAATTTAATAACGCATAGGTTAAAACATCATAAATACAATTTAATAAAGCATAGAATAAAACCAAATAAATACAATTTAATAAAGCACAGGATAAAAAAACATTAATGCAATTTAATAAAGCATAGGATAAAACAACATAAATACAATTTAATAAAGCATAGGATAAAACAACATAAATACAATTTATTAAAGCATAGGATAAAACAACATAAATACAATTTAATAAAGCATAGGTTAAAACAACATAAATACAATTTAATAAAGCATAGGATAAAACAACATAAATACAATTTAATAAAGCATAGGTTAAAATAACATAAATACAATTTAATAAAGCATAGTATAAAACAACATAAATTCAATTTAATAAAGCATAGGATAAAACAACATAAATACAATTTAGTAAAGCATAGGTTAAAACAACATAAATACAATTTAATAAAGCATATGTTAAAACAACATAAATACAATTTAATAAAGCATAAGATAAAACAACATGAATATAATTTAGTAAAGCATAAGATAAAACAACATGAATACAATTTAATAAAGCATAGGTTAAAACAACATAAATACAATTTAATAAAGCATAGGATAAACAACATAAATACAATTTAATAAAGCATAGGATAAAACAACATAAATACAATTTATAAAGCATAGGATAAAACAACATAAATAAAATTTAATAAAGCATAGGATAAAACAACATAAATAAAATTTAATACAGCATAGGATAAAACAACATAAATACAATTTAATAAAGCATAGGATAAAACAACATAAATACAATTTAATAAAGCATTGGATAAAACAACATAAATACAATTTAATAAAGCATAGGATAAAACAACATAAATACAATTTAATAAAGCATAGGATAAAACAGCATAAATATAATTAAATAAAGCATAGGTTAAAACAACATAAATACAATTTAATAAAGCATAGGTTAAAACAACATAAATACAATTTAATAAAGCATAGGATAAAACAACATAAATACAATTTAATAAAGCATAGGATAAAACAACATAAATACTATTTAATAAAGCATAGGATAAAACCACATAAATGCAATTTAATAAAGCACAGGATAAAACAACATAAATACAATTTAATAAAGCATAGGATAAAACAACATAAATACAATTTAATAAAGCATATGTTAAAACAACATAAATACAATTTAATAAAGCATAAGATAAAACAACATGAATATAATTTAGTAAAGAATAAGATAAAACAACATGAATACAATTTAATAAAGCATAGGTTAAAACAACATAAATACAATTTAATAAAGCATAGAATAAAACCAAATAAATACAATTTAATAAAGCACAGGATAAAAAAACATAAATGCAATTTAATAAAGCATAGGATAAAACAACATAAATACAATTTAATAAAGCATAGGATAAAACAACATAAATACAATTTAATAAAGCATAGGATAAAACAACATAAATACAATTTAATAAAGCATAGGTTAAAACAACATAAATACAATTTAATAAAGCATAGGATAAAACAACATAAATACAATTTAATAAAGCATAGGTTAAAACAACATAAATTCAATTTAATAAAGCATAGGACAAAACAACATAAATACAATTTAATAAAGCATAGGTTAAAACAACATAAATACAATTTAATAAAGCATAGGATAAAACCAAAGAAATACAATTTAATAAAACATAGGATAAAACCACATAAATACAATTTAATAAAGCATAGGACAAAACAACATAAATACAATTTAATAAAGCATAGGATAAAACAAAATAAATACAATTCAATAAAGCATAGGATAAACAACATAAATACAATTTAATAAAGCATAGGACAAAACAACATAAATACAATTTAATAAAGCATATGTTTAAACAACATAAATACAATTTAATAAAGCATAAGATAAAACAACATGAATACAATTTAGTAAAGCATAAGATAAAACAACATGAATACCATTAAATAAAGCGTAGGTTAAAACAACATAAATACAAGTTAATAAAGCATAGGATAAAACAACATAAATACAATTTAATAAAGCATAGGATAAAACAACATAAATACAATTTAATAAAGCTTAGGATAAAACAACATAAATACAGTTTAATGAAGCATAGGATAAAACAACATAAATACAATTTAATAAAGCATAGGATAAAACAACATAAATACAATTTAATAAAGCATAGGTTAAAACAACATAAATACAATTTAATAAAGCATAGGATAAAATAACATAAATACAATTTAATAAAGCATAGGATAAAACAACATATATACAATTTAATAAAGCATAGGATAAAACAACATAAATACAATTTAATAAAGCATAGGATAAAACAACATAAATAAAATTTAATAAAGCTTAGGATAAAACAACATAAATACAATTTAATAAAGCATTGGATAAAACAACATAAATACTATTTAATAAAGCATAGGATAAAACCACATAAATACAATTTAATAAAGCACAGGATAAAACAACATAAATACAATTTAATAAAGCATAGGATAAAACAACATAAATACAATTTAATAAAGCATAGGATAAAACAACATAAATACAATTTAATAAAGCATAGGATAAAACAACATAAATACAATTTATTAAAGCATAGGATAAAACAACATAAATACAATTTAATAAAGCAAAGGATAAAACAACATAAGTACAATTTAATAAAGCATAGGATAAAACAACATAAATACAATTTAATAAAGCATTGGATAAAACAACATAAATACTATTTAATAAAGCATAGGATAAAACCACATAAATACAATTTAATAAAGCACAGGATAAAACAACATAAATACAATTTAATAAAGCATAGGATAAAACAACATAAATACAATTTAATAAAGCATAGGTTAAAATAACATAAATACAATTTAATAAAGCATAGTATAAAACAACATAAATTCAATTTAATAAAGCATAGGATAAAACAACATAAATACAATTTAGTAAAGCATAGGTTAAAACAACATAAATACAATTTAATAAAGCATAGTATAAAACAACATAAATTCAATTTAATAAAGCATAGGATAAAACAACATAAATACAATTTAGTAAAGCATAGGTTAAAACAACATAAATACAATTTAATAAAGCATATGTTAAAACAACATAAATACAATTTAATAAAGCATAAGATAAAACAACATGAATATAATTTAGTAAAGCATAAGATAAAACAACATGAATACAATTTAATAAAGCATAGGTTAAAACAACATAAATACAATTTAATAAAGCATAGGATAAACAACATAAATACAATTTAATAAAGCATAGGATAAAACAACATAAATACAATTTATAAAGCATAGGATAAAACAACATAAATAAAATTTAATAAAGCATAGGATAAAACAACATAAATAAAATTTAATACAGCATAGGATAAAACAACATAAATACAATTTAATAAAGCATAGGATAAAACAACATAAATACAATTTAATAAAGCATTGGATAAAACAACATAAATACAATTTAATAAAGCATAGGATAAAACAACATAAATACAATTTAATAAAGCATAGGATAAAACAGCATAAATATAATTTAATAAAGCATAGGTTAAAACAACATAAATACAATTTAATAAAGCATAGGTTAAAACAACATAAATACAATTTAATAAAGCATAGGATAAAACAACATAAATACAATTTAATAAAGCATAGGATAAAACAACATAAATACTATTTAATAAAGCATAGGATAAAACCACATAAATGCAATTTAATAAAGCACAGGATAAAACAACATAAATACAATTTAATAAAGCATAGGATAAAACAACATAAATACAATTTAATAAAGCATATGTTAAAACAACATAAATACAATTTAATAAAGCATAAGATAAAACAACATGAATATAATTTAGTAAAGCATAAGATAAAACAACATGAATACAATTTAATAAAGCATAGGTTAAAACAACATAAATACAATTTAATAAAGCATAGGATAAACAACATAAATACAATTTAATAAAGCATAGGATAAAACAACATAAATACAATTTAATAAAGCATAGGTTAAAACAACATAAATACAATTTAATAAAGCATATGTTAAAACAACATAAATACAATTTAATAAAGCATAAGATAAAACAACATGAATATAATTTAGTAAAGCATAAGATAAAACAACATGAATACAATTTAATAAAGCATAGGTTAAAACAACATAAATACAATTTAATAAAGCATAGGATAAACAACATAAATACAATTTAATAAAGCATAGGATAAAACAACATAAATACAATTTATAAAGCATAGGATAAAACAACATAAATAAAATTTAATAAAGCATAGGATAAAACAACATAAATAAAATTTAATACAGCATAGGATAAAACAACATAAATACAATTTAATAAAGCATAGGATAAAACAACATAAATACAATTTAATAAAGCATTGGATAAAACAACATAAATACAATTTAATAAAGCATAGGATAAAACAACATAAATACAATTTAATAAAGCATAGGATAAAACAGCATAAATATAATTTAATAAAGCATAGGTTAAAACAACATAAATACAATTTAATAAAGCATAGGTTAAAACAACATAAATACAATTTAATAAAGCATAGGATAAAACAACATAAATACAATTTAATAAAGCATAGGATAAAACAACATAAATACTATTTAATAAAGCATAGGATAAAACCACATAAATGCAATTTAATAAAGCACAGGATAAAACAACATAAATAAAATTTAATAAAGCATAGGATAAAACAACATAAATAAAATTTAATACAGCATAGGATAAAACAACATAAATACAATTTAATAAAGCATAGGATAAAACAACATAAATACAATTTAATAAAGCATTGGATAAAACAACATAAATACAATTTAATAAAGCATAGGATAAAACAACATAAATACAATTTAATAAAGCATAGGATAAAACAGCATAAATATAATTTAATAAAGCATAGGTTAAAACAACATAAATACAATTTAATAAAGCATAGGTTAAAACAACATAAATACAATTTAATAAAGCATAGGATAAAACAACATAAATACAATTTAATAAAGCATAGGATAAAACAACATAAATACTATTTAATAAAGCATAGGATAAAACCACATAAATGCAATTTAATAAAGCACAGGATAAAACAACATAAATACAATTTAATAAAGCATAGGATAAAACAACATAAATACAATTTAATAAAGCTTATGTTAAAACAACATAAATACAATTTAATAAAGCATAAGATAAAACAACATGAATATAATTTAGTAAAGCATAAGATAAAACAACATGAATACAATTTAATAAAGCATAGGTTAAAACAACATAAATACCATTTAATAAAGCATAGGATAAAACTACATAAATACAATTTAATAAAGCATAGGATAAAACAACATAAATACAGTTTAATAAAGCATAGGATAAAACAACATAAATACAATTTATAAAGCATAGGATAAAACAACATAAATAAAATTTAATAAAGCATAGGATAAAACAACATAAATACAATTTAATAAAGCATAGGATAAAACAACATAAATACAATTTAATAAAGCATAGGATAAAACAACATAAATACAATTTAATAAAGCATAGGATAAAACAACATAAATACAATTTAATAAAGCATAGGATAAAACAGCATAAATATAATTTAATAAAGCATAGGTTAAAACAACATAAATACAATTTAATAAAGCATAGGATAAAACAACATAAATACAATTTATAAAGCATAGGATAAAACAACATAAATAAAATTTAATAAAGCATAGGATAAAACAACATAAATACAATTTAATAAAGCATAGGATAAAACAACATAAATACAATTTAATAAAGCATAGGATAAAACAACATAAATACAATTTAATAAAGCATAGGATAAAACAACATAAGTACAATTTAATAAAGCATAGGATAAAACAACATAAATACAATTTAATAAAGCATAGGATAAAACAACATAAATACTATTTAATAAAGCATAGGATAAAACCACATAAATACAATTTAATAAAGCACAGGATAAAACAACATAAATACAATTTAATAAAGCATAGGATAAAACAACATAAATACAATTTAATAAAGCATATGTTAAAACAACATAAATACAATTTAATAAAGCATAAGATAAAACAACATGAATATAATTTAGTAAAGAATAAGATAAAACAACATGAATACAATTTAATAAAGCATAGGTTAAAACAACATAAATACAATTTAATAAAGCATAGAATAAAACCAAATAAATACAATTTAATAAAGCACAGGATAAAAAAACATAAATGCAATTTAATAAGGCATAGGATAAAACAACATAAATACAATTTAATAAAGCATAGGATAAAACAACATAAATACAATTTATTAAAGCATAGGATAAAACAACATAAATACAATTTAATAAAGCATAGGTTAAAACAACATAAATACAATTTAATAAAGCATAGGATAAAACAACATAAATACAATTTAATAAAGCATAGGTTAAAACAACATAAATACAATTTAATAAAGCATAGTATAAAACAACATAAATTCAATTTAATAAAGCATAGGATAAAACAACATAAATACAATTTAGTAAAGCATAGGTTAAAACAACATAAATACAATTTAATAAAGCATATGTTAAAACAACATAAATACAATTTAATAAAGCATAAGATAAAACAACATGAATATAATTTAGTAAAGCATAAGATAAAACAACATGAATACAATTTAATAAATCATAGGTTAAAACAACATAAATACAATTTAATAAAGCATAGGATAAAACAGCATAAATATAATTTAATAAAGCATAGCTTAAAACAACATAAATACAATTTAATAAAGCATAGGTTAAAACAACATAAATACAATTTAATAAAGCATAGGACAAAACAACATAAATACAATTTAATAAAGCATAGGTTAAAACAAAATAAATACAATTTAATAAAGCATAGGATAAAACAACATAAATACAATTTAATAAAGCAAAGGATAAAACAACATAAGTACAATTTAATAAAGCATAGGATAAAACAACATAAATACAATTTAATAAAGCATTGGATAAAACAACATAAATACTATTTAATAAAGCATAGGATAAAACCACATAAATACAATTTAATAAAGCACAGGATAAAACAACATAAATACAATTTAATAAAGCATAGGATAAAACAACATAAATACAATTTAATAAAGCATATGTTAAAACAACATAAATACAATTTAATAAAGCATAAGATAAAACAACATGAATATAATTTAGTAAAGAATAAGATAAAACAACATGAATACAATTTAATAAAGCATAGGTTAAAACATCATAAATACAATTTAATAAAGCATAGAATAAAACCAAATAAATACAATTTAATAAAGCACAGGATAAAAAAACATTAATGCAATTTAATAAAGCATAGGATAAAACAACATAAATACAATTTAATAAAGCATAGGATAAAACAACATAAATACAGTTTATTAAAGCATAGGATAAAACAACATAAATACAATTTAATAAAGCATAGGTTAAAACAACATAAATACAATTTAATAAAGCATAGGATAAACAACATAAATACAATTTAATAAAGCATAGGATAAAACAACATAAATACAATTTAATAAAGCATAGGTTAAAACAACATAAATACAATTTAATAAAGCATATGTTAAAACAACATAAATACAATTTAATAAAGCATAAGATAAAACAACATGAATATAATTTAGTAAAGCATAAGATAAAACAACATGAATACAATTTAATAAAGCATAGGTTAAAACAACATAAATACAATTTAATAAAGCATAGGATAAACAACATAAATACAATTTAATAAAGCATAGGATAAAACAACATAAATACAATTTATAAAGCATAGGATAAAACAACATAAATAAAATTTAATAAAGCATAGGATAAAACAACATAAATAAAATTTAATACAGCATAGGATAAAACAACATAAATACAATTTAATAAAGCATAGGATAAAACAACATAAATACAATTTAATAAAGCATTGGATAAAACAACATAAATACAATTTAATAAAGCATAGGATAAAACAACATAAATACAATTTAATAAAGCATAGGATAAAACAGCATAAATATAATTTAATAAAGCATAGGTTAAAACAACATAAATACAATTTAATAAAGCATAGGTTAAAACAACATAAATACAATTTAATAAAGCATAGGATAAAACAACATAAATACAATTTAATAAAGCATAGGATAAAACAACATAAATACTATTTAATAAAGCATAGGATAAAACCACATAAATGCAATTTAATAAAGCACAGGATAAAACAACATAAATACAATTTAATAAAGCATAGGATAAAACAACATAAATACAATTTAATAAAGCATATGTTAAAACAACATAAATACAATTTAATAAAGCATAAGATAAAACAACATGAATATAATTTAGTAAAGCATAAGATAAAACAACATGAATACAATTTAATAAAGCATAGGTTAAAACAACATAAATACAATTTAATAAAGCATAGGATAAACAACATAAATACAATTTAATAAAGCATAGGATAAAACAACATAAATACAATTTAATAAAGCATAGGTTAAAACAACATAAATACAATTTAATAAAGCATATGTTAAAACAACATAAATACAATTTAATAAAGCATAAGATAAAACAACATGAATATAATTTAGTAAAGCATAAGATAAAACAACATGAATACAATTTAATAAAGCATAGGTTAAAACAACATAAATACAATTTAATAAAGCATAGGATAAACAACATAAATACAATTTAATAAAGCATAGGATAAAACAACATAAATACAATTTATAAAGCATAGGATAAAACAACATAAATAAAATTTAATAAAGCATAGGATAAAACAACATAAATAAAATTTAATACAGCATAGGATAAAACAACATAAATACAATTTAATAAAGCATAGGATAAAACAACATAAATACAATTTAATAAAGCATTGGATAAAACAACATAAATACAATTTAATAAAGCATAGGATAAAACAACATAAATACAATTTAATAAAGCATAGGATAAAACAGCATAAATATAATTTAATAAAGCATAGGTTAAAACAACATAAATACAATTTAATAAAGCATAGGTTAAAACAACATAAATACAATTTAATAAAGCATAGGATAAAACAACATAAATACAATTTAATAAAGCATAGGATAAAACAACATAAATACTATTTAATAAAGCATAGGATAAAACCACATAAATGCAATTTAATAAAGCACAGGATAAAACAACATAAATAAAATTTAATAAAGCATAGGATAAAACAACATAAATAAAATTTAATACAGCATAGGATAAAACAACATAAATACAATTTAATAAAGCATAGGATAAAACAACATAAATACAATTTAATAAAGCATTGGATAAAACAACATAAATACAATTTAATAAAGCATAGGATAAAACAACATAAATACAATTTAATAAAGCATAGGATAAAACAGCATAAATATAATTTAATAAAGCATAGGTTAAAACAACATAAATACAATTTAATAAAGCATAGGTTAAAACAACATAAATACAATTTAATAAAGCATAGGATAAAACAACATAAATACAATTTAATAAAGCATAGGATAAAACAACATAAATACTATTTAATAAAGCATAGGATAAAACCACATAAATGCAATTTAATAAAGCACAGGATAAAACAACATAAATACAATTTAATAAAGCATAGGATAAAACAACATAAATACAATTTAATAAAGCTTATGTTAAAACAACATAAATACAATTTAATAAAGCATAAGATAAAACAACATGAATATAATTTAGTAAAGCATAAGATAAAACAACATGAATACAATTTAATAAAGCATAGGTTAAAACAACATAAATACCATTTAATAAAGCATAGGATAAAACAACATAAATACAATTTAATAAAGCATAGGATAAAACAACATAAATACAGTTTAATAAAGCATAGGATAAAACAACATAAATACAATTTATAAAGCATAGGATAAAACAACATAAATAAAATTTAATAAAGCATAGGATAAAACAACATAAATACAATTTAATAAAGCATAGGATAAAACAACATAAATACAATTTAATAAAGCATAGGATAAAACAACATAAATACAATTTAATAAAGCATAGGATAAAACAACATAAATACAATTTAATAAAGCATAGGATAAAACAGCATAAATATAATTTAATAAAGCATAGGTTAAAACAACATAAATACAATTTAATAAAGCATAGGATAAAACAACATAAATACAATTTATAAAGCATAGGATAAAACAACATAAATAAAATTTAATAAAGCATAGGATAAAACAACATAAATACAATTTAATAAAGCATAGGATAAAACAACATAAATACAATTTAATAAAGCATAGGATAAAACAACATAAATACAATTTAATAAAGCATAGGATAAAACAACATAAGTACAATTTAATAAAGCATAGGATAAAACAACATAAATACAATTTAATAAAGCATAGGATAAAACAACATAAATACTATTTAATAAAGCATAGGATAAAACCACATAAATACAATTTAATAAAGCACAGGATAAAACAACATAAATACAATTTAATAAAGCATAGGATAAAACAACATAAATACAATTTAATAAAGCATATGTTAAAACAACATAAATACAATTTAATAAAGCATAAGATAAAACAACATGAATATAATTTAGTAAAGAATAAGATAAAACAACATGAATACAATTTAATAAAGCATAGGTTAAAACAACATAAATACAATTTAATAAAGCATAGAATAAAACCAAATAAATACAATTTAATAAAGCACAGGATAAAAAAACATAAATGCAATTTAATAAGGCATAGGATAAAACAACATAAATACAATTTAATAAAGCATAGGATAAAACAACATAAATACAATTTATTAAAGCATAGGATAAAACAACATAAATACAATTTAATAAAGCATAGGTTAAAACAACATAAATACAATTTAATAAAGCATAGGATAAAACAACATAAATACAATTTAATAAAGCATAGGTTAAAACAACATAAATACAATTTAATAAAGCATAGTATAAAACAACATAAATTCAATTTAATAAAGCATAGGATAAAACAACATAAATACAATTTAGTAAAGCATAGGTTAAAACAACATAAATACAATTTAATAAAGCATATGTTAAAACAACATAAATACAATTTAATAAAGCATAAGATAAAACAACATGAATATAATTTAGTAAAGCATAAGATAAAACAACATGAATACAATTTAATAAATCATAGGTTAAAACAACATAAATACAATTTAATAAAGCATAGGATAAAACAGCATAAATATAATTTAATAAAGCATAGCTTAAAACAACATAAATACAATTTAATAAAGCATAGGTTAAAACAACATAAATACAATTTAATAAAGCATAGGACAAAACAACATAAATACAATTTAATAAAGCATAGGTTAAAACAAAATAAATACAATTTAATAAAGCATAGGATAAAACAACATAAATACAATTTAATAAAGCAAAGGATAAAACAACATAAGTACAATTTAATAAAGCATAGGATAAAACAACATAAATACAATTTAATAAAGCATTGGATAAAACAACATAAATACTATTTAATAAAGCATAGGATAAAACCACATAAATACAATTTAATAAAGCACAGGATAAAACAACATAAATACAATTTAATAAAGCATAGGATAAAACAACATAAATACAATTTAATAAAGCATATGTTAAAACAACATAAATACAATTTAATAAAGCATAAGATAAAACAACATGAATATAATTTAGTAAAGAATAAGATAAAACAACATGAATACAATTTAATAAAGCATAGGTTAAAACATCATAAATACAATTTAATAAAGCATAGAATAAAACCAAATAAATACAATTTAATAAAGCACAGGATAAAAAAACATTAATGCAATTTAATAAAGCATAGGATAAAACAACATAAATACAATTTAATAAAGCATAGGATAAAACAACATAAATACAGTTTATTAAAGCATAGGATAAAACAACATAAATACAATTTAATAAAGCATAGGTTAAAACAACATAAATACAATTTAATAAAGCATAGGATAAACAACATAAATACAATTTAATAAAGCATAGGATAAAACAACATAAATACAATTTAATAAAGCATAGGTTAAAACAACATAAATACAATTTAATAAAGCATATGTTAAAACAACATAAATACAATTTAATAAAGCATAAGATAAAACAACATGAATATAATTTAGTAAAGCATAAGATAAAACAACATGAATACAATTTAATAAAGCATAGGTTAAAACAACATAAATACAATTTAATAAAGCATAGGATAAACAACATAAATACAATTTAATAAAGCATAGGATAAAACAACATAAATACAATTTATAAAGCATAGGATAAAACAACATAAATAAAATTTAATAAAGCATAGGATAAAACAACATAAATAAAATTTAATACAGCATAGGATAAAACAACATAAATACAATTTAATAAAGCATAGGATAAAACAACATAAATACAATTTAATAAAGCATTGGATAAAACAACATAAATACAATTTAATAAAGCATAGGATAAAACAACATAAATACAATTTAATAAAGCATAGGATAAAACAGCATAAATATAATTTAATAAAGCATAGGTTAAAACAACATAAATACAATTTAATAAAGCATAGGTTAAAACAACATAAATACAATTTAATAAAGCATAGGATAAAACAACATAAATACAATTTAATAAAGCATAGGATAAAACAACATAAATACTATTTAATAAAGCATAGGATAAAACCACATAAATGCAATTTAATAAAGCACAGGATAAAACAACATAAATAAAATTTAATAAAGCATAGGATAAAACAACATAAATAAAATTTAATACAGCATAGGATAAAACAACATAAATACAATTTAATAAAGCATAGGATAAAACAACATAAATACAATTTAATAAAGCATTGGATAAAACAACATAAATACAATTTAATAAAGCATAGGATAAAACAACATAAATACAATTTAATAAAGCATAGGATAAAACAGCATAAATATAATTTAATAAAGCATAGGTTAAAACAACATAAATACAATTTAATAAAGCATAGGTTAAAACAACATAAATACAATTTAATAAAGCATAGGATAAAACAACATAAATACAATTTAATAAAGCATAGGATAAAACAACATAAATACTATTTAATAAAGCATAGGATAAAACCACATAAATGCAATTTAATAAAGCACAGGATAAAACAACATAAATACAATTTAATAAAGCATAGGATAAAACAACATAAATACAATTTAATAAAGCTTATGTTAAAACAACATAAATACAATTTAATAAAGCATAAGATAAAACAACATGAATATAATTTAGTAAAGCATAAGATAAAACAACATGAATACAATTTAATAAATCATAGGTTAAAACAACATAAATACAATTTAATAAAGCATAGGATAAAACAGCATAAATATAATTTAATAAAGCATAGGTTAAAACAACATAAATACAATTTAATAAAGCATAGGTTAAAACAACATAAATACAATTTAATAAAGCATAGGACAAAACAACATAAATACAATTTAATAAAGCATAGGTTAAAACAAAATAAATACAATTTAATAAAGCATAGGATAAAACAACATAAATACAATTTAATAAAGCAAAGGATAAAACAACATAAGTACAATTTAATAAAGCATAGGATAAAACAACATAAATACAATTTAATAAAGCATTGGATAAAACAACATAAATACTATTTAATAAAGCATAGGATAAAACCACATAAATACAATTTAATAAAGCACAGGATAAAACAACATAAATACAATTTAATAAAGCATAGGATAAAACAACATAAATACAATTTAATAAAGCATATGTTAAAACAACATAAATACAATTTAATAAAGCATAAGATAAAACAACATGAATATAATTTAGTAAAGAATAAGATAAAACAACATGAATACAATTTAATAAAGCATAGGTTAAAACATCATAAATACAATTTAATAAAGCATAGAATAAAACCAAATAAATACAATTTAATAAAGCACAGGATAAAAAAACATTAATGCAATTTAATAAAGCATAGGATAAAACAACATAAATACAATTTAATAAAGCATAGGATAAAACAACATAAATACAGTTTATTAAAGCATAGGATAAAACAACATAAATACAATTTAATAAAGCATAGGTTAAAACAACATAAATACAATTTAATAAAGCATAGGATAAAACAACATAAATACAATTTAATAAAGCATAGGTTAAAATAACATAAATACAATTTAATAAAGCATAGTATAAAACAACATAAATTCAATTTAATAAAGCATAGGATAAAACAACATAAATACAATTTAGTAAAGCATAGGTTAAAACAACATAAATACAATTTAATAAAGCATATGTTAAAACAACATAAATACAATTTAATAAAGCATAAGATAAAACAACATGAATACAATTTAATAAAGCATAGGTTAAAACAACATAAATACAATTTAATAAAGCATAGGATAAACAACATAAATACAATTTAATAAAGCATAGGATAAAACAA
This sequence comes from Phyllobates terribilis, assembly GCF_046119375.1. Taxonomy (NCBI): domain Eukaryota; kingdom Metazoa; phylum Chordata; class Amphibia; order Anura; family Dendrobatidae; genus Phyllobates; species Phyllobates terribilis. The sequence goes on from NW_027362780.1 coordinate 895,407, forward strand.
CATAAATACAATTTATAAAGCATAGGATAAAACAACATAAATAAAATTTAATAAAGCATAGGATAAAACAACATAAATAAAATTTAATACAGCATAGGATAAAACAATATAAATACAATTTAATAAAGCATAGGATAAAACAACATAAATACAATTTAATAAAGCATTGGATAAAACAACATAAATACAATTTAATAAAGCATAGGATAAAACAACATAAATACAATTTAATAAAGCATAGGATAAAACAGCATAAATATAATTAAATAAAGCATAGGTTAAAACAACATAAATACAATTTAATAAAGCATAGGTTAAAACAACATAAATACAATTTAATAAAGCATAGGATAAAACAACATAAATACAATTTAATAAAGCATAGGATAAAACAACATAAATACTATTTAATAAAGCATAGGATAAAACCACATAAATGCAATTTAATAAAGCACAGGATAAAACAACATAAATACAATTTAATAAAGCATAGGATAAAACAACATAAATACAATTTAATAAAGCATATGTTAAAACAACATAAATACAATTTAATAAAGCATAAGATAAAACAACATGAATATAATTTAGTAAAGAATAAGATAAAACAACATGAATACAATTTAATAAAGCATAGGTTAAAACAACATAAATACAATTTAATAAAGCATAGAATAAAACCAAATAAATACAATTTAATAAAGCACAGGATAAAAAAACATAAATGCAATTTAATAAAGCATAGGATAAAACAACATAAATACAATTTAATAAAGCATAGGATAAAACAACATAAATACAATTTAATAAAGCATAGGATAAAACAACATAAATACAATTTAATAAAGCATAGGTTAAAACAACATAAATACAATTTAATAAAGCATAGGATAAAACAACATAAATACAATTTAATAAAGCATAGGTTAAAACAACATAAATTCAATTTAATAAAGCATAGGACAAAACAACATAAATACAATTTAATAAAGCATAGGTTAAAACAACATAAATACAATTTAATAAAGCATAGGATAAAACCAAAGAAATACAATTTAATAAAACATAGGATAAAACCACATAAATACAATTTAATAAAGCATAGGACAAAACAACATAAATACAATTTAATAAAGCATAGGATAAAACAACATAAATACAATTCAATAAAGCATAGGATAAACAACATAAATACAATTTAATAAAGCATAGGACAAAACAACATAAATACAATTTAATAAAGCATATGTTTAAACAACATAAATACAATTTAATAAAGCATAAGATAAAACAACATGAATACAATTTAGTAAAGCATAAGATAAAACAACATGAATACCATTAAATAAAGCGTAGGTTAAAACAACATAAATACAAGTTAATAAAGCATAGGATAAAACAACATAAATACAATTTAATAAAGCATAGGATAAAACAACATAAATACAATTTAATAAAGCTTAGGATAAAACAACATAAATACAGTTTAATGAAGCATAGGATAAAACAACATAAATACAATTTAATAAAGCATAGGATAAAACAACATAAATACAATTTAATAAAGCATAGGTTAAAACAACATAAATACAATTTAATAAAGCATAGGATAAAATAACATAAATACAATTTAATAAAGCATAGGATAAAACAACATATATACAATTTAATAAAGCATAGGATAAAACAACATAAATACAATTTAATAAAGCATAGGATAAAACAACATAAATAAAATTTAATAAAGCTTAGGATAAAACAACATAAATACAATTTAATAAAGCATAGGTTAAAACAACATAAATACAATTTAATAAAGCATAGGATAAAACAACATAAATACAATTTATTAAAGCATAGGATAAAACAACATAAATACAATTTAATAAAGCATATGATAAAACAACATAAATACAATTTAATAAAGCATAGGTTAAAACAACATAAATACAATTTAATAAAGCATAGGCTAAAACAATATAAATACAATTTAATAAAGCATAGGACAAAACAACATAAATACAATTTAATAAAGCATAGGTTAAAACAACATAAATACAATTTAATAAAGCATAGGATAAAACAACATAAATACAATTTAAGAAAGCATAGGATAAAACAACATAAATACAATTTAATAAAGAATAGGATAAAACAACATAAATACAATTTTATAAAGCATAGGATAAAAAAACATAAATACAATTTAATAAAGCAGAGGATAAAACAACATAAATACTATTTAATAATGCATAGGATAAAACCACATATATACAATTTAATAAAGCACAGGATAAAATAACATAAATACAATTTAATAAAGCATAGGCTAAAACAACATAAATACAATTTAATAAAGCATAGGATAAAACAGCATAAATATAATTTAATAAAGCATAGGTTAAAACAACATAAATACAATTTAATAAAGCATAGGTTAAAACAACATAAATACAATTTAATAAAGCATAGGATAAAACAACATAAATACAATTTAATAAAGCATAGGATAAAACAACATAAATACTATTTAATAAAGCATAGGATAAAACCACATAAATGCAATTTAATAAAGCACAGGATAAAACAACATAAATAAAATTTAATAAAGCATAGGATAAAACAACATAAATAAAATTTAATACAGCATAGGATAAAACAACATAAATACAATTTAATAAAGCATAGGATAAAACAACATAAATACAATTTAATAAAGCATTGGATAAAACAACATAAATACAATTTAATAAAGCATAGGATAAAACAACATAAATACAATTTAATAAAGCATAGGATAAAACAGCATAAATATAATTTAATAAAGCATAGGTTAAAACAACATAAATACAATTTAATAAAGCATAGGTTAAAACAACATAAATACAATTTAATAAAGCATAGGATAAAACAACATAAATACAATTTAATAAAGCATAGGATAAAACAACATAAATACTATTTAATAAAGCATAGGATAAAACCACATAAATGCAATTTAATAAAGCACAGGATAAAACAACATAAATACAATTTAATAAAGCATAGGATAAAACAACATAAATACAATTTAATAAAGCTTATGTTAAAACAACATAAATACAATTTAATAAAGCATAAGATAAAACAACATGAATATAATTTAGTAAAGCATAAGATAAAACAACATGAATACAATTTAATAAATCATAGGTTAAAACAACATAAATACAATTTAATAAAGCATAGGATAAAACAGCATAAATATAATTTAATAAAGCATAGGTTAAAACAACATAAATACAATTTAATAAAGCATAGGTTAAAACAACATAAATACAATTTAATAAAGCATAGGACAAAACAACATAAATACAATTTAATAAAGCATAGGTTAAAACAAAATAAATACAATTTAATAAAGCATAGGATAAAACAACATAAATACAATTTAATAAAGCAAAGGATAAAACAACATAAGTACAATTTAATAAAGCATAGGATAAAACAACATAAATACAATTTAATAAAGCATTGGATAAAACAACATAAATACTATTTAATAATGCATAGGATAAAACCACATAAATACAATTTAATAAAGCACAGGATAAAACAACATAAATACAATTTAATAAAGCATAGGATAAAACAACATAAATACAATTTAATAAAGCATATGTTAAAACAACATAAATACAATTTAATAAAGCATAAGATAAAACAACATGAATATAATTTAGTAAAGAATAAGATAAAACAACATGAATACAATTTAATAAAGCATAGGTTAAAACATCATAAATACAATTTAATAAAGCATAGAATAAAACCAAATAAATACAATTTAATAAAGCACAGGATAAAAAAACATTAATGCAATTTAATAAAGCATAGGATAAAACAACATAAATACAATTTAATAAAGCATAGGATAAAACAACATAAATACAGTTTATTAAAGCATAGGATAAAACAACATAAATACAATTTAATAAAGCATAGGTTAAAACAACATAAATACAATTTAATAAAGCATAGGATAAAACAACATAAATACAATTTAATAAAGCATAGGTTAAAATAACATAAATACAATTTAATAAAGCATAGTATAAAACAACATAAATTCAATTTAATAAAGCATAGGATAAAACAACATAAATACAATTTAGTAAAGCATAGGTTAAAACAACATAAATACAATTTAATAAAGCATATGTTAAAACAACATAAATACAATTTAATAAAGCATAAGATAAAACAACATGAATACAATTTAATAAAGCATAGGTTAAAACAACATAAATACAATTTAATAAAGCATAGGATAAACAACATAAATACAATTTAATAAAGCATAGGATAAAACAACATAAATACAATTTATAAAGCATAGGATAAAACAACATAAATAAAATTTAATAAAGCATAGGATAAAACAACATAAATAAAATTTAATACAGCATAGGATAAAACAATATAAATACAATTTAATAAAGCATAGGATAAAACAACATAAATACAATTTAATAAAGCATTGGATAAAACAACATAAATACAATTTAATAAAGCATAGGATAAAACAACATAAATACAATTTAATAAAGCATAGGATAAAACAGCATAAATATAATTAAATAAAGCATAGGTTAAAACAACATAAATACAATTTAATAAAGCATAGGTTAAAACAACATAAATACAATTTAATAAAGCATAGGATAAAACAACATAAATACAATTTAATAAAGCATAGGATAAAACAACATAAATACTATTTAATAAAGCATAGGATAAAACCACATAAATGCAATTTAATAAAGCACAGGATAAAACAACATAAATACAATTTAATAAAGCATAGGATAAAACAACATAAATACAATTTAATAAAGCATATGTTAAAACAACATAAATACAATTTAATAAAGCATAAGATAAAACAACATGAATATAATTTAGTAAAGAATAAGATAAAACAACATGAATACAATTTAATAAAGCATAGGTTAAAACAACATAAATACAATTTAATAAAGCATAGAATAAAACCAAATAAATACAATTTAATAAAGCACAGGATAAAAAAACATAAATGCAATTTAATAAAGCATAGGATAAAACAACATAAATACAATTTAATAAAGCATAGGATAAAACAACATAAATACAATTTAATAAAGCATAGGATAAAACAACATAAATACAATTTAATAAAGCATAGGTTAAAACAACATAAATACAATTTAATAAAGCATAGGATAAAACAACATAAATACAATTTAATAAAGCATAGGTTAAAACAACATAAATTCAATTTAATAAAGCATAGGACAAAACAACATAAATACAATTTAATAAAGCATAGGTTAAAACAACATAAATACAATTTAATAAAGCATAGGATAAAACCAAAGAAATACAATTTAATAAAACATAGGATAAAACCACATAAATACAATTTAATAAAGCATAGGACAAAACAACATAAATACAATTTAATAAAGCATAGGATAAAACAACATAAATACAATTCAATAAAGCATAGGATAAACAACATAAATACAATTTAATAAAGCATAGGACAAAACAACATAAATACAATTTAATAAAGCATATGTTTAAACAACATAAATACAATTTAATAAAGCATAAGATAAAACAACATGAATACAATTTAGTAAAGCATAAGATAAAACAACATGAATACCATTAAATAAAGCGTAGGTTAAAACAACATAAATACAAGTTAATAAAGCATAGGATAAAACAACATAAATACAATTTAATAAAGCATAGGATAAAACAACATAAATACAATTTAATAAAGCTTAGGATAAAACAACATAAATACAGTTTAATGAAGCATAGGATAAAACAACATAAATACAATTTAATAAAGCATAGGATAAAACAACATAAATACAATTTAATAAAGCATAGGTTAAAACAACATAAATACAATTTAATAAAGCATAGGATAAAATAACATAAATACAATTTAATAAAGCATAGGATAAAACAACATATATACAATTTAATAAAGCATAGGATAAAACAACATAAATACAATTTAATAAAGCATAGGATAAAACAACATAAATAAAATTTAATAAAGCTTAGGATAAAACAACATAAATACAATTTAATAAAGCATAGGTTAAAACAACATAAATACAATTTAATAAAGCATAGGATAAAACAACATAAATACAATTTATTAAAGCATAGGATAAAACAACATAAATACAATTTAATAAAGCATACGATAAAACAACATAAATACAATTTAATAAAGCATAGGTTAAAACAACATAAATACAATTTAATAAAGCATAGGCTAAAACAATATAAATACAATTTAATAAAGCATAGGACAAAACAACATAAATACAATTTAATAAAGCATAGGTTAAAACAACATAAATACAATTTAATAAAGCATAGGATAAAACAACATAAATACAATTTAAGAAAGCATAGGATAAAACAACATAAATACAATTTAATAAAGAATAGGATAAAACAACATAAATACAATTTTATAAAGCATAGGATAAAAAAACATAAATACAATTTAATAAAGCAGAGGATAAAACAACATAAATACTATTTAATAATGCATAGGATAAAACCACATATATACAATTTAATAAAGCACAGGATAAAATAACATAAATACAATTTAATAAAGCATAGGCTAAAACAACATAAAAACAATTTAATACAGCATAGGATAAAATAACATAAATACAATTTAATAAAGCATATGTTAAAACAACATAAATACAATTTAATAAAGCATAGGTTAAAACAACATAAATCCAATTTAATAAAGCATAGGACAAAACAACATAAATACAATTTAATAAAGCATAGGTTAAAACAACATAAATACAAGTTAATAAAGCGTAGGATAAAACAACATAAATACAATTTAATAAAGCATAGGATAAAACAACATAAATACAATTTAATAAAGCCTAGGATAAAACAACATAAATACAATTTAATAAAGCTTAGGATAAAACAACATAAATACAATTTATTAAAACATAGGATAAAACAACATAAATTCAATTTAATAAAGCATAGGATAAAACAACATAAATACAATTTAAAAAAGCACAGGATAAAACAACATAAATAAAATTTAATAAAGCATAGGATAAAACAACATAAATAAAATTTAATAAAGCATAGGATAAAACAACATGAATATAATTTAGTAAAGCATAAGATAAAACAACATGAATACAATTTAATAAAGCATAGGTTAAAACAACATAAATACAATTTAATAAAGCATAGGATAAACAACATAAATACAATTTAATAGAGTATAGGACAAAACAACATAAATACAATTTAATAAAGCATATGTTAAAACAACATAAATACAATTTAATAAAGCATAGGTTAAAACAACATAAATCCAATTTAATAAAGCATAGGACAAAACAACATAAATACAATTTAATAAAGCATAGGTTAAAACAACATAAATACAAGTTAATAAAGCGTAGGATAAAACAACATAAATACAATTTAATAAAGCATAGGATAAAACAACATAAATACAATTTAATAAAGCCTAGGATAAAACAACATAAATACAATTTAATAAAGCTTAGGATAAAACAACATAAATACAATTTATTAAAACATAGGATAAAACAACATAAATTCAATTTAATAAAGCATAGGATAAAACAACATAAATACAATTTAAAAAAGCACAGGATAAAACAACATAAATAAAATTTAATAAAGCATAGGATAAAACAACATAAATAAAATTTAATAAAGCATAGGATAAAACAACATAAAAACAGTTTAATAAAGCATAGGATAAAACAACATAAATAAAATTTAATAAAGCATAGGATAAAACAACATAAATACAATTTAATAAAGCATAGGATAAAACAACATAAATACAATTTAATAAAGCATATGTTAAAACAACATAAATACAATTTAATAAAGCATAGGATAAAACAACATAAATACAATTTAATAAAGCATAGGATAAAACAACATAAATACAATTTAATAAAGCATAGGAAAAAACAACATAAATACAATTTAATAAAGCATAGGTTAAAACAACATAAATACAAGTTAATAAAGCGTAGGATAAAACAACATAAATACAATTTAATAAAGCATAGGATAAAACAATATAAATACAATTTAATAAAGCCTAGGATAAAACAACATAAATACAATTTAATAAAGCTTAGGATAAAACAGCATAAATACAATTTATTAAAGCATAGGATAAAACAACATAAATACAATTTAATAAAGCATATGACAAAACAACATAAATACAATTTAATAAAGCATAGGATAAAACAACATAAATACAATTTAATAAAGCATAGGATAAAACAACATAAATACAATTTAATAAAGCATAGGTTAAAACAACATAAATACAATTTAATAAAGCATAGGATAAAACAACATAAATACAATTTAATAAAGCATAGGTTAAAACAACATAAATACAATTTAATAAAGCATAAGATAAAACAACTTGAATATAATTTAGTAAAGCATAAGATAAAACAACATGAATACAATTTAATAAAGCATAGGTTAAAACAGCATAAATACAATTTAATAAAGCATAGGATAAAACAACATAAATACAATTTAATAAAGCATAGGATAAAACAACATAAATACAGTTTAATAAAGCATAGGATAAAACAACATAAATACAATTTAATAAAGCATAGTATAAAACAGCATAAATATAATTTAATAAAGCATAGGTTAAAACAACATAAATACAATTTAATAAAGCATAGGATAAAACAACATAAATACAATTTAATAAAGCATAGTATAAAACAGCATAAATATAATTTAATAAAGCATAGGTTAAAACAACATGAATATAATTTAGTAAAGCATAGGATAAGCAACATAAATACAATTTAATAAAGTATAGGACAAAACAACATAAATACAATTTAATAAAGCATAGGATAAAACAACATAAATACAGTTTAATGAAGCATAGGATAAAACAACATAAATACAATTTAATAAAGCATAGGACAAAACAACATAAATACAATTTAATAAAGCATAGGATGAAACAACATAAATACAAGTTAATAAAGCATAGGATAAAACAACATAAATACAATTTAATAAAGCATAGGATAAAACAACATAAATACAATTTTATAAATCATAGGTTAAAACAACATAAATACAATTTAATAAAGCATAAGATAAAACAACATGAATACAATTTAATAAATCATAGGTTAAAACAACATAAATACAATTTAATAAAGCATAGGATAAAACAACATGAATATAATTTAGTAAAGCATAGGATAAGCAACATAAATACAATTTAATAAAGTATAGGACAAAACAACATAAATACAATTTAATAAAGCATAGGATAAAAAAACATAAATACAATTTAATAAAGCATAAGATAAAACAACATGAATATAATTTAGTAAAGCATAAGATAAAACAACATGAATACAATTTAATAAATCATAGGTTAAAACAACATAAATACAATTTAATAAAGCATAGGATAAAACAACATAAATACAATTTAATAAAGCATAGGATAAAACAACATAAATACAATTTAATAAAGCATGGGATAAGCAACATAAATACAATTTAATAAAGTACAGGACAAAACAACATAAATACAATTTAATAAAGCATATGTTAAAACAACATAAATACAATTTAATAAAGCATAAGATAAAACAACATGAATATAATTTAGTAAAGCATAAGATAAAACAACATGAATACAATTTAATAAAGCATAGGTTAAAACAACATAAATACAATTTAATAAAGCATAGGATAAAACAACATAAATACAATTTAATAAAGCATAGGATAAAACAACATAAATACAATTTAATAAAGCATAGGATAAAACAACATAAATACAATTTAATAAAGCATAGGATAAAACAACATAAATACAATTTAATAAAGCATAGGATAAGCAACATAAATACAATTTAATAAAGTACAGGACAAAACAACATAAATACAATTTAATAAAGCATATGTTAAAACAACATAAATACAATTTAATAAAGCATATGTTAAAACAACATAAATACAATTTAATAAAGCATAAGATAAAACAACATGAATATAATTTAGTAAAGCATAAGATAAAACAACATGAATACAATTTAATAAATCATAGGTTAAAACAACATAAATACAATTTAATAAAGCATAGGATAAAACAACATAAATACAATTTAATAAAGCATAGGATAAAACAACATAAATACAATTTAATAAAGCATAGGATAAGCAACATAAATACAATTTAATAAAGTACAGGACAAAACAACATAAATACAATTTAATAAAGCATATGTTAAAACAACATAAATACAATTTAATAAAGCATAAGATAAAACAACATGAATATAATTTAGTAAAGCATAAGATAAAACAACATGAATACAATTTAATAAAGCATAGGTTAAAACAACATAAATACAATTTAATAAAGCATAGGATAAAACAACATAAATACAATTTAATAAAGCATAGGATAAAACAACATAAATACAATTTAATAAAGCATAGGATAAAACAACATAAATACAATTTAATAAAGCATAGGATAAAACAACATAAATAAAATTTAATAAAGCATAGGATAAAACAACATAAATACAACTTAATAAAGCATAGGATAAAACAACATAAATACAATTTAATAAAGCATAGGTTAAAACAACATAAATACAATTTAATAAAGCATAGGTTAAAACAACATAAATACAATTTAATAAAGCATAGGACAAAACAACATAAATACAATTTAATAAAGCATAGGTTAAAACAACATAAATACAATTTAATAAAGCATAGGATAAAACAACATAAATACAATTTAATAAAGCATAGGATAAAACCACATAAATACAATTTAATTAAGCACAGGATAAAACAAAATAAATACAATTTAATAAAGCATAGGATAAAACAACATGAATACAATTTAATAAAGCATATGTTAAAACAACATAAATACAATTTAATAAAGCATAAGATAAAACAACATGAATATAATTTAGTAAAGCATAAGATAAAACAACATGAATACAATTTAATAAAACATATGTTAAAACAACATAAATACAATTTAATAAAGCATAGGATAAAAAAACATAAATACATTTTAATAAAGCATAGGATAAAAAAACATAAATACATTTTAATAAAGCATAGGATAAAACATCATAAATACAATTTAATAAAGCATAGGATAAGCAACATAAATACAATTTAATAAAGTACAGGACAAAACAACATAAATACAATTTAATAAAGCATATGTTAAAACAACATAAATACAATTTAATAAAGCATAAGATAAAACAACATGAATATAATTTAGTAAAGTATAAGATAAAACAACATGAATACAATTTAATAAAGCATAGGTTAAAACAACATAAATACAATTTAATAAAGCATAGGATAAAACCGTATAAATACAATTTAATAAAGCACAGGATAAAAAAACATAAATGCAATTTAATAAAGCATAGGATAAAACAACATAAATACGATTTAATAAAGCATAGGTTAAAACAACATAAATACAATTTAATAAAGCATAGGATAAAACAACATAAATACAATTTAATAAAGCATAGGATAAAACAACATAAATACAATTTAATAAAGCATAGGTTAATACAACATAAATAAAATTTAATAAAGCATAGTATAAAACAACATAAATTCAATTTAATAAAGCATAGGATAAAACAACATAAATACAATTTAATAAAGCATAGGATAAGACAACATAAATACAATTTAATAAAGCATAGGTTAAAACAACATAAATCCAATTTAATAAAGCATAGGACAAAACAACATAAATACAATTTAATAAAGCATAGGATAAAACAACATAAATACAATTTAATAAAGCATATGTTAAAACAACATAAATACAATTTAATAAAGCATAGGATAAAACAACATAAATACAATTTAATAAAGCATATGTTAAAACAACATAAATACCATTTAATAAAGCATAAGATAAAACAACATAAATACAATTTAATAAAGCATATGTTAAAACAACATAAATACCATTTAATAAAGCATAGGATAAAACAACATAAATTCAATTTAATAAAGCATAGGATAAAACAACATAAATACAATTTAATAAAGCATAGGATACAACAACATAAACACAATTTAGTAAAGCATAGTTCAAAACAACATAAATACAATTTAATAAAGCATAGGCTAAAACAACATAAATACAATTTAATAAAGCATAGGATAAAACAACATAAATACAATTTAATAAAGCATAGGTTAATACAACATAAATACAATTTAATAAAGCATAGGTTAAAACAACATAAATACAATTTAATAAAGCATAGGATAAAACAACATAAATACAATTTAATAAAGCATAGGATAAAACAACATAAATAAAATTTAATAAAGCATAGGATAAAACAACATAAATACAATTTAATAAAGCATAGGATAAAACAACATAAATACAATTTAATAAAGCATAGGATAAAACAACATAAATACAATTTAATAAAGCATATTTTAAAACAACATAAATACAATTTAATAAAGCATAGGTAAAAACAACATAAATACAATTTAATAAAGCATAGGTTAAAACAACATAAATACAATTTAATAAAGCATAGGATAAAACAACATAAATACAATTTAATAAAGCATATTTTAAAACAACATAAATACAATTTAATAAAGCATAGGACAAAACAACATAAATACAATGTAATAAAGCATAGGTTAAAACAACATAAATACAATTTAATAAAGCATAGGATAAAACAACATAAATACAATTTAATAAAGCATAGGATAAAACAACATAAATACAATTTAATAAAGCATAGGATAAACAACATAAATATAATTTAATAAAGTATAGGACAAAACAACATAAATACAATTTAATAAAGCATAGGTTAAAACAACATAAATACAATTTAATAAAGCATATGTTAAAACAACATAAATACAATTTAATAAAGCATAAGATAAAACAACATGAATATAATTTAGTAAAGCATAAGATAAAACAACATGAATACAATTTAATAAAGCATAGGTTAAAACAACATAAATACAATTTAATAAAGCATAGGATAAAACAACATAAATACAATTTAATAAAGCATAGGATAAAACAACATAAATAGAATTTAATAAAGCATAGGATAAACAACATAAATACAATTTAATAGAGTATAGGACAAAACAACATAAATACAATTTAATAAAGCATATGTTAAAACAACATAAATACAATTTAATAAAGCATAGGTTAAAACAACATAAATCCAATTTAATAAAGCATAGGACAAAACAACATAAATACAATTTAATAAAGCATAGGTTAAAACAACATAAATACAAGTTAATAAAGCGTAGGATAAAACAACATAAATACAATTTAATAAAGCCTAGGATAAAACAACATAAATACAATTTAATAAAGCTTAGGATAAAACAACATAAATACAATTTATTAAAACATAGGATAAAACAACATAAATTCAATTTAATAAAGCATAGGATAAAACAACATAAATACAATTTAAAAAAGCACAGGATAAAACAACATAAATAAAATTTAATAAAGCATAGGATAAAACAACATAAATAAAATTTAATAAAGCATAGGATAAAACAACATAAAAACAGTTTAATAAAGCATAGGATAAAACAACATAAATAAAATTTAATAAAGCATAGGATAAAACAACATAAATACAATTTAATAAAGCATAGGATAAAACAACATAAATACAATTTAATAAAGCATAGGATAAAACAACATAAATACAATTTAATAAAGCATAGGTTAAAACAACATAAATCCAATTTAATAAAGCATAGGACAAAACAACATAAATACAATTTAATAAAGCATAGGTTAAAACAACATAAATACAAGTTAATAAAGCGTAGGATAAAACAACATAAATACAATTTAATAAAGCATAGGATAAAACAATATAAATACAATTTAATAAAGCCTAGGATAAAACAACATAAATACAATTTAATAAAGCTTAGGATAAAACAACATAAATACAATTTATTAAAGCATAGGATAAAACAACATAAATACAATTTAATAAAGCATAGGACAAAACAACATAAATACAATTTAATAAAGCATTAGATAAAACAACATAAATTTAATTTAATAAAGCATAGGATAAAACAACATAAATACAATTTAAAAAAGCACAGGATAAAACAACATAAATAAAATTTAATAAAGCATAGGATAAAACAACATAAATAAAATTTAATAAAGCATAGGATAAAACAACCTAAATACAATTTAATAAAGCATAGGATAAAACAACATAAATACAATTTAATAAAGCATAGTATAAAACAACATAAATTCAATTTAATAAAGCATAGGATAAAACAACATAAATACAATTTAGTAAAGCATAGGTTAAAACAACATAAATACAATTTAATAAAGCATATGTTAAAACAACATAAATACAATTTAATAAAGCATAAGATAAAACAACATGAATGTAATTTAGTAAAGCATAAGATAAAACAACATGAATGCAATTTAATAAATCATAGGTTATAACAACATAAATACAATTTAATAAAGCAAAGGATAAAACAACATAAATACAATTTAATAAAGCATAGGATAAAACAACCTAAATACAATTTAATAAAGCATAGGATAAGCAACATAAATACAATTTAATAAAGCATAAGATAAAACAACATGAATATAATTTAGTAAAGCATAAGATAAAACAACATGAATACAATTTAATAAAGCATAGGTTAAAACAACATAAATACAATTTAATAAAGCATAGGATAAAACAACATAAATACAATTTAATAAAGCATAGGATAAAACAACATAAATACAATTTAATAAAGCATAGGATAAAACAACATAAATACAATTTAATAAAGCATAGGATAAAACAACATAAATAAAATTTAATAAAGCATAGGATAAAACAACATAAATACAATTTAATTAAGCATAGGATAAAACAGCATAAATAAAATTTAATAAAGCATAGGATAAAACAACATAAATACAATTTAATAAAGCATAGGATGAAACAACATAAATACAATGTAATAAAGCATAGGATAAAACAACATAAATACAATTTAAAAAAGCATAAGATAAAACAACATAAATACAATTTAATAAAGCATATGATAAAACAACTAAATACCATTTAATAAAGCATAGGATAAAACAACATAAATTCAATTTAATAAAGCATAGGATAAAACAACATAAATACAATTTAATAAAGCATAGGATACAACAACATAAATACAATTTAGTAAAGCATAGGTCAAAATAACATAAATACAATTTAATAAAGCATAGGCTAAAACAACATAAATACAATTTAATAAAGCATAGGTTAAAACAACATAAATTCAAGTTAATAAAGCATAGTAGAAAACAACATAAATTCAATTTAATAAAGCATAGGATAAAACAACATAAATACAATTTAGTAAAGCATA
Organism: Phyllobates terribilis; assembly: GCF_046119375.1. NCBI lineage: Eukaryota > Metazoa > Chordata > Amphibia > Anura > Dendrobatidae > Phyllobates > Phyllobates terribilis. The sequence continues at coordinate 911,004 of NW_027362780.1, forward strand.
GGTTAAAACAACATAAATACAATTTAATAAAGCATATGTTAAAACAACATAAATACAATGTAATAAATCATAAGATAAAACAACATGAATATAATTTAGTAAAGCATAAGATAAAACAACATGAATACAATTTAATAAATCATAGGTTAAAACAACATAAATACAATTTAATAAAGCATAGGATAAAACAACATAAATACAATTTAATAAAGCAAAGGATAAAACAACATAAATACAATTTAATAAAGCATAGGATAAGCAACATAAATACAATTTAATAAAGTATAGGACAAAACAACATAAACACAATTTAATAAAGCATATGTTAAAACAACATAAATACAATTTAATAAAGCATAAGATAAAATAACATGAATATAATTTAGTAAAGCATAAGATAAAACAACATGAATACAATTTAATAAAGCATAGGTTAAAACAACATAAATACAATTTAATAAAGCATAGGATAAAACAACATAAATACAATTTAATAAAGCATAGGATAAAACAACATAAATACAATTTAATAAAGCATAGGATAAAACAACATAAATACAATTTAATAAAGCATAGGTTAAAACAACATAAATCCAATTTAATAAAGCATAGGACAAAACAACATTAATACAATTTAATAAAGCATAGGTTAAAACAACATAAATACAAGTTAATAAAGCGTAGGATAAAACAACATAAATACAATTTAATAAAGCATAGGATAAAACAATATAAATACAATTTAATAAAGCCTAGGATAAAACAACATAAATACAATTTAATAAAGCTTAGGATAAAACAACATAAATACAATTTATTAAAGCATAGGATAAAACAACATAAATACAATTTAATAAAGCATAGGACAAAACAACATAAATACAATTTAATAAAGCATAGGATGAAACAACATAAATACAATGTAATAAAGCATAGGATAAAACAACATAAATACAATTTAATAAAGCATAAGATAAAACAACATAAATACAATTTAATAAAGCATATGTTAAAACAACATAAATACCATTTAATAAAGCATAGGATAAAACAACATAAATTCAATTTAATAAAGCATAGGATAAAACAACATAAATACAATTTAATAAAGCATAGGATACAACAACATAAACACAATTTAGTAAAGCATAGTTCAAAACAACATAAATACAATTTAATAAAGCATAGGCTAAAACAGCATAAATACAATTTAATAAAGCATAGGATAAAACAACATAAATACAATTTAATAAAGCATAGGTTAATACAACATAAATACAATTTAATAAAGCATAGGTTAAAACAACATAAATACAATTTAATAAAGCATAGGATAAAACAACATAAATACAATTTAATAAAGCATAGGATAAAACAACATAAATAAAATTTAATAAAGCATAGGATAAAACAACATAAATACAATTTAATAAAGCATAGGATAAAACAACATAAATACAATTTAATAAAGCATAGGATAAAACAACATAAATACAATTTAATAAAGCACAGGATAAAACAACATAAATACAATTTAATAAAGCATATGATAAAACAACATAAATACAATTTAATAAAGCATATGTTAAAACAACATAAATACAATTTAATAAAGCATAAGATAAAACAACATGAATATAATTTAGTAAAGTATAAGATAAAACAACATAAATACAATTTAATAAAGCATAGGATAAAACCGTATAAATACAATTTAATAAAGCACAGGATAAAAAAACATAAATGCAATTTAATAAAGCATAGGATAAAACAACATAAATATGATTTAATAAAGCATAGGTTAAAACAACATAAATACAATTTAATAAAGCATAGGTTAATACAACATAAATATAATTTAATAAAGCATAGTATAAAACAACATAAATTCAATTTAATAAAGCATAGTAGAAAACAACATAAATTCAATTTAATAAAGCATAGGATAAAACAACATAAATACAATTTAGTAAAGCATAGGTTAAAACAGCATAAATACAATTTAATAAAGCATATGTTAAAACAACATAAATACAATGTAATAAAGCATAAGATAAAACAACATGAATATAATTTAGTAAAGCATAAGATAAAACAACATGAATACAATTTAATAAATCATAGGTTAAAACAACATAAATACAATTTAATAAAGCATAGGATAAAACAACATAAATACAATTTAATAAAGCAAAGGATAAAACAACATCAATACAATTTAATAAAGCATAGGATAAAACAACATAAATACAATTTAATAAAGCATAGGATAAAACAACATAAATACAATTTAATAAAGCATAGGATAAAACAACATAAATACAATTTAATAAAGCATAGGTTAAAACAACATAAATCCAATTTAATAAAGCATAGGACAAAACAACATAAATACAATTTAATAAAGCATACGTTAAAACAACATAAATACAAGTTAATAAAGCGTAGGATAAAACAACATAAATACAATTTAATAAAGCATAGGATAAAACAATATAAATACAATTTAATAAAGCCTAGGATAAAACAACATAAATACAATTTAATAAAGCTTAGGATAAAACAACATAAATACAATTTATTAAAGCATAGGATAAAACAACATAAATACAATTTAATAAAGCATAGGACAAAACAACATAAATACAATTTAATAAAGCATAGGATGAAACAACATAAATACAATGTAATAAAGCATAGGATAAAACAACATAAATACAATTTAATAAAGCATAAGATAAAACAACATAAATACAATTTAATAAAGCATATGTTAAAACAACATAAATACCATTTAATAAAGCATAGGATAAAACAACATAAATTCAATTTAATAAAGCATAGGATAAAACAACATAAATACAATTTAATAAAGCATAGGATACAACAACATAAACACAATTTAGTAAAGCATAGTTCAAAACAACATAAATACAATTTAATAAAGCATAGGCTAAAACAACATAAATACAATTTAATAAAGCATAGGATAAAACAACATAAATACAATTTAATAAAGCATAGGATAAAACAACATAAATACAATTTAATAAAGCATAGGATAAAACAACATAAATACAATTTAATAAAGCATATTTTAAAGCAACATAAATACAATTTAATAAAGCATAGGTAAAAACAACATAAATACAATTTAATAAAGCATAGGACAAAACAACATAAATACAATTTAATAAAGCATAGGTTAAAACAACATAAATACAATTTAATAAAGCATAGGATAAAACAACATAAATACAATTTAATAAAGCATAGGATAAAACAACATAAATACAATTTAATAAAGCACAGGATAAAACAACATAAATACAATTTAATAAAGCATATGATAAAACAACATAAATACAATTTAATAAAGCATATGTTAAAACAACATAAATACAATTTAATAAAGCATAAGATAAAACAACATGAATATAATTTAGTAAAGTATAAGATAAAACAACATGAATACAATTTAATAAAGCATAGGTTAAAACAACATAAATACAATTTAATAAAGCATAGGATAAAACCGTATAAATACAATTTAATAAAGCACAGGATAAAAAAACATAAATGCAATTTAATAAAGCATAGGATAAAACAACATAAATATGATTTAATAAAGCATAGGTTAAAACAACATAAATACAATTTAATAAAGCATAGGTTAATACAACATAAATATAATTTAATAAAGCATAGTATAAAACAACATAAATTCAATTTAATAAAGCATAGGATAAAACAACATAAATACAATTTAATAAAGCATAGGATAAAACAACATAAATACAATTTAGTAAAGCATAGGTTAAAACAACATAAATACAATTTAATAAAGCATATGTTAAAACAACATAAATACAATTTAATAAAGCATAAGATAAAACAACATGAATATAATTTAGTAAAGCATAAGATAAAACAACATGAATACAATTTAATAAAGCATAGGTTAAAACAACATAAATACAATTTAATAAAGCATAGGATAAAACAACATAAATACAATTTAATAAAGCATAGGATAAAACAACATAAATACAATTTAATAAAGCATAGGATAAACAACATAAATACAATTTAATAAAGTATAGGACAAAACAACATGAATACAATTTAATAAAGCATAGGTTAAAACAACATAAATACAATTTAATAAAGCATAGGATAAACACCATAAATACAATTTAATAAAGTATAGGACAAAACAACATAAATACAATTTAATAAAGCATATGTTAAAACAACGTAAATACAATTTAATAAAGCATAGGATAAAACAACATAAATACAATTTAATAAAGCATATGTTAAAACAACATAAATACAATTTAATAAAGTATAGGACAAAACAACATAAATACAATTTAATAAAGCATAGGTTAAAACAACATAAATACAATTTAATAAAGTATAGGACAAAACAACATAAATACAAGTTACTAAAGCGTAGGATAAAACAACATAAATACAATTTAATAAAGCATAGGATAAAACAACATAAATACAATTTATTAAAGCCTAGGATAAAACAACATAAATACAATTTAATAAAGCTTAGGATAAAACAACATAAATACAATTTATTAAAACATAGGATAAAACAACATAAATTCAATTTAATAAAGCATAAGATAAAACAACATAAATACAATTTAAAAAAGCACAGGATAAAACAACATAAATAAAATTTAATAAAGCATAGGATAAAACAACATAAATAAAATTTAATAAAGCATAGGATAAAACAACATAAATACAATTTAATAAAGCATAGGATAAAACAACATAAATACAATTTAATAAAGCATATGTTAAAACAACATAAATACAATTTAATAAAGCATAGGATAAAACAACATAAAAACAATTTAATAAAGCATAGGATAAAACAACATAAATACAATTTAATAAAGCATAGGAAAAAACAACATAAATACAATTTAATAAAGCATAGGTTAAAACAACATAAATCTAATTTAATAAAGCATAGGACAAAACAAGATTAATACAATTTAATAAAGCATAGGTTAAAACAACATAAATACAAGTTAATAAAGCATAGGATAAAACAACATAAATACAATTTAATAAAGCATAGGATAAAACAATATAAATACAATTTAATAAAGCCTAGGATAAAACAACATAAATACAATTTAATAAAGCTTAGGATAAAACAACATAAATACAATTTATTAAAGCATAGGATAAAACAACATAAATACAATTTAATAAAGCATATGACAAAACAACATAAATACAATTTAATAAAGCATAGGATAAAACAACATAAATACAATTTAATAAAGCATAGGATAAAACAACATAAATACAATTTAATAAAGCATAGGATAAGCAACATAAATACAATTTAATAAAGTATAGGACAAAACAACATAAACACAATTTAATAAAGCATATGTTAAAACAACATAAATACAATTTAATAAAGCATAGGATAAAACAACATAAATACAATTTAATAAAGCATAGGATAAAACAACATAAATACAATTTAATAAAGCATAGGTTAAAACAACATAAATCCAATTTAATAAAGCATAGGACAAAACAACATAAATACAATTTAATAAAGCATAGGTTAAAACAACATAAATACAAGTTAATAAAGCGTAGGATAAAACAACATAAATACAATTTAATAAAGCATAGGATAAAACAATATAAATACAATTTAATAAAGCCTAGGATAAAACAACATAAATACAATTTAATAAAGCTTAGGATAAAACAACATAAATACAATTTATTAAAGCATAGGATAAAACAACATAAATACAATTTAATAAAGCATAGGACAAAACAACATAAATACAATTTAATAAAGCATAGGATAAAACAACATAAATTAAATTTAATAAAGCATAGGATAAAACAACATAAATACAATTTAAAAAAGCACAGGATAAAACAACATAAATAAAATTTAATAAAGCATAGGATAAAACAACATAAATAAAATTTAATAAAGCATAGGATAAAACAACATAAATAAAATTTAATAAAGCATAGGATAAAACAACATAAATACAATTTAATAAAGCATAGGATAAAACAACATAAATACAATTTAATAAAGCATAGGATAAAACAACATAAATACAATTTAATAAAGCATAGGTTAAAACAACATAAATACAATTTAATAAAGCATAGGATAAAACAACATAAATACAATTTAATAAAGTATAGGTTAAAACAACATAAATACAATTTAATAAAGCATAGTATAAAACAACATAAATTCAATTTAATAAAGCATAGGATAAAACAACATAAATACAATTTAGTAAAGCATAGGTTAAAACAACATAAATACAATTTAATAAAGCATATGTTAAAACAACATAAATACAATTTAATAAAGCATAAGATAAAACAACATGAATATAATTTAGTAAAGCATAAGATAAAACAACATGAATGCAATTTAATAAATCATAGGTTAAAACAACATAAATACAATTTAATAAAGCATAGGATAAAACAACATAAATACAATTTAATAAAGCATAGGATAAAACAACATAAATACAATTTAATAAAGCATAGGATAAGCAACATAAATACAATTTAATAAAGTACAGGACAAAACAACATAAATACAATTTAATAAAGCATATGTTAAAACAACATAAATACAATTTAATAAAGCATAAGATAAAACAACATGAATATAATTTAGTAAAGCATAAGATAAAACAACATGAATACAATTTAATAAAGCATAGGTTAAAACAACATAAATACAATTTAATAAAGCCTAGGATAAAACAACATAAATACAATTTAATAAAGCTTAGGATAAAACAACATAAATACAATTTATTAAAACATAGGATAAAACAACATAAATTAAATTTAATAAAGCATAGGATAAAACAACATAAATACAATTTAAAAAAGCACAGGATAAAACAACATAAATAAAATTTAATAAAGCATAGGATAAAACAACATAAATAAAATTTAATAAAGCATAGGATAAAACAACATAAATACAGTTTAATAAAGCATAGGATAAAACAACATAAATAAAATTTAATAAAGCATAGGATAAAACAACATAAATTCAATTTAATAAAGCATAGGATAAAACAACATAAATACAATTTAAAAAAGCACAGGATAAAACAACATAAATAAAATTTAATAAAGCATAGGATAAAACAACATAAATAAAATTTAATAAAGCATAGGATAAAACAACATAAATACAGTTTAATAAAGCATAGGATAAAACAACATAAATAAAATTTAATAAAGCATAGGATAAAACAACATAAATACAATTTAATAAAGCATAGGATAAAACAACATAAATACAATTTAATAAAGCATATGTTAAAGCAACATAAATACAATTTAATAAAGCATAGGATAAAACAACATAAATACAATTTAATAAAGCATAGGATAAAACAACATAAATACAATTTAATAAAGCATAGGAAAAAACAACATAAATACAATTTAATAAAGCATAGGTTAAAACAACATAAATCTAATTTAATAAAGCATAGGACAAAACAAGATTAATACAATTTAATAAAGCATAGGTTAAAACAACATAAATACAATTTAATAAAGCATAGGACAAAACAACATAAATACAATTTAATAAAGCATAGGTTAAAACAACATAAATACAATTTAATAAAGCATAGGATAAAACAACATAAATACAATTTAATAAAGCATAGGATAAAACAACATAAATACAATTTAATAAAGCACAGGATAAAACAACATAAATACAATTTAATAAAGCATATGATAAAACAACATAAATACAATTTAATAAAGCATATGTTAAAACAACATAAATACAATTTAATAAAGCATAAGATAAAACAACATGAATATAATTTAGGAAAGTATAAGATAAAACAACATGAATACAATTTAATAAAGCATAGGTTAAAACAACATAAATACAATTTAATAAAGCATAGGATAAAACCGTATAAATACAATTTAATAAAGCACAGGATAAAAAAACATAAATACAATTTAATAAAGCATAGGTTAATACAACATAAATATAATTTAATAAAGCATAGTATAAAACAACATAAATTCAATGTAATAAAGCATAGTAGAAAACAACATAAATTCAATTTAATAAAGCATAGGATAAAACAACATAAATACAATTTAGTAAAGCATAGGTTAAAACAACATAAATACAATTTAATAAAGCATATGTTAAAACAACATAAATACAATGTAATAAAACATAAGATAAAACAACATGAATATAATTTAGTAAAGCATAAGATAAAACAACATGAATACAATTTAATAAATCATAGGTTAAAACAACATAAATACAATTTAATAAAGCATAGGATAAGCAACATAAATACAATTTAATAAAGTATAGGACAAAACAACATAAACACAATTTAATAAAGCATATGTTAAAACAACATAAATACAATTTAATAAAGCATAAGATAAAATAACATGAATATAATTTAGTAAATCATAAGATAAAACAACATGAATACAATTTAATAAAGCATAGGTTAAAACAACATAAATACAATTTAATAAAGCATAGGATAAAACAACATAAATACAATTTAATAAAGCATAGGATAAAACAACATAAATACAATTTAATAAAGCATAGGATAAAACAACATAAATACAATTTAATAAAGCATAGGTTAAAACAACATAAATCCAATTTAATAAAGCATAGGACAAAACAACATAAATACAATTTAATAAAGCATAGGTTAAAACAACATAAATACAAGTTAATAAAGCGTAGGATAAAACAACATAAATACAATTTAATAAAGCATAGGATAAAACAATATAAATACAATTTAATAAAGCCTAGGATAAAACAACATAAATACAATTTAATAAAGCTTAGGATAAAACAACATAAATACAATTTATTAAAGCATAGGATAAAACAACATAAATACAATTTAATAAAGCATAGGACAAAACAACATAAATACAATTTAATAAAGCATAGGGTGAAACAACATAAATACAATGTAATAAAGCATAGGATAAAACAACATAAATACAATTTAATAAAGCATAAGATAAAACAACATAAATACAATTTAATAAAGCATATGTTAAAACAACATAAATACCATTTAATAAAGCATAGGATAAAACAACATAAATTCAATTTAATAAAGCATAGGATAAAACAACATAAATACAATTTAATAAAGCATATTTTAAAACAACATAAATACAATTTAATAAAGCATAGGTAAAAACAACATAAATACAATTTAATAAAGCATAGGACAAAACAACATAAATACAATTTAATAAAGCATAGGTTAAAACAACATAAATACAATTTAATAAAGCATAGGATAAAACAACATAAATACAATTTAATAAGGCATAGGATAAAACAACATAAATACAATTTAATAAAGCATATTTTAAAACAACATAAATACAATTTAATAAAGCATAGGTTAAAACAACATAAATACAATTTAATAAAGCATAGGATAAAACAACATAAATACAATTTAATAAAGCATAGGATAAAACAACATAAATACAATTTAGTAAAGCATAGGTTAAAACAACATAAATACAATTTAATAAAGCATATGTTAAAACAACATAAATACAATTTAATAAAGCATAGGATAAACAACATAAATACAATTTAATAAAGTATAGGACAAAACAACATGAATACAATTTAATAAAGCATAGGTTAAAACAACATAAATACAATTTAATAAAGCATAGGATAAAACAACATAAATACAATTTAATAAAGCATAGGATAAAACAACATAAATACAATTTAATAAAGCATAGGATAAAACAACATAAATACAATTTAATAAAGCATAGGTTAAAACAACATAAATCCAATTTAATAAAGCATAGGACAAAACAACATAAATACAATTTAATAAAGCATAGGTTAAAACAACATAAATACAAGTTAATAAAGCATAGGATAAAACAACATAAATACAATTTAATAAAGCATAGGATAAAACAATATAAATACAATTTAATAAAGCCTAGGATAAAACAACATAAATACAATTTAATAAAGCTTAGGATAAAACAACATAAATACAATTTATTAAAGCATAGGATAAAACAACATAAATACAATTTAATAAAGCATAGGACAAAACAACATAAATACAATTTAATAAAGCATAGGATGAAACAACATAAATACAATGTAATAAAGCATAGGATAAAACAACATAAATACAATTTAATAAAGCATAAGATAAAACAACATAAATACAATTTAATAAAGCATATGTTAAAACAACATAAATACCATTTAATAAAGCATAGGATAAAACAACATAAATTCAATTTAATAAAGCATAGGATAAAACAACATAAATACAATTTAATAAAGCATAGGATACAACAACATAAACACAATTTAGTAAAGCATAGTTCAAAACAACATAAATACAATTTAATAAAGCATAGGCTAAAACAACATAAATACAATTTAATAAAGCATAGGATAAAACAACATAAATACAATTTAATAAAGCATAGGATAAAACAACATAAATACAATTTAATAAAGCATAGGATAAAACAACATAAATACAATTTAATAAAGCATATTTTAAAACAACATAAATACAATTTAATAAAGCATAGGTAAAAACAACATAAATAAAATTTAATAAAGCATAGGACAAAACAACATAAATACAATTTAATAAAGCATAGGTTAAAACAACATAAATACAATTTAATAAAGCATAGGATAAAACAACATAAATACAATTTAATAAAGCATAGGATAAAACAACATAAATACAATTTAATAAAGCACAGGATAAAACAACATAAATACAATTTAATAAAGCATATGATAAAACAACATAAATACAATTTAATAAAGCATATGTTAAAACAACATAAATACAATTTAATAAAGCATAAGATAAAACAACATGAATATAATTTAGTAAAGTATAAGATAAAACAACATGAATACAATTTAATAAAGCATAGGTTAAAACAACATAAATACAATTTAATAAAGCATAGGATAAAACCGTATAAATACAATTTAATAAAGCACAGGATAAAAAAACATAAATGCAATTTAATAAAGCATAGGATAAAACAACATAAATATGATTTAATAAAGCATAGGTTAAAACAACATAAATACAATTTAATAAAGCATAGGTTAATACAACATAAATATAATTTAATAAAGCATAGTATAAAACAACATAAATTCAATTTAATAAAGCATAGGATAAAACAACATAAATACAATTTAATAAAGCATAGGATAAAACAACATAAATACAATTTAGTAAAGCATAGGTTAAAACAACATAAATACAATTTAATAAAGCATATGTTAAAACAACATAAATACAATTTAATAAAGCATAAGATAAAACAACATGAATACAATTTAGTAAAGCATAAGATAAAACAACATGAATACAATTTAATAAAGCATAGGTTAAAACAACATAAATACAATTTAATAAAGCATAGGATAAAACAACATAAATACAATTTAATAAAGCATAGGATAAAACAACATAAATACAATTTAATAAAGCATAGGATAAACAACATAAATACAATTTAATAAAGTATAGGACAAAACAACATGAATACAATTTAATAAAGCATAGGTTAAAACAACATAAATACAATTTAATAAAGCATAGGATAAACACCATAAATACAATTTAATAAAGTATAGGACAAAACAACATAAATACAATTTAATAAAGCATATGTTAAAACAACATAAATACAATTTAATAAAGCATAGGATAAAACAACATAAATACAATTTAATAAAGCATATGTTAAAACAACATAAATACAATTTAATAAAGTATAGGACAAAACAACATAAATACAATTTAATAAAGCATAGGTTAAAACAACATAAATACAATTTAATAAAGTATAGGACAAAACAACATAAATACAAGTTACTAAAGCGTAGGATAAAACAACATAAATACAATTTAATAAAGCATAGGATAAAACAACATAAATACAATTTAATAAAGCCTAGGATAAAACAACATAAATACAATTTAATAAAGCTTAGGATAAAACAACATAAATACAATTTATTAAAACATAGGATAAAACAACATAAATTCAATTTAATAAAGCATAGGATAAAACAACATAAATACAATTTAAAAAAGCACAGGATAAAACAACATAAATAAAATTTAATAAAGCATAGGATAAAACAACATAAATAAAATTTAATAAAGCATAGGATAAAACAACATAAATACAGTTTAATAAAGCATAGGATAAAACAACATAAATACAATTTAATAAAGCATAGGATAAGCAACATAAATACAATTTAATAAAGTATAGGACAAAACAACATAAACACAATTTAATAAAGCATATGTTAAAACAACATAAATACAATTTAATAAAGCATAAGATAAAATAACATGAATATAATTTAGTAAAGCATAAGATAAAACAACATGAATACAATTTAATAAAGCATAGGTTAAAACAACATAAATACAATTTAATAAAGCATAGGATAAAACAACATAAATACAATTTAATAAAGCATAGGATAAAACAACATAAATACAATTTAATAAAGCATAGGATAAAACAACATAAATACAATTTAATAAAGCATAGGTTAAAACAACATAAATCCAATTTAATAAAGCATAGGACAAAACAACATAAATACAATTTAATAAAGCATAGGTTAAAACAACATAAATACAAGTTAATAAAGCATAGGATAAAACAACATAAATACAATTTAATAAAGCATAGGATAAAACAATATAAATACAATTTAATAAAGCTTAGGATAAAACAACATAAATACAATTTAATAAAGCTTAGGATAAAACAACATAAATACAATTTATTAAAGCATAGGATAAAACAACATAAATACAATTTAATAAAGCATAGGACAAAACAACATAAATACAATTTAATAAAGCATAGGATGAAACAACATAAATACAATGTAATAAAGCATAGGATAAAACAACATAAATACAATTTAATAAAGCATAAGATAAAACAACATAAATACAATTTAATAAAGCATATGTTAAAACAACATAAATACCATTTAATAAAGCATAGGATAAAACAACATAAATTCAATTTAATAAAGCATAGGATAAAACAACATAAATACAATTTAATAAAGCATAGGATACAACAACATAAACACAATTTAGTAAAGCATAGTTCAAAACAACATAAATACAATTTAATAAAGCATAGGCTAAAACAACATAAATACAATTTAATAAAGCATAGGATAAAACAACATAAATACAATTTAATAAAGCATAGGATAAAACAACATAAATACAATTTAATAAAGCATAGGATAAAACAACATAAATACAATTTAATAAAGCATATTTTAAAACAACATAAATACAATTTAATAAAGCATAGGTAAAAACAACATAAATAAAATTTAATAAAGCATAGGACAAAACAACATAAATACAATTTAATAAAGCATAGGTTAAAACAACATAAATACAATTTAATAAAGCATAGGATAAAACAACATAAATACAATTTAATAAAGCATAGGATAAAACAACATAAATACAATTTAATAAAGCACAGGATAAAACAACATAAATACAATTTAATAAAGCATATGATAAAACAACATAAATACAATTTAATAAAGCATATGTTAAAACAACATAAATACAATTTAATAAAGCATAAGATAAAACAACATGAATATAATTTAGTAAAGTATAAGATAAAACAACATGAATACAATTTAATAAAGCATAGGTTAAAACAACATAAATACAATTTAATAAAGCATAGGATAAAACCGTATAAATACAATTTAATAAAGCACAGGATAAAAAAACATAAATGCAATTTAATAAAGCATAGGATAAAACAACATAAATATGATTTAATAAAGCATAGGTTAAAACAACATAAATACAATTTAATAAAGCATAGGTTAATACAACATAAATATAATTTAATAAAGCATAGTATAAAACAACATAAATTCAATTTAATAAAGCATAGGATAAAACAACATAAATACAATTTAATAAAGCATAGGATAAAACAACATAAATACAATTTAGTAAAGCATAGGTTAAAACAACATAAATACAATTTAATAAAGCATAAGATAAAACAACATGAATACAATTTAGTAAAGCATAAGATAAAACAACATGAATACAATTTAATAAAGCATAGGTTAAAACAACATAAATACAATTTAATAAAGCATAGGATAAAACAACATAAATACAATTTAATAAAGCATAGGATAAAACAACATAAATACAATTTAATAAAGCATAGGATAAACAACATAAATACAATTTAATAAAGTATAGGACAAAACAACATGAATACAATTTAATAAAGCATAGGTTAAAACAACATAAATACAATTTAATAAAGCATAGGATAAACACCATAAATACAATTTAATAAAGTATAGGACAAAACAACATAAATACAATTTAATAAAGCATATGTTAAAACAACATAAATACAATTTAATAAAGCATAGGATAAAACAACATAAATACAATTTAATAAAGCATATGTTAAAACAACATAAATACAATTTAATAAAGTATAGGACAAAACAACATAAATACAATTTAATAAAGCATAGGTTAAAACAACATAAATACAATTTAATAAAGTATAGGACAAAACAACATAAATACAAGTTACTAAAGCGTAGGATAAAACAACATAAATACAATTTAATAAAGCTTAGGATAAAACAACATAAATACAATTTATTAAAACATAGGATAAAACAACATAAATTCAATTTAATAAAGCATAGGATAAAACAACATAAATACAATTTAAAAAAGCACAGGATAAAACAACATAAATAAAATTTAATAAAGCATAGGATAAAACAACATAAATAAAATTTAATAAAGCATAGGATAAAACAACATAAATACAGTTTAATAAAGCATAGGATAAAACAACATAAATACAATTTAATAAAGCATAGGATAAGCAACATAAATACAATTTAATAAAGTATAGGACAAAACAACATAAACACAATTTAATAAAGCATATGTTAAAACAACATAAATACAATTTAATAAAGCATAAGATAAAATAACATGAATATAATTTAGTAAAGCATAAGATAAAACAACATGAATACAATTTAATAAAGCATAGGTTAAAACAACATAAATACAATTTAATAAAGCATAGGATAAAACAACATAAATACAATTTAATAAAGCATAGGATAAAACAACATAAATACAATTTAATAAAGCATAGGATAAAACAACATAAATACAATTTAATAAAGCATAGGTTAAAACAACATAAATCCAATTTAATAAAGCATAGGACAAAACAACATAAATACAATTTAATAAAGCATAGGTTAAAACAACATAAATACAAGTTAATAAAGCGTAGGATAAAACAACATAAATACAATTTAATAAAGCATAGGATAAAACAATATAAATACAATTTAATAAAGCCTAGGATAAAACAACATAAATACAATTTAATAAAGCTTAGGATAAAACAACATAAATACAATTTATTAAAGCATAGGATAAAACAACATAAATACAATTTAATAAAGCATAGGACAAAACAACATAAATACAATTTAATAAAGCATAGGATGAAACAACATAAATACAATGTAATAAAGCATAGGATAAAACAACATAAATACAATTTAATAAAGCATAAGATAAAACAACATAAATACAATTTAATAAAGCATATGTTAAAACAACATAAATACCATTTAATAAAGCATAGGATAAAACAACATAAATTCAATTTAATAAAGCATAGGATAAAACAACATAAATACAATTTAATAAAGCATAGGATACAACAACATAAACACAATTTAGTAAAGCATAGTTCAAAACAACATAAATACAATTTAATAAAGCATAGGCTAAAACAACATAAATACAATTTAATAAAGCATAGGATAAAACAACATAAATACAATTTAATAAAGCATAGGATAAAACAACATAAATACAATTTAATAAAGCATAGGATAAAACAACATAAATACAATTTAATAAAGCATATTTTAAAACAACATAAATACAATTTAATAAAGCATAGGTAAAAACAACATAAATACAATTTAATAAAGCATAGGACAAAACAACATAAATACAATTTAATAAAGCATAGGTTAAAACAACATAAATACAATTTAATAAAGCATAGGATAAAACAACATAAATACAATTTAATAAAGCATAGGATAAAACAACATAAATACAATTTAATAAAGCACAGGATAAAACAACATAAATACAATTTAATAAAGCATATGATAAAACAACATAAATACAATTTAATAAAGCATATGTTAAAACAACATAAATACAATTTAATAAAGCATAAGATAAAACAACATGAATATAATTTAGTAAAGTATAAGATAAAACAACATGAATACAATTTAATAAAGCATAGGATAAAACCGTATAAATGCAATTTAATAAAGCACAGGATAAAAAAACATAAATGCAATTTAATAAAGGATAGGATAAAACAACATAAATATGATTTAATAAAGCATAGGTTAAAACAACATAAATACAATTTAATAAAGCATAGGTTAATACAACATAAATATAATTTAATAAAGCATAGTATAAAACAACATAAATTCAATTTAATAAAGCACAGGATAAAACAACATAAATACAATTTAATAAAGCATATGATAAAACAACATAAATACAATTTAATAAAGCATATGTTAAAACAACATAAATACAATTTAATAAAGCATAAGATAAAACAACATGAATATAATTTAGTAAAGTATAAGATAAAACAACATGAATACAATTTAATAAAGCATAGGTTAAAACAACATAAATACAATTTAATAAAGCATAGGATAAAACCGTATAAATACAATTTAATAAAGCACAGGATAAAAAAACATAAATGCAATTTAATAAAGCATAGGATAAAACAACATAAATATGATTTAATAAAGCATAGTATAAAACAACATAAATTCAATTTAATAAAGCATAGGATAAAACAACATAAATACAATTTAATAAAGCATAGGATAAAACAACATAAATACAATTTAGTAAAGCATAGGTTAAAACAACATAAATACAATTTAATAAAGCATATGTTAAAACAACATAAATACAATTTAATAAAGCATAAGATAAAACAACATGAATATAATTTAGTAAAGCATAAGATAAAACAACATGAATACAATTTAATAAAGCATAGGTTAAAACAACATAAATACAATTTAATAAAGCATAGGATAAAACAACATAAATACAATTTAATAAAGCATAGGATAAAACAACATAAATACAATTTAATAAAGCATAGGATAAACAACATAAATACAATTTAATAAAGTATAGGACAAAACAACATGAATACAATTTAATAAAGCATAGGTTAAAACAACATAAATACAATTTAATAAAGCATAGGATAAACACCATAAATACAATTTAATAAAGTATAGGACAAAACAACATAAATACAGTTTAATAAAGCATAGGATAAAACAACATAAATACAATTTAATAAAGCATAGGATAAGCAACATAAATACAATTTAATAAAGTATAGGACAAAACAACATAAACACAATTTAATAAAGCATATGTTAAAACAACATAAATACAATTTAATAAAGCATAAGATAAAATAACATGAATATAATTTAGTAAAGCATAAGATAAAACAACATGAATACAATTTAATAAAGCATAGGTTAAAACAACATAAATACAATTTAATAAAGCATAGGATAAAACAACATAAATACAATTTAATAAAGCATAGGATAAAACAACATAAATACAATTTAATAAAGCATAGGATAAAACAACATAAATACAATTTAATAAAGCATAGGTTAAAACAACATAAATCCAATTTAATAAAGCATAGGACAAAACAACATAAATACAATTTAATAAAGCATAGGTTAAAACAACATAAATACAATTTAATAAAGCATAGGATAAACAACATAAATACAATTTAATAAAGTATAGGACAAAACAACATGAATACAATTTAATAAAGCATAGGTTAAAACAACATAAATACAATTTAATAAAGCATAGGATAAACACCATAAATACAATTTAATAAAGTATAGGACAAAACAACATAAATACAATTTAATAAAGCATATGTTAAAACAACATAAATACAATTTAATAAAGCATAGGATAAAACAACATAAATACAATTTAATAAAGCATATGTTAAAACAACATAAATACAATTTAATAAAGTATAGGACAAAACAACATAAATACAATTTAATAAAGCATAGGTTAAAACAACATAAATACAATTTAATAAAGTATAGGACAAAACAACATAAATACAAGTTACTAAAGCGTAGGATAAAACAACATAAATACAATTTAATAAAGCTTAGGATAAAACAACATAAATACAATTTATTAAAACATAGGATAAAACAACATAAATTCAATTTAATAAAGCATAGGATAAAACAACATAAATACAATTTAAAAAAGCACAGGATAAAACAACATAAATAAAATTTAATAAAGCATAGGATAAAACAACATAAATAAAATTTAATAAAGCATAGGATAAAACAACATAAATACAGTTTAATAAAGCATAGGATAAAACAACATAAATACAATTTAATAAAGCATAGGATAAGCAACATAAATACAATTTAATAAAGTATAGGACAAAACAACATAAACACAATTTAATAAAGCATATGTTAAAACAACATAAATACAATTTAATAAAGCATAAGATAAAATAACATGAATATAATTTAGTAAAGCATAAGATAAAACAACATGAATACAATTTAATAAAGCATAGGTTAAAACAACATAAATACAATTTAATAAAGCATAGGATAAAACAACATAAATACAATTTAATAAAGCATAGGATAAAACAACATAAATACAATTTAATAAAGCATAGGATAAAACAACATAAATACAATTTAATAAAGCATAGGTTAAAACAACATAAATCCAATTTAATAAAGCATAGGACAAAACAACATAAATACAATTTAATAAAGCATAGGTTAAAACAACATAAATACAAGTTAATAAAGCGTAGGATAAAACAACATAAATACAATTTAATAAAGCATAGGATAAAACAATATAAATACAATTTAATAAAGCCTAGGATAAAACAACATAAATACAATTTAATAAAGCTTAGGATAAAACAACATAAATACAATTTATTAAAGCATAGGATAAAACAACATAAATACAATTTAATAAAGCATAGGACAAAACAACATAAATACAATTTAATAAAGCATAGGATGAAACAACATAAATACAATGTAATAAAGCATAGGATAAAACAACATAAATACAATTTAATAAAGCATAAGATAAAACAACATAAATACAATTTAATAAAGCATATGTTAAAACAACATAAATACCATTTAATAAAGCATAGGATAAAACAACATAAATTCAATTTAATAAAGCATAGGATAAAACAACATAAATACAATTTAATAAAGCATAGGATACAACAACATAAACACAATTTAGTAAAGCATAGTTCAAAACAACATAAATACAATTTAATAAAGCATAGGCTAAAACAACATAAATACAATTTAATAAAGCATAGGATAAAACAACATAAATACAATTTAATAAAGCATAGGATAAAACAACATAAATACAATTTAATAAAGCATAGGATAAAACAACATAAATACAATTTAATAAAGCATATTTTAAAACAACATAAATACAATTTAATAAAGCATAGGTAAAAACAACATAAATACAATTTAATAAAGCATAGGACAAAACAACATAAATACAATTTAATAAAGCATAGGTTAAAACAACATAAATACAATTTAATAAAGCATAGGATAAAACAACATAAATACAATTTAATAAAGCATAGGATAAAACAACATAAATACAATTTAATAAAGCACAGGATAAAACAACATAAATACAATTTAATAAAGCATATGATAAAACAACATAAATACAATTTAATAAAGCATATGTTAAAACAACATAAATACAATTTAATAAAGCATAAGATAAAACAACATGAATATAATTTAGTAAAGTATAAGATAAAACAACATGAATACAATTTAATAAAGCATAGGATAAAACCGTATAAATGCAATTTAATAAAGCACAGGATAAAAAAACATAAATGCAATTTAATAAAGGATAGGATAAAACAACATAAATATGATTTAATAAAGCATAGGTTAAAACAACATAAATACAATTTAATAAAGCATAGGTTAATACAACATAAATATAATTTAATAAAGCATAGTATAAAACAACATAAATTCAATTTAATAAAGCACAGGATAAAACAACATAAATACAATTTAATAAAGCATATGATAAAACAACATAAATACAATTTAATAAAGCATATGTTAAAACAACATAAATACAATTTAATAAAGCATAAGATAAAACAACATGAATATAATTTAGTAAAGTATAAGATAAAACAACATGAATACAATTTAATAAAGCATAGGTTAAAACAACATAAATACAATTTAATAAAGCATAGGATAAAACCGTATAAATACAATTTAATAAAGCACAGGATAAAAAAACATAAATGCAATTTAATAAAGCATAGGATAAAACAACATAAATATGATTTAATAAAGCATAGTATAAAACAACATAAATTCAATTTAATAAAGCATAGGATAAAACAACATAAATACAATTTAATAAAGCATAGGATAAAACAACATAAATACAATTTAGTAAAGCATAGGTTAAAACAACATAAATACAATTTAATAAAGCATATGTTAAAACAACATAAATACAATTTAATAAAGCATAAGATAAAACAACATGAATATAATTTAGTAAAGCATAAGATAAAACAACATGAATACAATTTAATAAAGCATAGGTTAAAACAACATAAATACAATTTAATAAAGCATAGGATAAAACAACATAAATACAATTTAATAAAGCATAGGATAAAACAACATAAATACAATTTAATAAAGCATAGGATAAACAACATAAATACAATTTAATAAAGTATAGGACAAAACAACATGAATACAATTTAATAAAGCATAGGTTAAAACAACATAAATACAATTTAATAAAGCATAGGATAAACACCATAAATACAATTTAATAAAGTATAGGACAAAACAACATAAATACAGTTTAATAAAGCATAGGATAAAACAACATAAATACAATTTAATAAAGCATAGGATAAGCAACATAAATACAATTTAATAAAGTATAGGACAAAACAACATAAACACAATTTAATAAAGCATATGTTAAAACAACATAAATACAATTTAATAAAGCATAAGATAAAATAACATGAATATAATTTAGTAAAGCATAAGATAAAACAACATGAATACAATTTAATAAAGCATAGGTTAAAACAACATAAATACAATTTAATAAAGCATAGGATAAAACAACATAAATACAATTTAATAAAGCATAGGATAAAACAACATAAATACAATTTAATAAAGCATAGGATAAAACAACATAAATACAATTTAATAAAGCATAGGTTAAAACAACATAAATCCAATTTAATAAAGCATAGGACAAAACAACATAAATACAATTTAATAAAGCATAGGTTAAAACAACATAAATACAAGTTAATAAAGCGTAGGATAAAACAACATAAATACAATTTAATAAAGCATAGGATAAAACAATATAAATACAATTTAATAAAGCCTAGGATAAAACAACATAAATACAATTTAATAAAGCTTAGGATAAAACAACATAAATACAATTTATTAAAGCATAGGATAAAACAACATAAATACAATTTAATAAAGCATAGGACAAAACAACATAAATACAATTTAATAAAGCATAGGATGAAACAACATAAATACAATGTAATAAAGCATAGGATAAAACAACATAAATACAATTTAATAAAGCATAAGATAAAACAACATAAATACAATTTAATAAAGCATATGTTAAAACAACATAAATACCATTTAATAAAGCATAGGATAAAACAACATAAATTCAATTTAATAAAGCATAGGATAAAACAACATAAATACAATTTAATAAAGCATAGGATACAACAACATAAACACAATTTAGTAAAGCATAGTTCAAAACAACATAAATACAATTTAATAAAGCATAGGCTAAAACAACATAAATACAATTTAATAAAGCATAGGATAAAACAACATAAATACAATTTAATAAAGCATAGGATAAAACAACATAAATACAATTTAATAAAGCATAGGATACAACAACATAAACACAATTTAGTAAAGCATAGTTCAAAACAACATAAATACAATTTAATAAAGCATAGGCTAAAACAACATAAATACAATTTAATAAAGCATAGGATAAAACAACATAAATACAATTTAATAAAGCATAGGATAAAACAACATAAATACAATTTAATAAAGCATATTTTAAAACAACATAAATACAATTTAATAAAGCATAGGTAAAAACAACATAAATACAATTTAATAAAGCATATTTTAAAACAACATAAATACAATTTAATAAAGCATAGGTTAAAACAACATAAATACAATTTAATAAAGCATAGGATAAAACAACATAAATACAATTTAATAAAGCATAGGATAAAACAACATAAATACAATTTAATAAAGCATATGATAAAACAACATAAATACAATTTAATAAAGCATATGATAAAACAACATAAATACAATTTAATAAAGCATATGTTAAAACAACATAAATACAATTTAATAAAGCATAAGATAAAACAACATGAATATAATTTAGTAAAGTATAAGATAAAACAACATGAATACAATTTAATAAAGCATAGGTTAAAACAACATAAATACAATTTAATAAAGCATAGGATAAAACCGTATAAATACAATTTAATAAAGCACAGGATAAAAAAACATAAATGCAATTTAATAAAGCATAGGATAAAACAACATAAATATGATTTAATAAAGCATAGGTTAAAACAACATAAATACAATTTAATAAAGCATAGGTTAATACAACATAAATATAATTTAATAAAGCATAGTATAAAACAACATAAATTCAATTTAATAAAGCATAGGATAAAACAACATAAATACAATTTAATAAAGCATAGGATAAAACAACATAAATACAATTTAGTAAAGCATAGGTTAAAACAACATAAATACAATTTAATAAAGCATATGTTAAAACAACATAAATACAATTTAATAAAGCATAGGATAAACAACATAAATACAATTTAGTAAAGTATAGGACAAAACAACATGAATACAATTTAATAAAGCATAGGTTAAAACAACATAAATACAATTTAATAAAGCATAGGATAAACACCATAAATACAATTTAATAAAGTATAGGACAAAACAACATAAATACAATTTAATAAAGCATATGTTAAAACAACATAAATACAATTTAATAAAGCATAGGATAAAACAACATAAATACAATTTAATAAAGCATATGTTAAAACAACATAAATACAATTTAATAAGGTATAGGACAAAACAACATAAATACAATTTAATAAAGCATAGGTTAAAACAACATAAATACAATTTAATAAAGTATAGGACAAAACAACATAAATACAAGTTACTAAAGCGTAGGATAAAGCAACATAAATACAATTTAATAAAGCATAGGATAAAACAACATAAATACAATTTAATAAAGCCTAGGATAAAACAACATAAATACAATTTAATAAAGCTTAGGATAAAACAACATAAATACAATTTATTAAAACATAGGATAAAACAACATAAATTCAATTTAATAAAGCATAGGATAAAACAACATAAATACAATTTAAAAAAGCACAGGATAAAACAACATAAATAAAATTTAATAAAGCATAGGATAAAACAACATAAATAAAATTTAATAAAGCATAGGATAAAACAACATAAATACAGTTTAATAAAGCATAGGATAAAACAACATAAATACAATTTAATAAAGCATAGGATAAGCAACATAAATACAATTTAATAAAGTATAGGACAAAACAACATAAACACAATTTAATAAAGCATATGTTAAAACAACATAAATACAATTTAATAAAGCATAAGATAAAATAACATGAATATAATTTAGTAAAGCATAAGATAAAACAACATGAATACAATTTAATAAAGCATAGGTTAAAACAACATAAATACAATTTAATAAAGCATAGGATAAAACAACATAAATACAATTTAATAAAGCATAG
Organism: Phyllobates terribilis; assembly: GCF_046119375.1. Classification (NCBI taxonomy): domain Eukaryota; kingdom Metazoa; phylum Chordata; class Amphibia; order Anura; family Dendrobatidae; genus Phyllobates; species Phyllobates terribilis. The sequence continues at coordinate 935,388 of NW_027362780.1, forward strand.
GATAAAACAACATAAATACAATTTAATAAAGCATAGGATAAAACAACATAAATACAATTTAATAAAGCATAGGTTAAAACAACATAAATCCAATTTAATAAAGCATAGGACAAAACAACATAAATACAATTTAATAAAGCATAGGTTAAAACAACATAAATACAAGTTAATAAAGCGTAGGATAAAACAACATAAATACAATTTAATAAAGCATAGGATAAAACAATATAAATACAATTTAATAAAGCCTAGGATAAAACAAAATAAATACAATTTAATAAAGCTTAGGATAAAACAACATAAATACAATTTATTAAAGCATAGGATAAAACAACATAAATACAATTTAATAAAGCATAGGACAAAACAACATTAATACAATTTAATAAAGCATAGGATGAAACAACATAAATACAATGTAATAAAGCATAGGATAAAACAACATAAATACAATTTAATAAAGCATAAGATAAAACAACATAAATACAATTTAATAAAGCATATGTTAAAACAACATAAATACCATTTAATAAAGCATAGGATAAAACAACATAAATTCAATTTAATAAAGCATAGGATAAAACAACATAAATACAATTTAATAAAGCATATTTTAAAACAACATAAATACAATTTAATAAAGCATAGGTAAAAACAACATAAATACAATTTAATAAAGCATAGGACAAAACAACATAAATACAATTTAATAAAGCATAGGTTAAAACAACATAAATACAATTTAATAAAGCATAGGATAAAACAACATAAATACAATTTAATAAAGCATAGGATAAAACAACATAAATACAATTTAATAAAGCACAGGATAAAACAACATAAATACAATTTAATAAAGCATATGATAAAACAACATAAATACAATTTAATAAAGCATATGTTAAAACAACATAAATACAATTTAATAAAGCATAAGATAAAACAACATGAATATAATTTAGTAAAGTATAAGATAAAACAACATGAATACAATTTAATAAAGCATAGGTTAAAACAACATAAATACAATTTAATAAAGCATAGGATAAAACCGTATAAATACAATTTAATAAAGCACAGGATAAAAAAACATAAATGCAATTTAATAAAGCATAGGATAAAACAACATAAATATGATTTAATAAAGCATAGGTTAAAACAACATAAATACAATTTAATAAAGCATAGGTTAATACAACATAAATATAATTTAATAAAGCATAGTATAAAACAACATAAATTCAATTTAATAAAGCATAGGATAAAACAACATAAATACAATTTAATAAAGCATAGGATAAAACAACATAAATACAATTTAGTAAAGCATAGGTTAAAACAACATAAATACAATTTAATAAAGCATATGTTAAAACAACATAAATACAATTTAATAAAGCATAAGATTAAACAACATGAATATAATTTAGTAAAGCATAAGATAAAACAACATGAATACAATTTAATAAAGCATAGGTTAAAACAACATAAATACAATTTAATAAAGCATAGGATAAAACAACATAAATACAATTTAATAAAGCATAGGATAAAACAACATAAATACAATTTAATAAAGCATAGGATAAACAACATAAATACAATTTAGTAAAGTATAGGACAAAACAACATGAATACAATTTAATAAAGCATAGGTTAAAACAACATAAATACAATTTAATAAAGCATAGGATAAACACCATAAATACAATTTAATAAAGTATAGGACAAAACAACATAAATACAATTTAATAAAGCATATGTTAAAACAACATAAATACAATTTAATAAAGCATAGGATAAAACAACATAAATACAATTTAATAAAGCATATGTTAAAACAACATAAATACAATTTAATAAGGTATAGGACAAAACAACATAAATACAATTTAATAAAGCATAGGTTAAAACAACATAAATACAATTTAATAAAGTATAGGACAAAACAACATAAATACAAGTTACTAAAGCGTAGGATAAAGCAACATAAATACAATTTAATAAAGCATAGGATAAAACAACATAAATACAATTTAATAAAGCCTAGGATAAAACAACATAAATACAATTTAATAAAGCTTAGGATAAAACAACATAAATACAATTTATTAAAACATAGGATAAAACAACATAAATTCAATTTAATAAAGCATAGGATAAAACAACATAAATACAATTTAAAAAAGCACACGATAAAACAACAAAAATAAAATTTAATAAAGCATAGGATAAAACAACATAAATAAAATTTAATAAAGCATAGGATAAAACAACATAAATACAATTTAATAAAGCATAGGATAAAACAACATAAATACAATTTAATAAAGCATAGGATAAGCAACATAAATACAATTTAATAAAGTATAGGACAAAACAACATAAACACAATTTAATAAAGCATATGTTAAAACAACATAAATACAATTTAATAAAGCATAGGATAAAACAACATAAATACAATTTAATAAAGCATAGGATAAAACAACATAAATACAATTTAATAAAGCATAGGTTAAAACAACATAAATCCAATTTAATAAAGCATAGGACAAAACAACATAAATACAATTTAATAAAGCATAGGTTAAAACAACATAAATACAAGTTAATAAAGCGTAGGATAAAACAACATAAATACAATTTAATAAAGCATAGGATAAAACAATATAAATACAATTTAATAAAGCCTAGGATAAAACAACATAAATACAATTTAATAAAGCTTAGGATAAAACAACATAAATACAATTTATTAAAGCATAGGATAAAACAACATAAATACAATTTAATAAAGCATAGGACAAAACAACATAAATACAATTTAATAAAGCATAGGATAAAACAACATAAATAAAATTTAATAAAGCATAGGATAAAACAACATAAATAAAATTTAATAAAGCATAGGATAAAACAACATAAATAAAATTTAATAAAGCATAGGATAAAACAACATAAATACAATTTAATAAAGCATAGGATAAAACAACATAAATACAATTTAATAAAGCATAGGATAAAACAACATAAATACAATTTAATAAAGCATAGGTTAAAACAACATAAATACAATTTAATAAAGCATAGGATAAAACAACATAAATACAATTTAATAAAGCATAGGTTAAAACAACATAAATACAATTTAATAAAGCATAGTATAAAAGAACATAAATTCAATTTAATAAAGCATAGGATAAAACAACATAAATACAATTTAGTAAAGCATAGGTTAAAACAACATAAATACAATTTAATAAAGCATATGTTAAAACAACATAAATACAATTTAATAAAGCATAAGATAAAACAACATGAATATAATTTAGTAAAGCATAAGATAAAACAACATGAATACAATTTAATAAAGCATAGGTTAAAACAACATAAATACAATTTAATAAAGCCTAGGATAAAACAACATAAATACAATTTAACAAAGCTTAGGATAAAACAACATAAATACAATTTATTAAAACATAGGATAAAACAACATAAATTCAATTTAATAAAGCATAGGATAAAACAACATAAATACAATTTAAAAAAGCACAGGATAAAACAACATAAATAAAATTTAATAAAGCATAGGATAAAACAACATAAATAAAATTTAATAAAGCATAGGATAAAACAACATAAATACAGTTTAATAAAGCATAGGATAAAACAACATAAATAAAATTTAATAAAGCATAGGATAAAACAACATAAATTCAATTTAATAAAGCATAGGATAAAACAACATAAATACAATTTAAAAAAGCACAGGATAAAACAACATAAATAAAATTTAATAAAGCATAGGATGAAACAACATAAATACAATGTAATAAAGCATAGGATAAAACAACATAAATACAATTTAATAAAGCATAAGATAAAACAACATAAATACAATTTAATAAAGCATATGTTAAAACAACATAAATACCATTTAATAAAGCATAGGATAAAACAACATAAATTCAATTTAATAAAGCATAGGATAAAACAACATAAATACAATTTAATAAAGCATAGGATACAACAACATAAACACAATTTAGTAAAGCATAGTTCAAAACAACATAAATACAATTTAATAAAGCATAGGCTAAAACAACATAAATACAATTTAATAAAGCATAGGATAAAACAACATAAATACAATTTAATAAAGCATAGGATAAAACAACATAAATACAATTTAATAAACATAGGATAAAACAACATAAATACAATTTAATAAAGCATATTTTAAAACAACATAAATACAATTTAATAAAGCATAGGTAAAAACAACATAAATACAATTTAATAAAGCATATTTTAAAACAACATAAATACAATTTAATAAAGCATAGGTTAAAACAACATAAATACAATTTAATAAAGCATAGGATAAAACAACATAAATACAATTTAATAAAGCATAGGATAAAACAACATAAATACAATTTAATAAAGCACAGGATAAAACAACATAAATACAATTTAATAAAGCATATGATAAAACAACATAAATACAATTTAATAAAGCATAGGATAAAACAACATAAATACAATTTAATAAAGCACAGGATAAAACAACATAAATACAATTTAATAAAGCATATGATAAAACAACATAAATACAATTTAATAAAGCATAGGATAAAACAACATAAATACAATTTAATAAAGCACAGGATAAAACAACATAAATACAATTTAATAAAGCATATGATAAAACAACATAAATACAATTTAATAAAGCATATGTTAAAACAACATAAATACAATTTAATAAAGCATAAGATAAAACAACATGAATATAATTTAGTAAAGTATAAGATAAAACAACATGAATACAATTTAATAAAGCATAGGTTAAAACAACATAAATACAATTTAATAAAGCATAGGATAAAACCGTATAAATACAATTTAATAAAGCACAGGATAAAAAAACATAAATGCAATTTAATAAAGCATAGGATAAAACAACATAAATATGATTTAATAAAGCATAGGTTAAAACAACATAAATACAATTTAATAAAGCATAGGTTAATACAACATAAATATAATTTAATAAAGCATAGTATAAAACAACATAAATTCAATTTAATAAAGCATAGGATAAAACAACATAAATACAATTTAATAAAGCATAGGATAAAACAACATAAATACAATTTAGTAAAGCATAGGTTAAAACAACATAAATACAATTTAATAAAGCATATGTTAAAACAACATAAATACAATTTAATAAAGCATAAGATAAAACAACATGAATATAATTTAGTAAAGCATAAGATAAAACAACATGAATACAATTTAATAAAGCATAGGATAAACAACATAAATACAATTTAATAAAGTATAGGACAAAACAACATGAATACAATTTAATAAAGCATAGGTTAAAACAACATAAATACAATTTAATAAAGCATAGGATAAACACCATAAATACAATTTAATAAAGTATAGGACAAAACAACATAAATACAATTTAATAAAGCATATGTTAAAACAACATAAATACAATTTAATAAAGCATAGGATAAAACAACATAAATACAATTTAATAAAGCATATGTTAAAACAACATAAATACAATTTAATAAAGTATAGGACAAAACAACATAAATACAATTTAATAAAGCATAGGTTAAAACAACATAAATACAATTTAATAAAGTATAGGACAAAACAACATAAATACAAGTTACTAAAGCGTAGGATAAAGCAACATAAATACAATTTAATAAAGCATAGGATAAAACAACATAAATACAATTTAATAAAGCCTAGTATAAAACAACATAAATACAATTTAATAAAGCTTAGGATAAAACAACATAAATACAATTTATTAAAACATAGGATAAAACAACATAAATTCAATTTAATAAAGCATAGGATAAAACAACATAAATACAATTTAAAAAAGCACAGGATAAAACAACATAAATAAAATTTAATAAAGCATAGGATAAAACAACATAAATAAAATTTAATAAAGCATAGGATAAAACAACATAAATACAGTTTAATAAAGCATAGGATAAAACAACATAAATACAATTTAATAAAGCATAGGATAAGCAACATAAATACAATTTAATAAAGTATAGGACAAAACAACATAAACACAATTTAATAAAGCATATGTTAAAACAACATAAATACAATTTAATAAAGCATAAGATAAAATAACATGAATATAATTTAGTAAAGCATAAGATAAAACAACATGAATACAATTTAATAAAGCATAGGTTAAAACAACATAAATACAATTTAATAAAGCATAGGATAAAACAACATAAATACAATTTAATAAAGCATAGGATAAAACAACATAAATACAATTTAATAAAGCATAGGATAAAACAACATAAATACAATTTAATAAAGCATAGGTTAAAACAACATAAATCCAATTTAATAAAGCATAGGACAAAACAACATAAATACAATTTAATAAAACATAGGTTAAAACAACATAAATACAAGTTAATAAAGCGTAGGATAAAACAACATAAATACAATTTAATAAAGCATAGGATAAAACAATATAAATACAATTTAATAAAGCCTAGGATAAAACAAAATAAATACAATTTAATAAAGCTTAGGATAAAACAACATAAATACAATTTATTAAAGCATAGGATAAAACAACATAAATACAATTTAATAAAGCATAGGACAAAACAACATTAATACAATTTAATAAAGCATAGGATGAAACAACATAAATACAATGTAATAAAGCATAGGATAAAACAACATAAATACAATTTAATAAAGCATAAGATAAAACAACATAAATACAATTTAATAAAGCATATGTTAAAACAACATAAATACCATTTAATAAAGCATAGGATAAAACAACATAAATTCAATTTAATAAAGCATAGGATAAAACAACATAAATACAATTTAATAAAGCATAGGATACAACAACATAAACACAATTTAGTAAAGCATAGTTCAAAACAACATAAATACAATTTAATAAAGCATAGGCTAAAACAACATAAATACAATTTAATAAAGCATAGGATAAAACAACATAAATACAATTTAATAAAGCATAGGATAAAACAACATAAATACAATTTAATAAAGCATAGGATAAAACAACATAAATACAATTTAATAAAGCATATTTTAAAACAACATAAATACAATTTAATAAAGCATAGGTAAAAACAACATAAATACAATTTAATAAAGCATAGGACAAAACAACATAAATACAATTTAATAAAGCATAGGTTAAAACAACATAAATACAATTTAATAAAGCATAGGATAAAACAACATAAATACAATTTAATAAAGCATAGGATAAAACAACATAAATACAATTTAATAAAGCACAGGATAAAACAACATAAATACAATTTAATAAAGCATATGATAAAACAACATAAATACAATTTAATAAAGCATATGTTAAAACAACATAAATACAATTTAATAAAGCATAAGATAAAACAACATGAATATAATTTAGTAAAGTATAAGATAAAACAACATGAATACAATTTAATAAAGCATAGGTTAAAACAACATAAATACAATTTAATAAAGCATAGGATAAAACCGTATAAATACAATTTAATAAAGCACAGGATAAAAAAACATAAATGCAATTTAATAAAGCATAGGATAAAACAACATAAATATGATTTAATAAAGCATAGGTTAAAACAACATAAATACAATTTAATAAAGCATAGGTTAATACAACATAAATATAATTTAATAAAGCATAGTATAAAACAACATAAATTCAATTTAATAAAGCATAGGATAAAACAACATAAATACAATTTAATAAAGCATAGGATAAAACAACATAAATACAATTTAGTAAAGCATAGGTTAAAACAACATAAATACAATTTAATAAAGCATATGTTAAAACAACATAAATACAATTTAATAAAGCATAAGATTAAACAACATGAATATAATTTAGTAAAGCATAAGATAAAACAACATGAATACAATTTAATAAAGCATAGGTTAAAACAACATAAATACAATTTAATAAAGCATAGGATAAAACAACATAAATACAATTTAATAAAGCATAGGATAAAACAACATAAATACAATTTAATAAAGCATAGGATAAACAACATAAATACAATTTAATAAAGTATAGGACAAAACAACATGAATACAATTTAATAAAGCATAGGTTAAAACAACATAAATACAATTTAATAAAGCATAGGATAAACACCATAAATACAATTTAATAAAGTATAGGACAAAACAACATAAATACAATTTAATAAAGCATATGTTAAAACAACATAAATACAATTTAATAAAGCATAGGATAAAACAACATAAATACAATTTAATAAAGCATATGTTAAAACAACATAAATACAATTTAATAAAGTATAGGACAAAACAACATAAATACAATTTAATAAAGCATAGGTTAAAACAACATAAATACAATTTAATAAAGTATAGGACAAAACAACATAAATACAAGTTACTAAAGCGTAGGATAAAACAACATAAATACAATTTAATAAAGCATAGGCTAAAACAACATAAATACAATTTAATAAAGCCTAGGATAAATCAACATAAATACAATTTAATAAAGCTTAGGATAAAACAACATAAATACAATTTATTAAAACATAGGATAAAACAACATAAATTCAATTTAATAAAGCATAGGATAAAACAACATAAATACAATTTAAAAAAGCACACGATAAAACAACAAAAATAAAATTTAATAAAGCATAGGATAAAACAACATAAATACAATTTAATAAAGCATAGGATAAACACCATAAATACAATTTAATAAAGTATAGGACAAAACAACATAAATACAATTTAATAAAGCATATGTTAAAACAACATAAATACAATTTAATAAAGCATAGGATAAAACAACATAAATACAATTTAATAAAGCATATGTTAAAACAACATAAATACAATTTAATAAAGTATAGGACAAAACAACATAAATACAATTTAATAAAGCATAGGTTAAAACAACATAAATACAATTTAATAAAGTATAGGACAAAACAACATAAATACAAGTTACTAAAGCGTAGGATAAAGCAACATAAATACAATTTAATAAAGCATAGGATAAAACAACATAAATACAATTTAATAAAGCCTAGTATAAAACAACATAAATACAATTTAATAAAGCTTAGGATAAAACAACATAAATACAATTTATTAAAACATAGGATAAAACAACATAAATTCAATTTAATAAAGCATAGGATAAAACAACATAAATACAATTTAAAAAAGCACAGGATAAAACAACATAAATAAAATTTAATAAAGCATAGGATAAAACAACATAAATAAAATTTAATAAAGCATAGGATAAAACAACATAAATACAGTTTAATAAAGCATAGGATAAAACAACATAAATACAATTTAATAAAGCATAGGATAAGCAACATAAATACAATTTAATAAAGTATAGGACAAAACAACATAAACACAATTTAATAAAGCATATGTTAAAACAACATAAATACAATTTAATAAAGCATAAGATAAAATAACATGAATATAATTTAGTAAAGCATAAGATAAAACAACATGAATACAATTTAATAAAGCATAGGTTAAAACAACATAAATACAATTTAATAAAGCATAGGATAAAACAACATAAATACAATTTAATAAAGCATAGGATAAAACAACATAAATACAATTTAATAAAGCATAGGATAAAACAACATAAATACAATTTAATAAAGCATAGGTTAAAACAACATAAATCCAATTTAATAAAGCATAGGACAAAACAACATAAATACAATTTAATAAAACATAGGTTAAAACAACATAAATACAAGTTAATAAAGCGTAGGATAAAACAACATAAATACAATTTAATAAAGCATAGGATAAAACAATATAAATACAATTTAATAAAGCCTAGGATAAAACAAAATAAATACAATTTAATAAAGCTTAGGATAAAACAACATAAATACAATTTATTAAAGCATAGGATAAAACAACATAAATACAATTTAATAAAGCATAGGACAAAACAACATTAATACAATTTAATAAAGCATAGGATGAAACAACATAAATACAATGTAATAAAGCATAGGATAAAACAACATAAATACAATTTAATAAAGCATAAGATAAAACAACATAAATACAATTTAATAAAGCATATGTTAAAACAACATAAATACCATTTAATAAAGCATAGGATAAAACAACATAAATTCAATTTAATAAAGCATAGGATAAAACAACATAAATACAATTTAATAAAGCATAGGATACAACAACATAAACACAATTTAGTAAAGCATAGTTCAAAACAACATAAATACAATTTAATAAAGCATAGGCTAAAACAACATAAATACAATTTAATAAAGCATAGGATAAAACAACATAAATACAATTTAATAAAGCATAGGATAAAACAACATAAATACAATTTAATAAAGCATAGGATAAAACAACATAAATACAATTTAATAAAGCATATTTTAAAACAACATAAATACAATTTAATAAAGCATAGGTAAAAACAACATAAATACAATTTAATAAAGCATAGGACAAAACAACATAAATACAATTTAATAAAGCATAGGTTAAAACAACATAAATACAATTTAATAAAGCATAGGATAAAACAACATAAATACAATTTAATAAAGCATAGGATAAAACAACATAAATACAATTTAATAAAGCACAGGATAAAACAACATAAATACAATTTAATAAAGCATATGATAAAACAACATAAATACAATTTAATAAAGCATATGTTAAAACAACATAAATACAATTTAATAAAGCATAAGATAAAACAACATGAATATAATTTAGTAAAGTATAAGATAAAACAACATGAATACAATTTAATAAAGCATAGGTTAAAACAACATAAATACAATTTAATAAAGCATAGGATAAAACCGTATAAATACAATTTAATAAAGCACAGGATAAAAAAACATAAATGCAATTTAATAAAGCATAGGATAAAACAACATAAATATGATTTAATAAAGCATAGGTTAAAACAACATAAATACAATTTAATAAAGCATAGGTTAATACAACATAAATATAATTTAATAAAGCATAGTATAAAACAACATAAATTCAATTTAATAAAGCATAGGATAAAACAACATAAATACAATTTAATAAAGCATAGGATAAAACAACATAAATACAATTTAGTAAAGCATAGGTTAAAACAACATAAATACAATTTAATAAAGCATATGTTAAAACAACATAAATACAATTTAATAAAGCATAAGATTAAACAACATGAATATAATTTAGTAAAGCATAAGATAAAACAACATGAATACAATTTAATAAAGCATAGGTTAAAACAACATAAATACAATTTAATAAAGCATAGGATAAAACAACATAAATACAATTTAATAAAGCATAGGATAAAACAACATAAATACAATTTAATAAAGCATAGGATAAACAACATAAATACAATTTAATAAAGTATAGGACAAAACAACATGAATACAATTTAATAAAGCATAGGTTAAAACAACATAAATACAATTTAATAAAGCATAGGATAAACACCATAAATACAATTTAATAAAGTATAGGACAAAACAACATAAATACAATTTAATAAAGCATATGTTAAAACAACATAAATACAATTTAATAAAGCATAGGATAAAACAACATAAATACAATTTAATAAAGCATATGTTAAAACAACATAAATACAATTTAATAAAGTATAGGACAAAACAACATAAATACAATTTAATAAAGCATAGGTTAAAACAACATAAATACAATTTAATAAAGTATAGGACAAAACAACATAAATACAAGTTACTAAAGCGTAGGATAAAACAACATAAATACAATTTAATAAAGCATAGGCTAAAACAACATAAATACAATTTAATAAAGCCTAGGATAAATCAACATAAATACAATTTAATAAAGCTTAGGATAAAACAACATAAATACAATTTATTAAAACATAGGATAAAACAACATAAATTCAATTTAATAAAGCATAGGATAAAACAACATAAATACAATTTAAAAAAGCACACGATAAAACAACAAAAATAAAATTTAATAAAGCATAGGATAAAACAACATAAATAAAATTTAATAAAGCATAGGATAAAACAACATAAATACAATTTAATAAAGCATAGGATAAAACAACATAAATACAATTTAATAAAGCATAGGATAAGCAACATAAATACAATTTAATAAAGTATAGGACAAAACAACATAAACACAATTTAATAAAGCATATGTTAAAACAACATAAATACAATTTAATAAAGCATAGGATAAAACAACATAAATACAATTTAATAAAGCATAGGATAAAACAACATAAATACAATTTAATAAAGCATAGGTTAAAACAACATAAATCCAATTTAATAAAGCATAGGACAAAACAACATAAATACAATTTAATAAAGCATAGGTTAAAACAACATAAATACAAGTTAATAAAGCGTAGGATAAAACAACATAAATACAATTTAATAAAGCATAGGATAAAACAATATAAATACAATTTAATAAAGCCTAGGATAAAACAACATAAATACAATTTAATAAAGCTTAGGATAAAACAACATAAATACAATTTATTAAAGCATAGGATAAAACAACATAAATACAATTTAATAAAGCATAGGACAAAACAACATAAATACAATTTAATAAAGCATAGGATAAAACAACATAAATAAAATTTAATAAAGCATAGGATAAAACAACATAAATAAAATTTAATAAAGCATAGGATAAAACAACATAAATAAAATTTAATAAAGCATAGGATAAAACAACATAAATACAATTTAATAAAGCATAGGATAAAACAACATAAATACAATTTAATAAAGCATAGGATAAAACAACATAAATACAATTTAATAAAGCATAGGTTAAAACAACATAAATACAATTTAATAAAGCATAGGATAAAACAACATAAATACAATTTAATAAAGCATAGGTTAAAACAACATAAATACAATTTAATAAAGCATAGTATAAAACAACATAAATTCAATTTAATAAAGCATAGGATAAAACAACATAAATACAATTTAGTAAAGCATAGGTTAAAACAACATAAATACAATTTAATAAAGCATATGTTAAAACAACATAAATACAATTTAATAAAGCATAAGATAAAACAACATGAATATAATTTAGTAAAGCATAAGATAAAACAACATGAATACAATTTAATAAAGCATAGGTTAAAACAACATAAATACAATTTAATAAAGCCTAGGATAAAACAACATAAATACAATTTAACAAAGCTTAGGATAAAACAACATAAATACAATTTATTAAAACATAGGATAAAACAACATAAATTCAATTTAATAAAGCATAGGATAAAACAACATAAATACAATTTAAAAAAGCACAGGATAAAACAACATAAATAAAATTTAATAAAGCATAGGATAAAACAACATAAATAAAATTTAATAAAGCATAGGATAAAACAACATAAATACAGTTTAATAAAGCATAGGATAAAACAACATAAATAAAATTTAATAAAGCATAGGATAAAACAACATAAATTGAATTTAATAAAGCATAGGATAAAACAACATAAATACAATTTAAAAAAGCACAGGATAAAACAACATAAATAAAATTTAATAAAGCATAGGATAAAACAACATAAATAAAATTTAATAAAGCATAGGATAAAACAACATAAATACAGTTTAATAAAGCATAGGATAAAACAACATAAATAAAATTTAATAAAGCATAGGATAAAACAACATAAATACAATTTAATAAAGCATAGGATAAAACAACATAAATACAATTTAATAAAGCATATGTTAAAGCAACATAAATACAATTTAATAAAGCATAGGATAAAACAACATAAATACAATTTAATAAAGCATAGGATAAAACAACATAAATACAATTTAATAAAGCATAGGAAAAAACAACATAAATACAATTTAATAAAGCATAGGTTAAAACAACATAAATCTAATTTAATAAAGCATAGGACAAAACAAGATTAATACAATTTAATAAAGCATAGGTTAAAACAACATAAATACAAGTTAATAAAGCGTAGGATAAAACAACATAAATACAATTTAATAAAGCATAGGATAAAACAATATAAATACAATTTAATAAAGCCTAGGATAAAACAACATAAATACAATTTAATAAAGCTTAGGATAAAACAACATAAATACAATTTATTAAAGCATAGGATAAAACAACATAAATACAATTTAATAAAGCATATGACAAAACAACATAAATACAATTTAATAAAGCATGGGATAAAACAACATAAATACAATTTAATAAAGCATAGGATAAAACAACATAAATACAATTTAATAAAGCATAGGATAAGCAACATAAATACAATTTAATAAAGTATAGGACAAAACAACATAAACACAATTTAATAAAGCATATGTTAAAACAACATAAATACAATTTAATAAAGCATAGGATAAAACAACATAAATACAATTTAATAAAGCATAGGATAAAACAACATAAATACAATTTAATAAAGCATAGGTTAAAACAACATAAATCCAATTTAATAAAGCATAGGACAAAACAACATAAATACAATTTAATAAAGCATAGGTTAAAACAACATAAATACAAGTTAATAAAGCGTAGGATAAAACAACATAAATACAATTTAATAAAGCATAGGATAAAACAATATAAATACAATTTAATAAAGCCTAGGATAAAACAACATAAATACAATTTAATAAAGCTTAGGATAAAACAACATAAATACAATTTATTAAAGCATAGGATAAAACAACATAAATACAATTTAATAAAGCATAGGACAAAACAACATAAATACAATTTAATAAAGCATAGGATAAAACAACATAAATTAAATTTAATAAAGCATAGGATAAAACAACATAAATACAATTTAAAAAAGCACAGGATAAAACAACATAAATAAAATTTAATAAAGCATAGGATAAAACAACATAAATAAAATTTAATAAAGCATAGGATAAAACAACATAAATACAGTTTAATAAAGCATAGGATAAAACAACATAAATAAAATTTAATAAAGCATAGGATAAAACAACATAAATACAATTTAATAAAGCATAGGATAAAACAACATAAATACAATTTAATAAAGCATATGTTAAAGCAACATAAATACAATTTAATAAAGCATAGGATAAAACAACATAAATACAATTTAATAAAGCATAGGATAAAACAACATAAATACAATTTAATAAAGCATAGGAAAAAACAACATAAATACAATTTAATAAAGCATAGGTTAAAACAACATAAATCTAATTTAATAAAGCATAGGACAAAACAAGATTAATACAATTTAATAAAGCATAGGTTAAAACAACATAAATACAAGTTAATAAAGCGTAGGATAAAACAACATAAATACAATTTAATAAAGCATAGGATAAAACAATATAAATACAATTTAATAAAGCCTAGGATAAAACAACATAAATACAATTTAATAAAGCTTAGGATAAAACAACATAAATACAATTTATTAAAGCATAGGATAAAACAACATAAATACAATTTAATAAAGCATATGACAAAACAACATAAATACAATTTAATAAAGCATAGGATAAAACAACATAAATACAATTTAATAAAGCATAGGATAAAACAACATAAATACAATTTAATAAAGCATAGGATAAGCAACATAAATACAATTTAATAAAGTATAGGACAAAACAACATAAACACAATTTAATAAAGCATATGTTAAAACAACATAAATACAATTTAATAAAGCATAGGATAAAACAACATAAATACAATTTAATAAAGCATAGGATAAAACAACATAAATACAATTTAATAAAGCATAGGTTAAAACAACATAAATCCAATTTAATAAAGCATAGGACAAAACAACATAAATACAATTTAATAAAGCATAGGTTAAAACAACATAAATACAAGTTAATAAAGCGTAGGATAAAACAACATAAATACAATTTAATAAAGCATAGGATAAAACAATATAAATACAATTTAATAAAGCCTAGGATAAAACAACATAAATACAATTTAATAAAGCTTAGGATAAAACAACATAAATACAATTTATTAAAGCATAGGATAAAACAACATAAATACAATTTAATAAAGCATAGGACAAAACAACATAAATACAATTTAATAAAGCATAGGATAAAACAACATAAATTAAATTTAATAAAGCATAGGATAAAACAACATAAATACAATTTAAAAAAGCACAGGATAAAACAACATAAATAAAATTTAATAAAGCATAGGATAAAACAACATAAATAAAATTTAATAAAGCATAGGATAAAACAACATAAATACAATTTAATAAAGCATAGGATAACACAACATAAATAAAATTTAATAAAGCATAGGATAAAACAACATAAATACAATTTAATAAAGCATAGGATAAAACAACATAAATACAATTTAATAAAGCATAGGATAAAACAACATAAATACAATTTAATAAAGCATAGTATAAAACAACATAAATTCAATTTAATAAAGCATAGGATAAAACAACATAAATACAATTTAGTAAAGCATAGGTTAAAACAACATAAATACAATTTAATAAAGCATATGTTAAAACAACATAAATACAATTTAATAAAGCATAAGATAAAACAACATGAATATAATTTAGTAAAGCATAAGATAAAACAACATGAATGCAATTTAATAAATCATAGGTTAAAACAACATAAATACAATTTAATAAAGCATAGGATAAAACAACATAAATACAATTTAATAAAGCATAGGATAAAACAACATAAATACAATTTAATAAAGCATAGGATAAGCAACATAAATACAATTTAATAAAGCATAAGATAAAACAACATGAATATAATTTAGTAAAGCATAAGATAAAACAACATGAATACAATTTAATAAAGCATAGGTTAAAACAACATAAATACAATTTAATAAAGCATAGGATAAAACAACATAAATACAATTTAATAAAGCATAGGATAAAACAACATAAATACAATTTAATAAAGCATAGGATAAAACAACATAAATACAATTTAATAAAGCATAGGATAAAACAACATAAATAAAATTTAATAAAGCATAGGATAAAACAATATAAATACAATTTAATAAAGCCTAGGATAAAACAACATAAATACAATTTAATAAAGCTTAGGATAAAACAACATAAATACAATTTATTAAAGCATAGGATAAAACAACATAAATACAATTTAATAAAGCATAGGATAAAACAACATAAATACAATTTAATAAAGCATAGGATGAAACAACATAAATACAATGTAATAAAGCATAGGATAAAACAACATAAATACAATTTAATAAAGCATAGGATAAAACAACATAAATACAATTTAATAAAGCATAGGATAAAACAACATAAATAAAATTTAATAAAGCATAGGATAAAACAACATAAATACAATTTAATTAAGCATAGGATAAAACAGCATAAATAAAATTTAATAAAGCATAGGATAAAACAACATAAATACAAGTTAATAAAGCGTAGGATAAAACAACATAAATACAATTTAATAAAGCATAGGATAAAACAATATAAATACAATTTAATAAAGCCTAGGATAAAACAACATAAATACAATTTAATAAAGCTTAGGATAAAACAACATAAATACAATTTATTAAAGCATAGGATAAAACAACATAAATACAATTTAATAAAGCATAGGACAAAACAACATAAATACAATTTAATAAAGCATAGGATAAAACAACATAAATAAAATTTAATAAAGCATAGGATAAAACAACATAAATAAAATTTAATAAAGCATAGGATAAAACAACATAAATAAAATTTAATAAAGCATAGGATAAAACAACATAAATACAATTTAATAAAGCATAGGATAAAACAACATAAATACAATTTAATAAAGCATAGGATAAAACAACATAAATACAATTTAATAAAGCATAGGTTAAAACAACATAAATACAATTTAATAAAGCATAGGATAAAACAACATAAATACAATTTAATAAAGCATAGGTTAAAACAACATAAATACAATTTAATAAAGCATAGTATAAAAGAACATAAATTCAATTTAATAAAGCATAGGATAAAACAACATAAATACAATTTAGTAAAGCATAGGTTAAAACAACATAAATACAATTTAATAAAGCATATGTTAAAACAACATAAATACAATTTAATAAAGTATAAGATAAAACAACATGAATATAATTTAGTAAAGCATAAGATAAAACAACATGAATACAATTTAATAAAGCATAGGTTAAAACAACATAAATACAATTTAATAAAGCCTAGGATAAAACAACATAAATACAATTTAACAAAGCTTAGGATAAAACAACATAAATACAATTTATTAAAACATAGGATAAAACAACATAAATTCAATTTAATAAAGCATAGGATAAAACAACATAAATACAATTTAAAAAAGCACAGGATAAAACAACATAAATAAAATTTAATAAAGCATAGGATAAAACAACATAAATAAAATTTAATAAAGCATAGGATAAAACAACATAAATACAGTTTAATAAAGCATAGGATAAAACAACATAAATAAAATTTAATAAAGCATAGGATAAAACAACATAAATTCAATTTAATAAAGCATAGGATAAAACAACATAAATACAATTTAAAAAAGCACAGGATAAAACAACATAAATAAAATTTAATAAAGCATAGGATGAAACAACATAAATACAATGTAATAAAGCATAGGATAAAACAACATAAATACAATTTAATAAAGCATAAGATAAAACAACATAAATACAATTTAATAAAGCATATGTTAAAACAACATAAATACCATTTAATAAAGCATAGGATAAAACAACATAAATTCAATTTAATAAAGCATAGGATAAAACAACATAAATACAATTTAATAAAGCATAGGATACAACAACATAAACACAATTTAGTAAAGCATAGTTCAAAACAACATAAATACAATTTAATAAAGCATAGGCTAAAACAACATAAATACAATTTAATAAAGCATAGGATAAAACAACATAAATACAATTTAATAAAGCATAGGATAAAACAACATAAATACAATTTAATAAACATAGGATAAAACAACATAAATACAATTTAATAAAGCATATTTTAAAACAACATAAATACAATTTAATAAAGCATAGGTAAAAACAACATAAATACAATTTAATAAAGCATATTTTAAAACAACATAAATACAATTTAATAAAGCATAGGTTAAAACAACATAAATACAATTTAATAAAGCATAGGATAAAACAACATAAATACAATTTAATAAAGCATAGGATAAAACAACATAAATACAATTTAATAAAGCACAGGATAAAACAACATAAATACAATTTAATAAAGCATATGATAAAACAACATAAATACAATTTAATAAAGCATAGGATAAAACAACATAAATACAATTTAATAAAGCACAGGATAAAACAACATAAATACAATTTAATAAAGCATATGATAAAACAACATAAATACAATTTAATAAAGCATAGGATAAAACAACATAAATACAATTTAATAAAGCACAGGATAAAACAACATAAATACAATTTAGTAAAGCATATGATAAAACAACATAAATACAATTTAATAAAGCATATGTTAAAACAACATAAATACAATTTAATAAAGCATAAGATAAAACAACATGAATATAATTTAGTAAAGTATAAGATAAAACAACATGAATACAATTTAATAAAGCATAGGTTAAAACAACATAAATACAATTTAATAAAGCATAGGATAAAACCGTATAAATACAATTTAATAAAGCACAGGATAAAAAAACATAAATGCAATTTAATAAAGTATAGGATAAAACAACATAAATATGATTTAATAAAGCATAGGTTAAAACAACATAAATACAATTTAATAAAGCATAGGTTAATACAACATAAATATAATTTAATAAAGCATAGTATAAAACAACATAAATTCAATTTAATAAAGCATAGGATAAAACAACATAAATACAATTTAATAAAGCATAGGATAAAACAACATAAATACAATTTAGTAAAGCATAGGTTAAAACAACATAAATACAATTTAATAAAGCATATGTTAAAACAACATAAATACAATTTAATAAAGCATAAGATAAAACAACATGAATATAATTTAGTAAAGCATAAGATAAAACAACATGAATACAATTTAATAAAGCATAGGCTAAAACAACATAAATACAATTTAATAAAGCATAGGATAAAACAACATAAATACAATTTAATAAAGCATAGGATAAAACAACATAAATACAATTTAATAAACATAGGATAAAACAACATAAATACAATTTAATAAAGCATATTTTAAAACAACATAAATACAATTTAATAAAGCATAGGTAAAAACAACATAAATACAATTTAATAAAGCATATTTTAAAACAACATAAATACAATTTAATAAAGCATAGGTTAAAACAACATAAATACAATTTAATAAAGCATAGGATAAAACAACATAAATACAATTTAATAAAGCATAGGATAAAACAACATAAATACAATTTAATAAAGCACAGGATAAAACAACATAAATACAATTTAATAAAGCATATGATAAAACAACATAAATACAATTTAATAAAGCATAGGATAAAACAACATAAATACAATTTAATAAAGCACAGGATAAAACAACATAAATACAATTTAATAAAGCATATGATAAAACAACATAAATACAATTTAATAAAGCATAGGATAAAACAACATAAATACAATTTAATAAAGCACAGGATAAAACAACATAAATACAATTTAGTAAAGCATATGATAAAACAACATAAATACAATTTAATAAAGCATATGTTAAAACAACATAAATACAATTTAATAAAGCATAAGATAAAACAACATGAATATAATTTAGTAAAGTATAAGATAAAACAACATGAATACAATTTAATAAAGCATAGGTTAAAACAACATAAATACAATTTAATAAAGCATAGGATAAAACCGTATAAATACAATTTAATAAAGCACAGGATAAAAAAACATAAATGCAATTTAATAAAGCATAGGATAAAACAACATAAATATGATTTAATAAAGCATAGGTTAAAACAACATAAATACAATTTAATAAAGCATAGGTTAATACAACATAAATATAATTTAATAAAGCATAGTATAAAACAACATAAATTCAATTTAATAAAGCATAGGATAAAACAACATAAATACAATTTAATAAAGCATAGGATAAAACAACATAAATACAATTTAGTAAAGCATAGGTTAAAACAACATAAATACAATTTAATAAAGCATATGTTAAAACAACATAAATACAATTTAATAAAGCATAAGATAAAACAACATGAATATAATTTAGTAAAGCATAAGATAAAACAACATGAATACAATTTAATAAAGCATAGGTTAAAACAACATAAATACAATTTAATAAAGCATAGGATAAAACAACATAAATACAATTTAATAAAGCATAGGATAAAACAACATAAATACAATTTAATAAAGCATAGGATAAACAACATAAATACAATTTAATAAAGTATAGGACAAAACAACATGAATACAATTTAATAAAGCATAGGTTAAAACAACATAAATACAATTTAATAAAGCATAGGATAAACACCATAAATACAATTTAATAAAGTATAGGACAAAACAACATAAATACAATTTAATAAAGCATATGTTAAAACAACATAAATACAATTTAATAAAGCATAGGATAAAACAACATAAATACAATTTAATAAAGCATATGTTAAAACAACATAAATACAATTTAATAAAGTATAGGACAAAACAACATAAATACAATTTAATAAAGCATAGGTTAAAACAACATAAATACAATTTAATAAAGTATAGGACAAAACAACATAAATACAAGTTACTAAAGCGTAGGATAAAGCAACATAAATACAATTTAATAAAGCATAGGATAAAACAACATAAATACAATTTAATAAAGCCTAGGATAAAACAACATAAATACAATTTAATAAAGCTTAGGATAAAACAACATAAATACAATTTATTAAAACTTAGGATAAAACAACATAAATTCAATTTAATAAAGCATAGGATAAAACAACATAAATACAATTTAAAAAAGCACAGGATAAAACAACATAAATAAAATTTAATAAAGCATAGGATAAAACAACATAAATAAAATTTAATAAAGCATAGGATAAAACAACATAAATACAGTTTAATAAAGCATAGGATAAAACAACATAAATACAATTTAATAAAGCATAGGATAAGCAACATAAATACAATTTAATAAAGTATAGGACAAAACAACATAAACACAATTTAATAAAGCATATGTTAAAACAACATAAATACAATTTAATAAAGCATAAGATAAAATAACATGAATATAATTTAGTAAAGCATAAGATAAAACAACATGAATACAATTTAATAAAGCATAGGTTAAAACAACATGAATACAATTTAATAAAGCATAGGATAAAACAACATAAATACAATTTAATAAAGCATAGGATAAAACAACATAAATACAATTTAATAAAGCATAGGATAAAACAACATAAATACAATTTAATAAAGCATAGGTTAAAACAACATAAATCCAATTTAATAAAGCATAGGACAAAACAACATAAATACAATTTAATAAAGCATAGGTTAAAACAACATAAATACAAGTTAATAAAGCGTAGGATAAAACAACATAAATACAATTTAATAAAGCATAGGATAAAACAATATAAATACAATTTAATAAAGCCTAGGATAAAACAAAATAAATACAATTTAATAAAGCTTAGGATAAAACAACATAAATACAATTTATTAAAGCATAGGATAAAACAACATAAATACAATTTAATAAAGCATAGGACAAAACAACATTAATACAATTTAATAAAGCATAGGATGAAACAACATAAATACAATGTAATAAAGCATAGGATAAAACAACATAAATACAATTTAATAAAGCATAAGATAAAACAACATAAATACAATTTAATAAAGCATATGTTAAAACAACATAAATACCATTTAATAAAGCATAGGATAAAACAACATAAATTCAATTTAATAAAGCATAGGATAAAACAACATAAATACAATTTAATAAAGCATAGGATACAACAACATAAACACAATTTAGTAAAGCATAGTTCAAAACAACATAAATACAATTTAATAAAGCATAGGCTAAAACAACATAAATACAATTTAATAAAGCATAGGATAAAACAACATAAATACAATTTAATAAAGCATAGGATAAAACAACATAAATACAATTTAATAAAGCATAGGATAAAACAACATAAATACAATTTAATAAAGCATATTTTAAAACAACATAAATACAATTTAATAAAGCATAGGTAAAAACAACATAAATACAATTTAATAAAGCATAGGACAAAACAACATAAATACAATTTAATAAAGCATAGGTTAAAACAACATAAATACAATTTAATAAAGCATAGGATAAAACAACATAAATACAATTTAATAAAGCATAGGATAAAACAACATAAATACAATTTAATAAAGCACAGGATAAAACAACATAAATACAATTTAATAAAGCATATGATAAAACAACATAAATACAATTTAATAAAGCATATGTTAAAACAACATAAATACAATTTAATAAAGCATAAGATAAAACAACATGAATATAATTTAGTAAAGTATAAGATAAAACAACATGAATACAATTTAATAAAGCATAGGTTAAAACAACATAAATACAATTTAATAAAGCATAGGATAAAACCGTATAAATACAATTTAATAAAGCACAGGATAAAAAAACATAAATGCAATTTAATAAAGCATAGGATAAAACAACATAAATATGATTTAATAAAGCATAGGTTAAAACAACATAAATACAATTTAATAAAGCATAGGTTAATACAACATAAATATAATTTAATAAAGCATAGGATAAAACAACATAAATACAATTTAATAAAGCATAGGATAAAACAACATAAATACAATTTAATAAAGCATAGGATAAACAACATAAATACAATTTAATAAAGTATAGGACAAAACAACATGAATACAATTTAATAAAGCATAGGTTAAAACAACATAAATACAATTTAATAAAGCATAGGATAAACACCATAAATACAATTTAATAAAGTATAGGACAAAACAACATAAATACAATTTAATAAAGCATATGTTAAAACAACATAAATACAATTTAATAAAGCATAGGATAAAACAACATAAATACAATTTAATAAAGCATATGTTAAAACAACATAAATACAATTTAATAAAGTATAGGACAAAACAACATAAATACAATTTAATAAAGCATAGGTTAAAACAACATAAATACAATTTAATAAAGTATAGGACAAAACAACATAAATACAAGTTACTAAAGCGTAGGATAAAACAACATAAATACAATTTAATAAAGCATAGGATAAAACAACATAAATACAATTTAATAAAGCCTAGGATAAATCAACATAAATACAATTTAATAAAGCTTAGGATAAAACAACATAAATACAATTTATTAAAACATAGGATAAAACAACATAAATTCAATTTAATAAAGCATAGGATAAAACAACATAAATACAATTTAAAAAAGCACACGATAAAACAACAAAAATAAAATTTAATAAAGCATAGGATAAAACAACATAAATAAAATTTAATAAAGCATAGGATAAAACAACATAAATACAATTTAATAAAGCATAGGATAAAACAACATAAATACAATTTAATAAAGCATAGGATAAGCAACATAAATACAATTTAATAAAGTATAGGACAAAACAACATAAACACAATTTAATAAAGCATATGTTAAAACAACATAAATACAATTTAATAAAGCATAGGATAAAACAACATAAATACAATTTAATAAAGCATAGGATAAAACAACATAAATACAATTTAATAAAGCATAGGTTAAAACAACATAAATCCAATTTAATAAAGCATAGGACAAAACAACATAAATACAATTTAATAAAGCATAGGTTAAAACAACATAAATACAAGTTAATAAAGCGTAGGATAAAACAACATAAATACAATTTAATAAAGCATAGGATAAAACAATATAAATACAATTTAATAAAGCCTAGGATAAAACAACATAAATACAATTTAATAAAGCTTAGGATAAAACAACATAAATACAATTTATTAAAGCATAGGATAAAACAACATAAATACAATTTAATAAAGCATAGGACAAAACAACATAAATAAAATTTAAGAAAGCATAGGATAAAACAACATAAATAAAATTTAATAAAGCATAGGATAAAACAACATAAATAAAATTTAATAAAGCATAGGATAAAACAACATAAATAAAATTTAATAAAGCATAGGATAAAACAACATAAATACAATTTAATAAAGCATAGGATAAAACAACATAAATACAATTTAATAAAGCATAGGATAAAACAACATAAATACAATTTAATAAAGCATAGGTTAAAACAACATAAATACAATTTAATAAAGCATAGGATAAAACAACATAAATACAATTTAATAAAGCATAGGTTAAAACAACATAAATACAATTTAATAAAGCATAGTATAAAACAACATAAATTCAATTTAATAAAGCATAGGATAAAACAACATAAATACAATTTAGTAAAGCATAGGTTAAAACAACATAAATACAATTTAATAAAGCATATGTTAAAACAACATAAATACAATTTAATAAAGCATAAGATAAAACAACATGAATATAATTTAGTAAAGCATAAGATAAAACAACATGAATACAATTTAATAAAGCATAGGTTAAAACAACATAAATACAATTTAATAAAGCCTAGGATAAAACAACATAAATACAATTTAACAAAGCTTAGGATAAAACAACATAAATACAATTTATTAAAACATAGGATAAAACAACATAAATTCAATTTAATAAAGCATAGGATAAAACAACATAAATACAATTTAAAAAAGCACAGGATAAAACAACATAAATAAAATTTAATAAAGCATAGGATAAAACAACATAAATAAAATTTAATAAAGCATAGGATAAAACAACATAAATACAGTTTAATAAAGCATAGGATAAAACAACATAAATAAAATTTAATAAAGCATAGGATAAAACAACATAAATTCAATTTAATAAAGCATAGGATAAAACAACATAAATACAATTTAAAAAAGCACAGGATAAAACAACATAAATAAAATTTAATAAAGCATAGGATAAAACAACATAAATAAAATTTAATAAAGCATAGGATAAAACAACATAAATACAGTTAATAAAGCATAGGATAAAACAACATAAATAAAATTTAATAAAGCATAGGATAAAACAACATAAATACAATTTAATAAAGCATAGGATAAAACAACATAAATACAATTTAATAAAGCATATGTTAAAGCAACATAAATACAATTTAATAAAGCATAGGATAAAACAACATAAATACAATTTAATAAAGCATAGGATAAAACAACATAAATACAATTTAATAAAGCATAGGAAAAAACAACATAAATACAATTTAATAAAGCATAGGTTAAAACAACATAAATCTAATTTAATAAAGCATAGGACAAAACAAGATTAATACAATTTAATAAAGCATAGGTTAAAACAACATAAATACAAGTTAATAAAGCGTAGGATAAAACAACATAAATACAATTTAATAAAGCATAGGATAAAACAATATAAATACAATTTAATAAAGCCTAGGATAAAACAACATAAATACAATTTAATAAAGCTTAGGATAAAACAACATAAATACAATTTATTAAAGCATAGGATAAAACAACATAAATACAATTTAATAAAGCATATGACAAAACAACATAAATACAATTTAATAAAGCATAGGATAAAACAACATAAATACAATTTAATAAAGCATAGGATAAAACAACATAAATACAATTTAATAAAGCATAGGATAAGCAACATAAATACAATTTAATAAAGTATAGGACAAAACAACATAAACACAATTTAATAAAGCATATGTTAAAACAACATAAATACAATTTAATAAAGCATAGGATAAAACAACATAAATACAATTTAATAAAGCATAGGATAAAACAACATAAATACAATTTAATAAAGCATAGGTTAAAACAACATAAATCCAATTTAATAAAGCATAGGACAAAACAACATAAATACAATTTAATAAAGCATAGGTTAAAACAACATAAATACAAGTTAATAAAGCGTAGGATAAAACAATATAAATACAATTTAATAAAGCATAGGATAAAACAATATAAATACAATTTAATAAAGCCTAGGATAAAACAACATAAATACAATTTAATAAAGCTTAGGATAAAACAACATAAATACAATTTATTAAAGCATAGGATAAAACAACATAAATACAATTTAATAAAGCATAGGACAAAACAACATAAATACAATTTAATAAAGCATAGGATAAAACAACATAAATTAAATTTAATAAAGCATAGGATAAAACAACATAAATACAATTTAAAAAAGCACAGGATAAAACAACATAAATAAAATTTAATAAAGCATAGGATAAAACAACATAAATAAAATTTAATAAAGCATAGGATAAAACAACATAAATACAATTTAATAAAGCATAGGATAACACAACATAAATAAAATTTAATAAAGCATAGGATAAAACAACATAAATACAATTTAATAAAGCATAGGATAAAACAACATAAATACAATTTAATAAAGCATAGGATAAAACAACATAAATACAATTTAATAAAGCATAGTATAAAACAACATAAATTCAATTTAATAAAGCATAGGATAAAACAACATAAATACAATTTAGTAAAGCATAGGTTAAAACAACATAAATACAATTTAATAAAGCATATGTTAAAACAACATAAATACAATTTAATAAAGCATAAGATAAAACAACATGAATATAATTTAGTAAAGCATAAGATAAAACAACATGAATGCAATTTAATAAATCATAGGTTAAAACAACATAAATACAATTTAATAAAGCATAGGATAAAACAACATAAATACAATTTAATAAAGCATAGGATAAAACAACATAAATACAATTTAATAAAGCATAGGATAAGCAACATAAATACAATTTAATAAAGCATAAGATAAAACAACATGAATATAATTTAGTAAAGCATAAGATAAAACAACATGAATACAATTTAATAAAGCATAGGTTAAAACAACATAAATACAATTTAATAAAGCATAGGATAAAACAACATAAATACAATTTAATAAAGCATAGGATAAAACAACATAAATACAATTTAATAAAGCATAGGATAAAACAACATAAATACAATTTAATAAAGCATAGGATAAAACAACATAAATAAAATTTAATAAAGCATAGGATAAAACAATATAAATACAATTTAATAAAGCCTAGGACAAAACAACATAAATACAATTTAATAAAGCTTAGGATAAAACAACATAAATACAATTTATTAAAGCATAGGATAAAACAACATAAATACAATTTAATAAAGCATAGGATAAAACAACATAAATACAATTTAATAAAGCATAGGATGAAACAACATAAATACAATGTAATAAAGCATAGGATAAAACAACATAAATACAATTTAATAAAGCATAGGATAAAACAACATAAATACAATTTAATAAAGCATAGGATAAAACAACATAAATAAAATTTAATAAAGCATAGGATAAAACAACATAAATACAATTTAATTAAGCATAGGATAAAACAGCATAAATAAAATTTAATAAAGCATAGGATAAAACAACATAAATACAATTTAATAAAGCATAGGATAAAACAACATAAATACAATTTAATAAAGCATAGGTTAAAACAACATAAATACAATTTAATAAAGCTTAGGATAAAACAACATAAATACAATTTATTAAAGCATAGGATAAAACAACATAAATACAATTTAATAAAGCATAGGATAAAACAACATAAATTCAATTTAATAAAGCATAGGATAAAACAACATAAATAAAATTTAATAAAGCATAGGATAAAACAACATAAATACAATTTAATAAAGCATAGGATAAAACAACATAAATACAATTTAATAAAGCATAGGATAAAACAACATAAATACAATTTAATAAAGCATAGGTTAAAACAACATAAATACAATTTAATAAAGCATAGGATAAAACAACATAAATACAATTTAATAAAGCATAGGTTAAAACAACATAAATACAATTTAATAAAGCATAGTATAAAACAACATAAATTCAATTTAATAAAGCATAGGATAAAACAACATAAATACAATTTAGTAAAGCATAGGTTAAAACAACATAAATACAATTTAATAAAGCATATGTTAAAACAACATAAATACAATTTAATAAAGCATAAGATAAAACAACATGAATATAATTTAGTAAAGCATAAGATAAAACAACATGAATGCAATTTAATAAATCATAGGTTAAAACAACATAAATACAATTTAATAAAGCATAGGATAAAACAACATAAATACAATTTAATAAAGCATAGGATAAAACAACATAAATACAATTTAATAAAGCATAGGATAAGCAACATAAATACAATTTAATAAAGCATAAGATAAAACAACATGAATATAATTTAGTAAAGCATAAGATAAAACAACATAAATACAATTTAATAAAGCATATGTTAAAACAACATAAATACAATTTAATAAAGCATAAGATAAAACAACATGAATATAATTTAGTAAAGCATAAGATAAAACAACATGAATACAATTTAATAAAGCATAGGTTAAAACAACATAAATACAATTTAATAAAGCATAGGATAAAACAACATAAATACAATTTAATAAAGCATAGGATAAAACAACATAAATACAATTTAATAAAGCATAGGATAAACAACATAAATACAATTTAATAAAGTATAGGACAAAACAACATGAATACAATTTAATAAAGCATAGGTTAAAACAACATAAATACAATTTAATAAAGCATAGGATAAACACCATAAATACAATTTAATAAAGTATAGGACAAAACAACATAAATACAATTTAATAAAGCATATGTTAAAACAACATAAATACAATTTAATAAAGCATAGGATAAAACAACATAAATACAATTTAATAAAGCATATGTTAAAACAACATAAATACAATTTAATAAAGTATAGGACAAAACAACATAAATACAATTTAATAAAGCATAGGTTAAAACAACATAAATACAATTTAATAAAGTATAGGACAAAACAACATAAATACAAGTTACTAAAGCGTAGGATAAAGCAACATAAATACAATTTAATAAAGCATAGGATAAAACAACATAAATACAATTTAATAAAGCCTAGGATAAAACAACATAAATACAATTTAATAAAGCTTAGGATAAAACAACATAAATACAATTTATTAAAACATAGGATAAAACAACATAAATTCAATTTAATAAAGCATAGGATAAAACAACATAAATACAATTTAAAAAAGCACAGGATAAAACAACATAAATAAAATTTAATAAAGCATAGGATAAAACAACATAAATAAAATTTAATAAAGCATAGGATAAAACAACATAAATACAGTTTAATAAAGCATAGGATAAAACAACATAAATACAATTTAATAAAGCATAGGATAAGCAACATAAATACAATTTAATAAAGTATAGGACAAAACAACATAAACACAATTTAATAAAGCATATGTTAAAACAACATAAATACAATTTAATAAAGCATAAGATAAAATAACATGAATATAATTTAGTAAAGCATAAGATAAAACAACATGAATACAATTTAATAAAGCATAGGTTAAAACAACATAAATACAATTTAATAAAGCATAGGATAAAACAACATAAATACAATTTAATAAAGCATAGGATAAAACAACATAAATACAATTTAATAAAGCATAGGATAAAACAACATAAATACAATTTAATAAAGCATAGGTTAAAACAACATAAATCCAATTTAATAAAGCATAGGACAAAACAACATAAATACAATTTAATAAAGCATAGGTTAAAACAACATAAATACAAGTTAATAAAGCGTAGGATAAAACAACATAAATACAATTTAATAAAGCATAGGATAAAACAATATAAATACAATTTAATAAAGCCTAGGATAAAACAAAATAAATACAATTTAATAAAGCTTAGGATAAAACAACATAAATACAATTTATTAAAGCATAGGATAAAACAACATAAATACAATTTAATAAAGCATAGGACAAAACAACATTAATACAATTTAATAAAGCATAGGATGAAACAACATAAATACAATGTAATAAAGCATAGGATAAAACAACATAAATACAATTTAATAAAGCATAAGATAAAACAACATAAATACAATTTAATAAAGCATATGTTAAAACAACATAAATACCATTTAATAAAGCATAGGATAAAACAACATAAATTCAATTTAATAAAGCATAGGATAAAACAACATAAATACAATTTAATAAAGCATAGGATACAACAACATAAACACAATTTAGTAAAGCATAGTTCAAAACAACATAAATACAATTTAATAAAGCATAGGCTAAAACAACATAAATACAATTTAATAAAGCATAGGATAAAACAACATAAATACAATTTAATAAAGCATAGGATAAAACAACATAAATACAATTTAATAAAGCATAGGATAAAACAACATAAATACAATTTAATAAAGCATATTTTAAAACAACATAAATACAATTTAATAAAGCATAGGTAAAAACAACATAAATACAATTTAATAAAGCATAGGACAAAACAACATAAATACAATTTAATAAAGCATAGGTTAAAACAACATAAATACAATTTAATAAAGCATAGGATAAAACAACATAAATACAATTTAATAAAGCATAGGATAAAACAACATAAATACAATTTAATAAAGCACAGGATAAAACAACATAAATACAATTTAATAAAGCATATGATAAAACAACATAAATACAATTTAATAAAGCATATGTTAAAACAACATAAATACAATTTAATAAAGCATAAGATAAAACAACATGAATATAATTTAGTAAAGTATAAGATAAAACAACATGAATACAATTTAATAAAGCATAGGTTAAAACAACATAAATACAATTTAATAAAGCATAGGATAAAACCGTATAAATACAATTTAATAAAGCACAGGATAAAAAAACATAAATGCAATTTAATAAAGCATAGGATAAAACAACATAAATATGATTTAATAAAGCATAGGTTAAAACAACATAAATACAATTTAATAAAGCATAGGTTAATACAACATAAATATAATTTAATAAAGCATAGTATAAAACAACATAAATTCAATTTAATAAAGCATAGGATAAAACAACATAAATACAATTTAATAAAGCATAGGATAAAACAACATAAATACAATTTAGTAAAGCATAGGTTAAAACAACATAAATACAATTTAATAAAGCATATGTTAAAACAACATAAATACAATTTAATAAAGCATAAGATTAAACAACATGAATATAATTTAGTAAAGCATAAGATAAAACAACATGAATACAATTTAATAAAGCATAGGTTAAAACAACATAAATACAATTTAATAAAGCATAGGATAAAACAACATAAATACAATTTAATAAAGCATAGGATAAAACAACATAAATACAATTTAATAAAGCATAGGATAAACAACATAAATACAATTTAATAAAGTATAGGACAAAACAACATGAATACAATTTAATAAAGCATAGGTTAAAACAACATAAATACAATTTAATAAAGCATAGGATAAACACTATAAATACAATTTAATAAAGTATAGGACAAAACAACATAAATACAATTTAATAAAGCATATGTTAAAACAACATAAATACAATTTAATAAAGCATAGGATAAAACAACATAAATACAATTTAATAAAGCATATGTTAAAACAACATAAATACAATTTAATAAAGTATAGGACAAAACAACATAAATACAATTTAATAAAGCATAGGTTAAAACAACATAAATACAATTTAATAAAGTATAGGACAAAACAACATAAATACAAGTTACTAAAGCGTAGGATAAAACAACATAAATACAATTTAATAAAGCATAGGATAAAACAACATAAATACAATTTAATAAAGCCTAGGATAAAACAACATAAATACAATTTAATAAAGCTTAGGATAAAACAACATAAATACAATTTATTAAAACATAGGATAAAACAACATAAATTCAATTTAATAAAGCATAGGATAAAACAACATAAATACAATTTAAAAAAGCACACGATAAAACAACAAAAATAAAATTTAATAAAGCATAGGATAAAACAACATAAATAAAATTTAATAAAGCATAGGATAAAACAACATAAATACAATTTAATAAAGCATAGGATAAAACAACATAAATACAATTTAATAAAGCATAGGATAAGCAACATAAATACAATTTAATAAAGTATAGGACAAAACAACATAAACACAATTTAATAAAGCATATGTTAAAACAACATAAATACAATTTAATAAAGCATAGGATAAAACAACATAAATACAATTTAATAAAGCATAGGATAAAACAACATAAATACAATTTAATAAAGCATAGGTTAAAACAACATAAATCCAATTTAATAAAGCATAGGACAAAACAACATAAATACAATTTAATAAAGCATAGGTTAAAACAACATAAATACAAGTTAATAAAGCGTAGGATAAAACAACATAAATACAATTTAATAAAGCATAGGATAAAACAATATAAATACAATTTAATAAAGCCTAGGATAAAGCAACATAAATACAATTTAATAAAGCATAGGATACAACAACATAAACACAATTTAGTAAAGCATAGTTCAAAACAACATAAATACAATTTAATAAAGCATAGGCTAAAACAACATAAATACAATTTAATAAAGCATAGGATAAAACAACATAAATACAATTTAATAAAGCATAGGATAAAACAACATAAATACAATTTAAAAAAGCACAGGATAAAACAACATAAATAAAATTTAATAAAGCATAGGATAAAACAACATAAATAAAATTTAATAAAGCATAGGATAAAACAACATAAATACAATTTAATAAAGCATAGGATAACACAACATAAATAAAATTTAATAAAGCATAGGATAAAACAACATAAATACAATTTAATAAAGCATAGGATAAAACAACATAAATACAATTTAATAAAGCATAGGATAAAACAACATAAATACAATTTAATAAAGCATAGTATAAAACAACATAAATTCAATTTAATAAAGCATAGGATAAAACAACATAAATACAATTTAGTAAAGCATAGGTTAAAACAACATAAATACAATTTAATAAAGCATATGTTAAAACAACATAAATACAATTTAATAAAGCATAAGATAAAACAACATGAATATAATTTAGTAAAGCATAAGATAAAACAACATGAATGCAATTTAATAAATCATAGGTTAAAACAACATAAATACAATTTAATAAAGCATAGGATAAAACAACATAAATACAATTTAATAAAGCATAGGATAAAACAACATAAATACAATTTAATAAAGCATAGGATAAGCAACATAAATACAATTTAATAAAGCATAAGATAAAACAACATGAATATAATTTAGTAAAGCATAAGATAAAACAACATGAATACAATTTAATAAAGCATAGGTTAAAACAACATAAATACAATTTAATAAAGCATAGGATAAAACAACATAAATACAATTTAATAAAGCATAGGATAAAACAACATAAATACAATTTAATAAAGCATAGGATAAAACAACATAAATACAATTTAATAAAGCATAGGATAAAACAACATAAATAAAATTTAATAAAGCATAGGATAAAACAATATAAATACAATTTAATAAAGCCTAGGACAAAACAACATAAATACAATTTAATAAAGCTTAGGATAAAACAACATAAATACAATTTATTAAAGCATAGGATAAAACAACATAAATACAATTTAATAAAGCATAGGATAAAACAACATAAATACAATTTAATAAAGCATAGGATGAAACAACATAAATACAATGTAATAAAGCATAGGATAAAACAACATAAATACAATTTAATAAAGCATAGGATAAAACAACATAAATACAATTTAATAAAGCATAGGATAAAACAACATAAATAAAATTTAATAAAGCATAGGATAAAACAACATAAATACAATTTAATTAAGCATAGGATAAAACAGCATAAATAAAATTTAATAAAGCATAGGATAAAACAACATAAATACAATTTAATAAAGCATAGGATAAAACAACATAAATACAATTTAATAAAGCATAGGTTAAAACAACATAAATACAATTTAATAAAGCTTAGGATAAAACAACATAAATACAATTTATTAAAGCATAGGATAAAACAACATAAATACAATTTAATAAAGCATAGGATAAAACAACATAAATTCAATTTAATAAAGCATAGGATAAAACAACATAAATAAAATTTAATAAAGCATAGGATAAAACAACATAAATACAATTTAATAAAGCATAGGATAAAACAACATAAATACAATTTAATAAAGCATAGGATAAAACAACATAAATACAATTTAATAAAGCATAGGTTAAAACAACATAAATACAATTTAATAAAGCATAGGATAAAACAACATAAATACAATTTAATAAAGCATAGGTTAAAACAACATAAATACAATTTAATAAAGCATAGTATAAAACAACATAAATTCAATTTAATAAAGCATAGGATAAAACAACATAAATACAATTTAGTAAAGCATAGGTTAAAACAACATAAATACAATTTAATAAAGCATATGTTAAAACAACATAAATACAATTTAATAAAGCATAAGATAAAACAACATGAATATAATTTAGTAAAGCATAAGATAAAACAACATGAATGCAATTTAATAAATCATAGGTTAAAACAACATAAATACAATTTAATAAAGCATAGGATAAAACAACATAAATACAATTTAATAAAGCATAGGATAAAACAACATAAATACAATTTAATAAAGCATAGGATAAGCAACATAAATACAATTTAATAAAGCATAAGATAAAACAACATGAATATAATTTAGTAAAGCATAAGATAAAACAACATAAATACAATTTAATAAAGCATATGTTAAAACAACATAAATACAATTTAATAAAGCATAAGATAAAACAACATGAATATAATTTAGTAAAGCATAAGATAAAACAACATGAATACAATTTAATAAAGCATAGGTTAAAACAACATAAATACAATTTAATAAAGCATAGGATAAAACAACATAAATACAATTTAATAAAGCATAGGATAAAACAACATAAATACAATTTAATAAAGCATAGGATAAACAACATAAATACAATTTAATAAAGTATAGGACAAAACAACATGAATACAATTTAATAAAGCATAGGTTAAAACAACATAAATACAATTTAATAAAGCATAGGATAAACACCATAAATACAATTTAATAAAGTATAGGACAAAACAACATAAATACAATTTAATAAAGCATATGTTAAAACAACATAAATACAATTTAATAAAGCATAGGATAAAACAACATAAATACAATTTAATAAAGCATATGTTAAAACAACATAAATACAATTTAATAAAGTATAGGACAAAACAACATAAATACAATTTAATAAAGCATAGGTTAAAACAACATAAATACAATTTAATAAAGTATAGGACAAAACAACATAAATACAAGTTACTAAAGCGTAGGATAAAGCAACATAAATACAATTTAATAAAGCATAGGATAAAACAACATAAATACAATTTAATAAAGCCTAGGATAAAACAACATAAATACAATTTAATAAAGCTTAGGATAAAACAACATAAATACAATTTATTAAAACATAGGATAAAACAACATAAATTCAATTTAATAAAGCATAGGATAAAACAACATAAATACAATTTAAAAAAGCACAGGATAAAACAACATAAATAAAATTTAATAAAGCATAGGATAAAACAACATAAATAAAATTTAATAAAGCATAGGATAAAACAACATAAATACAGTTTAATAAAGCATAGGATAAAACAACATAAATACAATTTAATAAAGCATAGGATAAGCAACATAAATACAATTTAATAAAGTCTAGGACAAAACAACATAAACACAATTTAATAAAGCATATGTTAAAACAACATAAATACAATTTAATAAAGCATAAGATAAAATAACATGAATATAATTTAGTAAAGCATAAGATAAAACAACATGAATACAATTTAATAAAGCATAGGTTAAAACAACATAAATACAATTTAATAAAGCATAGGATAAAACAACATAAATACAATTTAATAAAGCATAGGATAAAACAACATAAATACAATTTAATAAAGCATAGGATAAAACAACATAAATACAATTTAATAAAGCATAGGTTAAAACAACATAAATCCAATTTAATAAAGCATAGGACAAAACAACATAAATACAATTTAATAAAGCATAGGTTAAAACAACATAAATACAAGTTAATAAAGCGTAGGATAAAACAACATAAATACAATTTAATAAAGCATAGGATAAAACAATATAAATACAATTTAATAAAGCCTAGGATAAAACAAAATAAATACAATTTAATAAAGCTTAGGATAAAACAACATAAATACAATTTATTAAAGCATAGGATAAAACAACATAAATACAATTTAATAAAGCATAGGACAAAACAACATTAATACAATTTAATAAAGCATAGGATGAAACAACATAAATACAATGTAATAAAGCATAGGATAAAACAACATAAATACAATTTAATAAAGCATAAGATAAAACAACATAAATACAATTTAATAAAGCATATGTTAAAACAACATAAATACCATTTAATAAAGCATAGGATAAAACAACATAAATTCAATTTAATAAAGCATAGGATAAAACAACATAAATACAATTTAATAAAGCATAGGATACAACAACATAAACACAATTTAGTAAAGCATAGTTCAAAACAACATAAATACAATTTAATAAAGCATAGGCTAAAACAACATAAATACAATTTAATAAAGCATAGGATAAAACAACATAAATACAATTTAATAAAGCATAGGATAAAACAACATAAATACAATTTAATAAAGCATAGGATAAAACAACATAAATACAATTTAATAAAGCATATTTTAAAACAACATAAATACAATTTAATAAAGCATAGGTAAAAACAACATAAATACAATTTAATAAAGCATAGGACAAAACAACATAAATACAATTTAATAAAGCATAGGTTAAAACAACATAAATACAATTTAATAAAGCATAGGATAAAACAACATAAATACAATTTAATAAAGCATAGGATAAAACAACATAAATACAATTTAATAAAGCATAGGATAAAACAACATAAATACAATTTAGTAAAGCATAGGTTAAAACAACATAAATACAATTTAATAAAGCATATGTTAAAACATCATAAATACAATTTAATAAAGCATAAGATTAAACAACATGAATATAATTTAGTAAAGCATAAGATAAAACAACATGAATACAATTTAATAAAGCATAGGTTAAAACAACATAAATACAATTTAATAAAGCATAGGATAAAACAACATAAATACAATTTAATAAAGCATAGGATAAAACAACATAAATACAATTTAATAAAGCATAGGATAAACAACATAAATACAATTTAATAAAGTATAGGACAAAACAACATGAATACAATTTAATAAAGCATAGGTTAAAACAACATAAATACAATTTAATAAAGCATAGGATAAACACTATAAATACAATTTAATAAAGTATAGGACAAAACAACATAAATACAATTTAATAAAGCATATGTTAAAACAACATAAATACAATTTAATAAAGCATAGGATAAAACAACATAAATACAATTTAATAAAGCATATGTTAAAACAACATAAATACAATTTAATAAAGTATAGGACAAAACAACATAAATACAATTTAATA
Source organism: Phyllobates terribilis (assembly GCF_046119375.1). Taxonomy (NCBI): domain Eukaryota; kingdom Metazoa; phylum Chordata; class Amphibia; order Anura; family Dendrobatidae; genus Phyllobates; species Phyllobates terribilis. The sequence goes on from NW_027362780.1 coordinate 974,650, forward strand.
AAGCATAGGTTAAAACAACATAAATACAATTTAATAAAGTATAGGACAAAACAACATAAATACAAGTTACTAAAGCGTAGGATAAAACAACATAAATACAATTTAATAAAGCATAGGATAAAACAACATAAATACAATTTAATAAAGCCTAGGATAAAACAACATAAATACAATTTAATAAAGCTTAGGATAAAACAACATAAATACAATTTATTAAAACATAGGATAAAACAACATAAATTCAATTTAATAAAGCATAGGATAAAACAACATAAATACAATTTAAAAAAGCACACGATAAAACAACAAAAATAAAATTTAATAAAGCATAGGATAAAACAACATAAATAAAATTTAATAAAGCATAGGATAAAACAACATAAATACAATTTAATAAAGCATAGGATAAAACAACATAAATACAATTTAATAAAGCATAGGATAAGCAACATAAATACAATTTAATAAAGTATAGGACAAAACAACATAAACACAATTTAATAAAGCATATGTTAAAACAACATAAATACAATTTAATAAAGCATAGGATAAAACAACATAAATACAATTTAATAAAGCATAGGATAAAACAACATAAATACAATTTAATAAAGCATAGGTTAAAACAACATAAATCCAATTTAATAAAGCATAGGACAAAACAACATAAATACAATTTAATAAAGCATAGGTTAAAACAACATAAATACAAGTTAATAAAGCGTAGGATAAAACAACATAAATACAATTTAATAAAGCATAGGATAAAACAATATAAATACAATTTAATAAAGCCTAGGATAAAGCAACATAAATACAATTTAATAAAGCATAGGATACAACAACATAAACACAATTTAGTAAAGCATAGTTCAAAACAACATAAATACAATTTAATAAAGCATAGGCTAAAACAACATAAATACAATTTAATAAAGCATAGGATAAAACAACATAAATACAATTTAATAAAGCATAGGATAAAACAACATAAATACAATTTAATAAAGCATAGGATAAAACAACATAAATACAATTTAATAAAGCATATTTTAAAACAACATAAATACAATTTAATAAAGCATAGGTAAAAACAACATAAATACAATTTAATAAAGCATAGGACAAAACAACATAAATACAATTTAATAAAGCATAGGTTAAAACAACATAAATACAATTTAATAAAGCATAGGATAAAACAACATAAATACAATTTAATAAAGCATAGGATAAAACAACATAAATACAATTTAATAAAGCACAGGATAAAACAACATAAATACAATTTAATAAAGCATATGATAAAACAACATAAATACAATTTAATAAAGCATATGTTAAAACAACATAAATACAATTTAATAAAGCATAAGATAAAACAACATGAATATAATTTAGTAAAGTATAAGATAAAACAACATGAATACAATTTAATAAAGCATAGGTTAAAACAACATAAATACAATTTAATAAAGCATAGGATAAAACCGTATAAATACAATTTAATAAAGCACAGGATAAAAAAACATAAATGCAATTTAATAAAGCATAGGATAAAACAACATAAATATGATTTAATAAAGCATAGGTTAAAACAACATAAATACAATTTAATAAAGCATAGGTTAATACAACATAAATATAATTTAATAAAGCATAGTATAAAACAACATAAATTCAATTTAATAAAGCATAGGATAAAACAACATAAATACAATTTAATAAAGCATAGGATAAAACAACATAAATACAATTTAGTAAAGCATAGGTTAAAACAACATAAATACAATTTAATAAAGCATATGTTAAAACAACATAAATACAATTTAATAAAGCATAAGATTAAACAACATGAATATAATTTAGTAAAGCATAAGATAAAACAACATGAATACAATTTAATAAAGCATAGGTTAAAACAACATAAATACAATTTAATAAAGCATAGGATAAAACAACATAAATACAATTTAATAAAGCATAGGATAAAACAACATAAATACAATTTAATAAAGCATAGGATAAACAACATAAATACAATTTAATAAAGTATAGGACAAAACAACATGAATACAATTTAATAAAGCATAGGTTAAAACAACATAAATACAATTTAATAAAGCATAGGATAAACACCATAAATACAATTTAATAAAGTATAGGACAAAACAACATAAATACAATTTAATAAAGCATATGTTAAAACAACATAAATACAATTTAATAAAGCATAGGATAAAACAACATAAATACAATTTAATAAAGCATATGTTAAAACAACATAAATACAATTTAATAAAGTATAGGACAAAACAACATAAATACAATTTAATAAAGCATAGGTTAAAACAACATAAATACAATTTAATAAAGTATAGGACAAAACAACATAAATACAAGTTACTAAAGCGTAGGATAAAACAACATAAATACAATTTAATAAAGCATAGGATAAAACAACATAAATACAATTTAATAAAGCCTAGGATAAAACAACATAAATACAATTTAATAAAGCTTAGGATAAAACAACATAAATACAATTTATTAAAACATAGGATAAAACAACATAAATTCAATTTAATAAAGCATAGGATAAAACAACATAAATACAATTTAAAAAAGCACACGATAAAACAACAAAAATAAAATTTAATAAAGCATAGGATAAAACAACATAAATAAAATTTAATAAAGCATAGGATAAAACAACATAAATACAATTTAATAAAGCATAGGATAAAACAACATAAATACAATTTAATAAAGCATAGGATAAGCAACATAAATACAATTTAATAAAGTATAGGACAAAACAACATAAACACAATTTAATAAAGCATATGTTAAAACAACATAAATACAATTTAATAAAGCATAGGATAAAACAACATAAATACAATTTAATAAAGCATAGGATAAAACAACATAAATACAATTTAATAAAGCATAGGTTAAAACAACATAAATCCAATTTAATAAAGCATAGGACAAAACAACATAAATACAATTTAATAAAGCATAGGTTAAAACAACATAAATACAAGTTAATAAAGCGTAGGATAAAACAACATAAATACAATTTAATAAAGCATAGGATAAAACAATATAAATACAATTTAATAAAGCCTAGGATAAAGCAACATAAATACAATTTAATAAAGCTTAGGATAAAACAACATAAATACAATTTATTAAAGCATAGGATAAAACAACATAAATACAATTTAATAAAGCATAGGACAAAACAACATAAATACAATTTAATAAAGCATAGGATAAAACAACATAAATAAAATTTAATAAAGCATAGGATAAAACAACATAAATACAATTTAATAAAGCATAGGATAAAACAACATAAATGCAATTTAATAAAGCATAGGTTAAAACAACATAAATACAATTTAATAAAGCATAGTATAAAACAACATAAATTCAATTTAATAAAGCATAGGATAAAACAACATAAATACAATTTAGTAAAGCATAGGTTAAAACAACATAAATACAATTTAATAAAGCATATGTTAAAACAACATAAATACAATTTAATAAAGCATAAGATAAAACAACATGAATATAATTTAGTAAAGCATAAGATAAAACAACATGAATACAATTTAATAAAGCATAGGTTAAAACAACATAAATACAATTTAATAAAGCCTAGGATAAAACAACATAAATACAATTTAACAAAGCTTAGGATAAAACAACATAAATACAATTTATTAAAACATAGGATAAAACAACATAAATTCAATTTAATAAAGCATAGGATAAAACAACATAAATACAATTTAAAAAAGCACAGGATAAAACAACATAAATAAAATTTAATAAAGCATAGGATAAAACAACATAAATAAAATTTAATAAAGCATAGGATAAAACAACATAAATACAGTTTAATAAAGCATAGGATAAAACAACATAAATAAAATTTAATAAAGCATAGGATAAAACAACATAAATTCAATTTAATAAAGCATAGGATAAAACAACATAAATACAATTTAAAAAAGCACAGGATAAAACAACATAAATAAAATTTAATAAAGCATAGGATAAAACAACATAAATAAAATTTAATAAAGCATAGGATAAAACAACATAAATACAGTTTAATAAAGCATAGGATAAAACAACATAAATAAAATTTAATAAAGCATAGGATAAAACAACATAAATACAATTTAATAAAGCATAGGATAAAACAACATAAATACAATTTAATAAAGCATATGTTAAAGCAACATAAATACAATTTAATAAAGCATAGGATAAAACAACATAAATACAATTTAATAAAGCATAGGATAAAACAACATAAATACAATTTAATAAAGCATAGGAAAAAACAACATAAATACAATTTAATAAAGCATAGGTTAAAACAACATAAATCTAATTTAATAAAGCATAGGACAAAACAAGATTAATACAATTTAATAAAGCATAGGTTAAAACAACATAAATACAAGTTAATAAAGCGTAGGATAAAACAACATAAATACAATTTAATAAAGCATAGGATAAAACAATATAAATACAATTTAATAAAGCCTAGGATAAAACAACATAAATACAATTTAATAAAGCTTAGGATAAAACAACATAAATACAATTTAATAAAGCATATGACAAAACAACATAAATACAATTTAATAAAGCATAGGATAAAACAACATAAATACAATTTAATAAAGCATAGGATAAAACAACATAAATACAATTTAATAAAGCATAGGATAAGCAACATAAATACAATTTAATAAAGTATAGGACAAAACAACATAAACACAATTTAATAAAGCATATGTTAAAACAACATAAATACAATTTAATAAAGCATAGGATAAAACAACATAAATAAAATTTAATAAAGCATAGGATAAAACAACATAAATACAATTTAATAAAGCATAGGATAACACAACATAAATAAAATTTAATAAAGCATAGGATAAAACAACATAAATACAATTTAATAAAGCATAGGATAAAACAACATAAATACAATTTAATAAAGCATAGGATAAAACAACATAAATACAATTTAATAAAGCATAGTATAAAACAACATAAATTCAATTTAATAAAGCATAGGATAAAACAACATAAATACAATTTAGTAAAGCATAGGTTAAAACAACATAAATACAATTTAATAAAGCATATGTTAAAACAACATAAATACAATTTAATAAAGCATAAGATAAAACAACATGAATATAATTTAGTAAAGCATAAGATAAAACAACATGAATGCAATTTAATAAATCATAGGTTAAAACAACATAAATACAATTTAATAAAGCATAGGATAAAACAACATAAATACAATTTAATAAAGCATAGGATAAAACAACATAAATACAATTTAATAAAGCATAGGATAAGCAACATAAATACAATTTAATAAAGCATAAGATAAAACAACATGAATATAATTTAGTAAAGCATAAGATAAAACAACATGAATACAATTTAATAAAGCATAGGTTAAAACAACATAAATACAATTTAATAAAGCATAGGATAAAACAACATAAATACAATTTAATAAAGCATAGGATAAAACAACATAAATACAATTTAATAAAGCATAGGATAAAACAACATAAATACAATTTAATAAAGCATAGGATAAAACAACATAAATAAAATTTAATAAAGCATAGGATAAAACAATATAAATACAATTTAATAAAGCCTAGGATAAAACAACATAAATACAATTTAATAAAGCTTAGGATAAAACAACATAAATACAATTTATTAAAGCATAGGATAAAACAACATAAATACAATTTAATAAAGCATAGGATAAAACAACATAAATACAATTTAATAAAGCATAGGATGAAACAACATAAATACAATGTAATAAAGCATAGGATAAAACAACATAAATACAATTTAATAAAGCATAGGATAAAACAACATAAATACAATTTAATAAAGCATAGGATAAAACAACATAAATAAAATTTAATAAAGCATAGGATAAAACAACATAAATACAATTTAATTAAGCATAGGATAAAACAGCATAAATAAAATTTAATAAAGCATAGGATAAAACAACATAAATACAATTTAATAAAGCATAGGATAAAACAACATAAATACAATTTAATAAAGCATAGGTTAAAACAACATAAATACAATTTAATAAAGCTTAGGATAAAACAACATAAATACAATTTATTAAAGCATAGGATAAAACAACATAAATACAATTTAATAAAGCATAGGATAAAACAACATAAATTCAATTTAATAAAGCATAGGATAAAACAACATAAATAAAATTTAATAAAGCATAGGATAAAACAACATAAATACAATTTAATAAAGCATAGGATAAAACAACATAAATACAATTTAATAAAGCATAGGATAAAACAACATAAATACAATTTAATAAAGCATAGGTTAAAACAACATAAATACAATTTAATAAAGCATAGGATAAAACAACATAAATACAATTTAATAAAGCATAGGTTAAAACAACATAAATACAATTTAATAAAGCATAGTATAAAACAACATAAATTCAATTTAATAAAGCATAGGATAAAACAACATAAATACAATTTAGTAAAGCATAGGTTAAAACAAAATAAATACAATTTAATAAAGCATATGTTAAAACAACATAAATACAATTTAATAAAGCATAAGATAAAACAACATGAATATAATTTAGTAAAGCATAAGATAAAACAACATGAATGCAATTTAATAAATCATAGGTTAAAACAACATAAATACAATTTAATAAAGAATAGGATAAAACAACATAAATACAATTTAATAAAGCATAGGATAAAACAACATAAATACAATTTAATAAAGCATAGGATAAGCAACATAAATACAATTTAATAAAGCATAAGATAAAACAACATGAATATAATTTAGTAAAGCATAAGATAAAACAACATGAATACAATTTAATAAAGCATAGGTTAAAACAACATAAATACAATTTAATAAAGCATAGGATAAAACAACATAAATACAATTTAATAAAGCATAGGATAAAACAACATAAATACAATTTAATAAAGCATAGGATAAAACAACATAAATACAATTTAATAAAGCATAGGATAAAACAACATAAATAAAATTTAATAAAGCATAGGATAAAACAACATAAATACAATTTAATTAAGCATAGGATAAAACAGTATAAATAAAATTTAATAAAGCATAGGATAAAACAACATAAATACAATTTAATAAAGCATAGGATAAAACAACATAAATACAATTTAATAAAGCATAGGTTAAAACAACATAAATCCAATTTAATAAAGCATAGGATAAAACAATATAAATACAATTTAATAAAGCCTAGGATAAAACAACATAAATACAATTTAATAAAGCTTAGGATAAAACAACATAAATACAATTTAATAAAGCATAGGATAAAACAACATAGATACAATTTAATAAAGCATATTTTAAAACAACATAAATACAATTTAATAAAGCATAGGTAAAAACAACATAAATACAATTTAATAAAGCATAGGACAAAACAACATAAATACAATTTAATAAAGCATAGGTTAAAACAACATAAATACAATTTAATAAAGCATAGGATAAAACAACATAAATACAATTTAATAAAGCATAGGATAAAACAACATAAATACAATTTAATAAAGCACAGGATAAAACAACATAAATACAATTTAATAAAGCATATGATAAAACAACATAAATACAATTTAATAAAGCATATATTAAAACAACATAAATACAATTTAATAAAGCATATGTTAAAACAACATAAATACAATTTAATAAAGCATAGGATAAAACAACATAAATACAATTTAATAAAGCATAGGATAAAACAACATAAATACAATTTAATAAAGCATAGGTTAAAACAACATAAATCCAATTTAATAAAGCATAGGACAAAACAACATAAATACAATTTAATAAAGCATAGGTTAAAACAACATAAATACAAGTTAATAAAGCGTAGGATAAAACAACATAAATACAATTTAATAAAGCATAGGATAAAACAATATAAATACAATTTAATAAAGCCTAGGATAAAACAACATAAATACAATTTAATAAAGCTTAGGATAAAACAACATAAATACAATTTATTAAAGCATAGGATAAAACAACATAAATACAATTTAATAAAGCATAGGACAAAACAACATAAATACAATTTAATAAAGCATAGGATAAAACAACATAAATTAAATTTAATAAAGCATAGGATAAAACAACATAAATACAATTTAAAAAAGCACAGGATAAAACAACATAAATAAAATTTAATAAAGCATAGGATAAAACAACATAAATAAAATTTAATAAAGCATAGGATAAAACAACATAAATACAATTTAATAAAGCATAGGATAACACAACATAAATAAAATTTAATAAAGCATAGGATAAAACAACATAAATACAATTTAATAAAGCATAGGATAAAACAACATAAATACAATTTAATAAAGCATAGGATAAAACAACATAAATACAATTTAATAAAGCATAGTATAAAACAACATAAATTCAATTTAATAAAGCATAGGATAAAACAACATAAATACAATTTAGTAAAGCATAGGTTAAAACAACATAAATACAATTTAATAAAGCATATGTTAAAGCAACATAAATACAATTTAATAAAGCATAAGATAAAACAACATGAATATAATTTAGTAAAGCATAAGATAAAACAACATGAATGCAATTTAATAAATCATAGGTTAAAACAACATAAATACAATTTAATAAAGCATAGGATAAAACAACATAAATACAATTTAATAAAGCATAGGATAAAACAACATAAATACAATTTAATAAAGCATAGGATAAAACAACATAAATTCAATTTAATAAAGCATAGGATAAAACAACATAAATAAAATTTAATAAAGCATAGGATAAAACAACATAAATACAATTTAATAAAGCATAGGATAAAACAACATAAATACAATTTAATAAAGCATAGGATAAAACAACATAAATACAATTTAATAAAGCATAGGTTAAAACAACATAAATACAATTTAATAAAGCATAGGATAAAACAACATAAATACAATTTAATAAAGCATAGGTTAAAACAACATAAATACAATTTAATAAAGCATAGTATAAAACAACATAAATTCAATTTAATAAAGCATAGGATAAAACAACATAAATACAATTTAGTAAAGCATAGGTTAAAACAAAATAAATACAATTTAATAAAGCATATGTTAAAACAACATAAATACAATTTAATAAAGCATAAGATAAAACAACATGAATATAATTTAGTAAAGCATAAGATAAAACAACATGAATGCAATTTAATAAATCATAGGTTAAAACAACATAAATACAATTTAATAAAGAATAGGATAAAACAACATAAATACAATTTAATAAAGCATAGGATAAAACAACATAAATACAATTTAATAAAGCATAGGATAAGCAACATAAATACAATTTAATAAAGCATAAGATAAAACAACATGAATATAATTTAGTAAAGCATAAGATAAAACAACATGAATACAATTTAATAAAGCATAGGTTAAAACAACATAAATACAATTTAATAAAGCATAGGATAAAACAACATAAATACAATTTAATAAAGCATAGGATAAAACAACATAAATACAATTTAATAAAGCATAGGATAAAACAACATAAATACAATTTAATAAAGCATAGGATAAAACAACATAAATAAAATTTAATAAAGCATAGGATAAAACAACATAAATACAATTTAATTAAGCATAGGATAAAACAGTATAAATAAAATTTAATAAAGCATAGGATAAAACAACATAAATACAATTTAATAAAGCATAGGATAAAACAACATAAATACAATTTAATAAAGCATAGGTTAAAACAACATAAATCCAATTTAATAAAGCATAGGATAAAACAATATAAATACAATTTAATAAAGCCTAGGATAAAACAACATAAATACAATTTAATAAAGCTTAGGATAAAACAACATAAATACAATTTAATAAAGCATAGGATAAAACAACATAGATACAATTTAATAAAGCATATTTTAAAACAACATAAATACAATTTAATAAAGCATAGGTAAAAACAACATAAATACAATTTAATAAAGCATAGGACAAAACAACATAAATACAATTTAATAAAGCATAGGTTAAAACAACATAAATACAATTTAATAAAGCATAGGATAAAACAACATAAATACAATTTAATAAAGCATAGGATAAAACAACATAAATACAATTTAATAAAGCACAGGATAAAACAACATAAATACAATTTAATAAAGCATATGATAAAACAACATAAATACAATTTAATAAAGCATATATTAAAACAACATAAATACAATTTAATAAAGCATATGTTAAAACAACATAAATACAATTTAATAAAGCATAGGATAAAACAACATAAATACAATTTAATAAAGCATAGGATAAAACAACATAAATACAATTTAATAAAGCATAGGTTAAAACAACATAAATCCAATTTAATAAAGCATAGGACAAAACAACATAAATACAATTTAATAAAGCATAGGTTAAAACAACATAAATACAAGTTAATAAAGCGTAGGATAAAACAACATAAATACAATTTAATAAAGCATAGGATAAAACAATATAAATACAATTTAATAAAGCCTAGGATAAAACAACATAAATACAATTTAATAAAGCTTAGGATAAAACAACATAAATACAATTTATTAAAGCATAGGATAAAACAACATAAATACAATTTAATAAAGCATAGGACAAAACAACATAAATACAATTTAATAAAGCATAGGATAAAACAACATAAATTAAATTTAATAAAGCATAGGATAAAACAACATAAATACAATTTAAAAAAGCACAGGATAAAACAACATAAATAAAATTTAATAAAGCATAGGATAAAACAACATAAATAAAATTTAATAAAGCATAGGATAAAACAACATAAATACAATTTAATAAAGCATAGGATAACACAACATAAATAAAATTTAATAAAGCATAGGATAAAACAACATAAATACAATTTAATAAAGCATAGGATAAAACAACATAAATACAATTTAATAAAGCATAGGATAAAACAACATAAATACAATTTAATAAAGCATAGTATAAAACAACATAAATTCAATTTAATAAAGCATAGGATAAAACAACATAAATACAATTTAGTAAAGCATAGGTTAAAACAACATAAATACAATTTAATAAAGCATATGTTAAAGCAACATAAATACAATTTAATAAAGCATAAGATAAAACAACATGAATATAATTTAGTAAAGCATAAGATAAAACAACATGAATGCAATTTAATAAATCATAGGTTAAAACAACATAAATACAATTTAATAAAGCATAGGATAAAACAACATAAATACAATTTAATAAAGCATAGGATAAAACAACATAAATACAATTTAATAAAGCATAGGATAAGCAACATAAATACAATTTAATAAAGCATAAGATAAAACAACATGAATATAATTTAGTAAAGCATAAGATAAAACAACATGAATACAATTTAATAAAGCATAGGTTAAAACAACATAAATACAATTTAATAAAGCATAGGATAAAACAACATAAATACAATTTAATAAAGCATAGGATAAAACAACATAAATACAATTTAATAAAGCATAGGATAAAACAACATAAATACAATTTAATAAAGCATAGGATAAAACAACATAAATAAAATTTAATAAAGCATAGGATAAAACAATATAAATACAATTTAATAAAGCCTAGGATAAAACAACATAAATACAATTTAATAAAGCTTAGGATAAAACAACATAAATTCAATTTATTAAAGCATAGGATAAAACAACATAAATACAATTTAATAAAGCATAGGATAAAACAACATAAATACAATTTAATAAAGCATAGGATGAAACAACATAAATACAATGTAATAAAGCATAGGATAAAACAACATAAATACAATTTAATAAAGCATAGGATAAAACAACATAAATACAATTTAATAAAGCATAGGATAAAACAACATAAATAAAATTTAATAAAGCATAGGATAAAACAACATAAATACAATTTAATTAAGCATAGGATAAAACAGCATAAATAAAATTTAATAAAGCATAGGATAAAACAACATAAATACAATTTAATAAAGCATAGGATAAAACAACATAAATACAATTTAATAAAGCATAGGTTAAAACAACATAAATACAATTTAATAAAGCTTAGGATAAAACAACATAAATACAATTTATTAAAGCATAGGATAAAACAACATAAATACAATTTAATAAAGCATAGGATAAAACAACATAAATTCAATTTAATAAAGCATAGGATAAAACAACATAAATAAAATTTAATAAAGCATAGGATAAAACAACATAAATACAATTTAATAAAGCATAGGATAAAACAACATAAATACAATTTAATAAAGCATAGGATAAAACAACATAAATACAATTTAATAAAGCATAGGTTAAAACAACATAAATACAATTTAATAAAGCATAGGATAAAACAACATAAATACAATTTAATAAAGCATAGGTTAAAACAACATAAATACAATTTAATAAAGCATAGTATAAAACAACATAAATTCAATTTAATAAAGCATAGGATAAAACAACATAAATACAATTTAGTAAAGCATAGGTTAAAACAACATAAATACAATTTAATAAAGCATATGTTAAAACAACATAAATACAATTTAATAAAGCATAAGATAAAACAACATGAATATAATTTAGTAAAGCATAAGATAAAACAACATGAATGCAATTTAATAAATCATAGGTTAAAACAACATAAATACAATTTAATAAAGCATAGGATAAAACAACATAAATACAATTTAATAAAGCATAGGATAAAACAACATAAATACAATTTAATAAAGCATAGGATAAGCAACATAAATACAATTTAATAAAGCATAAGATAAAACAACATGAATATAATTTAGTAAAGCATAAGATAAAACAACATAAATACAATTTAATAAAGCATATGTTAAAACAACATAAATACAATTTAATAAAGCATAAGATAAAACAACATGAATATAATTTAGTAAAGCATAAGATAAAACAACATGAATACAATTTAATAAAGCATAGGTTAAAACAACATAAATACAATTTAATAAAGCATAGGATAAAACAACATAAATACAATTTAATAAAGCATAGGATAAAACAACATAAATACAATTTAATAAAGCATAGGATAAACAACATAAATACAATTTAATAAAGTATAGGACAAAACAACATGAATACAATTTAATAAAGCATAGGTTAAAACAACATAAATACAATTTAATAAAGCATAGGATAAACACCATAAATACAATTTAATAAAGTATAGGACAAAACAACATAAATACAATTTAATAAAGCATATGTTAAAACAACATAAATACAATTTAATAAAGCATAGGATAAAACAACATAAATACAATTTAATAAAGCATATTTTAAAACAACATAAATACAATTTAATAAAGTATAGGACAAAACAACATAAATACAATTTAATAAAGCATAGGTTAAAACAACATAAATACAATTTAATAAAGTATAGGACAAAACAACATAAATACAAGTTACTAAACCGTAGGATAAAGCAACATAAATACAATTTAATAAAGCATAGGATAAAACAACATAAATACAATTTAATAAAGCCTAGGATAAAACAACATAAATACAATTTAATAAAGCTTAGGATAAAACAACATAAATACAATTTATTAAAACATAGGATAAAACAACATAAATTCAATTTAATAAAGCATAGGATAAAACAACATAAATACAATTTAAAAAAGCACAGGATAAAACAACATAAATAAAATTTAATAAAGCATAGGATAAAACAACATAAATAAAATTTAATAAAGCATAGGATAAAACAACATAAATACAGTTTAATAAAGCATAGGATAAAACAACATAAATACAATTTAATAAAGCATAGGATAAGCAACATAAATACAATTTAATAAAGTATAGGACAAAACAACATAAACACAATTTAATAAAGCATATGTTAAAACAACATAAATACAATTTAATAAAGCATAAGATAAAATAACATGAATATAATTTAGTAAAGCATAAGATAAAACAACATGAATACAATTTAATAAAGCATAGGTTAAAACAACATAAATACAATTTAATAAAGCATAGGATAAAACAACATAAATACAATTTAATAAAGCATAGGATAAAACAACATAAATACAATTTAATAAAGCATAGGATAAAACAACATAAATACAATTTAATAAAGCATAGGTTAAAACAACATAAATCCAATTTAATAAAGCATAGGACAAAACAACATAAATACAATTTAATAAAGCATAGGTTAAAACAACATAAATACAAGTTAATAAAGCGTAGGATAAAACAACATAAATACAATTTAATAAAGCATAGGATAAAACAATATAAATACAATTTAATAAAGCCTAGGATAAAACAAAATAAATACAATTTAATAAAGCTTAGGATAAAACAACATAAATACAATTTATTAAAGCATAGGATAAAACAACATAAATACAATTTAATAAAGCATAGGACAAAACAACATTAATACAATTTAATAAAGCATAGGATGAAACAACATAAATACAATGTAATAAAGCATAGGATAAAACAACATAAATACAATTTAATAAAGCATAAGATAAAACAACATAAATACAATTTAATAAAGCATATGTTAAAACAACATAAATACCATTTAATAAAGCATAGGATAAAACAACATAAATTCAATTTAATAAAGCATAGGATAAAACAACATAAATACAATTTAATAAAGCATAGGATACAACAACATAAACACAATTTAGTAAAGCATAGTTCAAAACAACATAAATACAATTTAATAAAGCATAGGCTAAAACAACATAAATACAATTTAATAAAGCATAGGATAAAACAACATAAATACAATTTAATAAAGCATAGGATAAAACAACATAAATACAATTTAATAAAGCATAGGATAAAACAACATAAATACAATTTAATAAAGCATAGGATAAAACAACATAAATACAATTTAATAAAGCGCAGGATAAAACAACATAAATACAATTTAAAAAAGCATAGGATAAAACAACATAAATACAATTTAATAAAGCATAGGTTAAAACAACATAAATAAAATTTAATAAAGCATAGGATAAAACAACATAAATAAAATTTAATATAGCATAGGATAAAACAACATAAATACAATTTAATAAAGCATAGGATAAAACAACATAAATAAAATTTAATAAAGCATATGTTAAAACAACATAAATACAATTTAATAAAGTATAGGACAAAACAACATAAATACAATTTAATAAAGCATAGGTTAAAACAACATAAATACAATTTAATAAAGTATAGGACAAAACAACATAAATACAAGTTACTAAAGCGTAGGATAAAGCAACATAAATACAATTTAATAAAGCATAGGATAAAACAACATAAATACAATTTAATAAAGCCTAGGATAAAACAACATAAATACAATTTAATAAAGCTTAGGATAAAACAACATAAATACAATTTATTAAAACATAGGATAAAACAACATAAATTCAATTTAATAAAGCATAGGATAAAACAACATAAATACAATTTAAAAAAGCACAGGATAAAACAACATAAATAAAATTTAATAAAGCATAGGATAAAACAACATAAATAAAATTTAATAAAGCATAGGATAAAACAACATAAATACAGTTTAATAAAGCATAGGATAAAACAACATAAATACAATTTAATAAAGCATAGGATAAGCAACATAAATACAATTTAATAAAGTATAGGACAAAACAACATAAACACAATTTAATAAAGCATATGTTAAAACAACATAAATACAATTTAATAAAGCATAAGATAAAATAACATGAATATAATTTAGTAAAGCATAAGATAAAACAACATGAATACAATTTAATAAAGCATAGGTTAAAACAACATAAATACAATTTAATAAAGCATAGGATAAAACAACATAAATACAATTTAATAAAGCATAGGATAAAACAACATAAATACAATTTAATAAAGCATAGGATAAAACAACATAAATACAATTTAATAAAGCATAGGTTAAAACAACATAAATCCAATTTAATAAAGCATAGGACAAAACAACATAAATACAATTTAATAAAGCATAGGTTAAAACAACATAAATACAAGTTAATAAAGCGTAGGATAAAACAACATAAATACAATTTAATAAAGCATAGGATAAAACAATATAAATACAATTTAATAAAGCCTAGGATAAAACAAAATAAATACAATTTAATAAAGCTTAGGATAAAACAACATAAATACAATTTATTAAAGCATAGGATAAAACAACATAAATACAATTTAATAAAGCATAGGACAAAACAACATTAATACAATTTAATAAAGCATAGGATGAAACAACATAAATACAATGTAATAAAGCATAGGATAAAACAACATAAATACAATTTAATAAAGCATAAGATAAAACAACATAAATACAATTTAATAAAGCATATGTTAAAACAACATAAATACCATTTAATAAAGCATAGGATAAAACAACATAAATTCAATTTAATAAAGCATAGGATAAAACAACATAAATACAATTTAATAAAGCATAGGATACAACAACATAAACACAATTTAGTAAAGCATAGTTCAAAACAACATAAATACAATTTAATAAAGCATAGGCTAAAACAACATAAATACAATTTAATAAAGCATAGGATAAAACAACATAAATACAATTTAATAAAGCATAGGATAAAACAACATAAATACAATTTATTAAAGCATAGGATAAAACAACATAAATACAATTTAATAAAGCATAGGATAAAACAACATAAATACAATTTAATAAAGCACAGGATAAAACAACATAAATACAATTTAAAAAAGCATAGGATAAAACAACATAAATACAATTTAATAAAGCATAGGTTAAAACAACATAAATAAAATTTAATAAAGCATAGGATAAAACAACATAAATAAAATTTAATATAGCATAGGATAAAACAACATAAATACAATTTAATAAAGCATAGGATAAAACAACATAAATAAAATTTAATAAAGCATAGGATAAAACAACATAAATAAAATTTAATAAAGCATAGGATAAAACAACATAAATACAATTTAATAAAGCATAGGTTAAAACAGCATAAATACAATTTAATAAAGCATAGGACAAAACAACATAAATACAATTTAATAAAGCATAGGTTAAAACAACATAAATACAAGTTAATAAAGCGTAGGATAAAACAACATAAATACAATTTAATAAAGCATAGGATAAAACAATATAAATACAATTTAATAAAGCCTAGGATAAAGCAACATAAATACAATTTAATAAAGCTTAGGATAAAACAACATAAATACAATTTATTAAAGCATAGGATAAAACAACATAAATACAATTTAATAAAGCATAGGACAAAACAACATAAATACAATTTAATAAAGCATAGGATAAAACAACATAAATAAAATTTAATAAAGCATAGGATAAAACAACATAAATAAAATTTAATAAAGCATAGGATAAAACAACATAAATAAAATTTAATAAAGCATAGGATAAAACAACATAAATACAATTTAATAAAGCATAGGATAAAACAACATAAATACAATTTAATAAAGCATAGGATAAAACAACATAAATACAATTTAATAAAGCATAGGTTAAAACAACATAAATACAATTTAATAAAGCATAGGATAAAACAACATAAATACAATTTAATAAAGCATAGGTTAAAACAACATAAATACAATTTAATAAAGCATAGTATAAAACAACATAAATTCAATTTAATAAAGCATAGGATAAAACAACATAAATACAATTTAGTAAAGCATAGGTTAAAACAACATAAATACAATTTAATAAAGCATATGTTAAAACAACATAAATACAATTTAATAAAGCATAAGATAAAACAACATGAATATAATTTAGTAAAGCATAAGATAAAACAACATGAATACAATTTAATAAAGCATAGGTTAAAACAACATAAATACAATTTAATAAAGCCTAGGATAAAACAACATAAATACAATTTAACAAAGCTTAGGATAAAACAACATAAATACAATTTATTAAAACATAGGATAAAACAACATAAATTCAATTTAATAAAGCATAGGATAAAACAACATAAATACAATTTAAAAAAGCACAGGATAAAACAACATAAATAAAATTTAATAAAGCATAGGATAAAACAACATAAATAAAATTTAATAAAGCATAGGATAAAACAACATAAATACAGTTTAATAAAGCATAGGATAAAACAACATAAATAAAATTTAATAAAGCATAGGATAAAACAACATAAATTCAATTTAATAAAGCATAGGATAAAACAACATAAATACAATTTAAAAAAGCACAGGATAAAACAACATAAATAAAATTTAATAAAGCATAGGATAAAACAACATAAATAAAATTTAATAAAGCATAGGATAAAACAACATAAATACAGTTTAATAAAGCATAGGATAAAACAACATAAATAAAATTTAATAAAGCATAGGATAAAACAACATAAATACAATTTAATAAAGCATAGGATAAAACAACATAAATACAATTTAATAAAGCATATGTTAAAGCAACATAAATACAATTTAATAAAGCATAGGATAAAACAACATAAATACAATTTAATAAAGCATAGGATAAAACAACATAAATACAATTTAATAAAGCATAGGAAAAAACAACATAAATACAATTTAATAAAGCATAGGTTAAAACAACATAAATCTAATTTAATAAAGCATAGGACAAAACAAGATTAATACAATTTAATAAAGCATAGGTTAAAACAACATAAATACAAGTTAATAAAGCGTAGGATAAAACAACATAAATACAATTTAATAAAGCATAGGATAAAACAACATAAATACAATTTAATAAAGCATAGGTTAAAACAACATAAATCCAATTTAATAAAGCATAGGATAAAACAATATAAATACAATTTAATAAAGCCTAGGATAAAACAACATAAATACAATTTAATAAAGCTTAGGATAAAACAACATAAATACAATTTAATAAAGCATAGGATAAAACAACATAAATAAAATTTAATAAAGCATAGGATAAAACAACATAAATAAAATTTAATAAAGCATAGGATAAAACAACATGAATACAATTTAATAAAGCATAGGATAAAACAACATAAATACAATTTAATAAAGCATAGGATAAAACAACATAGATACAATTTAATAAAGCATATTTTAAAACAACATAAATACAATTTAATAAAGCATAGGTAAAAACAACATAAATACAATTTAATAAAGCATAGGACAAAACAACATAAATACAATTTAATAAAGCATAGGTTAAAACAACATAAATACAATTTAATAAAGCATAGGATAAAACAACATAAATACAATTTAATAAAGCATAGGATAAAACAACATAAATACAATTTAATAAAGCACAGGATAAAACAACATAAATACAATTTAATAAAGCATATGATAAAACAACATAAATACAATTTAATAAAGCATATATTAAAACAACATAAATACAATTTAATAAAGCATATGTTAAAACAACATAAATACAATTTAATAAAGCATAGGATAAAACAACATAAATACAATTTAATAAAGCATAGGATAAAACAACATAAATACAATTTAATAAAGCATAGGTTAAAACAACATAAATCCAATTTAATAAAGCATAGGACAAAACAACATAAATACAATTTAATAAAGCATAGGTTAAAACAACATAAATACAAGTTAATAAAGCGTAGGATAAAACAACATAAATACAATTTAATAAAGCATAGGATAAAACAATATAAATACAATTTAATAAAGCCTAGGATAAAACAACATAAATACAATTTAATAAAGCTTAGGATAAAACAACATAAATACAATTTATTAAAGCATAGGATAAAACAACATAAATACAATTTAATAAAGCATAGGACAAAACAACATAAATACAATTTAATAAAGCATAGGATAAAACAACATAAATTAAATTTAATAAAGCATAGGATAAAACAACATAAATACAATTTAAAAAAGCACAGGATAAAACAACATAAATAAAATTTAATAAAGCATAGGATAAAACAACATAAATAAAATTTAATAAAGCATAGGATAAAACAACATAAATACAATTTAATAAAGCATAGGATAACACAACATAAATAAAATTTAATAAAGCATAGGATAAAACAACATAAATACAATTTAATAAAGCATAGGATAAAACAACATAAATACAATTTAATAAAGCATAGGATAAAACAACATAAATACAATTTAATAAAGCATAGTATAAAACAACATAAATTCAATTTAATAAAGCATAGGATAAAACAACATAAATACAATTTAGTAAAGCATAGGTTAAAACAACATAAATACAATTTAATAAAGCATATGTTAAAACAACATAAATACAATTTAATAAAGCATAAGATAAAACAACATGAATATAATTTAGTAAAGCATAAGATAAAACAACATGAATGCAATTTAATAAATCATAGGTTAAAACAACATAAATACAATTTAATAAAGCATAGGATAAAACAACATAAATACAATTTAATAAAGCATAGGATAAAACAACATAAATACAATTTAATAAAGCATAGGATAAGCAACATAAATACAATTTAATAAAGCATAAGATAAAACAACATGAATATAATTTAGTAAAGCATAAGATAAAACAACATGAATACAATTTAATAAAGCATAGGTTAAAACAACATAAATACAATTTAATAAAGCATAGGATAAAACAACATAAATACAATTTAATAAAGCATAGGATGAAACAACATAAATACAATGTAATAAAGCATAGGATAAAACAACATAAATACAATTTAATAAAGCATAGGATAAAACAACATAAATACAATTTAATAAAGCATAGGTTAAAACAGCATAAATACAATTTAATAAAGCATAGGACAAAACAACATAAATACAATTTAATAAAGCATAGGTTAAAACAACATAAATACAAGTTAATAAAGCGTAGGATAAAACAACATAAATACAATTTAATAAAGCATAGGATAAAACAATATAAATACAATTTAATAAAGCCTAGGATAAAGCAACATAAATACAATTTAATAAAGCTTAGGATAAAACAACATAAATACAATTTATTAAAGCATAGGATAAAACAACATAAATACAATTTAATAAAGCATAGGACAAAACAACATAAATACAATTTAATAAAGCATAGGATAAAACAACATAAATAAAATTTAATAAAGCATAGGATAAAACAACATAAATAAAATTTAATAAAGCATAGGATAAAACAACATAAATAAAATTTAATAAAGCATAGGATAAAACAACATAAATACAATTTAATAAAGCATAGGATAAAACAACATAAATACAATTTAATAAAGCATAGGATAAAACAACATAAATACAATTTAATAAAGCATAGGTTAAAACAACATAAATACAATTTAATAAAGCATAGGATAAAACAACATAAATACAATTTAATAAAGCATAGGTTAAAACAACATAAATACAATTTAATAAAGCATAGTATAAAACAACATAAATTCAATTTAATAAAGCATAGGATAAAACAACATAAATACAATTTAGTAAAGCATAGGTTAAAACAACATAAATACAATTTAATAAAGCATATGTTAAAACAACATAAATACAATTTAATAAAGCATAAGATAAAACAACATGAATATAATTTAGTAAAGCATAAGATAAAACAACATGAATACAATTTAATAAAGCCTAGGATAAAACAACATAAATACAATTTAACAAAGCTTAGGATAAAACAACATAAATACAATTTATTAAAACATAGGATAAAACAACATAAATTCAATTTAATAAAGCATAGGATAAAACAACATAAATACAATTTAAAAAAGCACAGGATAAAACAACATAAATAAAATTTAATAAAGCATAGGATAAAACAACATAAATAAAATTTAATAAAGCATAGGATAAAACAACATAAATACAGTTTAATAAAGCATAGGATAAAACAACATAAATAAAATTTAATAAAGCATAGGATAAAACAACATAAATTCAATTTAATAAAGCATAGGATAAAACAACATAAATACAATTTAAAAAAGCACAGGATAAAACAACATAAATAAAATTTAATAAAGCATAGGATAAAACAACATAAATAAAATTTAATAAAGCATAGGATAAAACAACATAAATACAGTTTAATAAAGCATAGGATAAAACAACATAAATAAAATTTAATAAAGCATAGGATAAAACAACATAAATACAATTTAATAAAGCATAGGATAAAACAACATAAATACAATTTAATAAAGCATATGTTAAAGCAACATAAATACAATTTAATAAAGCATAGGATAAAACAACATAAATACAATTTAATAAAGCATAGGATAAAACAACATAAATACAATTTAATAAAGCATAGGAAAAAACAACATAAATACAATTTAATAAAGCATAGGTTAAAACAACATAAATCTAATTTAATAAAGCATAGGACAAAACAAGATTAATACAATTTAATAAAGCATAGGTTAAAACAACATAAATACAAGTTAATAAAGCGTAGGATAAAACAACATAAATACAATTTAATAAAGCATAGGATAAAACAACATAAATACAATTTAATAAAGCATAGGTTAAAACAACATAAATCCAATTTAATAAAGCATAGATAAAACAATATAAATACAATTTAATAAAGCCTAGGATAAAACAACATAAATACAATTTAATAAAGCTTAGGATAAAACAACATAAATACAATTTAATAAAGCATAGGATAAAACAACATAAATAAAATGTAATAAAGCATAGGATAAAACAACATAAATAAAATTTAATAAAGCATAGGATAAAACAACATAAATACAATTTAATAAAGCATAGGATAAAACAACATAAATACAATTTAATAAAGCATAGGATAAAACAACATAGATACAATTTAATAAAGCATATTTTAAAACAACATAAATACAATTTAATAAAGCATAGGTAAAAACAACATAAATACAATTTAATAAAGCATAGGACAAAACAACATAAATACAATTTAATAAAGCATAGGTTAAAACAACATAAATACAATTTAATAAAGCATAGGATAAAACAACATAAATACAATTTAATAAAGCATAGGATAAAACAACATAAATACAATTTAATAAAGCACAGGATAAAACAACATAAATACAATTTAATAAAGCATATGATAAAACAACATAAATACAATTTAATAAAGCATATATTAAAACAACATAAATACAATTTAATAAAGCATATGTTAAAACAACATAAATACAATTTAATAAAGCATAGGATAAAACAACATAAATACAATTTAATAAAGCATAGGATAAAACAACATAAATACAATTTAATAAAGCATAGGTTAAAACAACATAAATCCAATTTAATAAAGCATAGGACAAAACAACATAAATACAATTTAATAAAGCATAGGTTAAAACAACATAAATACAAGTTAATAAAGCGTAGGATAAAACAACATAAATACAATTTAATAAAGCATAGGATAAAACAATATAAATACAATTTAATAAAGCCTAGGATAAAACAACATAAATACAATTTAATAAAGCTTAGGATAAAACAACATAAATACAATTTATTAAAGCATAGGATAAAACAACATAAATACAATTTAATAAAGCATAGGACAAAACAACATAAATACAATTTAATAAAGCATAGGATAAAACAACATAAATTAAATTTAATAAAGCATAGGATAAAACAACATAAATACAATTTAAAAAAGCACAGGATAAAACAACATAAATAAAATTTAATAAAGCATAGGATAAAACAACATAAATAAAATTTAATAAAGCATAGGATAAAACAACATAAATACAATTTAATAAAGCATAGGATAACACAACATAAATAAAATTTAATAAAGCATAGGATAAAACAACATAAATACAATTTAATAAAGCATAGGATAAAACAACATAAATACAATTTAATAAAGCATAGGATAAAACAACATAAATACAATTTAATAAAGCATAGTATAAAACAACATAAATTCAATTTAATAAAGCATAGGATAAAACAACATAAATACAATTTAGTAAAGCATAGGTTAAAACAACATAAATACAATTTAATAAAGCATATGTTAAAACAACATAAATACAATTTAATAAAGCATAAGATAAAACAACATGAATATAATTTAGTAAAGCATAAGATAAAACAACATGAATGCAATTTAATAAATCATAGGTTAAAACAACATAAATACAATTTAATAAAGCATAGGATAAAACAACATAAATACAATTTAATAAAGCATAGGATAAAACAACATAAATACAATTTAATAAAGCATAGGATAAGCAACATAAATACAATTTAATAAAGCATAAGATAAAACAACATGAATATAATTTAGTAAAGCATAAGATAAAACAACATGAATACAATTTAATAAAGCATAGGTTAAAACAACATAAATACAATTTAATAAAGCATAGGATAAAACAACATAAATACAATTTAATAAAGCATAGGATAAAACAACATAAATACAATTTAATAAAGCATAGGATAAAACAACATAAATACAATTTAATAAAGCATAGGATAAAACAACATAAATAAAATTTAATAAAGCATAGGATAAAACAATATAAATACAATTTAATAAAGCCTAGGATAAAACAACATAAATACAATTTAATAAAGCTTAGGATAAAACAACATAAATACAATTTATTAAAGCATAGGATAAAACAACATAAATACAATTTAATAAAGCATAGGATAAAACAACATAAATACAATTTAATAAAGCATAGGATGAAACAACATAAATACAATGTAATAAAGCATAGGATAAAACAACATAAATACAATTTAATAAAGCATAGGATAAAACAACATAAATACAATTTAATAAAGCATAGGATAAAACAACATAAATAAAATTTAATAAAGCATAGGATAAAACAACATAAATACAATTTAATTAAGCATAGGATAAAACAGCATAAATAAAATTTAATAAAGCATAGGATAAAACAACATAAATACAATTTAATAAAGCATAGGATAAAACAACATAAATACAATTTAATAAAGCATAGGTTAAAACAACATAAATACAATTTAATAAAGCTTAGGATAAAACAACATAAATACAATTTATTAAATCATAGGATAAAACAACATAAATACAATTTAATAAAGCATAGGATAAAACAACATAAATTCAATTTAATAAAGCATAGGATAAAACAACATAAATAAAATTTAATAAAGCATAGGATAAAACAACATAAATACAATTTAATAAAGCATAGGATAAAACAACATAAATACAATTTAATAAAGCATAGGATAAAACAACATAAATACAATTTAATAAAGCATAGGTTAAAACAACATAAATACAATTTAATAAAGCATAGGATAAAACAACATAAATACAATTTAATAAAGCATAGGTTAAAACAACATAAATACAATTTAATAAAGCATAGTATAAAACAACATAAATTCAATTTAATAAAGCATAGGATAAAACAACATAAATACAATTTAGTAAAGCATAGGTTAAAACAACATAAATACAATTTAATAAAGCATATGTTAAAACAACATAAATACAATTTAATAAAGCATAAGATAAAACAACATGAATATAATTTAGTAAAGCATAAGATAAAACAACATGAATGCAATTTAATAAATCATAGGTTAAAACAACATAAATACAATTTAATAAAGCATAGGATAAAACAACATAAATACAATTTAATAAAGCATAGGATAAAACAACATAAATACAATTTAATAAAGCATAGGATAAGCAACATAAATACAATTTAATAAAGCATAAGATAAAACAACATGAATATAATTTAGTAAAGCATAAGATAAAACAACATAAATACAATTTAATAAAGCATATGTTAAAACAACATAAATACAATTTAATAAAGCATAAGATAAAACAACATGAATATAATTTAGTAAAGCATAAGATAAAACAACATGAATACAATTTAATAAAGCATAGGTTAAAACAACATAAATACAATTTAATAAAGCATAGGATAAAACAACATAAATACAATTTAATAAAGCATAGGATAAAACAACATAAATACAATTTAATAAAGCATAGGATAAACAACATAAATACAATTTAATAAAGTATAGGACAAAACAACATGAATACAATTTAATAAAGCATAGGTTAAAACAACATAAATACAATTTAATAAAGCATAGGATAAACACCATAAATACAATTTAATAAAGTATAGGACAAAACAACATAAATACAATTTAATAAAGCATATGTTAAAACAACATAAATACAATTTAATAAAGCATAGGATAAAACAACATAAATACAATTTAATAAAGCATATGTTAAAACAACATAAATACAATTTAATAAAGTATAGGACAAAACAACATAAATACAATTTAATAAAGCATAGGTTAAAACAACATAAATACAATTTAATAAAGTATAGGACAAAACAACATAAATACAAGTTACTAAAGCGTAGGATAAAGCAACATAAATACAATTTAATAAAGCATAGGATAAAACAACATAAATACAATTTAATAAAGCCTAGGATAAAACAACATAAATACAATTTAATAAAGCTTAGGATAAAACAACATAAATACAATTTATTAAAACATAGGATAAAACAACATAAATTCAATTTAATAAAGCATAGGATAAAACAACATAAATACAATTTAAAAAAGCACAGGATAAAACAACATAAATAAAATTTAATAAAGCATAGGATAAAACAACATAAATAAAATTTAATAAAGCATAGGATAAAACAACATAAATACAGTTTAATAAAGCATAGGATAAAACAACATAAATACAATTTAATAAAGCATAGGATAAGCAACATAAATACAATTTAATAAAGTATAGGACAAAACAACATAAACACAATTTAATAAAGCATATGTTAAAACAACATAAATACAATTTAATAAAGCATAAGATAAAATAACATGAATATAATTTAGTAAAGCATAAGATAAAACAACATGAATACAATTTAATAAAGCATAGGTTAAAACAACATAAATACAATTTAATAAAGCATAGGATAAAACAACATAAATACAATTTAATAAAGCATAGGATAAAACAACATAAATACAATTTAATAAAGCATAGGATAAAACAACATAAATACAATTTAATAAAGCATAGGTTAAAACAACATAAATCCAATTTAATAAAGCATAGGACAAAACAACATAAATACAATTTAATAAAGCATAGGTTAAAACAACATAAATACAAGTTAATAAAGCGTAGGATAAAACAACATAAATACAATTTAATAAAGCATAGGATAAAACAATATAAATACAATTTAATAAAGCCTAGGATAAAACAAAATAAATACAATTTAATAAAGCTTAGGATAAAACAACATAAATACAATTTATTAAAGCATAGGATAAAACAACATAAATACAATTTAATAAAGCATAGGACAAAACAACATTAATACAATTTAATAAAGCATAGGATGAAACAACATAAATACAATGTAATAAAGCATAGGATAAAACAACATAAATACAATTTAATAAAGCATAAGATAAAACAACATAAATACAATTTAATAAAGCATATGTTAAAACAACATAAATACCATTTAATAAAGCATAGGATAAAACAACATAAATTCAATTTAATAAAGCATAGGATAAAACAACATAAATACAATTTAATAAAGCATAGGATACAACAACATAAACACAATTTAGTAAAGCATAGTTCAAAACAACATAAATACAATTTAATAAAGCATAGGCTAAAACAACATAAATACAATTTAATAAAGCATAGGATAAAACAACATAAATACAATTTAATAAAGCATAGGATAAAACAACATAAATACAATTTAATAAAGCATAGGATAAAACAACATAAATACAATTTAATAAAGCATATTTTAAAACAACATAAATACAATTTAATAAAGCATAGGTAAAAACAACATAAATACAATTTAATAAAGCATAGGACAAAACAACATAAATACAATTTAATAAAGCATAGGTTAAAACAACATAAATACAATTTAATAAAGCATAGGATAAAACAACATAAATACAATTTAATAAAGCATAGGATAAAACAACATAAATACAATTTAATAAAGCACAGGATAAAACAACATAAATACAATTTAATAAAGCATATGATAAAACAACATAAATACAATTTAATAAAGCATATGTTAAAACAACATAAATACAATTTAATAAAGCATAAGATAAAACAACATGAATATAATTTAGTAAAGTATAAGATAAAACAACATGAATACAATTTAATAAAGCATAGGTTAAAACAACATAAATACAATTTAATAAAGCATAGGATAAAACCGTATAAATACAATTTAATAAAGCACAGGATAAAAAAACATAAATGCAATTTAATAAAGCATAGGATAAAACAACATAAATATGATTTAATAAAGCATAGGTTAAAACAACATAAATACAATTTAATAAAGCATAGGTTAATACAACATAAATATAATTTAATAAAGCATAGTATAAAACAACATAAATTCAATTTAATAAAGCATAGGATAAAACAACATAAATACAATTTAATAAAGCATAGGATAAAACAACATAAATACAATTTAGTAAAGCATAGGTTAAAACAACATAAATACAATTTAATAAAGCATATGTTAAAACAACATAAATACAATTTAATAAAGCATAAGATTAAACAACATGAATATAATTTAGTAAAGCATAAGATAAAACAACATGAATACAATTTAATAAAGCATAGGTTAAAACAACATAAATACAATTTAATAAAGCATAGGATAAAACAACATAAATACAATTTAATAAAGCATAGGATAAAACAACATAAATACAATTTAATAAAGCATAGGATAAACAACATAAATACAATTTAATAAAGTATAGGACAAAACAACATGAATACAATTTAATAAAGCATAGGTTAAAACAACATAAATACAATTTAATAAAGCATAGGATAAACACCATAAATACAATTTAATAAAGTATAGGACAAAACAACATAAATACAATTTAATAAAGCATATGTTAAAACAACATAAATACAATTTAATAAAGCATAGGATAAAACAACATAAATACAATTTAATAAAGCATATGTTAAAACAACATAAATACAATTTAATAAAGTATAGGACAAAACAACATAAATACAATTTAATAAAGCATAGGTTAAAACAACATAAATACAATTTAATAAAGTATAGGACAAAACAACATAAATACAAGTTACTAAAGCGTAGGATAAAACAACATAAATACAATTTAATAAAGCATAGGATAAAACAACATAAATACAATTTAATAAAGCCTAGGATAAAACAACATAAATACAATTTAATAAAGCTTAGGATAAAACAACATAAATACAATTTATTAAAACATAGGATAAAACAACATAAATTCAATTTAATAAAGCATAGGATAAAACAACATAAATACAATTTAAAAAAGCACACGATAAAACAACAAAAATAAAATTTAATAAAGCATAGGATAAAACAACATAAATAAAATTTAATAAAGCATAGGATAAAACAACATAAATACAATTTAATAAAGCATAGGATAAAACAACATAAATACAATTTAATAAAGCATAGGATAAAACAACATAAATACAATTTAATAAAGCATAGGTTAAAACAACATAAATCCAATTTAATAAAGCATAGGACAAAAAAACATAAATACAATTTAATAAAGCATAGGTTAAAACAACATAAATACAAGTTAATAAAGCGTAGGATAAAACAACATAAATACAATTTAATAAAGCATAGGATAAAACAATATAAATACAATTTAATAAAGCCTAGGATAAAGCAACATAAATACAATTTAATAAAGCTTAGGATAAAACAACATAAATACAATTTATTAAAGCATAGGATAAAACAACATAAATACAATTTAATAAAGCATAGGACAAAACAACATAAATACAATTTAATAAAGCATAGGATAAAACAACATAAATAAAATTTAATAAAGCATAGGATAAAACAACATAAATAAAATTTAATAAAGCATAGGATAAAACAACATAAATAAAATTTAATAAAGCATAGGATAAAACAACATAAATACAATTTAATAAAGCATAGGATAAAACAACATAAATACAATTTAATAAAGCATAGGATAAAACAACATAAATACAATTTAATAAAGCATAGGTTAAAACAACATAAATACAATTTAATAAAGCATAGGATAAAACAACATAAATACAATTTAATAAAGCATAGGTTAAAACAACATAAATACAATTTAATAAAGCATAGTATAAAACAACATAAATTCAATTTAATAAAGCATAGGATAAAACAACATAAATACAATTTAGTAAAGCATAGGTTAAAACAACATAAATACAATTTAATAAAGCATATGTTAAAACAACATAAATACAATTTAATAAAGCATAAGATAAAACAACATGAATATAATTTAGTAAAGCATAAGATAAAACAACATGAATACAATTTAATAAAGCATAGGTTAAAACAACATAAATACAATTTAATAAAGCCTAGGATAAAACAACATAAATACAATTTAACAAAGCTTAGGATAAAACAACATAAATACAATTTATTAAAACATAGGATAAAACAACATAAATTCAATTTAATAAAGCATAGGATAAAACAACATAAATACAATTTAAAAAAGCACAGGATAAAACAACATAAATAAAATTTAATAAAGCATAGGATAAAACAACATAAATAAAATTTAATAAAGCATAGGATAAAACAACATAAATACAGTTTAATAAAGCATAGGATAAAACAACATAAATAAAATTTAATAAAGCATAGGATAAAACAACATAAATTCAATTTAATAAAGCATAGGATAAAACAACATAAATACAATTTAAAAAAGCACAGGATAAAACAACATAAATAAAATTTAATAAAGCATAGGATAAAACAACATAAATAAAATTTAATAAAGCATAGGATAAAACAACATAAATACAGTTTAATAAAGCATAGGATAAAACAACATAAATAAAATTTAATAAAGCATAGGATAAAACAACATAAATACAATTTAATAAAGCATAGGATAAAACAACATAAATACAATTTAATAAAGCATATGTTAAAGCAACATAAATACAATTTAATAAAGCATAGGATAAAACAACATAAATACAATTTAATAAAGCATAGGATAAAACAACATAAATACAATTTAATAAAGCATAGGAAAAAACAACATAAATACAATTTAATAAAGCATAGGTTAAAACAACATAAATCTAATTTAATAAAGCATAGGACAAAACAAGATTAATACAATTTAATAAAGCATAGGTTAAAACAACATAAATACAAGTTAATAAAGCGTAGGATAAAACAACATAAATACAATTTAATAAAGCATAGGATAAAACAATATAAATACAATTTAATAAAGCCTAGGATAAAACAACATAAATACAATTTAATAAAGCTTAGGATAAAACAACATAAATACAATTTATTAAAGCATAGGATAAAACAACATAAATACAATTTAATAAAGCATATGACAAAACAACATAAATACAATTTAATAAAGCATAGGATAAAACAACATAAATACAATTTAATAAAGCATAGGATAAAACAACATAAATACAATTTAATAAAGCATAGGATAAGCAACATAAATACAATTTAATAAAGTATAGGACAAAACAACATAAACACAATTTAATAAAGCATATGTTAAAACAACATAAATACAATTTAATAAAGCATAGGATAAAACAACATAAATACAATTTAATAAAGCATAGGATAAAACAACATAAATACAATTTAATAAAGCATAGGTTAAAACAACATAAATCCAATTTAATAAAGCATAGGACAAAACAACATAAATACAATTTAATAAAGCATAGGTTAAAACAACATAAATACAAGTTAATAAAGCGTAGGATAAAACAACATAAATACAATTTAATAAAGCATAGGATAAAACAATATAAATACAATTTAATAAAGCCTAGGATAAAACAACATAAATACAATTTAATAAAGCTTAGGATAAAACAACATAAATACAATTTATTAAAGCATAGGATAAAACAACATAAATACAATTTAATAAAGCATAGGACAAAACAACATAAATACAATTTAATAAAGCATAGGATAAAACAACATAAATTAAATTTAATAAAGCATAGGATAAAACAACATAAATACAATTTAAAAAAGCACAGGATAAAACAACATAAATAAAATTTAATAAAGCATAGGATAAAACAACATAAATAAAATTTAATAAAGCATAGGATAAAACAACATAAATACAATTTAATAAAGCATAGGATAACACAACATAAATAAAATTTAATAAAGCATAGGATAAAACAACATAAATACAATTTAATAAAGCATAGGATAAAACAACATAAATACAATTTAATAAAGCATAGGATAAAACAACATAAATACAATTTAATAAAGCATAGTATAAAACAACATAAATTCAATTTAATAAAGCATAGGATAAAACAACATAAATACAATTTAGTAAAGCATAGGTTAAAACAACATAAATACAATTTAATAAAGCATATGTTAAAACAACATAAATACAATTTAATAAAGCATAAGATAAAACAACATGAATATAATTTAGTAAAGCATAAGATAAAACAACATGAATGCAATTTAATAAATCATAGGTTAAAACAACATAAATACAATTTAATAAAGCATAGGATAAAACAACATAAATACAATTTAATAAAGCATAGGATAAAACAACATAAATACAATTTAATAAAGCATAGGATAAGCAACATAAATACAATTTAATAAAGCATAAGATAAAACAACATGAATATAATTTAGTAAAGCATAAGATAAAACAACATGAATACAATTTAATAAAGCATAGGTTAAAACAACATAAATACAATTTAATAAAGCATAGGATAAAACAACATAAATACAATTTAATAAAGCATAGGATAAAACAACATAAATACAATTTAATAAAGCATAGGATAAAACAACATAAATACAATTTAATAAAGCATAGGATAAAACAACATAAATAAAATTTAATAAAGCATAGGATAAAACAATATAAATACAATTTAATAAAGCCTAGGATAAAACAACATAAATACAATTTAATAAAGCTTAGGATAAAACAACATAAATACAATTTATTAAAGCATAGGATAAAACAACATAAATACAATTTAATAAAGCATAGGATAAAACAACATAAATACAATTTAATAAAGCATAGGATGAAACAACATAAATACAATGTAATAAAGCATAGGATAAAACAACATAAATACAATTTAATAAAGCATAGGATAAAACAACATAAATACAATTTAATAAAGCATAGGATAAAACAACATAAATAAAATTTAATAAAGCATAGGATAAAACAACATAAATACAATTTAATTAAGCATAGGATAAAACAGCATAAATAAAATTTAATAAAGCATAGGATAAAACAACATAAATACAATTTAATAAAGCATAGGATAAAACAACATAAATACAATTTAATAAAGCATAGGTTAAAACAACATAAATACAATTTAATAAAGCTTAGGATAAAACAACATAAATACAATTTATTAAAGCATAGGATAAAACAACATAAATACAATTTAATAAAGCATAGGATAAAACAACATAAATTCAATTTAATAAAGCATAGGATAAAACAACATAAATAAAATTTAATAAAGCATAGGATAAAACAACATAAATACAATTTAATAAAGCATAGGATAAAACAACATAAATACAATTTAATAAAGCATAGGATAAAACAACATAAATACAATTTAATAAAGCATAGGTTAAAACAACATAAATACAATTTAATAAAGCATAGGATAAAACAACATAAATACAATTTAATAAAGCATAGGTTAAAACAACATAAATACAATTTAATAAAGCATAGTATAAAACAACATAAATTCAATTTAATAAAGCATTGGATAAAACAACATAAATACAATTTAGTAAAGCATAGGTTAAAACAACATAAATACAATTTAATAAAGCATATGTTAAAACAACATAAATACAATTTAATAAAGCATAAGATAAAACAACATGAATATAATTTAGTAAAGCATAAGATAAAACAACATGAATGCAATTTAATAAATCATAGGTTAAAACAACATAAATACAATTTAATAAAGCATAGGATAAAACAACATAAATACAATTTAATAAAGCATAGGATAAAACAACATAAATACAATTTAATAAAGCATAGGATAAGCAACATAAATACAATTTAATAAAGCATAAGATAAAACAACATGAATATAATTTAGTAAAGCATAAGATAAAACAACATGAATACAATTTAATAAAGCATAGGTTAAAACAACATAAATACAATTTAATAAAGCATAGGATAAAACAACATAAATACAATTTAATAAAGCATAGGATAAAACAACATAAATACAATTTAATAAAGCATAGGATAAAACAACATAAATACAATTTAATAAAGCATAGGATAAAACAACATAAATAAAATTTAATAAAGCATAGGATAAAACAACATAAATACAATTTAATTAAGCATAGGATAAAACAGTATAAATAAAATTTAATAAAGCATAGGATAAAACAACATAAATACAATTTAATAAAGCATAGGATAAAACAACATAAATACAATTTAATAAAGCATAGGTTAAAACAACATAAATCCAATTTAATAAAGCATAGGATAAAACAATATAAATACAATTTAATAAAGCCTAGGATAAAACAACATAAATACAATTTAATAAAGCTTAGGATAAAACAACATAAATACAATTTAATAAAGCATAGGATAAAACAACATAAATAAAATTTAATAAAGCATAGGATAAAACAACATAAATAAAATTTAATAAAGCATAGGATAAAACAACATAAATACAATTTAATAAAGCATAGGATAAAACAACATAAATACAATTTAATAAAGCATAGGATAAAACAACATAGATACAATTTAATAAAGCATATTTTAAAACAACATAAATACAATTTAATAAAGCATAGGTAAAAACAACATAAATACAATTTAATAAAGCATAGGACAAAACAACATAAATACAATTTAATAAAGCATAGGTTAAAACAACATAAATACAATTTAATAAAGCATAGGATAAAACAACATAAATACAATTTAATAAAGCATAGGATAAAACAACATAAATACAATTTAATAAAGCACAGGATAAAACAACATAAATACAATTTAATAAAGCATATGATAAAACAACATAAATACAATTTAATAAAGCATATATTAAAACAACATAAATACAATTTAATAAAGCATAAGATAAAACAACATGAATATAATTTAGTAAAGTATAAGATAAAACAACATGAATACAATTTAATAAAGCATAGGTTAAAACAACATAAATACAATTTAATAAAGCATAGGATAAAACCGTATAAATACAATTTAATAAAGCACAGGATAAAAAAACATAAATGCAATTTAATAAAGCATAGAATAAAACAACATAAATATGATTTAATAAAGCATAGGTTAAAACAACATAAATACAATTTAATAAAGCATAGGTTAATACAACATAAATATAATTTAATAAAGCATAGTATAAAACAACATAAATTCAATTTAATAAAGCATAGGATAAAAAAACATAAATACAATTTAATAAAGCATAGGATAAAACAACATAAATACAATTTAGTAAAGCATAGGTTAAAACAACATAAATACAATTTAATAAAGCATATGTTAAAACAACATAAATACAATTTAATAAAGCATAAGATAAAACAACATAAATACAATTTAATAAAGCGTAGGATAAAACAATATAAATACAATTTAATAAAGCCTAGGATAAAACAACATAAATACAATTTAATAAAGCTTAGGATAAAACAACATAAATACAATTTATTAAAGCATAGGATAAAACAACATAAATACAATTTAATAAAGCATAGGACAAAACAACATAAATACAATTTAATAAAGCATAGGATAAAACAACATAAATAAAATTTAATAAAGCATAGGATAAAACAACATAAATACAATTTAATAAAGCATAGGATAAAACAACATAAATACAATTTAGTAAAGCATAGGTTAAAACAACATAAATACAATTTAATAAAGCATATGTTAAAACAACATAAATACAATTTAATAAAGCATAAGATTAAACAACATGAATATAATTTAGTAAAGCATAAGATAAAACAACATGAATACAATTTAATAAAGCATAGGTTAAAACAACATAAATACAATTTAATAAAGCATAGGATAAAACAACATAAATACAATTTAATAAAGCATAGGATAAAACAACATAAATACAATTTAATAAAGCATAGGATAAACAACATAAATACAATTTAATAAAGTATAGGACAAAACAACATGAATACAATTTAATAAAGCATAGGTTAAAACAACATAAATACAATTTAATAAAGCATAGGATAAACACCATAAATACAATTTAATAAAGTATAGGACAAAACAACATAAATACAATTTAATAAAGCATAGGATAAAACAACATAAATACAATTTAATAAAGCATAGGATAAACAACATAAATACAATTTAATAAAGTATAGGACAAAACAACATGAATACAATTTAATAAAGCATAGGTTAAAACAACATAAATACAATTTAATAAAGCATATGTTAAAACAACATAAATACAATTTAATAAAGTATAGGACAAAACAACATAAATACAATTTAATAAAGCATAGGTTAAAACAACATAAATACAATTTAATAAAGTATAGGACAAAACAACATAAATACAAGTTACTAAAGCGTAGGATAAAACAACATAAATACAATTTAATAAAGCATAGGATAAAACAACATAAATACAATTTAATAAAGCCTAGGATAAAACAACATAAATACAATTTAATAAAGCTTAGGATAAAACAACATAAATACAATTTATTAAAACATAGGATAAAACAACATAAATTCAGTTTAATAAAGCATAGGATAAAACAACATAAATACAATTTAAAAAAGCACACGATAAAACAACAAAAATAAAATTTAATAAAGCATAGGATAAAACAACATAAATAAAATTTAATAAAACATAGGATAAAACAACATAAATACAGTTTAATAAGGCATAGGATAAAACAACATAAATAAAATTTAATAAAGCATAGGATAAAACAACATAAATACAATTTAATAAAGCATAGGATAAAACAACATAAATACAATTTAATAAAGCATAGGATAAGCAACATAAATACAATTTAATAAAGTATAGGACAAAACAACATAAATACAATTTAATAAAGCATAAGATAAAACAACATGAATATAATTTAGTAAAGTATAAGATAAAACAACATGAATACAATTTAATAAAGCATAGGTTAAAACAACATAAATACAATTTAATAAAGCATAGGATAAAACCGTATAAATACAATTTAATAAAGCACAGGATAAAAAAACATAAATGCAATTTAATAAAGCATAGAATAAAACAACATAAATATGATTTAATAAAGCATAGGTTAAAACAACATAAATACAATTTAATAAAGCATAGGTTAATACAACATAAATATAATTTAATAAAGCATAGTATAAAACAACATAAATTCAATTTAATAAAGCATAGGATAAAAAAACATAAATACAATTTAATAAAGCATAGGATAAAACAACATAAATACAATTTAGTAAAGCATAGGTTAAAACAACATAAATACAATTTAATAAAGCATATGTTAAAACAACATAAATACAATTTAATAAAGCATAAGATAAAACAACATAAATACAATTTAATAAAGCATAGGATAAAACAATATAAATACAATTTAATAAAGCCTAGGATAAAACAACATAAATACAATTTAATAAAGCTTAGGATAAAACAACATAAATACAATTTATTAAAGCATAGGATAAAACAACATAAATACAATTTAATAAAGCATAGGACAAAACAACATAAATACAATTTAATAAAGCATAGGATAAAACAACATAAATAAAATTTAATAAAGCATAGGATAAAACAACATAAATACAATTTAATAAAGCATAGGATAAAACAACATAAATACAATTTAGTAAAGCATAGGTTAAAACAACATAAATACAATTTAATAAAGCATATGTTAAAACAACATAAATACAATTTAATAAAGCATAAGATTAAACAACATGAATATAATTTAGTAAAGCATAAGATAAAACAACATGAATACAATTTAATAAAGCATAGGTTAAAACAACATAAATACAATTTAATAAAGCATAGGATAAAACAACATAAATACAATTTAATAAAGCATAGGATAAAACAACATAAATACAATTTAATAAAGCATAGGATAAACAACATAAATACAATTTAATAAAGTATAGGACAAAACAACATGAATACAATTTAATAAAGCATAGGTTAAAACAACATAAATACAATTTAATAAAGCATAGGATAAACACCATAAATACAATTTAATAAAGTATAGGACAAAACAACATAAATACAATTTAATAAAGCATATGTTAAAACAACATAAATACAATTTAATAAAGCATAGGATAAAACAACATAAATACAATTTAATAAAGCATATGTTAAAACAACATAAATACAATTTAATAAAGTATAGGACAAAACAACATAAATACAATTTAATAAAGCATAGGTTAAAACAACATAAATACAATTTAATAAAGTATAGGACAAAACAACATAAATACAAGTTACTAAAGCGTAGGATAAAACAACATAAATACAATTTAATAAAGCATAGGATAAAACAACATAAATACAATTTAATAAAGCCTAGGATAAAACAACATAAATACAATTTAATAAAGCTTAGGATAAAACAACATAAATACAATTTATTAAAACATAGGATAAAACAACATAAATTCAGTTTAATAAAGCATAGGATAAAACAACATAAATACAATTTAAAAAAGCACACGATAAAACAACAAAAATAAAATTTAATAAAGCATAGGATAAAACAACATAAATAAAATTTAATAAAACATAGGATAAAACAACATAAATACAGTTTAATAAGGCATAGGATAAAACAACATAAATAAAATTTAATAAAGCATAGGATAAAACAACATAAATACAATTTAATAAAGCATAGGATAAAACAACATAAATACAATTTAATAAAGCATAGGATAAGCAACATAAATACAATTTAATAAAGTATAGGACAAAACAACATAAACACAATTTAATAAAGCATATGTTAAAACAACATAAATACAATTTAATAAAGCATAGGATAAAACAACATAAATACAATTTAATAAAGCATAGGATAAAACAACATAAATACAATTTAATAAAGCATAGGTTAAAACAACATAAATCCAATTTAATAAAGCATAGGACAAAACAACATAAATACAATTTAATAAAGCATAGGTTAAAACAACATAAATACAAGTTAATAAAGCGTAGGATAAAACAACATAAATACAATTTAATAAAGCATAGGATAAAACAATATAAATACAATTTAATAAAGCCTAGGATAAAACAACATAAATACAATTTAATAAAGCTTAGGATAAAACAACATAAATACAATTTATTAAAGCATAGGATAAAACAACATAAATACAATTTAATAAAGCATAGGATAAAACAACATAAATACAATTTAATAAAGCATAGGATGAAACAACATAAATACAATGTAATAAAGCATAGGATAAAACAACATAAATACAATTTAATAAAGCATAGGATAAAACAACATAAATACAATTTAATAAAGCATAGGATAAAACAACATAAATAAAATTTAATAAAGCATAGGATAAAACAACATAAATACAATTTAATTAAGCATAGGATAAAACAGCATAAATAAAATTTAATAAAGCATAGGATAAAACAACATAAATACAATTTAATAAAGCATAGGATAAAACAACATAAATACAATTTAATAAAGCATAGGTTAAAACAACATAAATACAATTTAATAAAGCTTAGGATAAAACAACATAAATACAATTTATTAAAGCATAGGATAAAACAACATAAATACAATTTAATAAAGCATAGGATAAAACAACATAAATTCAATTTAATAAAGCATAGGATAAAACAACATAAATAAAATTTAATAAAGCATAGGATAAAACAACATAAATACAATTTAATAAAGCATAGGATAAAACAACATAAATACAATTTAATAAAGCATAGGATAAAACAACATAAATACAATTTAATAAAGCATAGGTTAAAACAACATAAATACAATTTAATAAAGCATAGGATAAAACAACATAAATACAATTTAATAAAGCATAGGTTAAAACAACATAAATACAATTTAATAAAGCATAGTATAAAACAACATAAATTCAATTTAATAAAGCATAGGATAAAACAACATAAATACAATTTAGTAAAGCATAGGTTAAAACAACATAAATACAATTTAATAAAGCATATGTTAAAACAACATAAATACAATTTAATAAAGCATAGGATAAAACAACATGAATATAATTTAGTAAAGCATAAGATAAAACAACATGAATGCAATTTAATAAATCATAGGTTAAAACAACATAAATACAATTTAATAAAGCATAGGATAAAACAACATAAATACAATTTAATAAAGCATAGGATAAAACAACATAAATACAATTTAATAAAGCATAGGATAAGCAACATAAATACAATTTAATAAAGCATAAGATAAAACAACATGAATATAATTTAGTAAAGCATAAGATAAAACAACATGAATACAATTTAATAAAGCATAGGTTAAAACAACATAAATACAATTTAATAAAGCATAGGATAAAACAACATAAATACAATTTAATAAAGCATAGGATAAAACAACATAAATACAATTTAATAAAGCATAGGATAAAACAACATAAATACAATTTAATAAAGCATAGGATAAAACAACATAAATAAAATTTAATAAAGCATAGGATAAAACAACATAAATACAATTTAATTAAGCATAGGATAAAACAGTATAAATAAAATTTAATAAAGCATAGGATAAAACAACATAAATACAATTTAATAAAGCATAGGATAAAACAACATAAATACAATTTAATAAAGCATAGGTTAAAACAACATAAATCCAATCTAATAAAGCATAGGATAAAACAATATAAATACAATTTAATAAAGCCTAGGATAAAACAACATAAATACAATTTAATAAAGCTTAGGATAAAACAACATAAATACAATTTAATAAAGCATAGGATAAAACAACATAAATAAAATTTAATAAAGCATAGGATAAAACAACATAAATAAAATTTAATAAAGCATAGGATAAAACAACATAAATACAATTTAATAAAGCATAGGATAAAACAACATAAATACAATTTAATAAAGCATAGGATAAAACAACATAGATACAATTTAATAAAGCATATTTTAAAACAACATAAATACAATTTAATAAAGCATAGGTAAAAACAACATAAATACAATTTAATAAAGCATAGGACAAAACAACATAAATACAATTTAATAAAGCATAG
Source organism: Phyllobates terribilis (assembly GCF_046119375.1). Lineage (NCBI taxonomy): Eukaryota > Metazoa > Chordata > Amphibia > Anura > Dendrobatidae > Phyllobates > Phyllobates terribilis. The sequence continues at coordinate 1,016,636 of NW_027362780.1, forward strand.
GTTAAAACAACATAAATACAATTTAATAAAGCATAGGATAAAACAACATAAATACAATTTAATAAAGCATAGGATAAAACAACATAAATACAATTTAATAAAGCACAGGATAAAACAACATAAATACAATTTAATAAAGCATATGATAAAACAACATAAATACAATTTAATAAAGCATATATTAAAACAACATAAATACAATTTAATAAAGCATAAGATAAAACAACATGAATATAATTTAGTAAAGTATAAGATAAAACAACATGAATACAATTTAATAAAGCATAGGTTAAAACAACATAAATACAATTTAATAAAGCATAGGATAAAACCGTATAAATACAATTTAATAAAGCACAGGATAAAAAAACATAAATGCAATTTAATAAAGCATAGAATAAAACAACATAAATATGATTTAATAAAGCATAGGTTAAAACAACATAAATACAATTTAATAAAGCATAGGTTAATACAACATAAATATAATTTAATAAAGCATAGTATAAAACAACATAAATTCAATTTAATAAAGCATAGGATAAAAAAACATAAATACAATTTAATAAAGCATAGGATAAAACAACATAAATACAATTTAGTAAAGCATAGGTTAAAACAACATAAATACAATTTAATAAAGCATATGTTAAAACAACATAAATACAATTTAATAAAGCATAAGATAAAACAACATAAATACAATTTAATAAAGCATAGGATAAAACAATATAAATACAATTTAATAAAGCCTAGGATAAAACAACATAAATACAATTTAATAAAGCTTAGGATAAAACAACATAAATACAATTTATTAAAGCATAGGATAAAACAACATAAATACAATTTAATAAAGCATAGGACAAAACAACATAAATACAATTTAATAAAGCATAGGATAAAACAACATAAATAAAATTTAATAAAGCATAGGATAAAACAACATAAATACAATTTAATAAAGCATAGGATAAAACAACATAAATACAATTTAGTAAAGCATAGGTTAAAACAACATAAATACAATTTAATAAAGCATATGTTAAAACAACATAAATACAATTTAATAAAGCATAAGATTAAACAACATGAATATAATTTAGTAAAGCATAAGATAAAACAACATGAATACAATTTAATAAAGCATAGGTTAAAACAACATAAATACAATTTAATAAAGCATAGGATAAAACAACATAAATACAATTTAATAAAGCATAGGATAAAACAACATAAATACAATTTAATAAAGCATAGGATAAACAACATAAATACAATTTAATAAAGTATAGGACAAAACAACATGAATACAATTTAATAAAGCATAGGTTAAAACAACATAAATACAATTTAATAAAGCATAGGATAAACACCATAAATACAATTTAATAAAGTATAGGACAAAACAACATAAATACAATTTAATAAAGCATATGTTAAAACAACATAAATACAATTTAATAAAGCATAGGATAAAACAACATAAATACAATTTAATAAAGCATATGTTAAAACAACATAAATACAATTTAATAAAGTATAGGACAAAACAACATAAATACAATTTAATAAAGCATAGGTTAAAACAACATAAATACAATTTAATAAAGTATAGGACAAAACAACATAAATACAAGTTACTAAAGCGTAGGATAAAACAACATAAATACAATTTAATAAAGCATAGGATAAAACAACATAAATACAATTTAATAAAGCCTAGGATAAAACAACATAAATACAATTTAATAAAGCTTAGGATAAAACAACATAAATACAATTTATTAAAACATAGGATAAAACAACATAAATTCAGTTTAATAAAGCATAGGATAAAACAACATAAATACAATTTAAAAAAGCACACGATAAAACAACAAAAATAAAATTTAATAAAGCATAGGATAAAACAACATAAATAAAATTTAATAAAACATAGGATAAAACAACATAAATACAGTTTAATAAGGCATAGGATAAAACAACATAAATAAAATTTAATAAAGCATAGGATAAAACAACATAAATACAATTTAATAAAGCATAGGATAAAACAACATAAATACAATTTAATAAAGCATAGGATAAGCAACATAAATACAATTTAATAAAGTATAGGACAAAACAACATAAACACAATTTAATAAAGCATATGTTAAAACAACATAAATACAATTTAATAAAGCATAGGATAAAACAACATAAATACAATTTAATAAAGCATAGGATAAAACAACATAAATACAATTTAATAAAGCATAGGTTAAAACAACATAAATCCAATTTAATAAAGCATAGGACAAAACAACATAAATACAATTTAATAAAGCATAGGTTAAAACAACATAAATACAAGTTAATAAAGCGTAGGATAAAACAACATAAATACAATTTAATAAAGCATAGGATAAAACAATATAAATACAATTTAATAAAGCCTAGGATAAAACAACATAAATACAATTTAATAAAGCTTAGGATAAAACAACATAAATACAATTTATTAAAGCATAGGATAAAACAACATAAATACAATTTAATAAAGCATAGGACAAAACAACATAAATACAATTTAATAAAGCATAGGATAAAACAACATAAATAAAATTTAATAAAGCATAGGATAAAACAACATAAATAAAATTTAATAAAGCATAGGATAAAACAACATAAATAAAATTTAATAAAGCATAGGATAAAACAACATAAATACAATTTAATAAAGCATAGGATAAAACAACATAAATACAATTTAATAAAGCATAGGATAAAACAACATAAATACAATTTAATAAAGCATAGGTTAAAACAACATAAATACAATTTAATAAAGCATAGTATAAAACAACATAAATTCAATTTAATAAAGCATAGGATAAAACAACATAAATACAATTTAGTAAAGCATAGGTTAAAACAACATAAATACAATTTAATAAAGCATATGTTAAAACAACATAAATACAATTTAATAAAGCATAAGATAAAACAACATGAATATAATTTAGTAAAGCATAAGATAAAACAACATGAATACAATTTAATAAAGCATAGGTTAAAACAACATAAATACAATTTAATAAAGCCTAGGATAAAACAACATAAATACAATTTAACAAAGCTTAGGATAAAACAACATAAATACAATTTATTAAAACATAGGATAAAACAACATAAATTCAATTTTATAAAGCATAGGATAAAACAACATAAATACAATTTAAAAAAGCACAGGATAAAACAACATAAATAAAATTTAATAAAGCATAGGATAAAACAACATAAATAAAATTTAATAAAGCATAGGATAAAACAACATAAATACAGTTTAATAAAGCATAGGATAAAACAACATAAATAAAATTTAATAAAGCATAGGATAAAACAACATAAATTCAATTTAATAAAGCATAGGATAAAACAACATAAATACAATTTAAAAAAGCACAGGATAAAACAACATAAATAAAATTTAATAAAGCATAGGATAAAACAACATAAATAAAATTTAATAAAGCATAGGATAAAACAACATAAATACAGTTTAATAAAGCATAGGATAAAACAACATAAATAAAATTTAATAAAGCATAGGATAAAACAACATAAATACAATTTAATAAAGCATAGGATAAAACAACATAAATACAATTTAATAAAGCATATGTTAAAGCAACATAAATACAATTTAATAAAGCATAGGATAAAACAACATAAATACAATTTAATAAAGCATAGGATAAAACAACATAAATACAATTTAATAAAGCATAGGAAAAAACAACATAAATACAATTTAATAAAGCATAGGTTAAAACAACATAAATCTAATTTAATAAAGCATAGGACAAAACAAGATTAATAAAATTTAATAAAGCATAGGTTAAAACAACATAAATACAAGTTAATAAAGCGTAGGATAAAACAACATAAATACAATTTAATAAAGCATAGGATAAAACAATATAAATACAATTTAATAAAGCCTAGGATAAAACAACATAAATACAATTTAATAAAGCTTAGGATAAAACAACATAAATACAATTTATTAAAGCATAGGATAAAACAACATAAATACAATTTAATAAAGCATATGACAAAACAACATAAATACAATTTAATAAAGCATAGGATAAAACAACATAAATACAATTTAATAAAGCATAGGATAAAACAACATAAATACAATTTAATAAAGCATAGGTTAAAACAACATAAATACAAGTTAATAAAGCGTAGGATAAAACAACATAAATACAATTTAATAAAGCATAGGATAAAACAATATAAATACAATTTAATAAAGCCTAGGATAAAACAACATAAATACAATTTAATAAAGCTTAGGATAAAACAACATAAATACAATTTATTAAAGCATAGGATAAAACAACATAAATACAATTTAATAAAGCATAGGACAAAACAACATAAATACAATTTAATAAAGCATAGGATAAAACAACATAAATTAAATTTAATAAAGCATAGGATAAAACAACATAAATACAATTTAATAAAGCATAGGTTAAAACAACATAAATACAAGTTAATAAAGCGTAGGATAAAACAACATAAATACAATTTAATAAAGCATAGGATAAAACAACATAAATACAATTTAATAAAGCATAGGATAAAACAACATAAATACAATTTAATAAAGCATAGTATAAAACAACATAAATTCAATTTAATAAAGCATAGGATAAAACAACATAAATACAATTTAGTAAAGCATAGGTTAAAACAACATAAATACAATTTAATAAAGCATATGTTAAAACAACATAAATACAATTTAATAAAGCATAAGATAAAACAACATGAATATAATTTAGTAAAGCATAAGATAAAACAACATGAATGCAATTTAATAAATCATAGGTTAAAACAACATAAATACAATTTAATAAAGCATAGGATAAAACAACATAAATACAATTTAATAAAGCATAGGATAAAACAACATAAATACAATTTAATAAAGCATAGGATAAGCAACATAAATACAATTTAATAAAGCATAAGATAAAACAACATGAATATAATTTAGTAAAGCATAAGATAAAACAACATGAATACAATTTAATAAAGCATAGGTTAAAACAACATAAATACAATTTAATAAAGCATAGGATAAAACAACATAAATACAATTTAATAAAGCATAGGATAAAACAACATAAATACAATTTAATAAAGCATAGGATAAAACAACATAAATACAATTTAATAAAGCATAGGATAAAACAACATAAATAAAATTTAATAAAGCATAGGATAAAACAATATAAATACAATTTAATAAAGCCTAGGATAAAACAACATAAATACAATTTAATAAAGCTTAGGATAAAACAACATAAATACAATTTATTAAAGCATAGGATAAAACAACATAAATACAATTTAATAAAGCATAGGATAAAACAACATAAATACAATTTAATAAAGCATAGGATGAAACAACATAAATACAATGTAATAAAGCATAGGATAAAACAACATAAATACAATTTAATAAAGCATAGGATAAAACAACATAAATACAATTTAATAAAGCATAGGATAAAACAACATAAATAAAATTTAATAAAGCATAGGATAAAACAACATAAATACAATTTAATTAAGCATAGGATAAAACAGCATAAATAAAATTTAATAAAGCATAGGATAAAACAACATAAATACAATTTAATAAAGCATAGGATAAAACAACATAAATACAATTTAATAAAGCATAGGTTAAAACAACATAAATACAATTTAATAAAGCTTAGGATAAAACAACATAAATACAATTTATTAAAGCATAGGATAAAACAACATAAATACAATTTAATAAAGCATAGGATAAAACAACATAAATTCAATTTAATAAAGCATAGGATAAAACAACATAAATAAAATTTAATAAAGCATAGGATAAAACAACATAAATACAATTTAATAAAGCATAGGATAAAACAACATAAATACAATTTAATAAAGCATAGGATAAAACAACATAAATACAATTTAATAAAGCATAGGTTAAAACAACATAAATACAATTTAATAAAGCATAGGATAAAACAACATAAATACAATTTAATAAAGCATAGGTTAAAACAACATAAATACAATTTAATAAAGCATAGTATAAAACAACATAAATTCAATTTAATAAAGCATAGGATAAAACAACATAAATACAATTTAGTAAAGCATAGGTTAAAACAACATAAATACAATTTAATAAAGCATATGTTAAAACAACATAAATACAATTTAATAAAGCATAAGATAAAACAACATGAATATAATTTAGTAAAGCATAAGATAAAACAACATGAATGCAATTTAATAAATCATAGGTTAAAACAACATAAATACAATTTAATAAAGCATAGGATAAAACAACATAAATACAATTTAATAAAGCATAGGATAAAACAACATAAATACAATTTAATAAAGCATAGGATAAGCAACATAAATACAATTTAATAAAGCATAAGATAAAACAACATGAATATAATTTAGTAAAGCATAAGATAAAACAACATGAATACAATTTAATAAAGCATAGGTTAAAACAACATAAATACAATTTAATAAAGCATAGGATAAAACAACATAAATACAATTTAATAAAGCATAGGATAAAACAACATAAATACAATTTAATAAAGCATAGGATAAAACAACATAAATACAATTTAATAAAGCATAGGATAAAACAACATAAATAAAATTTAATAAAGCATAGGATAAAACAACATAAATACAATTTAATTAAGCATAGGATAAAACAGTATAAATAAAATTTAATAAAGCATAGGATAAAACAACATAAATACAATTTAATAAAGCATAGGATAAAACAACATAAATACAATTTAATAAAGCATAGGTTAAAACAACATAAATCCAATTTAATAAAGCATAGGATAAAACAATATAAATACAATTTAATAAAGCCTAGGATAAAACAACATAAATACAATTTAATAAAGCTTAGGATAAAACAACATAAATACAATTTAATAAAGCATAGGATAAAACAACATAAATAAAATTTAATAAAGCATAGGATAAAACAACATAAATAAAATTTAATAAAGCATATTTTAAAACAACATAAATACAATTTAATAAAGCATAGGTAAAAACAACATAAATACAATTTAATAAAGCATAGGACAAAACAACATAAATACAATTTAATAAAGCATAGGTTAAAACAACATAAATACAATTTAATAAAGCATAGGATAAAACAACATAAATACAATTTAATAAAGCATAGGATAAAACAACATAAATACAATTTAATAAAGCACAGGATAAAACAACATAAATACAATTTAATAAAGCATATGATAAAACAACATAAATACAATTTAATAAAGCATATATTAAAACAACATAAATACAATTTAATAAAGCATAAGATAAAACAACATGAATATAATTTAGTAAAGTATAAGATAAAACAACATGAATACAATTTAATAAAGCATAGGTTAAAACAACATAAATACAATTTAATAAAGCATAGGATAAAACCGTATAAATACAATTTAATAAAGCACAGGATAAAAAAACATAAATGCAATTTAATAAAGCATAGAATAAAACAACATAAATATGATTTAATAAAGCATAGGTTAAAACAACATAAATACAATTTAATAAAGCATAGGTTAATACAACATAAATATAATTTAATAAAGCATAGTATAAAACAACATAAATTCAATTTAATAAAGCATAGGATAAAACAACATAAATACAATTTAATAAAGCATAGGATAAAACAACATAAATACAATTTAGTAAAGCATAGGTTAAAACAACATAAATACAATTTAATAAAGCATATGTTAAAACAACATAAATACAATTTAATAAAGCATAAGATAAAACAACATAAATACAATTTAATAAAGCATAGGATAAAACAATATAAATACAATTTATTAAAGCATAGGATAAAACAACATAAATACAATTTAATAAAGCATAGGACAAAACAACATAAATACAATTTAATAAAGCATAGGATAAAACAACATAAATAAAATTTAATAAAGCATAGGATAAAACAACATAAATATGATTTAATAAAGCATAGGTTAAAACAACATAAATACAATTTAATAAAGCATAGGTTAATACAACATAAATATAATTTAATAAAGCATAGTATAAAACAACATAAATTCAATTTAATAAAGCATAGGATAAAACAACATAAATACAATTTAATAAAGCATAGGATAAAACAACATAAATACAATTTAGTAAAGCATAGGTTAAAACAACATAAATACAATTTAACAAAGCATATGTTAAAACAACATAAATACAATTTAATAAAGCATAAGATTAAACAACATGAATATAATTTAGTAAAGCATAAGATAAAACAACATGAATACAATTTAATAAAGCATAGGTTAAAACAACATAAATACAATTTAATAAAGCATAGGATAAAACAACATAAATACAATTTAATAAAGCATAGGATAAAACAACATAAATACAATTTAATAAAGCATAGGATAAACAACATAAATACAATTTAATAAAGTATAGGACAAAACAACATGAATACAATTTAATAAAGCATAGGTTAAAACAACATAAATACAATTTAATAAAGCATAGGATAAACACCATAAATACAATTTAATAAAGTATAGGACAAAACAACATAAATACAATTTAATAAAGCATATGTTAAAACAACATAAATACAATTTAATAAAGCATAGGATAAAACAACATAAATACAATTTAATAAAGCATATGTTAAAACAACATAAATACAATTTAATAAAGTATAGGACAAAACAACATAAATACAATTTAATAAAGCATAGGTTAAAACAACATAAATACAATTTAATAAAGTATAGGACAAAACAACATAAATACAAGTTACTAAAGCGTAGGATAAAACAACATAAATACAATTTAATAAAGCATAGGATAAAACAACATAAATACAATTTAATAAAGCCTAGGATAAAACAACATAAATACAATTTAATAAAGCTTAGGATAAAACAACATAAATACAATTTATTAAAACATAGGATAAAACAACATAAATACAATTTAATAAAGCATAGGATAAAACAACATAAATACAATTTAAAAAAGCACACGATAAAACAACAAAAATAAAATTTAATAAAGCATAGGATAAAACAACATAAATAAAATTTAATAAAACATAGGATAAAACAACATAAATACAGTTTAATAAAGCATAGGATAAAACAACATAAATAAAATTTAATAAAGCATAGGATAAAACAACATAAATACAATTTAATAAAGCATAGGATAAAACAACATGAATACAATTTAATAAAGCATAGGATAAGCAACATAAATACAATTTAATAAAGTATAGGACAAAACAACATAAACACAATTTAATAAAGCATATGTTAAAACAACATAAATACAATTTAATAAAGCATAGGATAAAACAACATAAATACAATTTAATAAAGCATAGGATAAAACAACATAAATACAATTTAATAAAGCATAGGTTAAAACAACATAAATCCAATTTAATAAAGCATAGGACAAAACAACATAAATACAATTTAATAAAGCATAGGTTAAAACAACATAAATACAAGTTAATAAAGCGTAGGATAAAACAACATAAATACAATTTAATAAAGCATAGGATAAAACAATATAAATACAATTTAATAAAGCCTAGGATAAAACAACATAAATACAATTTAATAAAGCTTAGGATAAAACAACATAAATACAATTTATTAAAGCATAGGATAAAACAACATAAATACAATTTAATAAAGCATAGGACAAAACAACATAAATACAATTTAATAAAGCATAGGATAAAACAACATAAATAAAATTTAATAAAGCATAGGATAAAACAACATAAATAAAATTTAATAAAGCATAGGATAAAACAACATAAATAAAATTTAATAAAGCATAGGATAAAACAACATAAATACAATTTAATAAAGCATAGGATAAAACAACATAAATACAATTTAATAAAGCATAGGATAAAACAACATAAATACAATTTAATAAAGCATAGGTTAAAACAACATAAATACAATTTAATAAAGCATAGGATAAAACAACATAAATACAATTTAATAAAGCATAGGTTAAAACAACATAAATACAATTTAATAAAGCATAGTATAAAACAACATAAATTCAATTTAATAAAGCATAGGATAAAACAACATAAATACAATTTAGTAAAGCATAGGTTAAAACAACATAAATACAATTTAATAAAGCATATGTTAAAACAACATAAATACAATTTAATAAAGCATAAGATAAAACAACATGAATATAATTTAGTAAAGCATAAGATAAAACAACATGAATACAATTTAATAAAGCATAGGTTAAAACAACATAAATACAATTTAATAAAGCCTAGGATAAAACAACATAAATACAATTTAACAAAGCTTAGGATAAAACAACATAAATACAATTTATTAAAACATAGGATAAAACAACATAAATTCAATTTAATAAAGCATAGGATAAAACAACATAAATACAATTTAAAAAAGCACAGGATAAAACAACATAAATAAAATTTAATAAAGCATAGGATAAAACAACATAAATAAAATTTAATAAAGCATAGGATAAAACAACATAAATACAGTTTAATAAAGCATAGGATAAAACAACATAAATAAAATTTAATAAAGCATAGGATAAAACAACATAAATTCAATTTAATAAAGCATAGGATAAAACAACATAAATACAATTTAAAAAAGCACAGGATAAAACAACATAAATAAAATTTAATAAAGCATAGGATAAAACAACATAAATAAAATTTAATAAAGCATAGGATAAAACAACATAAATACAGTTTAATAAAGCATAGGATAAAACAACATAAATAAAATTTAATAAAGCATAGGATAAAACAACATAAATACAATTTAATAAAGCATAGGATAAAACAACATAAATACAATTTAATAATGCATATGTTAAAGCAACATAAATACAATTTAATAAAGCATAGGATAAAACAACATAAATACAATTTAATAAAGCCTAGGATAAAACAACATAAATACAATTTAATAAAGCTTAGGATAAAACAACATAAATACAATTTATTAAAACATAGGATAAAACAACATAAATACAATTTAATAAAGCATAGGATAAAACAACATAAATACAATTTAAAAAAGCACACGATAAAACAACAAAAATAAAATTTAATAAAGCATAGGATAAAACAACATAAATAAAATTTAATAAAACATAGGATAAAACAACATAAATACAGTTTAATAAAGCATAGGATAAAACAACATAAATAAAATTTAATAAAGCATAGGATAAAACAACATAAATACAATTTAATAAAGCATAGGATAAAACAACATAAATACAATTTAATAAAGCATAGGATAAGCAACATAAATACAATTTAATAAAGTATAGGACAAAACAACATAAACACAATTTAATAAAGCATATGTTAAAACAACATAAATACAATTTAATAAAGCATAGGATAAAACAACATAAATACAATTTAATAAAGCATAGGATAAAACAACATAAATACAATTTAATAAAGCATAGGTTAAAACAACATAAATCCAATTTAATAAAGCATAGGACAAAACAACATAAATACAATTTAATAAAGCATAGGTTAAAACAACATAAATACAAGTTAATAAAGCGTAGGATAAAACAACATAAATACAATTTAATAAAGCATAGGATAAAACAATATAAATACAATTTAATAAAGCCTAGGATAAAACAACATAAATACAATTTAATAAAGCTTAGGATAAAACAACATAAATACAATTTATTAAAGCATAGGATAAAACAACATAAATACAATTTAATAAAGCATAGGACAAAACAACATAAATACAATTTAATAAAGCATAGGATAAAACAACATAAATAAAATTTAATAAAGCATAGGATAAAACAACATAAATAAAATTTAATAAAGCATAGGATAAAACAACATAAATAAAATTTAATAAAGCATAGGATAAAACAACATAAATACAATTTAATAAAGCATAGGATAAAACAACATAAATACAATTTAATAAAGCATAGGATAAAACAACATAAATACAATTTAATAAAGCATAGGTTAAAACAACATAAATACAATTTAATAAAGCATAGGATAAAACAACATAAATACAATTTAATAAAGCATAGGTTAAAACAACATAAATACAATTTAATAAAGCATAGTATAAAACAACATAAATTCAATTTAATAAAGCATAGGATAAAACAACATAAATACAATTTAGTAAAGCATAGGTTAAAACAACATAAATACAATTTAATAAAGCATATGTTAAAACAACATAAATACAATTTAATAAAGCATAAGATAAAACAACATGAATATAATTTAGTAAAGCATAGGATAAAACAATATAAATACAATTTAATAAAGCCTAGGATAAAACAACATAAATACAATTTAATAAAGCTTAGGATAAAACAACATAAATACAATTTATTAAAGCATAGGATAAAACAACATAAATACAATTTAATAAAGCATAGGATAAAACAATATAAATACAATTTAATAAAGCCTAGGATAAAACAACATAAATACAATTTAATAAAGCTTAGGATAAAACAACATAAATACAATTTATTAAAGCATAGGATAAAACAACATAAATACAATTTAATAAAGCATATGACAAAACAACATAAATACAATTTAATAAAGCATAGGATAAAACAACATAAATACAATTTAATAAAGCATAGGATAAAACAACATAAATACAATTTAATAAAGCATAGGTTAAAACAACATAAATACAAGTTAATAAAGCGTAGGATAAAACAACATAAATACAATTTAATAAAGCATAGGATAAAACAATATAAATACAATTTAATAAAGCCTAGGATAAAACAACATAAATACAATTTAATAAAGCTTAGGATAAAACAACATAAATACAATTTATTAAAGCATAGGATAAAACAACATAAATACAATTTAATAAAGCATAGGACAAAACAACATAAATACAATTTAATAAAGCATAGGATAAAACAACATAAATTAAATTTAATAAAGCATAGGATAAAACAACATAAATACAATTTAAAAAAGCACAGGATAAAACAACATAAATAAAATTTAATAAAGCATAGGATAAAACAACATAAATAAAATTTAATAAAGCATAGGATAAAACAACATAAATACAATTTAATAAAGCATAGGATAACACAACATAAATAAAATTTAATAAAGCATAGGATAAAACAACATAAATACAATTTAATAAAGCATAGGATAAAACAACATAAATACAATTTAATAAAGCATAGGATAAAACAACATAAATACAATTTAATAAAGCATAGGATAAAACAACATAAATTCAATTTAATAAAGCATAGGATAAAACAACATAAATACAATTTAGTAAAGCATAGGTTAAAACAACATAAATACAATTTAATAAAGCATATGTTAAAACAACATAAATACAATTTAATAAAGCATAAGATAAAACAACATGAATATAATTTAGTAAAGCATAAGATAAAACAACATGAATGCAATTTAATAAATCATAGGTTAAAACAACATAAATACAATTTAATAAAGCATAGGATAAAACAACATAAATACAATTTAATAAAGCATAGGATAAAACAACATAAATACAATTTAATAAAGCATAGGATAAGCAACATAAATACAATTTAATAAAGCATAAGATAAAACAACATGAATATAATTTAGTAAAGCATAAGATAAAACAACATGAATACAATTTAATAAAGCATAGGTTAAAACAACATAAATACAATTTAATAAAGCATAGGATAAAACAACATAAATACAATTTAATAAAGCATAGGATAAAACAACATAAATACAATTTAATAAAGCATAGGATAAAACAACATAAATACAATTTAATAAAGCATAGGATAAAACAACATAAATAAAATTTAATAAAGCATAGGATAAAACAATATAAATACAATTTAATAAAGCCTAGGATAAAACAACATAAATACAATTTAATAAAGCTTAGGATAAAACAACATAAATACAATTTATTAAAGCATAGGATAAAACAACATAAATACAATTTAATAAAGCATAGGATAAAACAACATAAATACAATTTAATAAAGCATAGGATGAAACAACATAAATACAATGTAATAAAGCATAGGATAAAACAACATAAATACAATTTAATAAAGCATAGGATAAAACAACATAAATACAATTTAATAAAGCATAGGATAAAACAACATAAATAAAATTTAATAAAGCATAGGATAAAACAACATAAATACAATTTAATTAAGCATAGGATAAAACAGCATAAATAAAATTTAATAAAGCATAGGATAAAACAACATAAATACAATTTAATAAAGCATAGGATAAAACAACATAAATACAATTTAATAAAGCATAGGTTAAAACAACATAAATACAATTTAATAAAGCTTAGGATAAAACAACATAAATACAATTTATTAAAGCATAGGATAAAACAACATAAATACAATTTAATAAAGCATAGGATAAAACAACATAAATTCAATTTAATAAAGCATAGGATAAAACAACATAAATAAAATTTAATAAAGCATAGGATAAAACAACATAAATACAATTTAATAAAGCATAGGATAAAACAACATAAATACAATTTAATAAAGCATAGGATAAAACAACATAAATACAATTTAATAAAGCATAGGTTAAAACAACATAAATACAATTTAATAAAGCATAGGATAAAACAACATAAATACAATTTAATAAAGCATAGGTTAAAACAACATAAATACAATTTAATAAAGCATAGTATAAAACAACATAAATTCAATTTAATAAAGCATAGGATAAAACAACATAAATACAATTTAGTAAAGCATAGGTTAAAACAACATAAATACAATTTAATAAAGCATATGTTAAAACAACATAAATACAATTTAATAAAGCATAAGATAAAACAACATGAATATAATTTAGTAAAGCATAAGATAAAACAACATGAATGCAATTTAATAAATCATAGGTTAAAACAACATAAATACAATTTAATAAAGCATAGGATAAAACAACATAAATACAATTTAATAAAGCATAGGATAAAACAACATAAATACAATTTAATAAAGCATAGGATAAGCAACATAAATACAATTTAATAAAGCATAAGATAAAACAACATGAATATAATTTAGTAAAGCATAAGATAAAACAACATGAATACAATTTAATAAAGCATAGGTTAAAACAACATAAATACAATTTAATAAAGCATAGGATAAAACAACATAAATACAATTTAATAAAGCATAGGATAAAACAACATAAATACAATTTAATAAAGCATAGGATAAAACAACATAAATACAATTTAATAAAGCATAGGATAAAACAACATAAATAAAATTTAATAAAGCTTAGGATAAAACAACATAAATACAATTTAATAAAGCATAGGATAAAACAACATAAATAAAATTTAATAAAGCATAGGATAAAACAACATAAATAAAATTTAATAAAGCATATTTTAAAACAACATAAATACAATTTAATAAAGCATAGGTAAAAACAACATAAATACAATTTAATAAAGCATAGGACAAAACAACATAAATACAATTTAATAAAGCATAGGTTAAAACAACATAAATACAATTTAATAAAGCATAGGATAAAACAACATAAATACAATTTAATAAAGCATAGGATAAAACAACATAAATACAATTTAATAAAGCACAGGATAAAACAACATAAATACAATTTAATAAAGCATATGATAAAACAACATAAATACAATTTAATAAAGCATATATTAAAACAACATAAATACAATTTAATAAAGCATAAGATAAAACAACATGAATATAATTTAGTAAAGTATAAGATAAAACAACATGAATACAATTTAATAAAGCATAGGTTAAAACAACATAAATACAATTTAATAAAGCATAGGATAAAACCGTATAAATACAATTTAATAAAGCACAGGATAAAAAAACATAAATGCAATTTAATAAAGCATAGAATAAAACAACATAAATATGATTTAATAAAGCATAGGTTAAAACAACATAAATACAATTTAATAAAGCATAGGTTAATACAACATAAATATAATTTAATAAAGCATAGTATAAAACAACATAAATTCAATTTAATAAAGCATAGGATAAAACAACATAAATACAATTTAATAAAGCATAGGATAAAACAACATAAATACAATTTAGTAAAGCATAGGTTAAAACAACATAAATACAATTTAATAAAGCATATGTTAAAACAACATAAATACAATTTAATAAAGCATAAGATAAAACAACATAAATACAATTTAATAAAGCATAGGATAAAACAATATAAATACAATTTATTAAAGCATAGGATAAAACAACATAAATACAATTTAATAAAGCATAGGACAAAACAACATAAATACAATTTAATAAAGCATAGGATAAAACAACATAAATAAAATTTAATAAAGCATAGGATAAAACAACATAAATATGATTTAATAAAGCATAGGTTAAAACAACATAAATACAATTTAATAAAGCATAGGTTAATACAACATAAATATAATTTAATAAAGCATAGTATAAAACAACATAAATTCAATTTAATAAAGCATAGGATAAAACAACATAAATACAATTTAATAAAGCATAGGATAAAACAACATAAATACAATTTAGTAAAGCATAGGTTAAAACAACATAAATACAATTTAACAAAGCATATGTTAAAACAACATAAATACAATTTAATAAAGCATAAGATTAAACAACATGAATATAATTTAGTAAAGCATAAGATAAAACAACATGAATACAATTTAATAAAGCATAGGTTAAAACAACATAAATACAATTTAATAAAGCATAGGATAAAACAACATAAATACAATTTAATAAAGCATAGGATAAAACAACATAAATACAATTTAATAAAGCATAGGATAAACAACATAAATACAATTTAATAAAGTATAGGACAAAACAACATGAATACAATTTAATAAAGCATAGGTTAAAACAACATAAATACAATTTAATAAAGCATAGGATAAACACCATAAATACAATTTAATAAAGTATAGGACAAAACAACATAAATACAATTTAATAAAGCATATGTTAAAACAACATAAATACAATTTAATAAAGCATAGGATAAAACAACATAAATACAATTTAATAAAGCATATGTTAAAACAACATAAATACAATTTAATAAAGTATAGGACAAAACAACATAAATACAATTTAATAAAGCATAGGTTAAAACAACATAAATACAATTTAATAAAGTATAGGACAAAACAACATAAATACAAGTTACTAAAGCGTAGGATAAAACAACATAAATACAATTTAATAAAGCATAGGATAAAACAACATAAATACAATTTAATAAAGCCTAGGATAAAACAACATAAATACAATTTAATAAAGCTTAGGATAAAACAACATAAATACAATTTATTAAAACATAGGATAAAACAACATAAATACAATTTAATAAAGCATAGGATAAAACAACATAAATACAATTTAAAAAAGCACACGATAAAACAACATAAATAAAATTTAATAAAACATAGGATAAAACAACATAAATACAGTTTAATAAAGCATAGGATAAAACAACATAAATACAATTTAAAAAAGCACACGATAAAACAACATAAATAAAATTTAATAAAACATAGGATAAAACAACATAAATACAATTTAATAAAGCATAGGATAAAACAACATAAATAAAATTTAATAAAGCATAGGATAAAACAACATAAATAAAATTTAATAAAGCATAGGATAAAACAACATAAATAAAATTTAATAAAGCATAGGATAAAACAACATAAATACAATTTAATAAAGCATAGGATAAAACAACATAAATACAATTTAATAAAGCATAGGATAAAACAACATAAATACAATTTAATAAAGCATAGGTTAAAACAACATAAATACAATTTAATAAAGCATAGGATAAAACAACATAAATACAATTTAATAAAGCATAGGTTAAAACAACATAAATACAATTTAATAAAGCATAGTATAAAACAACATAAATTCAATTTAATAAAGCATAGGATAAAACAACATAAATACAATTTAGTAAAGCATAGGTTAAAACAACATAAATACAATTTAATAAAGCATATGTTAAAACAACATAAATACAATTTAATAAAGCATAAGATAAAACAACATGAATATAATTTAGTAAAGCATAAGATAAAACAACATGAATACAATTTAATAAAGCATAGGTTAAAACAACATAAATACAATTTAATAAAGCCTAGGATAAAACAACATAAATACAATTTAACAAAGCTTAGGATAAAACAACATAAATACAATTTATTAAAACATAGGATAAAACAACATAAATTCAATTTAATAAAGCATAGGATAAAACAACATAAATACAATTTAAAAAAGCACAGGATAAAACAACATAAATAAAATTTAATAAAGCATAGGATAAAACAACATAAATAAAATTTAATAAAGCATAGGATAAAACAACATAAATACAGTTTAATAAAGCATAGGATAAAACAACATAAATAAAATTTAATAAAGCATAGGATAAAACAACATAAATTCAATTTAATAAAGCATAGGATAAAACAACATAAATACAATTTAAAAAAGCACAGGATAAAACAACATAAATAAAATTTAATAAAGCATAGGATAAAACAACATAAATAAAATTTAATAAAGCATAGGATAAAACAACATAAATACAGTTTAATAAAGCATAGGATAAAACAACATAAATAAAATTTAATAAAGCATAGGATAAAACAACATAAATACAATTTAATAAAGCATAGGATAAAACAACATAAATACAATTTAATAATGCATATGTTAAAGCAACATAAATACAATTTAATAAAGCATAGGATAAAACAACATAAATACAATTTAATAAAGCCTAGGATAAAACAACATAAATACAATTTAATAAAGCTTAGGATAAAACAACATAAATACAATTTATTAAAACATAGGATAAAACAACATAAATACAATTTAATAAAGCATAGGATAAAACAACATAAATACAATTTAAAAAAGCACACGATAAAACAACAAAAATAAAATTTAATAAAGCATAGGATAAAACAACATAAATAAAATTTAATAAAACATAGGATAAAACAACATAAATACAGTTTAATAAAGCATAGGATAAAACAACATAAATAAAATTTAATAAAGCATAGGATAAAACAACATAAATACAATTTAATAAAGCATAGGATAAAACAACATAAATACAATTTAATAAAGCATAGGATAAGCAACATAAATACAATTTAATAAAGTATAGGACAAAACAACATAAACACAATTTAATAAAGCATATGTTAAAACAACATAAATACAATTTAATAAAGCATAGGATAAAACAACATAAATACAATTTAATAAAGCATAGGATAAAACAACATAAATACAATTTAATAAAGCATAGGTTAAAACAACATAAATCCAATTTAATAAAGCATAGGACAAAACAACATAAATACAATTTAATAAAGCATAGGTTAAAACAACATAAATACAAGTTAATAAAGCGTAGGATAAAACAACATAAATACAATTTAATAAAGCATAGGATAAAACAATATAAATACAATTTAATAAAGCCTAGGATAAAACAACATAAATACAATTTAATAAAGCTTAGGATAAAACAACATAAATACAATTTATTAAAGCATAGGATAAAACAACATAAATACAATTTAATAAAGCATAGGACAAAACAACATAAATACAATTTAATAAAGCATAGGATAAAACAACATAAATAAAATTTAATAAAGCATAGGATAAAACAACATAAATAAAATTTAATAAAGCATAGGATAAAACAACATAAATAAAATTTAATAAAGCATAGGATAAAACAACATAAATACAATTTAATAAAGCATAGGATAAAACAACATAAATACAATTTAATAAAGCATAGGATAAAACAACATAAATACAATTTAATAAAGCATAGGTTAAAACAACATAAATACAATTTAATAAAGCATAGGATAAAACAACATAAATACAATTTAATAAAGCATAGGTTAAAACAACATAAATACAATTTAATAAAGCATAGTATAAAACAACATAAATTCAATTTAATAAAGCATAGGATAAAACAACATAAATACAATTTAGTAAAGCATAGGTTAAAACAACATAAATACAATTTAATAAAGCATATGTTAAAACAACATAAATACAATTTAATAAAGCATAAGATAAAACAACATGAATATAATTTAGTAAAGCATAAGATAAAACAACATGAATACAATTTAATAAAACATAGGTTAAAACAACATAAATACAATTTAATAAAGCCTAGGATAAAACAACATAAATACAATTTAACAAAGCTTAGGATAAAACAACATAAATACAATTTATTAAAACATAGGATAAAACAACATAAATTCAATTTAATAAAGCATAGGATAAAACAACATAAATACAATTTAAAAAAGCACAGGATAAAACAACATAAATAAAATTTAATAAAGCATAGGATAAAACAACATAAATAAAATTTAATAAAGCATAGGATAAAACAGCATAAATACAGTTTAATAAAGCATAGGATAAAACAACATAAATAAAATTTAATAAAGCATAGGATAAAACAACATAAATTCAATTTAATAAAGCATAGGATAAAACAACATAAATACAATTTAAAAAAGCACAGGATAAAACAACATAAATAAAATTTAATAAAGCATAGGATAAAACAACATAAATAAAATTTAATAAAGCATAGGATAAAACAACATAAATACAGTTTAATAAAGCATAGGATAAAACAACATAAATAAAATTTAATAAAGCATAGGATAAAACAACATAAATACAATTTAATAAAGCATAGGATAAAACAACATAAATACAATTTAATAAAGCATATGTTAAAGCAACATAAATACAATTTAATAAAGCATAGGATAAAACAACATAAATACAATTTAATAAAGCATAGGATAAAACAACATAAATACAAGTTAATAAAGCGTAGGATAAAACAACATAAATACAATTTAATAAAGCATAGGATAAAACAACATAAATACAATTTAATAAAGCATAGGATAAGCAACATAAATACAATTTAATAAAGTATAGGACAAAACAACATAAACACAATTTAATAAAGCATATGTTAAAACAACATAAATACAATTTAATAAAGCATAGGATAAAACAACATAAATACAATTTAATAAAGCATAGGATAAAACAACATAAATACAATTTAATAAAGCATAGGTTAAAACAACATAAATCCAATTTAATAAAGCATAGGACAAAACAACATAAATACAATTTAATAAAGCATAGGTTAAAACAACATAAATACAAGTTAATAAAACGTAGGATAAAACAACATAAATACAATTTAATAAAGCATAGGATAAAACAATATAAATACAATTTAATAAAGCCTAGGATAAAACAACATAAATATAATTTAATAAAGCTTAGGATAAAACAACATAAATACAATTTATTAAAGCATAGGATAAAACAACATAAATACAATTTAATAAAGCATAGGACAAAACAACATAAATACAATTTAATAAAGCATAGGATAAAACAACATAAATAAAATTTAATAAAGCATAGGATAAAACAACATAAATAAAATTTAATAAAGCATAGGATAAAACAACATAAATAAAATTTAATAAAGCATAGGATAAAACAACATAAATACAATTTAATAAAGCATAGGATAAAACAACATAAATACAATTTAATAAAGCATAGGATAAAACAACATAAATACAATTTAATAAAGCATAGGTTAAAACAACATAAATACAATTTAATAAAGCATAGGATAAAACAACATAAATACAATTTAATAAAGCATAGGTTAAAACAACATAAATACAATTTAATAAAGCATAGTATAAAACAACATAAATTCAATTTAATAAAGCATAGGATAAAACAACATAAATACAATTTAGTAAAGCATAGGTTAAAACAACATAAATACAATTTAATAAAGCATATGTTAAAACAACATAAATACAATTTAATAAAGCATAAGATAAAACAACATGAATATAATTTAGTAAAGCATAAGATAAAACAACATGAATACAATTTAATAAAGCATAGGTTAAAACAACATAAATACAATTTAATAAAGCCTAGGATAAAACAACATAAATACAATTTAACAAAGCTTAGGATAAAACAACATAAATACAATTTATTAAAACATAGGATAAAACAACATAAATTCAATTTAATAAAGCATAGGATAAAACAACATAAATACAATTTAAAAAAGCACAGGATAAAACAACATAAATAAAATTTAATAAAGCATAGGATAAAACAACATAAATAAAATTTAATAAAGCATAGGATAAAACAACATAAATACAGTTTAATAAAGCATAGGATAAAACAACATAAATAAAATTTAATAAAGCATAGGATAAAACAACATAAATTCAATTTAATAAAGCATAGGATAAAACAACATAAATACAATTTAAAAAAGCACAGGATAAAACAACATAAATAAAATTTAATAAAGCATAGGATAAAACAACATAAATAAAATTTAATAAAGCATAGGATAAAACAACATAAATACAGTTTAATAAAGCATAGGATAAAACAACATAAATAAAATTTAATAAAGCATAGGATAAAACAACATAAATACAATTTAATAAAGCATAGGATAAAACAACATAAATACAATTTAATAAAGCATATGTTAAAGCAACATAAATACAATTTAATAAAGCATAGGATAAAACAACATAAATACAATTTAATAAAGCATAGGATAAAACAACATAAATACAAGTTAATAAAGCGTAGGATAAAACAACATAAATACAATTTAATAAAGCATAGGATAAAACAACATAAATACAATTTAATAAAGCATAGGATAAGCAACATAAATACAATTTAATAAAGTATAGGACAAAACAACATAAACACAATTTAATAAAGCATATGTTAAAACAACATAAATACAATTTAATAAAGCATAGGATAAAACAACATAAATACAATTTAATAAAGCATAGGATAAAACAACATAAATACAATTTAATAAAGCATAGGTTAAAACAACATAAATCCAATTTAATAAAGCATAGGACAAAACAACATAAATACAATTTAATAAAGCATAGGTTAAAACAACATAAATACAAGTTAATAAAGCGTAGGATAAAACAACATAAATACAATTTAATAAAGCATAGGATAAAACAATATAAATACAATTTAATAAAGCCTAGGATAAAACAACATAAATATAATTTAATAAAGCTTAGGATAAAACAACATAAATACAATTTATTAAAGCATAGGATAAAACAACATAAATACAATTTAATAAAGCATAGGACAAAACAACATAAATACAATTTAATAAAGCATAGGATAAAACAACATAAATAAAATTTAATAAAGCATAGGATAAAACAACATAAATAAAATTTAATAAAGCATAGGATAAAACAACATAAATAAAATTTAATAAAGCATAGGATAAAACAACATAAATACAATTTAATAAAGCATAGGATAAAACAACATAAATACAATTTAATAAAGCATAGGATAAAACAACATAAATACAATTTAATAAAGCATAGGTTAAAACAACATAAATACAATTTAATAAAGCATAGGATAAAACAACATAAATACAATTTAATAAAGCATAGGTTAAAACAACATAAATACAATTTAATAAAGCATAGTATAAAACAACATAAATTCAATTTAATAAAGCATAGGATAAAACAACATAAATACAATTTAGTAAAGCATAGGTTAAAACAACATAAATACAATTTAATAAAGCATATGTTAAAACAACATAAATACAATTTAATAAAGCATAAGATAAAACAACATGAATATAATTTAGTAAAGCATAAGATAAAACAACATGAATACAATTTAATAAAGCATAGGTTAAAACAACATAAATACAATTTAATAAAGCATAGGATAAAACAACATAAATTCAATTTATTAAAGCATAGGATAAAACAACATAAATACAATTTAATAAAGCATATGACAAAACAACATAAATACAATTTAATAAAGCATAGGATAAAACAACATATATACAATTTAATAAAGCATAGGATAAAACAACATAAATACAATTTAATAAAGCATAGGATAAGCAACATAAATACAATTTAATAAAGTATAGGACAAAACAACATAAACACAATTTAATAAAGCATATGTTAAAACAACATAAATACAATTTAATAAAGCATAGGATAAAACAACATAAATACAATTTAATAAAGCATAGGATAAAACAACATAAATACAATTTAATAAAGCATAGGTTAAAACAACATAAATCCAATTTAATAAAGCATAGGACAAAACAACATAAATACAATTTAATAAAGCATAGGTTAAAACAACATAAATACAAGTTAATAAAGCGTAGGATAAAACAACATAAATACAATTTAATAAAGCATAGGATAAAACAATATAAATACAATTTAATAAAGCCTAGGATAAAACAACATAAATACAATTTAATAAAGCTTAGGATAAAACAACATAAATACAATTTATTAAAGCATAGGATAAAACAACATAAATACAATTTAATAAAGCATAGGACAAAACAACATAAATACAATTTAATAAAGCATAGGATAAAACAACATAAATAAAATTTAATAAAGCATAGGATAAAACAACATAAATAAAATTTAATAAAGCATAGGATAAAACAACATAAATAAAATTTAATAAAGCATAGGATAAAACAACATAAATACAATTTAATAAAGCATAGGATAAAACAACATAAATACAATTTAATAAAGCATAGGATAAAACAACATAAATACAATTTAATAAAGCATAGGTTAAAACAACATAAATACAATTTAATAAAGCATAGGATAAAACAACATAAATACAATTTAATAAAGCATAGGTTAAAACAACATAAATACAATTTAATAAAGCATAGTATAAAACAACATAAATTCAATTTAATAAAGCATAGGATAAAACAACATAAATACAATTTAGTAAAGCATAGGTTAAAACAACATAAATACAATTTAATAAAGCATATGTTAAAACAACATAAATACAATTTAATAAAGCATAAGATAAAACAACATGAATATAATTTAGTAAAGCATAAGATAAAACAACATGAATACAATTTAATAAAACATAGGTTAAAACAACATAAATACAATTTAATAAAGCCTAGGATAAAACAACATAAATACAATTTAACAAAGCTTAGGATAAAACAACATAAATACAATTTATTAAAACATAGGATAAAACAACATAAATTCAATTTAATAAAGCATAGGATAAAACAACATAAATACAATTTAAAAAAGCACAGGATAAAACAACATAAATAAAATTTAATAAAGCATAGGATAAAACAACATAAATAAAATTTAATAAAGCATAGGATAAAACAGCATAAATACAGTTTAATAAAGCATAGGATAAAACAACATAAATAAAATTTAATAAAGCATAGGATAAAACAACATAAATTCAATTTAATAAAGCATAGGATAAAACAACATAAATACAATTTAAAAAAGCACAGGATAAAACAACATAAATAAAATTTAATAAAGCATAGGATAAAACAACATAAATAAAATTTAATAAAGCATAGGATAAAACAACATAAATACAGTTTAATAAAGCATAGGATAAAACAACATAAATAAAATTTAATAAAGCATAGGATAAAACAACATAAATACAATTTAATAAAGCATAGGATAAAACAACATAAATACAATTTAATAAAGCATATGTTAAAGCAACATAAATACAATTTAATAAAGCATAGGATAAAACAACATAAATACAATTTAATAAAGCATAGGATAAAACAACATAAATACAAGTTAATAAAGCGTAGGATAAAACAACATAAATACAATTTAATAAAGCATAGGATAAAACAACATAAATACAATTTAATAAAGCATAGGATAAGCAACATAAATACAATTTAATAAAGTATAGGACAAAACAACATAAACACAATTTAATAAAGCATATGTTAAAACAACATAAATACAATTTAATAAAGCATAGGATAAAACAACATAAATACAATTTAATAAAGCATAGGATAAAACAACATAAATACAATTTAATAAAGCATAGGTTAAAACAACATAAATCCAATTTAATAAAGCATAGGACAAAACAACATAAATACAATTTAATAAAGCATAGGTTAAAACAACATAAATACAAGTTAATAAAGCGTAGGATAAAACAACATAAATACAATTTAATAAAGCATAGGATAAAACAATATAAATACAATTTAATAAAGCCTAGGATAAAACAACATAAATATAATTTAATAAAGCTTAGGATAAAACAACATAAATACAATTTATTAAAGCATAGGATAAAACAACATAAATACAATTTAATAAAGCATAGGACAAAACAACATAAATACAATTTAATAAAGCATAGGATAAAACAACATAAATAAAATTTAATAAAGCATAGGATAAAACAACATAAATAAAATTTAATAAAGCATAGGATAAAACAACATAAATAAAATTTAATAAAGCATAGGATAAAACAACATAAATACAATTTAATAAAGCATAGGATAAAACAACATAAATACAATTTAATAAAGCATAGGATAAAACAACATAAATACAATTTAATAAAGCATAGGTTAAAACAACATAAATACAATTTAATAAAGCATAGGATAAAACAACATAAATACAATTTAATAAAGCATAGGTTAAAACAACATAAATACAATTTAATAAAGCATAGTATAAAACAACATAAATTCAATTTAATAAAGCATAGGATAAAACAACATAAATACAATTTAGTAAAGCATAGGTTAAAACAACATAAATACAATTTAATAAAGCATATGTTAAAACAACATAAATACAATTTAATAAAGCATAAGATAAAACAACATGAATATAATTTAGTAAAGCATAAGATAAAACAACATGAATACAATTTAATAAAGCATAGGTTAAAACAACATAAATACAATTTAATAAAGCCTAGGATAAAACAACATAAATACAATTTAACAAAGCTTAGGATAAAACAACATAAATACAATTTATTAAAACATAGGATAAAACAACATAAATTCAATTTAATAAAGCATAGGATAAAACAACATAAATACAATTTAAAAAAGCACAGGATAAAACAACATAAATAAAATTTAATAAAGCATAGGATAAAACAACATAAATAAAATTTAATAAAGCATAGGATAAAACAACATAAATACAGTTTAATAAAGCATAGGATAAAACAACATAAATAAAATTTAATAAAGCATAGGATAAAACAACATAAATTCAATTTAATAAAGCATAGGATAAAACAACATAAATACAATTTAAAAAAGCACAGGATAAAACAACATAAATAAAATTTAATAAAGCATAGGATAAAACAACATAAATAAAATTTAATAAAGCATAGGATAAAACAACATAAATACAGTTTAATAAAGCATAGGATAAAACAACATAAATAAAATTTAATAAAGCATAGGATAAAACAACATAAATACAATTTAATAAAGCATAGGATAAAACAACATAAATACAATTTAATAAAGCATATGTTAAAGCAACATAAATACAATTTAATAAAGCATAGGATAAAACAACATAAATACAATTTAATAAAGCATAGGATAAAACAACATAAATACAAGTTAATAAAGCGTAGGATAAAACAACATAAATACAATTTAATAAAGCATAGGATAAAACAACATAAATACAATTTAATAAAGCATAGGATAAGCAACATAAATACAATTTAATAAAGTATAGGACAAAACAACATAAACACAATTTAATAAAGCATATGTTAAAACAACATAAATACAATTTAATAAAGCATAGGATAAAACAACATAAATACAATTTAATAAAGCATAGGATAAAACAACATAAATACAATTTAATAAAGCATAGGTTAAAACAACATAAATCCAATTTAATAAAGCATAGGACAAAACAACATAAATACAATTTAATAAAGCATAGGTTAAAACAACATAAATACAAGTTAATAAAGCGTAGGATAAAACAACATAAATACAATTTAATAAAGCATAGGATAAAACAATATAAATACAATTTAATAAAGCCTAGGATAAAACAACATAAATATAATTTAATAAAGCTTAGGATAAAACAACATAAATACAATTTATTAAAGCATAGGATAAAACAACATAAATACAATTTAATAAAGCATAGGACAAAACAACATAAATACAATTTAATAAAGCATAGGATAAAACAACATAAATAAAATTTAATAAAGCATAGGATAAAACAACATAAATAAAATTTAATAAAGCATAGGATAAAACAACATAAATAAAATTTAATAAAGC
This sequence comes from Phyllobates terribilis, assembly GCF_046119375.1. Taxonomy (NCBI): domain Eukaryota; kingdom Metazoa; phylum Chordata; class Amphibia; order Anura; family Dendrobatidae; genus Phyllobates; species Phyllobates terribilis. The sequence continues at coordinate 1,045,305 of NW_027362780.1, forward strand.
ATAGGATAAAACAACATAAATACAATTTAATAAAGCATAGGATAAAACAACATAAATACAATTTAATAAAGCATAGGATAAAACAACATAAATACAATTTAATAAAGCATAGGTTAAAACAACATAAATACAATTTAATAAAGCATAGGATAAAACAACATAAATACAATTTAATAAAGCATAGGTTAAAACAACATAAATACAATTTAATAAAGCATAGTATAAAACAACATAAATTCAATTTAATAAAGCATAGGATAAAACAACATAAATACAATTTAGTAAAGCATAGGTTAAAACAACATAAATACAATTTAATAAAGCATATGTTAAAACAACATAAATACAATTTAATAAAGCATAAGATAAAACAACATGAATATAATTTAGTAAAGCATAAGATAAAACAACATGAATACAATTTAATAAAGCATAGGTTAAAACAACATAAATACAATTTAATAAAGCCTAGGATAAAACAACATAAATACAATTTAACAAAGCTTAGGATAAAACAACATAAATACAATTTATTAAAACATAGGATAAAACAACATAAATTCAATTTAATAAAGCATAGGATAAAACAACATAAATACAATTTAAAAAAGCACAGGATAAAACAACATAAATAAAATTTAATAAAGCATAGGATAAAACAACATAAATAAAATTTAATAAAGCATAGGATAAAACAACATAAATACAGTTTAATAAAGCATAGGATAAAACAACATAAATAAAATTTAATAAAGCATAGGATAAAACAACATAAATTCAATTTAATAAAGCATAGGATAAAACAACATAAATACAATTTAAAAAAGCACAGGATAAAACAACATAAATAAAATTTAATAAAGCATAGGATAAAACAACATAAATAAAATTTAATAAAGCATAGGATAAAACAACATAAATACAGTTTAATAAAGCATAGGATAAAACAACATAAATACAATTTAATAAAGCATAGGATAAAACAACATAAATACAATTTAATAAAGCATATGTTAAAGCAACATAAATACAATTTAATAAAGCATAGGATAAAACAACATAAATACAATTTAATAAAGCATAGGATAAAACAACATAAATACAATTTAATAAAGCATAGGAAAAAACAACATAAATACAATTTAATAAAGCATAGGTTAAAACAACATAAATCTAATTTAATAAAGCATAGGACAAAACAAGATTAATACAATTTAATAAAGCATAGGTTAAAACAACATAAATACAAGTTAATAAAGCGTAGGATAAAACAACATAAATACAATTTAATAAAGCATAGGATAAAACAATATAAATACAATTTAATAAAGCCTAGGATAAAACAACATAAATACAATTTAATAAAGCTTAGGATAAAACAACATAAATACAATTTATTAAAGCATAGGATAAAACAACATAAATACAATTTAATAAAGCATATGACAAAACAACATAAATACAATTTAATAAAGCATAGGATAAAACAACATATATACAATTTAATAAAGCATAGGATAAAACAACATAAATACAATTTAATAAAGCATAGGATAAGCAACATAAATACAATTTAATAAAGTATAGGACAAAACAACATAAACACAATTTAATAAAGCATATGTTAAAACAACATAAATACAATTTAATAAAGCATAGGATAAAACAACATAAATACAATTTAATAAAGCATAGGATAAAACAACATAAATACAATTTAATAAAGCATAGGTTAAAACAACATAAATCCAATTTAATAAAGCATAGGACAAAACAACATAAATACAATTTAATAAAGCATAGGTTAAAACAACATAAATACAAGTTAATAAAGCGTAGGATAAAACAACATAAATACAATTTAATAAAGCATAGGATAAAACAATATAAATACAATTTAATAAAGCCTAGGATAAAACAACATAAATACAATTTAATAAAGCTTAGGATAAAACAACATAAATACAATTTATTAAAGCATAGGATAAAACAACATAAATACAATTTAATAAAGCATAGGACAAAACAACATAAATACAATTTAATAAAGCATAGGATAAAACAACATAAATTAAATTTAATAAAGCATAGGATAAAACAACATAAATACAATTTAAAAAAGCACAGGATAAAACAACATAAATAAAATTTAATAAAGCATAGGATAAAACAACATAAATAAAATTTAATAAAGCATAGGATAAAACAACATAAATACAATTTAATAAAGCATAGGATAACACAACATAAATAAAATTTAATAAAGCATAGGATAAAACAACATAAATACAATTTAATAAAGCATAGGATAAAACAACATAAATACAATTTAATAAAGCATATGTTAAAACAACATAAATACAATTTAATAAAGCATAAGATAAAACAACATGAATATAATTTAGTAAAGCATAAGATAAAACAACATGAATGCAATTTAATAAATCATAGGTTAAAACAACATAAATACAATTTAATAAAGCATAGGATAAAACAACATAAATACAATTTAATAAAGCATAGGATAAAACAACATAAATACAATTTAATAAAGCATAGGATAAGCAACATAAATACAATTTAATAAAGCATAAGATAAAACAACATGAATATAATTTAGTAAAGCATAAGATAAAACAACATGAATACAATTTAATAAAGCATAGGTTAAAACAACATAAATACAATTTAATAAAGCATAGGATAAAACAACATAAATACAATTTAATAAAGCATAGGATAAAACAACATAAATACAATTTAATAAAGCATAGGATAAAACAACATAAATACAATTTAATAAAGCATAGGATAAAACAACATAAATAAAATTTAATAAAGCATAGGATAAAACAATATAAATACAATTTAATAAAGCCTAGGATAAAACAACATAAATACAATTTAATAAAGCTTAGGATAAAACAACATAAATACAATTTATTAAAGCGTAGGATAAAACAACATAAATACAATTTAATAAAGCATAGGATAAAACAACATAAATACAATTTAATAAAGCATAGGATGAAACAACATAAATACAATGTAATAAAGCATAGGATAAAACAACATAAATACAATTTAATAAAGCATAGGATAAAACAACATAAATACAATTTAATAAAGCATAGGATAAAACAACATAAATAAAATTTAATAAAGCATAGGATAAAACAACATAAATACAATTTAATTAAGCATAGGATAAAACAGCATAAATAAAATTTAATAAAGCATAGGATAAAACAACATAAATACAATTTAATAAAGCATAGGATAAAACAACATAAATACAATTTAATAAAGCATAGGTTAAAACAACATAAATACAATTTAATAAAGCTTAGGATAAAACAACATAAATACAATTTATTAAAGCATAGGATAAAACAACATAAATTCAATTTAATAAAGCATAGGATAAAACAACATAAATACAATTTAAAAAAGCACAGGATAAAACAACATAAATAAAATTTAATAAAGCATAGGATAAAACAACATAAATAAAATTTAATAAAGCATAGGATAAAACAACATAAATACAGTTTAATAAAGCATAGGATAAAACAACATAAATAAAATTTAATAAAGCATAGGATAAAACAACATAAATTCAATTTAATAAAGCATAGGATAAAACAACATAAATACAATTTAAAAAAGCACAGGATAAAACAACATAAATAAAATTTAATAAAGCATAGGATAAAACAACATAAATAAAATTTAATAAAGCATAGGATAAAACAACATAAATACAGTTTAATAAAGCATAGGATAAAACAACATAAATAAAATTTAATAAAGCATAGGATAAAACAACATAAATACAATTTAATAAAGCATAGGATAAAACAACATAAATACAATTTAATAAAGCATATGTTAAAGCAACATAAATACAATTTAATAAAGCATAGGATAAAACAACATAAATACAATTTAATAAAGCATAGGATAAAACAACATAAATACAATTTAATAAAGCATAGGAAAAAACAACATAAACAAAATTTAATAAAGCATAGGTTAAAACAACATAAATCTAATTTAATAAAGCATAGGACAAAACAAGATTAATACAATTTAATAAAGCATAGGTTAAAACAACATAAATACAAGTTAATAAAGCGTAGGATAAAACAACATAAATACAATTTAATAAAGCATAGGATAAAACAATATAAATACAATTTAATAAAGCCTAGGATAAAACAACATAAATACAATTTAATAAAGCTTAGGATAAAACAACATAAATACAATTTATTAAAGCATAGGATAAAACAACATAAATACAATTTAATAAAGCATATGACAAAACAACATAAATACAATTTAATAAAGCATAGGATAAAACAACATATATACAATTTAATAAAGCATAGGATAAAACAACATAAATACAATTTAATAAAGCATAGGATAAGCAACATAAATACAATTTAATAAAGTATAGGACAAAACAACATAAACACAATTTAATAAAGCATATGTTAAAACAACATAAATACAATTTAATAAAGCATAGGATAAAACAACATAAATACAATTTAATAAAGCATAGGATAAAACAACATAAATACAATTTAATAAAGCATAGGTTAAAACAACATAAATCCAATTTAATAAAGCATAGGACAAAACAACATAAATACAATTTAATAAAGCATAGGTTAAAACAACATAAATACAAGTTAATAAAGCATAGGATAAAACAACATAAATACAATTTAATAAAGCATAGGATAAAACAATATAAATACAATTTAATAAAGCCTAGGATAAAACAACATAAATACAATTTAATAAAGCTTAGGATAAAACAACATAAATACAATTTATTAAAGCATAGGATAAAACAACATAAATACAATTTAATAAAGCATAGGACAAAACAACATAAATACAATTTAATAAAGCATAGGATAAAACAACATAAATTAAATTTAATAAATCATAGGATAAAACAACATAAATACAATTTAAAAAAGCACAGGATAAAACAACATAAATAAAATTTAATAAAGCATAGGATAAAACAACATAAATACAATTTAATAAAGCATAGGATAAAACAACATAAATACAATTTAATAAAGCATAGGATGAAACAACATAAATACAATGTAATAAAGCATAGGATAAAACAACATAAATACAATTTAATAAAGCATAGGATAAAACAACATAAATACAATTTAATAAAGCATAGGATAAAACAACATAAATAAAATTTAATAAAGCATAGGATAAAACAACATAAATACAATTTAATTAAGCATAGGATAAAACAGCATAAATAAAATTTAATAAAGCATAGGATAAAACAACATAAATACAATTTAATAAAGCATAGGATAAAACAACATAAATACAATTTAATAAAGCATAGGTTAAAACAACATAAATACAATTTAATAAAGCTTAGGATAAAACAACATAAATACAATTTATTAAAGCATAGGATAAAACAACATAAATTCAATTTAATAAAGCATAGGATAAAACAACATAAATACAATTTAAAAAAGCACAGGATAAAACAACATAAATAAAATTTAATAAAGCATAGGATAAAACAACATAAATAAAATTTAATAAAGCATAGGATAAAACAACATAAATACAGTTTAATAAAGCATAGGATAAAACAACATAAATAAAATTTAATAAAGCATAGGATAAAACAACATAAATTCAATTTAATAAAGCATAGGATAAAACAACATAAATACAATTTAAAAAAGCACAGGATAAAACAACATAAATAAAATTTAATAAAGCATAGGATAAAACAACATAAATAAAATTTAATAAAGCATAGGATAAAACAACATAAATACAGTTTAATAAAGCATAGGATAAAACAACATAAATAAAATTTAATAAAGCATAGGATAAAACAACATAAATACAATTTAATAAAGCATAGGATAAAACAACATAAATACAATTTAATAAAGCATATGTTAAAGCAACATAAATACAATTTAATAAAGCATAGGATAAAACAACATAAATACAATTTAATAAAGCATAGGATAAAACAACATAAATACAATTTAATAAAGCATAGGAAAAAACAACATAAACAAAATTTAATAAAGCATAGGTTAAAACAACATAAATCTAATTTAATAAAGCATAGGACAAAACAAGATTAATACAATTTAATAAAGCATAGGTTAAAACAACATAAATACAAGTTAATAAAGCGTAGGATAAAACAACATAAATACAATTTAATAAAGCATAGGATAAAACAATATAAATACAATTTAATAAAGCCTAGGATAAAACAACATAAATACAATTTAATAAAGCTTAGGATAAAACAACATAAATACAATTTATTAAAGCATAGGATAAAACAACATAAATACAATTTAATAAAGCATATGACAAAACAACATAAATACAATTTAATAAAGCATAGGATAAAACAACATATATACAATTTAATAAAGCATAGGATAAAACAACATAAATACAATTTAATAAAGCATAGGATAAGCAACATAAATACAATTTAATAAAGTATAGGACAAAACAACATAAACACAATTTAATAAAGCATATGTTAAAACAACATAAATACAATTTAATAAAGCATAGGATAAAACAACATAAATACAATTTAATAAAGCATAGGATAAAACAACATAAATACAATTTAATAAAGCATAGGTTAAAACAACATAAATCCAATTTAATAAAGCATAGGACAAAACAACATAAATACAATTTAATAAAGCATAGGTTAAAACAACATAAATACAAGTTAATAAAGCATAGGATAAAACAACATAAATACAATTTAATAAAGCATAGGATAAAACAATATAAATACAATTTAATAAAGCCTAGGATAAAACAACATAAATACAATTTAATAAAGCTTAGGATAAAACAACATAAATACAATTTATTAAAGCATAGGATAAAACAACATAAATACAATTTAATAAAGCATAGGACAAAACAACATAAATACAATTTAATAAAGCATAGGATAAAACAACATAAATTAAATTTAATAAATCATAGGATAAAACAACATAAATACAATTTAAAAAAGCACAGGATAAAACAACATAAATAAAATTTAATAAAGCATAGGATAAAACAACATAAATAAAATTTAATAAAGCATAGGATAAAACAACATAAATACAATTTAATAAAGCATAGGATAACACAACATAAATAAAATTTAATAAAGCATAGGATAAAACAACATAAATACAATTTAATAAAGCATAGGATAAAACAACATAAATACAATTTAATAAAGCATAGGATAAAACAACATAAATACAATTTAATAAAGCATAGTATAAAACAACATAAATTCAATTTAATAAAGCATAGGATAAAACAACATAAATACAATTTAGTAAAGCATAGGTTAAAACAACATAAATACAATTTAATAAAGCATATGTTAAAACAACATAAATACAATTTAATAAAGCATAAGATAAAACAACATGAATATAATTTAGTAAAGCATAAGATAAAACAACATGAATGCAATTTAATAAATCATAGGTTAAAACAACATAAATACAATTTAATAAAGCATAGGATAAAACAACATAAATACAATTTAATAAAGCATAGGATAAAACAACATAAATACAATTTAATAAAGCATAGGATAAGCAACATAAATACAATTTAATAAAGCATAAGATAAAACAACATGAATATAATTTAGTAAAGCATAAGATAAAACAACATGAATACAATTTAATAAAGCATAGGTTAAAACAACATAAATACAATTTAATAAAGCATAGGATAAAACAACATAAATACAATTTAATAAAGCATAGGATAAAACAACATAAATACAATTTAATAAAGCATAGGATAAAACAACATAAATACAATTTAATAAAGCATAGGATAAAACAACATAAATAAAATTTAATAAAGCATAGGATAAAACAATATAAATACAATTTAATAAAGCCTAGGATAAAACAACATAAATACAATTTAATAAAGCTTAGGATAAAACAACATAAATACAATTTATTAAAGCATAGGATAAAACAACATAAATACAATTTAATAAAGCATAGGATAAAACAACATAAATACAATTTAATAAAGCATAGGATGAAACAACATAAATACAATGTAATAAAGCATAGGATAAAACAACATAAATACAATTTAATAAAGCATAGGATAAAACAACATAAATACAATTTAATAAAGCATAGGATAAAACAACATAAATAAAATTTAATAAAGCATAGGATAAAACAACATAAATACAATTTAATTAAGCATAGGATAAAACAGCATAAATAAAATTTAATAAAGCATAGGATAAAACAACATAAATACAATTTAATAAAGCATAGGATAAAACAACATAAATACAATTTAATAAAGCATAGGTTAAAACAACATAAATACAATTTAATAAAGCTTAGGATAAAACAACATAAATACAATTTATTAAAGCATAGGATAAAACAACATAAATACAATTTAATAAAGCATAGGATAAAACAACATAAATTCAATTTAATAAAGCATAGGATAAAACAACATAAATAAAATTTAATAAAGCATAGGATAAAACAACATAAATACAATTTAATAAAGCATAGGATAAAACAACATAAATACAATTTAATAAAGCATAGGATAAAACAACATAAATACAATTTAATAAAGCATAGGTTAAAACAACATAAATACAATTTAATAAAGCATAGGATAAAACAACATAAATACAATTTAATAAAGCATAGGTTAAAACAACATAAATACAATTTAATAAAGCATAGTATAAAACAACATAAATTCAATTTAATAAAGCATAGGATAAAACAACATAAATACAATTTAGTAAAGCATAGGTTAAAACAACATAAATACAATTTAATAAAGCATATGTTAAAACAACATAAATACAATTTAATAAAGCATAAGATAAAACAACATGAATATAATTTAGTAAAGCATAAGATAAAACAACATGAATGCAATTTAATAAATCATAGGTTAAAACAACATAAATACAATTTAATAAAGCATAGGATAAAACAACATAAATACAATTTAATAAAGCATAGGATAAAACAACATAAATACAATTTAATAAAGCATAGGATAAGCAACATAAATACAATTTAATAAAGCATAAGATAAAACAACATGAATATAATTTAGTAAAGCATAAGATAAAACAACATGAATACAATTTAATAAAGCATAGGTTAAAACAACATAAATACAATTTAATAAAGCATAGGATAAAACAACATAAATACAATTTAATAAAGCATAGGATAAAACAACATAAATACAATTTAATAAAGCATAGGATAAAACAACATAAATACAATTTAATAAAGCATAGGATAAAACAACATAAATAAAATTTAATAAAGCATAGGATAAAACAACATAAATACAATTTAATTAAGCATAGGATAAAACAGTATAAATAAAATTTAATAAAGCATAGGATAAAACAACATAAATACAATTTAATAAAGCATAGGATAAAACAACATAAATACAATTTAATAAAGCATAGGTTAAAACAACATAAATCCAATTTAATAAAGCATAGGATAAAACAATATAAATACAATTTAATAAAGCCTAGGATAAAACAACATAAATACAATTTAATAAAGCTTAGGATAAAACAACATAAATACAATTTAATAAAGCATAGGATAAAACAACATAAATAAAATTTAATAAAGCATAGGATAAAACAACATAAATAAAATTTAATAAAGCATAGGATAAAACAACATAAATACAATTTAATAAAGCATAGGATAAAACAACATAAATACAATTTAATAAAGCATAGGATAAAACAACATAAATACAATTTAATAAAGCATATTTTAAAACAACATAAATACAATTTAATAAAGCATAGGTAAAAACAACATAAATACAATTTAATAAAGCATAGGACAAAACAACATAAATACAATTTAATAAAGCATAGGTTAAAACAACATAAATACAATTTAATAAAGCATAGGATAAAACAACATAAATACAATTTAATAAAGCATAGGATAAAACAACATAAATACAATTTAATAAAGCACAGGATAAAACAACATAAATACAATTTAATAAAGCATATGATAAAACAACATAAATACAATTTAATAAAGCATATATTAAAACAACATAAATACAATTTAATAAAGCATAAGATAAAACAACATGAATATAATTTAGTAAAGTATAAGATAAAACAACATGAATACAATTTAATAAAGCATAGGTTAAAACAACATAAATACAATTTAATAAAGCATAGGATAAAACCGTATAAATACAATTTAATAAAGCACAGGATAAAAAAACATAAATGCATTTTAATAAAGCATAGAATAAAACAACATAAATATGATTTAATAAAGCATAGGTTAAAACAACATAAATACAATTTAATAAAGCATAGGTTAATACAACATAAATATAATTTAATAAAGCATAGTATAAAACAACATAAATTCAATTTAATAAAGCATAGGATAAAACAACATAAATACAATTTAATAAAGCATAGGATAAAACAACATAAATACAATTTAGTAAAGCATAGGTTAAAACAACATAAATACAATTTAATAAAGCATATGTTAAAACAACATAAATACAATTTAATAAAGCATAAGATAAAACAACATGAATACAATTTAATAAAGCATAGGATAAAACAATATAAATACAATTTAATAAAGCCTAGGATAAAACAACATAAATACAATTTAATAAAGCTTAGGATAAAACAACATAAATACAATTTATTAAAGCATAGGATAAAACAACATAAATACAATTTAATAAAGCATAGGACAAAACAACATAAATACAATTTAATAAAGCATAGGATAAAACAACATAAATAAAATTTAATAAAGCATAGGATAAAACAACATAAATAAAATTTAATAAAGCATAGGATAAAACAACATAAATAAAATTTAATAAAGCATAGGATAAAACAACATAAATACAATTTAATAAAGCATAGGATAAAACAACATAAATACAATTTAATAAAGCATAGTATAAAACAACATAAATTCAATTTAATAAAGCATAGGATAAAACAACATAAATACAATTTAGTAAAGCATAGGTTAAAACAACATAAATACAATTTAATAAAGCATATGTTAAAACAACATAAATACAATTTAATAAAGCATAAGATAAAACAACATGAATATAATTTAGTAAAGCATAAGATAAAACAACATGAATACAATTTAATAAAGCATAGGTTAAAACAACATAAATACAATTTAATAAAGCCTAGGATAAAACAACATAAATACAATTTAATAAAGCTTAGGATAAAACAACATAAATACAATTTATTAAAACATAGGATAAAACAACATAAATTCAATTTAATAAAGCATAGGATAAAACAACATAAATACAATTTAAAAAAGCACAGGATAAAACAACATAAATAAAATTTAATAAAGCATAGGATAAAACAACATAAATAAAATTTAATAAAGCATAGGATAAAACAACATAAATACAGTTTAATAAAGCATAGGATAAAACAACATAAATAAAATTTAATAAAGCATAGGATAAAACAACATAAATTCAATTTAATAAAGCATAGGATAAAACAACATAAATACAATTTAAAAAAGCACAGGATAAAACAACATAAATAAAATTTAATAAAGCATAGGATAAAACAACATAAATAAAATTTAATAAAGCATAGGATAAAACAACATAAATACAGTTTAATAAAGCATAGGATAAAACAACATAAATAAAATTTAATAAAGCATAGGATAAAACAACATAAATACAATTTAATAAAGCATAGGATAAAACAACATAAATACAATTTAATAAAGCATATGTTAAAGCAACATAAATACAATTTAATAAAGCATAGGATAAAACAACATAAATACAATTTAATAAAGCATAGGATAAAACAACATAAATACAATTTAATAAAGCATAGGAAAAAACAACATAAATACAATTTAATAAAGCATAGGTTAAAACAACATAAATCTAATTTAATAAAGCATAGGACAAAACAAGATTAATACAATTTAATAAAGCATAGGTTAAAACAACATAAATACAAGTTAATAAAGCGTAGGATAAAACAACATAAATACAATTTAATAAAGCATAGGATAAAACAATATAAATACAATTTAATAAAGCCTAGGATAAAACAACATAAATACAATTTAATAAAGCTTAGGATAAAACAACATAAATACAATTTATTAAAGCATAGGATAAAACAACATAAATACAATTTAATAAAGCATATGACAAAACAACATAAATACAATTTAATAAAGCATAGGATAAAACAACATAAATACAATTTAATAAAGCATAGGATAAAACAACATAAATACAATTTAATAAAGCATAGGATAAGCAACATAAATACAATTTAATAAAGTATAGGACAAAACAACATAAACACAATTTAATAAAGCATATGTTAAAACAACATAAATACAATTTAATAAAGCATAGGATAAAACAACATAAATACAATTTAATAAAGCATAGGATAAAACAACATAAATACAATTTAATAAAGCATAGGTTAAAACAACATAAATCCAATTTAATAAAGCATAGGACAAAACAACATAAATACAATTTAATAAAGCATAGGTTAAAACAACATAAATACAAGTTAATAAAGCGTAGGATAAAACAACATAAATACAATTTAATAAAGCATAGGATAAAACAATATAAATACAATTTAATAAAGCCTAGGATAAAACAACATAAATGCAATTTAATAAAGCTTAGGATAAAACAACATAAATACAATTTATTAAAGCATAGGATAAAACAACATAAATACAATTTAATAAAGCATAGGACAAAACAACATAAATACAATTTAATAAAGCATAGGATAAAACAACATAAATTAAATTTAATAAAGCATAGGATAAAACAACATAAATACATTTTAAAAAAGCACAGGATAAAACAACATAAATATAATTTAATAAAGCATAGGATAAAACAACATAAATAAAATTTAATAAAGCATAGGATAAAACAACATAAATACAATTTAATAAAGCATAGGATAACACAACATAAATAAAATTTAATAAAGCATAGGATAAAACAACATAAATACAATTTAATAAAGCATAGGATAAAACAACATAAATACAATTTAATAAAGCATATGTTAAAGCAACATAAATACAATTTAATAAAGCATAGGATAAAACAACATAAATACAATTTAATAAAGCATAGGATAAAACAACATAAATACAATTTAATAAAGCATAGGAAAAAACAACATAAATACAATTTAATAAAGCATAGGTTAAAACAACATAAATCTAATTTAATAAAGCATAGGACAAAACAAGATTAATACAATTTAATAAAGCATAGGTTAAAACAACATAAATACAAGTTAATAAAGCGTAGGATAAAACAACATAAATACAATTTAATAAAGCATAGGATAAAACAATATAAATACAATTTAATAAAGCCTAGGATAAAACAACATAAATACAATTTAATAAAGCTTAGGATAAAACAACATAAATACAATTTATTAAAGCATAGGATAAAACAACATAAATACAATTTAATAAAGCATATGACAAAACAACATAAATACAATTTAATAAAGCATAGGATAAAACAACATATATACAATTTAATAAAGCATAGGATAAAACAACATAAATACAATTTAATAAAGCATAGGATAAGCAACATAAATACAATTTAATAAAGTATAGGACAAAACAACATAAACACAATTTAATAAAGCATATGTTAAAACAACATAAATACAATTTAATAAAGCATAGGATAAAACAACATAAATACAATTTAATAAAGCATAGGATAAAACAACATAAATACAATTTAATAAAGCATAGGTTAAAACAACATAAATCCAATTTAATAAAGCATAGGACAAAACAACATAAATACAATTTAATAAAGCATAGGTTAAAACAACATAAATACAAGTTAATAAAGCGTAGGATAAAACAACATAAATACAATTTAATAAAGCATAGGATAAAACAATATAAATACAATTTAATAAAGCCTAGGATAAAACAACATAAATACAATTTAATAAAGCTTAGGATAAAACAACATAAATACAATTTATTAAAGCATAGGATAAAACAACATAAATACAATTTAATAAAGCATAGGACAAAACAACATAAATACAATTTAATAAAGCATAGGATAAAACAACATAAATTAAATTTAATAAAGCATAGGATAAAACAACATAAATACAATTTAAAAAAGCACAGGATAAAACAACATAAATAAAATTTAATAAAGCATAGGATAAAACAACATAAATAAAATTTAATAAAGCATAGGATAAAACAACATAAATACAATTTAATAAAGCATAGGATAACACAACATAAATAAAATTTAATAAAGCATAGGATAAAACAACATAAATACAATTTAATAAAGCATAGGATAAAACAACATAAATACAATTTAATAAAGCATAGGATAAAACAACATAAATACAATTTAATAAAGCATAGTATAAAACAACATAAATTCAATTTAATAAAGCATAGGATAAAACAACATAAATACAATTTAGTAAAGCATAGGTTAAAACAACATAAATACAATTTAATAAAGCATATGTTAAAACAACATAAATACAATTTAATAAAGCATAAGATAAAACAACATGAATATAATTTAGTAAAGCATAAGATAAAACAACATGAATGCAATTTAATAAATCATAGGTTAAAACAACATAAATACAATTTAATAAAGCATAGGATAAAACAACATAAATACAATTTAATAAAGCATAGGATAAAACAACATAAATACAATTTAATAAAGCATAGGATAAGCAACATAAATACAATTTAAAAAAGCATAAGATAAAACAACATGAATATAATTTAGTAAAGCATAAGATAAAACAACATGAATACAATTTAATAAAGCATAGGTTAAAACAACATAAATACAATTTAATAAAGCATAGGATAAAACAACATAAATACAATTTAATAAAGCATAGGATAAAACAACATAAATACAATTTAATAAAGCATAGGATAAAACAACATAAATACAATTTAATAAAGCATAGGATAAAACAACATAAATAAAATTTAATAAAGCATAGGATAAAACAATATAAATACAATTTAATAAAGCCTAGGATAAAACAACATAAATACAATTTAATAAAGCATAGGATAAAACAATATAAATACAATTTAATAAAGCCTAGGATAAAACAACATAAATACAATTTAATAAAGCTTAGGATAAAACAACATAAATACAATTTATTAAAGCATAGGATAAAACAACATAAATACAATTTAATAAAGCATATGACAAAACAACATAAATACAATTTAATAAAGCATAGGATAAAACAACATAAATACAATTTAATAAAGCATAGGATAAAACAACATAAATACAATTTAATAAAGCATAGGATAAGCAACATAAATACAATTTAATAAAGTATAGGACAAAACAACATAAACACAATTTAATAAAGCATATGTTAAAACAACATAAATACAATTTAATAAAGCATAGGATAAAACAACATAAATACAATTTAATAAAGCATAGGATAAAACAACATAAATACAATTTAATAAAGCATAGGTTAAAACAACATAAATCCAATTTAATAAAGCATAGGACAAAACAACATAAATACAATTTAATAAAGCATAGGTTAAAACAACATAAATACAAGTTAATAAAGCGTAGGATAAAACAACATAAATACAATTTAATAAAGCATAGGATAAAACAATATAAATACAATTTAATAAAGCCTAGGATAAAACAACATAAATGCAATTTAATAAAGCTTAGGATAAAACAACATAAATACAATTTATTAAAGCATAGGATAAAACAACATAAATACAATTTAATAAAGCATAGGACAAAACAACATAAATACAATTTAATAAAGCATAGGATAAAACAACATAAATTAAATTTAATAAAGCATAGGATAAAACAACATAAATACATTTTAAAAAAGCACAGGATAAAACAACATAAATATAATTTAATAAAGCATAGGATAAAACAACATAAATAAAATTTAATAAAGCATAGGATAAAACAACATAAATACAATTTAATAAAGCATAGGATAACACAACATAAATAAAATTTAATAAAGCATAGGATAAAACAACATAAATACAATTTAATAAAGCATAGGATAAAACAACATAAATACAATTTAATAAAGCATATGTTAAAGCAACATAAATACAATTTAATAAAGCATAGGATAAAACAACATAAATACAATTTAATAAAGCATAGGATAAAACAACATAAATACAATTTAATAAAGCATAGGAAAAAACAACATAAATACAATTTAATAAAGCATAGGTTAAAACAACATAAATCTAATTTAATAAAGCATAGGACAAAACAAGATTAATACAATTTAATAAAGCATAGGTTAAAACAACATAAATACAAGTTAATAAAGCGTAGGATAAAACAACATAAATACAATTTAATAAAGCATAGGATAAAACAATATAAATACAATTTAATAAAGCCTAGGATAAAACAACATAAATACAATTTAATAAAGCTTAGGATAAAACAACATAAATACAATTTATTAAAGCATAGGATAAAACAACATAAATACAATTTAATAAAGCATATGACAAAACAACATAAATACAATTTAATAAAGCATAGGATAAAACAACATATATACAATTTAATAAAGCATAGGATAAAACAACATAAATACAATTTAATAAAGCATAGGATAAGCAACATAAATACAATTTAATAAAGTATAGGACAAAACAACATAAACACAATTTAATAAAGCATATGTTAAAACAACATAAATACAATTTAATAAAGCATAGGATAAAACAACATAAATACAATTTAATAAAGCATAGGATAAAACAACATAAATACAATTTAATAAAGCATAGGTTAAAACAACATAAATCCAATTTAATAAAGCATAGGACAAAACAACATAAATACAATTTAATAAAGCATAGGTTAAAACAACATAAATACAAGTTAATAAAGCGTAGGATAAAACAACATAAATACAATTTAATAAAGCATAGGATAAAACAATATAAATACAATTTAATAAAGCCTAGGATAAAACAACATAAATACAATTTAATAAAGCTTAGGATAAAACAACATAAATACAATTTATTAAAGCATAGGATAAAACAACATAAATACAATTTAATAAAGCATAGGACAAAACAACATAAATACAATTTAATAAAGCATAGGATAAAACAACATAAATTAAATTTAATAAAGCATAGGATAAAACAACATAAATACAATTTAAAAAAGCACAGGATAAAACAACATAAATAAAATTTAATAAAGCATAGGATAAAACAACATAAATAAAATTTAATAAAGCATAGGATAAAACAACATAAATACAATTTAATAAAGCATAGGATAACACAACATAAATAAAATTTAATAAAGCATAGGATAAAACAACATAAATACAATTTAATAAAGCATAGGATAAAACAACATAAATACAATTTAATAAAGCATAGGATAAAACAACATAAATACAATTTAATAAAGCATAGTATAAAACAACATAAATTCAATTTAATAAAGCATAGGATAAAACAACATAAATACAATTTAGTAAAGCATAGGTTAAAACAACATAAATACAATTTAATAAAGCATATGTTAAAACAACATAAATACAATTTAATAAAGCATAAGATAAAACAACATGAATATAATTTAGTAAAGCATAAGATAAAACAACATGAATGCAATTTAATAAATCATAGGTTAAAACAACATAAATACAATTTAATAAAGCATAGGATAAAACAACATAAATACAATTTAATAAAGCATAGGATAAAACAACATAAATACAATTTAATAAAGCATAGGATAAGCAACATAAATACAATTTAAAAAAGCATAAGATAAAACAACATGAATATAATTTAGTAAAGCATAAGATAAAACAACATGAATACAATTTAATAAAGCATAGGTTAAAACAACATAAATACAATTTAATAAAGCATAGGATAAAACAACATAAATACAATTTAATAAAGCATAGGATAAAACAACATAAATACAATTTAATAAAGCATAGGATAAAACAACATAAATACAATTTAATAAAGCATAGGATAAAACAACATAAATAAAATTTAATAAAGCATAGGATAAAACAATATAAATACAATTTAATAAAGCCTAGGATAAAACAACATAAATACAATTTAATAAAGCTTAGGATAAAACAACATAAATACAATTTATTAAAGCATAGGATAAAACAACATAAATACAATTTAATAAAGCATAGGATAAAACAACATAAATACAATTTAATAAAGCATAGGATGAAACAACATAAATACAATGTAATAAAGCATAGGATAAAACAACATAAATACAATTTAATAAAGCATAGGATAAAACAACATAAATACAATTTACTAAAGCATAGGATAAAACAACATAAATACAATTTAATTAAGCATAGGATAAAACAGCATAAATAAAATTTAATAAAGCATAGGATAAAACAACATAAATACAATTTAATAAAGCATAGGATAAAACAACATAAATACAATTTAATAAAGCATAGGTTAAAACAACATAAATACAATTTAATAAAGCTTAGGATAAAACAACATAAATACAATTTATTAAAGCATAGGATAAAACAACATAAATTCAATTTAATAAAGCATAGGATAAAACAACATAAATACAATTTAAAAAAGCACAGGATAAAACAACATAAATAAAATTTAATAAAGCATAGGATAAAACAACATAAATAAAATTTAATAAAGCATAGGATAAAACAACATAAATACAGTTTAATAAAGCATAGGATAAAACAACATAAATAAAATTTAATAAAGCATAGGATAAAACAACATAAATTCAATTTAATAAAGCATAGGATAAAACAACATAAATACAATTTAAAAAAGCACAGGATAAAACAACATAAATAAAATTTAATAAAGCATAGGATAAAACAACATAAATAAAATTTAATAAAGCATAGGATAAAACAACATAAATACAGTTTAATAAAGCATAGGATAAAACAACATAAATAAAATTTAATAAAGCATAGGATAAAACAACATAAATACAATTTAATAAAGCATAGGATAAAACAACATAAATACAATTTAATAAAGCATATGTTAAAGCAACATAAATACAATTTAATAAAGCATAGGATAAAACAACATAAATACAATTTAATAAAGCATAGGATAAAACAACATAAATACAATTTAATAAAGCATAGGAAAAAACAACATAAATACAATTTAATAAAGCATAGGTTAAAACAACATAAATCTAATTTAATAAAGCATAGGACAAAACAAGATTAATACAATTTAATAAAGCATAGGTTAAAACAACATAAATACAAGTTAATAAAGCGTAGGATAAAACAACATAAATACAATTTAATAAAGCATAGGATAAAACAATATAAATACAATTTAATAAAGCCTAGGATAAAACAACATAAATACAATTTAAAAAAGCTTAGGATAAAACAACATAAATACAATTTATTAAAGCATAGGATAAAACAACATAAATACAATTTAATAAAGCATATGACAAAACAACATAAATACAATTTAATAAAGCATAGGATAAAACAACATATATACAATTTAATAAAGCATAGGATAAAACAACATAAATACAATTTAATAAAGCATAGGATAAGCAACATAAATACAATTTAATAAAGTATAGGACAAAACAACATAAACACAATTTAATAAAGCATATGTTAAAACAACATAAATACAATTTAATAAAGCATAGGATAAAACAACATAAATACAATTTAATAAAGCATAGGATAAAACAACATAAATACAATTTAATAAAGCTTAGGATAAAACAACATAAATACAATTTATTAAAGCATAGGTTAAAACAACATAAATCCAATTTAATAAAGCATAGGACAAAACAACATAAATACAATTTAATAAAGCATAGGTTAAAACAACATAAATACAAGTTAATAAAGCGTAGGATAAAACAACATAAATACAATTTAATAAAGCATAGGATAAAACAATATAAATACAATTTAATAAAGCCTAGGATAAAACAACATAAATACAATTTAATAAAGCTTAGGATAAAACAACATAAATACAATTTATTAAAGCATAGGATAAAACAACATAAATACAATTTAATAAAGCATAGGACAAAACAACATAAATACAATTTAATAAAGCATAGGATAAAACAACATAAATTAAATTTAATAAAGCATAGGATAAAACAACATAAATACAATTTAAAAAAGCACAGGATAAAACAACATAAATAAAATTTAATAAAGCATAGGATAAAACAACATAAATAAAATTTAATAAAGCATAGGATAAAACAACATAAATACAATTTAATAAAGCATAGGATAACACAACATAAATAAAATTTAATAAAGCATAGGATAAAACAACATAAATACAATTTAATAAAGCATAGGATAAAACAACATAAATACAATTTAATAAAGCATAGGATAAAACAACATAAATACAATTTAATAAAGCATAGTATAAAACAACATAAATTCAATTTAATAAAGCATAGGATAAAACAACATAAATACAATTTAGTAAAGCATAGGTTAAAACAACATAAATACAATTTAATAAAGCATATGTTAAAACAACATAAATACAATTTAATAAAGCATAAGATAAAACAACATGAATATAATTTAGTAAAGCATAAGATAAAACAACATGAATGCAATTTAATAAATCATAGGTTAAAACAACATAAATACAATTTAATAAAGCATAGGATAAAACAACATAAATACAATTTAATAAAGCATAGGATAAAACAACATAAATACAATTTAATAAAGCATAGGATAAGCAACATAAATACAATTTAATAAAGCATAAGATAAAACAACATGAATATAATTTAGTAAAGCATAAGATAAAACAACATGAATACAATTTAATAAAGCATAGGTTAAAACAACATAAATACAATTTAATAAAGCATAGGATAAAACAACATAAATACAATTTAATAAAGCATAGGATAAAACAACATAAATACAATTAATAAAGCATAGGATAAAACAACATAAATACAATTTAATAAAGCATAGGATAAAACAACATAAATAAAATTTAATAAAGCATAGGATAAAACAATATAAATACAATTTAATAAAGCCTAGGATAAAACAACATAAATACAATTTAATAAAGCTTAGGATAAAACAACATAAATACAATTTATTAAAGCATAGGATAAAACAACATAAATACAATTTAATAAAGCATAGGATAAAACAACATAAATACAATTTAATAAAGCATAGGATGAAACAACATAAATACAATGTAATAAAGCATAGGATAAAACAACATAAATACAATTTAATAAAGCATAGGATAAAACAACATAAATACAATTTAATAAAGCATAGGATAAAACAACATAAATAAAATTTAATAAAGCATAGGATAAAACAACATAAATACAATTTAATTAAGCATAGGATAAAACAGCATAAATAAAATTTAATAAAGCATAGGATAAAACAACATAAATACAATTTAATAAAGCATAGGATAAAACAACATAAATACAATTTAATAAAGCATAGGTTAAAACAACATAAATACAATTTAATAAAGCTTAGGATAAAACAACATAAATACAATTTATTAAAGCATAGGATAAAACAACATAAATACAATTTAATAAAGCATAGGATAAAACAACATAAATTCAATTTAATAAAGCATAGGATAAAACAACATAAATAAAATTTAATAAAGCATAGGATAAAACAACATAAATACAATTTAATAAAGCATAGGATAAAACAACATAAATACAATTTAATAAAGCATAGGATAAAACAACATAAATACAATTTAATAAAGCATAGGTTAAAACAACATAAATACAATTTAATAAAGCATAGGATAAAACAACATAAATACAATTTAATAAAGCATAGGTTAAAACAACATAAATACAATTTAATAAAGCATAGTATAAAACAACATAAATTCAATTTAATAAAGCATAGGATAAAACAACATAAATACAATTTAGTAAAGCATAGGTTAAAACAACATAAATACAATTTAATAAAGCATATGTTAAAACAACATAAATACAATTTAATAAAGCATAAGATAAAACAACATGAATATAATTTAGTAAAGCATAAGATAAAACAACATGAATGCAATTTAATAAATCATAGGTTAAAACAACATAAATACAATTTAATAAAGCATAGGATAAAACAACATAAATACAATTTAATAAAGCATAGGATAAAACAACATAAATACAATTTAATAAAGCATAGGATAAGCAACATAAATACAATTTAATAAAGCATAAGATAAAACAACATGAATATAATTTAGTAAAGCATAAGATAAAACAACATGAATACAATTTAATAAAGCATAGGTTAAAACAACATAAATACAATTTAATAAAGCATAGGATAAAACAACATAAATACAATTTAATAAAGCATAGGATAAAACAACATAAATACAATTTAATAAAGCATAGGATAAAACAACATAAATACAATTTAATAAAGCATAGGATAAAACAACATAAATAAAATTTAATAAAGCATAGGATAAAACAACATAAATACAATTTAATTAAGCATAGGATAAAACAGTATAAATAAAATTTAATAAAGCATAGGATAAAACAACATAAATACAATTTAATAAAGCATAGGATAAAACAACATAAATACAATTTAATAAAGCATAGGTTAAAACAACATAAATCCAATTTAATAAAGCATAGGATAAAACAATATAAATACAATTTAATAAAGCCTAGGATAAAACAACATAAATACAATTTAATAAAGCTTAGGATAAAACAACATAAATACAATTTAATAAAGCATAGGATAAAACAACATAAATAAAATTTAATAAAGCATAGGATAAAACAACATAAATAAAATTTAATAAAGCATAGGATAAAACAACATAAATACAATTTAATAAAGCATAGGATAAAACAACATAAATACAATTTAATAAAGCATAGGATAAAACAACATAAATACAATTTAATAAAGCATATTTTAAAACAACATAAATACAATTTAATAAAGCATAGGTAAAAACAACATAAATACAATTTAATAAAGCATAGGACAAAACAACATAAATACAATTTAATAAAGCATAGGTTAAAACAACATAAATACAATTTAATAAAGCATAGGATAAAACAACATAAATACAATTTAATAAAGCATAGGATAAAACAACATAAATACAATTTAATAAAGCACAGGATAAAACAACATAAATACAATTTAATAAAGCATATGATAAAACAACATAAATACAATTTAATAAAGCATATATTAAAACAACATAAATACAATTTAATAAAGCATAAGATAAAACAACATGAATATAATTTAGTAAAGTATAAGATAAAACAACATGAATACAATTTAATAAAGCATAGGTTAAAACAACATAAATACAATTTAATAAAGCATAGGATAAAACCGTATAAATACAATTTAATAAAGCACAGGATAAAAAAACATAAATGCAATTTAATAAAGCATAGAATAAAACAACATAAATATGATTTAATAAAGCATAGGTTAAAACAACATAAATACAATTTAATAAAGCATAGGTTAATACAACATAAATATAATTTAATAAAGCATAGTATAAAACAACATAAATTCAATTTAATAAAGCATAGGATAAAACAACATAAATACAATTTAATAAAGCATAGGATAAAACAACATAAATACAATTTAGTAAAGCATAGGTTAAAACAACATAAATACAATTTAATAAAGCATATGTTAAAACAACATAAATACAATTTAATAAAGCATAAGATAAAACAACATGAATACAATTTAATAAAGCATAGGATAAAACAATATAAATACAATTTAATAAAGCCTAGGATAAAACAACATAAATACAATTTAATAAAGCTTAGGATAAAACAACATAAATACAATTTATTAAAGCATAGGATAAAACAACATAAATACAATTTAATAAAGCATAGGACAAAACAACATAAATACAATTTAATAAAGCATAGGATAAAACAACATAAATAAAATTTAATAAAGCATAGGATAAAACAACATAAATAAAATTTAATAAAGCATAGGATAAAACAACATAAATAAAATTTAATAAAGCATAGGATAAAACAACATAAATACAATTTAATAAAGCATAGGATAAAACAACATAAATACAATTTAATAAAGCATAGTATAAAACAACATAAATTCAATTTAATAAAGCATAGGATAAAACAACATAAATACAATTTAGTAAAGCATAGGTTAAAACAACATAAATACAATTTAATAAAGCATATGTTAAAACAACATAAATACAATTTAATAAAGCATAAGATAAAACAACATGAATATAATTTAGTAAAGCATAAGATAAAACAACATGAATGCAATTTAATAAATCATAGGTTAAAACAACATAAATACAATTTAATAAAGCATAGGATAAAACAACATAAATACAATTTAATAAAGCATAGGATAAAACAACATAAATACAATTTAATAAAGCATAGGATAAGCAACATAAATACAATTTAATAAAGTACAGGACAAAACAACATAAATACAATTTAATAAAGCATATGTTAAAACAACATAAATACAATTTAATAAAGCATAAGATAAAACAACATGAATATAATTTAGTAAAGCATAAGATAAAACAACATGAATACAATTTAATAAAGCATAGGTTAAAACAACATAAATACAATTTAATAAAGCCTAGGATAAAACAACATAAATACAATTTAATAAAGCTTAGGATAAAACAACATAAATACAATTTATTAAAACATAGGATAAAACAACATAAATTCAATTTAATAAAGCATAGGATAAAACAACATAAATACAATTTAAAAAAGCACAGGATAAAACAACATAAATAAAATTTAATAAAGCATAGGATAAAACAACATAAATAAAATTTAATAAAGCATAGGATAAAACAACATAAATACAGTTTAATAAAGCATAGGATAAAACAACATAAATAAAATTTAATAAAGCATAGGATAAAACAACATAAATTCAATTTAATAAAGCATAGGATAAAACAACATAAATACAATTTAAAAAAGCACAGGATAAAACAACATAAATAAAATTTAATAAAGCATAGGATAAAACAACATAAATAAAATTTAATAAAGCATAGGATAAAACAACATAAATACAGTTTAATAAAGCATAGGATAAAACAACATAAATAAAATTTAATAAAGCATAGGATAAAACAACATAAATACAATTTAATAAAGCATAGGATAAAACAACATAAATACAATTTAATAAAGCATATGTTAAAGCAACATAAATACAATTTAATAAAGCATAGGATAAAACAACATAAATACAATTTAATAAAGCATAGGATAAAACAACATAAATACAATTTAATAAAGCATAGGAAAAAACAACATAAATACAATTTAATAAAGCATAGGTTAAAACAACATAAATCTAATTTAATAAAGCATAGGACAAAACAAGATTAATACAATTTAATAAAGCATAGGTTAAAACAACATAAATACAAGTTAATAAAGCGTAGGATAAAACAACATAAATACAATTTAATAAAGCATAGGATAAAACAATATAAATACAATTTAATAAAGCCTAGGATAAAACAACATAAATACAATTTAATAAAGCTTAGGATAAAACAACATAAATACAATTTATTAAAGCATAGGATAAAACAACATAAATACAATTTAATAAAGCATATGACAAAACAACATAAATACAATTTAATAAAGCATAGGATAAAACAACATAAATACAATTTAATAAAGCATAGGATAAAACAACATAAATACAATTTAATAAAGCATAGGATAAGCAACATAAATACAATTTAATAAAGTATAGGACAAAACAACATAAACACAATTTAATAAAGCATATGTTAAAACAACATAAATACAATTTAATAAAGCATAGGATAAAACAACATAAATACAATTTAATAAAGCATAGGATAAAACAACATAAATACAATTTAATAAAGCATAGGTTAAAACAACATAAATCCAATTTAATAAAGCATAGGACAAAACAACATAAATACAATTTAATAAAGCATAGGTTAAAACAACATAAATACAAGTTAATAAAGCGTAGGATAAAACAACATAAATACAATTTAATAAAGCATAGGATAAAACAATATAAATACAATTTAATAAAGCCTAGGATAAAACAACATAAATGCAATTTAATAAAGCTTAGGATAAAACAACATAAATACAATTTATTAAAGCATAGGATAAAACAACATAAATACAATTTAATAAAGCATAGGACAAAACAACATAAATACAATTTAATAAAGCATAGGATAAAACAACATAAATTAAATTTAATAAAGCATAGGATAAAACAACATAAATACATTTTAAAAAAGCACAGGATAAAACAACATAAATATAATTTAATAAAGCATAGGATAAAACAACATAAATAAAATTTAATAAAGCATAGGATAAAACAACATAAATACAATTTAATAAAGCATAGGATAACACAACATAAATAAAATTTAATAAAGCATAGGATAAAACAACATAAATACAATTTAATAAAGCATAGGATAAAACAACATAAATACAATTTAATAAAGCATAGGATAAAACAACATAAATACAATTTAATAAAGCATAGGTTAAAACAACATAAATACAATTTAATAAAGCATAGGATAAGCAACATAAATACAATTTAATAAAGCATAAGATAAAACAACATGAATGTAATTTAGTAAAGCATAAGATAAAACAACATGAATACAATTTAATAAAGCATAGGTTAAAACAACATAAATACAATTTAATAAAGCATAGGATAAAACAACATAAATACAATTTAATAAAGCATAGGATAAAACAACATAAATACAATTTAATAAAGCATAGGATAAAACAACATAAATACAATTTAATAAAGCATAGGATAAAACAACATAAATAAAATTTAATAAAGCATAGGATAAAACAATATAAATACAATTTAATAAAGCCTAGGATAAAACAACATAAATACAATTTAATAAAGCTTAGGATAAAACAACATAAATACAATTTATTAAAGCATAGGATAAAACAACATAAATACAATTTAATAAAGCATAGGATAAAACAACATAAATACAATTTAATAAAGCATAGGATGAAACAACATAAATACAATGTAATAAAGCATAGGATAAAACAACATAAATACAATTTAATAAAGCATAGGATAAAACAACATAAATACAATTTAATAAAGCATAGGATAAAACAACATAAATACAATTTAATAAAGCTTAGGATAAAACAACATAAATACAATTTATTAAAGCATAGGATAAAACAACATAAATACAATTTAATAAAGCATAGGATAAAACAACATAAATACAATTTAATAAAGCATAGGATGAAACAACATAAATACAATGTAATAAAGCATAGGATAAAACAACATAAATACAATTTAATAAAGCATAGGATAAAACAACATAAATACAATTTAATAAAGCATAGGATAAAACAACATAAATACAATTTAATAAAGCTTAGGATAAAACAACATAAATACAATTTATTAAAGCATAGGATAAAACAACATAAATACAATGTAATAAAGCATAGGATAAAACAACATAAATACAATTTAATAAAGCATAGGATGAAACAACATAAATACAATGTAATAAAGCATAGGATAAAACAACATAAATACAATTTAAAAAAGCATAAGATAAAACAACATAAATACAATTTAATAAAGCTTAGGATAAAACAACATAAATACAATTTATTAAAGCATAGGATAAAACAACATAAATACAATTTAATAAAGCATAGGATAAAACAACATAAATACAATTTAATAAAGCATAGGATAAAACAACATAAATAAAATTTAATAAAGCATAGGATAAAACAACATAAATACAATTTAATAAAGCATAGGATAAAACAACATAAATACAATTTAATAAAGCATAGGATAAAACAACATAAATACAATTTAATAAAGCATAGGTTAAAACAACATAAATACAATTTAATAAAGCATAGGATAAAACAACATAAATACAATTTAATAAAGCATAGGTTAAAACAACATAAATACAATTTAATAAAGCATAGTATAAAACAACATAAATTCAATTTAATAAAGCATAGGATAAAACAACATAAATACAATTTAGTAAAGCATAGATTAAAACAACATAAATACAATTTAATAAAGCATATGTTAAAACAACATAAATACAATTTAATAAAGCATAAGATAAAACAACATGAATATAATTTAGTAAAGCATAAGATAAAACAACATGAATGCAATTTAATAAATCATAGGTTAAAACAACATAAATACAATTTAATAAAGCATAGGATAAAACAACATAAATACAATTTAATAAAGCATAGGATAAAACAACATAAATACAATTTAATAAAGCATAGGATAAGCAACATAAATACAATTTAATAAAGCATAAGATAAAACAACATGAATATAATTTAGTAAAGCATAAGATAAAACAACATGAATACAATTTAATAAAGCATAGGTTAAAACAACATAAATACAATTTAATAAAGCATAGGATAAAACAACATAAATACAATTTAATAAAGCATAGGATAAAACAACATAAATACAATTTAATAAAGCATAGGATAAAACAACATAAATACAATTTAATAAAGCATAGGATAAAACAACATAAATAAAATTTAATAAAGCATAGGATAAAACAACATAAATACAATTTAATTAAGCATAGGATAAAACAGTATAAATAAAATTTAATAAAGCATAGGATAAAACAACATAAATACAATTTAATAAAGCATAGGATAAAACAACATAAATACAATTTAATAAAGCATAGGTTAAAACAACATAAATCCAATTTAATAAAGCATAGGATAAAACAATATAAATACAATTTAATAAAGCCTAGGATAAAACAACATAAATACAATTTAATAAAGTACAGGACAAAACAACATAAATACAATTTAATAAAGCATATGTTAAAACAACATAAATACAATTTAATAAAGCATAAGATAAAACAACATGAATATAATTTAGTAAAGCATAAGATAAAACAACATGAATACAATTTAAAAAAGCATAAGATAAAACAACATAAATACAATTTAATAAAGCCTAGGATAAAACAACATAAATACAATTTAATAAAGCTTAGGATAAAACAACATAAATACAATTTATTAAAACATAGGATAAAACAACATAAATTCAATTTAATAAAGCATAGGATAAAACAACATAAATACAATTTAAAAAAGCACAGGATAAAACAACATAAATAAAATTTAATAAAGCATAGGATAAAACAACATAAATAAAATTTAATAAAGCATAGGATAAAACAACATAAATACAGTTTAATAAAGCATAGGATAAAACAACATAAATAAAATTTAATAAAGCATAGGATAAAACAACATAAATTCAATTTAATAAAGCATAGGATAAAACAACATAAATACAATTTAAAAAAGCACAGGATAAAACAACATAAATAAAATTTAATAAAGCATAGGATAAAACAACATAAATAAAATTTAATAAAGCATAGGATAAAACAACATAAATACAGTTTAATAAAGCATAGGATAAAACAACATAAATAAAATTTAATAAAGCATAGGATAAAACAACATAAATACAATTTAATAAAGCATAGGATAAAACAACATAAATACAATTTAATAAATCATATGTTAAAGCAACATAAATACAATTTAATAAAGCATAGGATAAAACAACATAAATACAATTTAATAAAGCATAGGATAAAACAACATAAATACAATTTAATAAAGCATAGGAAAAAACAACATAAATACAATTTAATAAAGCATAGGTTAAAACAACATAAATCTAATTTAATAAAGCATAGGACAAAACAAGATTAATACAATTTAATAAAGCATAGGTTAAAACAACATAAATACAAGTTAATAAAGCGTAGGATAAAACAACATAAATACAATTTAATAAAGCATAGGATAAAACAATATAAATACAATTTAATAAAGCCTAGGATAAAACAACATAAATACAATTTAATAAAGCTTAGGATAAAACAACATAAATACAATTTATTAAAGCATAGGATAAAACAACATAAATACAATTTAATAAAGCATATGACAAAACAACATAAATACAATTTAATAAAGCATAGGATAAAACAACATAAATACAATTTAATAAAGCATAGGATAAAACAACATAAATACAATTTAATAAAGCATAGGATAAGCAACATAAATACAATTTAATAAAGTATAGGACAAAACAACATAAACACAATTTAATAAAGCATATGTTAAAACAACATAAATACAATTTAATAAAGCATAGGATAAAACAACATAAATACAATTTAATAAAGCATAGGATAAAACAACATAAATACAATTTAATAAAGCATAGGTTAAAACAACATAAATCCAATTTAATAAAGCATAGGACAAAACAACATAAATACAATTTAATAAAGCATAGGTTAAAACAACATAAATACAAGTTAATAAAGCGTAGGATAAAACAACATAAATACAATTTAATAAAGCATAGGATAAAACAATATAAATACAATTTAATAAAGCCTAGGATAAAACAACATAAATACAATTTAATAAAGCTTAGGATAAAACAACATAAATACAATTTATTAAAGCATAGGATAAAACAACATAAATACAATTTAATAAAGCATAGGACAAAACAACATAAATACAATTTAATAAAGCATAGGATAAAACAACATAAATTAAATTTAATAAAGCATAGGATAAAACAACATAAATACAATTTAAAAAAGCACAGGATAAAACAACATAAATATAATTTAATAAAGCATAGGATAAAACAACATAAATAAAATTTAATAAAGCATAGGATAAAACAACATAAATACAATTTAATAAAGCATAGGATAACACAACATAAATAAAATTTAATAAAGCATAGGATAAAACAACATAAATACAATTTAATAAAGCATAGGATAAAACAACATAAATACAATTTAATAAAGCATAGGATAAAACAACATAAATACAATTTAATAAAGCATAGGTTAAAACAACATAAATACAATTTAATAAAGCATAGGATAAAACAACATAAATACAATTTAATAAAGCATAGGTTAAAACAACATAAATACAATTTAATAAAGCATAGTATAAAACAACATAAATTCAATTTAATAAAGCATAGGATAAAACAACATAAATACAATTTAGTAAAGCATAGGTTAAAACAACATAAATACAATTTAATAAAGCATATGTTAAAACAACATAAATACAATTTAATAAAGCATAAGATAAAACAACATGAATATAATTTAGTAAAGCATAAGATAAAACAACATGAATGCAATTTAATAAATCATAGGTTAAAACAACATAAATACAATTTAATAAAGCATAGGATAAAACAACATAAATACAATTTAATAAAGCATAGGATAAAACAACATAAATACAATTTAATAAAGCATAGGATAAGCAACATAAATACAATTTAATAAAGCATAAGATAAAACAACATGAATGTAATTTAGTAAAGCATAAGATAAAACAACATGAATACAATTTAATAAAGCATAGGTTAAAACAACATAAATA
This sequence comes from Phyllobates terribilis, assembly GCF_046119375.1. Taxonomy (NCBI): domain Eukaryota; kingdom Metazoa; phylum Chordata; class Amphibia; order Anura; family Dendrobatidae; genus Phyllobates; species Phyllobates terribilis. The sequence goes on from NW_027362780.1 coordinate 1,077,273, forward strand.
CAATTTAATAAAGCATAGGATAAAACAACATAAATACAATTTAATAAAGCATAGGATAAAACAACATAAATACAATTTAATAAAGCATAGGATAAAACAACATAAATACAATTTAATAAAGCATAGGATAAAACAACATAAATAAAATTTAATAAAGCATAGGATAAAACAATATAAATACAATTTAATAAAGCCTAGGATAAAACAACATAAATACAATTTAATAAAGCTTAGGATAAAACAACATAAATACAATTTATTAAAGCATAGGATAAAACAACATAAATACAATTTAATAAAGCATAGGATAAAACAACATAAATACAATTTAATAAAGCATAGGATGAAACAACATAAATACAATGTAATAAAGCATAGGATAAAACAACATAAATACAATTTAATAAAGCATAGGATGAAACAACATAAATACAATGTAATAAAGCATAGGATAAAACAACATAAATACAATTTAATAAAGCATAGGATAAAACAACATAAATACAATTTAATAAAGCATAGGATAAAACAACATAAATACAATTTAATAAAGCTTAGGATAAAACAACATAAATACAATTTATTAAAGCATAGGATAAAACAACATAAATACAATTTAATAAAGCATAGGATAAAACAACATAAATACAATTTAATAAAGCATAGGATGAAACAACATAAATACAATGTAATAAAGCATAGGATAAAACAACATAAATACAATTTAAAAAAGCATAAGATAAAACAACATAAATACAATTTAATAAAGCTTAGGATAAAACAACATAAATACAATTTATTAAAGCATAGGATAAAACAACATAAATACAATTTAATAAAGCATAGGATAAAACAACATAAATAAAATTTAATAAAGCATAGGATAAAACAACATAAATACAATTTAATAAAGCATTGGATAAAACAACATAAATACAATTTAATAAAGCATAGGATAAAACAACATAAATACAATTTAATAAAGCATAGGTTAAAACAACATAAATACAATTTAATAAAGCATAGGATAAAACAACATAAATACAATTTAATAAAGCATAGGTTAAAGCAACATAAATACAATTTAATAAAGCATAGGATAAAACAACATAAATACAATTTAATAAAGCATAGGATAAAACAACATAAATACAATTTAATAAAGCATAGGAAAAAACAACATAAATACAATTTAATAAAGCATAGGTTAAAACAACATAAATCTAATTTAATAAAGCATAGGACAAAACAAGATTAATACAATTTAATAAAGCATAGGTTAAAACAACATAAATACAAGTTAATAAAGCGTAGGATAAAACAACATAAATACAATTTAATAAAGCATAGGATAAAACAATATAAATACAATTTAATAAAGCCTAGGATAAAACAACATAAATACAATTTAATAAAGCTTAGGATAAAACAACATAAATACAATTTATTAAAGCATAGGATAAAACAACATAAATACAATTTAATAAAGCATATGACAAAACAACATAAATACAATTTAATAAAGCATAGGATAAAACAACATAAATACAATTTAATAAAGCATAGGATAAAACAACATAAATACAATTTAATAAAGCATAGGATAAGCAACATAAATACAATTTAATAAAGTATAGGACAAAACAACATAAACACAATTTAATAAAGCATATGTTAAAACAACATAAATACAATTTAATAAAGCATAGGATAAAACAACATAAATACAATTTAATAAAGCATAGGATAAAACAACATAAATACAATTTAATAAAGCATAGGTTAAAACAACATAAATCCAATTTAATAAAGCATAGGACAAAACAACATAAATACAATTTAATAAAGCATAGGTTAAAACAACATAAATACAAGTTAATAAAGCGTAGGATAAAACAACATAAATACAATTTAATAAAGCATAGGATAAAACAATATAAATACAATTTAATAAAGCCTAGGATAAAACAACATAAATACAATTTAATAAAGCTTAGGATAAAACAACATAAATACAATTTATTAAAGCATAGGATAAAACAACATAAATACAATTTAATAAAGCATAGGACAAAACAACATAAATACAATTTAATAAAGCATAGGATAAAACAACATAAATTAAATTTAATAAAGCATAGGATAAAACAACATAAATACAATTTAAAAAAGCACAGGATAAAACAACATAAATATAATTTAATAAAGCATAGGATAAAACAACATAAATAAAATTTAATAAAGCATAGGATAAAACAACATAAATACAATTTAATAAAGCATAGGATAACACAACATAAATAAAATTTAATAAAGCATAGGATAAAACAACATAAATACAATTTAATAAAGCATAGGATAAAACAACATAAATACAATTTAATAAAGCATAGGATAAAACAACATAAATACAATTTAATAAAGCATAGGTTAAAACAACATAAATACAATTTAATAAAGCATAGGATAAAACAACATAAATACAATTTAATAAAGCATAGGTTAAAACAACATAAATACAATTTAATAAAGCATAGTATAAAACAACATAAATTCAATTTAATAAAGCATAGGATAAAACAACATAAATACAATTTAGTAAAGCATAGGTTAAAACAACATAAATACAATTTAATAAAGCATATGTTAAAACAACATAAATACAATTTAATAAAGCATAAGATAAAACAACATGAATATAATTTAGTAAAGCATAAGATAAAACAACATGAATGCAATTTAATAAATCATAGGTTAAAACAACATAAATACAATTTAATAAAGCATAGGATAAAACAACATAAATACAATTTAATAAAGCATAGGATAAAACAACATAAATACAATTTAATAAAGCATAGGATAAGCAACATAAATACAATTTAATAAAGCATAAGATAAAACAACATGAATGTAATTTAGTAAAGCATAAGATAAAACAACATGAATACAATTTAATAAAGCATAGGTTAAAACAACATAAATACAATTTAATAAAGCATAGGATAAAACAACATAAATACAATTTAATAAAGCATAGGATAAAACAACATAAATACAATTTAATAAAGCATAGGATAAAACAACATAAATACAATTTAATAAAGCATAGGATAAAACAACATAAATAAAATTTAATAAAGCATAGGATAAAACAATATAAATACAATTTAATAAAGCCTAGGATAAAACAACATAAATACAATTTAATAAAGCTTAGGATAAAACAACATAAATACAATTTATTAAAGCATAGGATAAAACAACATAAATACAATTTAATAAAGCATAGGATAAAACAACATAAATACAATTTAATAAAGCATAGGATGAAACAACATAAATACAATGTAATAAAGCATAGGATAAAACAACATAAATACAATTTAATAAAGCATAGGATGAAACAACATAAATACAATGTAATAAAGCATAGGATAAAACAACATAAATACAATTTAATAAAGCATAGGATAAAACAACATAAATACAATTTAATAAAGCATAGGATAAAACAACATAAATACAATTTAATAAAGCTTAGGATAAAACAACATAAATACAATTTATTAAAGCATAGGATAAAACAACATAAATACAATTTAATAAAGCATAGGATAAAACAACATAAATACAATTTAATAAAGCATAGGATGAAACAACATAAATACAATGTAATAAAGCATAGGATAAAACAACATAAATACAATTTAAAAAAGCATAAGATAAAACAACATAAATACAATTTAATAAAGCTTAGGATAAAACAACATAAATACAATTTATTAAAGCATAGGATAAAACAACATAAATACAATTTAATAAAGCATAGGATAAAACAACATAAATAAAATTTAATAAAGCATAGGATAAAACAACATAAATACAATTTAATAAAGCATTGGATAAAACAACATAAATACAATTTAATAAAGCATAGGATAAAACAACATAAATACAATTTAATAAAGCATAGGTTAAAACAACATAAATACAATTTAATAAAGCATAGGATAAAACAACATAAATACAATTTAATAAAGCATAGGTTAAAACAACATAAATACAATTTAATAAAGCATAGTATAAAACAACATAAATTCAATTTAATAAAGCATAGGATAAAACAACATAAATACAATTTAGTAAAGCATAGGTTAAAACAACATAAATACAATTTAATAAAGCATATGTTAAAACAACATAAATACAATTTAATAAAGCATAAGATAAAACAACATGAATATAATTTAGTAAAGCATAAGATAAAACAACATGAATGCAATTTAATAAATCATAGGTTAAAACAACATAAATACAATTTAATAAAGCATAGGATAAAACAACATAAATACAATTTAATAAAGCATAGGATAAAACAACATAAATACAATTTAATAAAGCATAGGATAAAACAACATAAATACAATTTAATAAAGCATAGGATAAAACAACATAAATAAAATTTAATAAAGCATAGGATAAAACAACATAAATACAATTTAATTAAGCATAGGATAAAACAACATAAATAAAATTTAATAAAGCATAGGATAAAACAACATAAATACAATTTAATTAAGCATAGGATAAAACAGTATAAATAAAATTTAATAAAGCATAGGATAAAACAACATAAATACAATTTAATAAAGCATAGGATAAAACAACATAAATACAATTTAATAAAGCATAGGTTAAAACAACATAAATCCAATTTAATAAAGCATAGGATAAAACAATATAAATACAATTTAATAAAGCCTAGGATAAAACAACATAAATACAATTTAATAAAGCTTAGGATAAAACAACATAAATACAATTTAATAAAGCATAGGTTAAAACAACATAAATACAATTTAATAAAGCATAGGATAAAACAACATAAATACAATTTAATAAAGCATAGGATAAAACAACATAAATACAATTTAATAAAGCATAGGATAAAACAACATAAATACAATTTAATAAAGCATAGGTTAAAACAACATAAATCCAATTTAATAAAGCATAGGACAAAACAACATAAATACAATTTAATAAAGCATAGGTTAAAACAACATAAATACAAGTTAATAAAGCGTAGGATAAAACAACATAAATACAATTTAATAAAGCATAGGATAAAACAATATAAATACAATTTAATAAAGCCTAGGATAAAACAACATAAATACAATTTAATAAAGCTTAGGATAAAACAACATAAATACAATTTATTAAAGCATAGGATAAAACAACATAAATACAATTTAATAAAGCATAGGACAAAACAACATAAATACAATTTAATAAAGCATAGGATAAAACAACATAAATACAATTTAATAAAGCATAGGTTAATACAACATAAATACAATTTAATAAAGCATAGGTTAAAACAACATAAATACAATTTAATAAAGCATAGGATAAAACAACATAAATACAATTTAATAAAGCATAGGATAAAACAACATAAATAAAATTTAATAAAGCATAGGATAAAACAACATAAATAAAATTTAATAAAGCATAGGATAAAACAACATAAATACAATTTAATAAAGCATAGGATAAAACAACATAAATACAATTTAATAAAGCATAGGATAAAACAACATAAATACAATTTAATAAAGCATATTTTAAAACAACATAAATACAATTTAATAAAGCATAGGTAAAAACAACATAAATACAATTTAATAAAGCATAGGACAAAACAACATAAATACAATTTAATAAAGCATAGGTTAAAACAACATAAATACAATTTAATAAAGCATAGGATAAAACAACATAAATACAATTTAATAAAGCATAGGATAAAACAACATAAATACAATTTAATAAAGCACAGGATAAAACAACATAAATACAATTTAATAAAGCATATGATAAAACAACATAAATACAATTTAATAAAGCATATATTAAAACAACATAAATACAATTTAATAAAGCATAAGATAAAACAACATGAATATAATTTAGTAAAGTATAAGATAAAACAACATGAATACAATTTAATAAAGCATAGGTTAAAACAACATAAATACAATTTAATAAAGCATAGGATAAAACCGTATAAATACAATTTAATAAAGCACAGGATAAAAAAACATAAATGCAATTTAATAAAGCATAGGATAAAACAACATAAATACAATTTAATAAAGCATATGTTAAAACAACATAAATACAATTTAATAAAGTATAGGACAAAACAACATAAATACAATTTAATAAAGCATAGGTTAAAACAACATAAATACAATTTAATAAAGTATAGGACAAAACAACATAAATACAAGTTACTAAAGCGTAGGATAAAACAACATAAATACAATTTAATAAAGCATAGGATAAAACAACATAAATACAATTTAATAAAGCCTAGGATAAAACAACATAAATACAATTTAATAAAGCTTAGGATAAAACAACATAAATACAATTTATTAAAACATATGATAAAACAACATAAATTCAATTTAATAAAGCATAGGATAAATCAACATAAATACAATTTAAAAAAGCACAGGATAAAACAACATAAATAAAATTTAGTAAAGCATAGGATAAAACAACATAAATAAAATTTAATAAAGCATAGGATAAAACAACATAAATACAGTTTAATAAAGCATAGGATAAAACAACATAAATAAAATTTAATAAAGCATAGGATAAAACAACATAAATACAATTTAATAAAGCATAGGATAAAACAACATAAATACAATTTAATAAAGCATAGGATAAAACAACATAAATACAATTTAATAAAGTATAGGTTAAAACAACATAAATCCAATTTAATAAAGCATAGGACAAAACAACATAAATACAATTTAATAAAGCATAGGTTAAAACAACATAAATACAAGTTAATAAAGCGTAGGATAAAACAACATAAATACAATTTAATAAAGCATAGGATAAAACAATATAAATACAATTTAATAAAGCCTAGGATAAAACAACATAAATACAATTTAATAAAGCTTAGGATAAAACAACATAAATACAATTTATTAAAGCATAGGATAAAACAACATAAATACAATTTAATAAAGCATAGGACAAAACAACATAAATACAATTTAATAAAGCATAGGATAAAACAACATAAATACAATTTAATAAAGCATAGGTTAATACAACATAAATACAATTTAATAAAGCATAGGTTAAAACAACATAAATACAATTTAATAAAGCATAGGATAAAACAACATAAATACAATTTAATAAAGCATAGGATAAAACAACATAAATAAAATTTAATAAAGCATAGGATAAAACAACATAAATACAATTTAATAAAGCATAGGATAAAACAAAATAAATACAATTTAATAAAGCATAGGATAAAACAACATAAATACAATTTAATAAAGCATAGGATAAAACAACATAAATACAATTTAATAAAGCATATTTTAAAACAACATAAATACAATTTAATAAAGCATAGGTAAAAACAACATAAATACAATTTAATAAAGCATAGGACAAAACAACATAAATACAATTTAATAAAGCATAGGTTAAAACAACATAAATACAATTTAATAAAGCATAGGATAAAACAACATAAATACAATTTAATAAAGCATAGGATAAAACAACATAAATACAATTTAATAAAGCACAGGATAAAACAACATAAATACAATTTAATAAAGCATATGATAAAACAACATAAATACAATTTAATAAAGCATATATTAAAACAACATAAATACAATTTAATAAAGCATAAGATAAAACAACATGAATATAATTTAGTAAAGTATAAGATAAAACAACATGAATACAATTTAATAAAGCATAGGTTAAAACAACATAAATACAATTTAATAAAGCATAGGATAAAACCGTATAAATACAATTTAATAAAGCACAGGATAAAAAAACATAAATGCAATTTAATAAAGCATAGGATAAAACAACATAAATACAATTTAATAAAGCATATGTTAAAACAACATAAATACAATTTAATAAAGTATAGGACAAAACAACATAAATACAATTTAATAAAGCATAGGTTAAAACAACATAAATACAATTTAATAAAGTATAGGACAAAACAACATAAATACAAGTTACTAAAGCGTAGGATAAAACAACATAAATACAATTTAATAAAGCATAGGATAAAACAACATAAATACAATTTAATAAAGCCTAGGATAAAACAACATAAATACAATTTAATAAAGCTTAGGATAAAACAACATAAATACAATTTATTAAAACATATGATAAAACAACATAAATTCAATTTAATAAAGCATAGGATAAAACAACATAAATACAATTTAAAAAAGCACAGGATAAAACAACATAAATAAAATTTAGTAAAGCATAGGATAAAACAACATAAATAAAATTTAATAAAGCATAGGATAAAACAACATAAATACAGTTTAATAAAGCATAGGATAAAACAACATAAATAAAATTTAATAAAGCATAGGATAAAACAACATAAATACAATTTAATAAAGCATAGGATAAAACAACATAAATACAATTTAATAAAGCATATGTTAAAACAACATAAATACAATTTAATAAAGCATAGGATAAAACAACATAAATACAATTTAATAAAGCATAGGATAAAACAACATAAATACAATTTAATAAAGCATAGGAAAAAACAACATAAATACAATTTAATAAAGCATAGGTTAAAACAACATAAATCTAATTTAATAAAGCATAGGACAAAACAAGATTAATACAATTTAATAAAGCATAGGTTAAAACAACATAAATACAAGTTAATAAAGCGTAGGATAAAACAACATAAATACAATTTAATAAAGCATAGGATAAAACAATATAAATACAATTTAATAAAGCCTAGGATAAAACAACATAAATACAATTTAATAAAGCTTAGGATAAAACAACATAAATACAATTTATTAAAGCATAGGATAAAACAACATAAATACAATTTAATAAAGCATAAGACAAAACAACATAAATACAATTTAATAAAGCATAGGATAAAACAACATAAATACAATTTAATAAAGCATAGGATAAAACAACATAAATACAATTTAATAAAGCATAGGATAAGCAACATAAATACAATTTAATAAAGTATAGGACAAAACAACATAAACACAATTTAATAAAGCATATGTTAAAACAACATAAATACAATTTAATAAAGCATAGGATAAAACAACATAAATACAATTTAATAAAGCATAGGATAAAACACCATAAATACAATTTAATAAAGCATAGGTTAAAACAACATAAATCCAATTTAATAAAGCATAGGACAAAACAACATAAATACAATTTAATAAAGCATAGGTTAAAACAACATAAATACAAGTTAATAAAGCGTAGGATAAAACAACATAAATACAATTTAATAAAGCATAGGATAAAACAATATAAATACAATTTAATAAAGCCTAGGATAAAACAACATAAATACAATTTAATAAAGCTTAGGATAAAACAACATAAATACAATTTATTAAAGCATAGGATAAAACAACATAAATACAATTTAATAAAGCATAGGACAAAACAACATAAATACAATTTAATAAAGCATAGGATAAAACAACATAAATTAAATTTAATAAAGCATAGGATAAAACAACATAAATACAATTTAAAAAAGCACAGGATAAAACAACATAAATAAAATTTAATAAAGCATAGGATAAAACAACATAAATACAATTTAATAAAACATAGGTTAAAACAACATAAATACAATTTAATAAAGCATAGGATAAAACAACATAAATACAATTTAATAAAGCATAGGTTAAAACAACATAAATACAATTTAATAAAGCATAGTATAAAACAACATAAATTCAATTTAATAAAGCATAGGATAAAACAAAATAAATACAATTTAGTAAAGCATAGGTTAAAACAACATAAATACAATTTAATAAAGCATATGTTAAAACAACATAAATACAATTTAATAAAGCATAAGATAAAACAACATGAATATAATTTAGTAAAGCATAAGATAAAACAACATGAATGCAATTTAATAAATCATAGGTTAAAACAACATAAATACAATTTAATAAAGCATAGGATAAAACAACATAAATACAATTTAATAAAGCATAGGATAAGCAACATAAATACAATTTAATAAAGTACAGGACAAAACAACATAAATACAATTTAATAAAGCATATGTTAAAACAACATAAATACAATTTAATAAAGCATAGGATAAAACAACATAAATAAAATTTAATAAAGCATAGGATAAAACAACATAAATACAGTTTAATAAAGCATAGGATAAAACAACATAAATAAAATTTAATAAAGCATAAGATAAAACAACATGAATATAATTTAGTAAAGCATAAGATAAAACAACATGAATATAATTTAGTAAAGCATAAGATAAAACAACATAAATACAATTTAATAAAGCATAGGTTAAAACAACATAAATACAATTTAATAAAGCCTAGGATAAAACAACATAAATACAATTTAATAAAGCTTAGGATAAAACAACATAAATACAATTTATTAAAACATAGGATAAAACAACATAAATTCAATTTAATAAAGCATAGGATAAAACAACATAAATACAATTTAAAAAAGCACAGGATAAAACAACATAAATAAAATTTAATAAAGCATAGGATAAAACAACATAAATAAAATTTAATAAAGCATAGGATAAAACAACATAAATACAGTTTAATAAAGCATAGGATAAAACAACATAAATAAAATTTAATAAAGCATAGGATAAAACAACATAAATTCAATTTAATAAAGCATAGGATAAAACAACATAAATACAATTTAATAAAGCACAGGATAAAACAACATAAATAAAATTTAATAAAGCATAGGATAAAACAACATAAATAAAATTTAATAAAGCATAGGATAAAACAACATAAATACAGTTTAATAAAGCATAGGATAAAACAACATAAATAAAATTTAATAAAGCATAGGATAAAACAACATAAATACAATTTAATAAAGCATAGGATAAAACAACATAAATACAATTTAATAAAGCATATGTTAAAGCAACATAAATACAATTTAATAAAGCATAGGATAAAACAACATAAATACAATTTAATAAAGCATAGGATAAAACAACATAAATACAATTTAATAAAGCATAGGAAAAAACAACATAAATACAATTTAATAAAGCATAGGTTAAAACAACATAAATCTAATTTAATAAAGCATAGGACAAAACAAGATTAATACAATTTAATAAAGCATAGGTTAAAACAACATAAATACAAGTTAATAAAGCGTAGGATAAAACAACATAAATACAATTTAATAAAGCATAGGATAAAACAATATAAATACAATTTAATAAAGCCTAGGATAAAACAACATAAATACAATTTAATAAAGCTTAGGATAAAACAACATAAATACAATTTATTAAAGCATAGGATAAAACAACATAAATACAATTTAATAAAGCATATGACAAAACAACATAAATACAATTTAATAAAGCATAGGATAAAACAACATAAATACAATTTAATAAAGCATAGGATAAAACAACATAAATACAATTTAATAAAGCATAGGATAAGCAACATAAATACAATTTAATAAAGTATAGGACAAAACAACATAAACACAATTTAATAAAGCATATGTTAAAACAACATAAATACAATTTAATAAAGCATAGGATAAAACAACATAAATACAATTTAATAAAGCATAGGATAAAACAACATAAATACAATTTAATAAAGCATAGGTTAAAACAACATAAATACAATTTAATAAAGCATAGGACAAAACAACATAAATACAATTTAATAAAGCATAGGATAAAACAACATAAATACAATTTAATAAAGCCTAGGATAAAACAACATAAATACAATTTAATAAAGCTTAGGATAAAACAACATAAATACAATTTATTAAAACATATGATAAAACAACATAAATTCAATTTAATAAAGCATAGGATAAAACAACATAAATACAATTTAAAAAAGCACAGGATAAAACAACATAAATAAAATTTAGTAAAGCATAGGATAAAACAACATAAATAAAATTTAATAAAGCATAGGATAAAACAACATAAATACAGTTTAATAAAGCATAGGATAAAACAACATAAATAAAATTTAATAAAGCATAGGAAAAAACAACATAAATACAATTTAATAAAGCATAGGATAAAACAACATAAATACAATTTAATAAAGCATAGGATAAAACAACATAAATACAATTTAATAAAGCATAGGTTAAAACAACATAAATCCAATTTAATAAAGCATAGGACAAAACAACATAAATACAATTTAATAAAGCATAGGTTAAAACAACATAAATACAAGTTAATAAAGCGTAGGATAAAACAACATAAATACAATTTAATAAAGCATAGGATAAAACAATATAAATACAATTTAATAAAGCCTAGGATAAAACAACATAAATACAATTTAATAAAGCTTAGGATAAAACAACATAAATACAATTTATTAAAGCATAGGATAAAACAACATAAATACAATTTAATAAAGCATAGGACAAAACAACATAAATACAATTTAATAAAGCATAGGATAAAACAACATAAATACAATTTAATAATGCATAGGTTAATACAACATAAATACAATTTAATAAAGCATAGGTTAAAACAACATAAATACAATTTAATAAAGCATAGGATAAAACAACATAAATACAATTTAATAAAGCATAGGATAAAACAACATAAATAAAATTTAATAAAGCATATTTTAAAACAACATAAATACAATTTAATAAAGCATAGGTAAAAACAACATAAATACAATTTAATAAAGCATAGGACAAAACAACATAAATACAATTTAATAAAGCATAGGTTAAAACAACATAAATACAATTTAATAAAGCATAGGATAAAACAACATAAATACAATTTAATAAAGCATAGGATAAAACAACATAAATACAATTTAATAAAGCACAGGATAAAACAACATAAATACAATTTAATAAAGCATATGATAAAACAACATAAATACAATTTAATAAAGCATATATTAAAACAACATAAATACAATTTAATAAAGCATAAGATAAAACAACATGAATATAATTTAGTAAAGTATAAGATAAAACAACATGAATACAATTTAATAAAGCATAGGTTAAAACAACATAAATACAATTTAATAAAGCATAGGATAAAACCGTATAAATACAATTTAATAAAGCACAGGATAAAAAAACATAAATGCAATTTAATAAAGCATAGGATAAAACAACATAAATACAATTTAATAAAGCATATGTTAAAACAACATAAATACAATTTAATAAAGTATAGGACAAAACAACATAAATACAATTTAATAAAGCATAGGTTAAAACAACATAAATACAATTTAATAAAGTATAGGACAAAACAACATAAATACAAGTTACTAAAGCGTAGGATAAAACAACATAAATACAATTTAATAAAGCATAGGATAAAACAACATAAATACAATTTAATAAAGCCTAGGATAAAACAACATAAATACAATTTAATAAAGCTTAGGATAAAACAACATAAATACAATTTATTAAAACATATGATAAAACAACATAAATTCAATTTAATAAAGCATAGGATAAAACAACATAAATACAATTTAAAAAAGCACAGGATAAAACAACATAAATAAAATTTAGTAAAGCATAGGATAAAACAACATAAATAAAATTTAATAAAGCATAGGATAAAACAACATAAATACAGTTTAATAAAGCATAGGATAAAACAACATAAATAAAATTTAATAAAGCATAGGATAAAACAACATAAATACAATTTAATAAAGCATAGGATAAAACAACATAAATACAATTTAATAAAGCATATGTTAAAACAACATAAATACAATTTAATAAAGCATAGGATAAAACAACATAAATACAATTTAATAAAGCATAGGATAAAACAACATAAATACAATTTAATAAAGCATAGGAAAAAACAACATAAATACAATTTAATAAAGCATAGGTTAAAACAACATAAATCTAATTTAATAAAGCATAGGACAAAACAAGATTAATACAATTTAATAAAGCATAGGTTAAAACAACATAAATACAAGTTAATAAAGCGTAGGATAAAACAACATAAATACAATTTAATAAAGCATAGGATAAAACAATATAAATACAATTTAATAAAGCCTAGGATAAAACAACATAAATACAATTTAATAAAGCTTAGGATAAAACAACATAAATACAATTTATTAAAGCATAGGATAAAACAACATAAATACAATTTAATAAAGCATAAGACAAAACAACATAAATACAATTTAATAACGCATAGGATAAAACAACATAAATACAATTTAATAAAGCATAGGATAAAACAACATAAATACAATTTAATAAAGCATAGGATAAGCAACATAAATACAATTTAATAAAGTATAGGACAAAACAACATAAACACAATTTAATAAAGCATATGTTAAAACAACATAAATACAATTTAATAAAGCATAGGATAAAACAACATAAATACAATTTAATAAAGCATAGGATAAAACACCATAAATACAATTTAATAAAGCATAGGTTAAAACAACATAAATCCAATTTAATAAAGCATAGGACAAAACAACATAAATACAATTTAATAAAGCATAGGTTAAAACAACATAAATACAAGTTAATAAAGCGTAGGATAAAACAACATAAATACAATTTAATAAAGCATAGGATAAAACAATATAAATACAATTTAATAAAGCCTAGGATAAAACAACATAAATACAATTTAATAAAGCTTAGGATAAAACAACATAAATACAATTTATTAAAGCATAGGATAAAACAACATAAATACAATTTAATAAAGCATAGGACAAAACAACATAAATACAATTTAATAAAGCATAGGATAAAACAACATAAATTAAATTTAATAAAGCATAGGATAAAACAACATAAATACAATTTAAAAAAGCACAGGATAAAACAACATAAATAAAATTTAATAAAGCATAGGATAAAACAACATAAATAAAATTTAATAAAGCATAGGATAAAACAACATAAATAAAATTTAATAAAGCATAGGATAAAACAACATAAATACAATTTAATAAAGCATAGGATAAAACAACATAAATACAATTTAATAAAGCATATGTTAAAACAACATAAATACAATTTAATAAAGCATAGGATAAAACAACATAAATACAATTTAATAAAGCATAGGATAAAACAACATAAATACAATTTAATAAAGCATAGGAAAAAACAACATAAATACAATTTAATAAAGCATAGGTTAAAACAACATAAATCTAATTTAATAAAGCATAGGACAAAACAAGATTAATACAATTTAATAAAGCATAGGTTAAAACAACATAAATACAAGTTAATAAAGCGTAGGATAAAACAACATAAATACAATTTAATAAAGCATAGGATAAAACAATATAAATACAATTTAATAAAGCCTAGGATAAAACAACATAAATACAATTTAATAAAGCTTAGGATAAAACAACATAAATACAATTTATTAAAGCATAGGATAAAACAACATAAATACAATTTAATAAAGCATAAGACAAAACAACATAAATACAATTTAATAACGCATAGGATAAAACAACATAAATACAATTTAATAAAGCATAGGATAAAACAACATAAATACAATTTAATAAAGCATAGGATAAGCAACATAAATACAATTTAATAAAGTATAGGACAAAACAACATAAACACAATTTAATAAAGCATATGTTAAAACAACATAAATACAATTTAATAAAGCATAGGATAAAACAACATAAATACAATTTAATAAAGCATAGGATAAAACACCATAAATACAATTTAATAAAGCATAGGTTAAAACAACATAAATCCAATTTAATAAAGCATAGGACAAAACAACATAAATCCAATTTAATAAAGCATAGGTTAAAACAACATAAATACAAGTTAATAAAGCGTAGGATAAAACAACATAAATACAATTTAATAAAGCATAGGATAAAACAATATAAATACAATTTAATAAAGCCTAGGATAAAACAACATAAATACAATTTAATAAAGCTTAGGATAAAACAACATAAATACAATTTATTAAAGCATAGGATAAAACAACATAAATACAATTTAATAAAGCATAGGACAAAACAACATAAATACAATTTAATAAAGCATAGGATAAAACAACATAAATTAAATTTAATAAAGCATAGGATAAAACAACATAAATACAATTTAAAAAAGCACAGGATAAAACAACATAAATAAAATTTAATAAAGCATAGGATAAAACAACATAAATAAAATTTAATAAAGCATAGGATAAAACAACATAAATAAAATTTAATAAAGCATAGGATAAAACAACATAAATACAATTTAATAAAGCATAGGATAAAACAACATAAATAAAATTTAATAAAGCATAGGATAAAACAACATAAATACAATTTAATAAAGCATAGGATAAAACAACATAAATACAATTTAATAAAGCATAGGATAAAACAACATAAATACAATTTAATAAAACATAGGTTAAAACAACATAAATACAATTTAATAAAGCATAGGATAAAACAACATAAATACAATTTAATAAAGCATAGGTTAAAACAACATAAATACAATTTAATAAAGCATAGTATAAAACAACATAAATTCAATTTAATAAAGCATAGGATAAAACAAAATAAATACAATTTAGTAAAGCATAGGTTAAAACAACATAAATACAATTTAATAAAGCATATGTTAAAACAACATAAATACAATTTAATAAAGCATAAGATAAAACAACATGAATATAATTTAGTAAAGCATAAGATAAAACAACATGAATGCAATTTAATAAATCATAGGTTAAAACAACATAAATACAATTTAATAAAGCATAGGATAAAACAACATAAATACAATTTAATAAAGCATAGGATAAAACAACATAAATACAATTTAATAAAGCATAGGATAAGCAACATAAATACAATTTAATAAAGTACAGGACAAAACAACATAAATACAATTTAATAAAGCATATGTTAAAACAACATAAATACAATTTAATAAAGCATAGGATAAAACAACATAAATAAAATTTAATAAAGCATAGGATAAAACAACATAAATACAGTTTAATAAAGCATAGGATAAAACAACATAAATAAAATTTAATAAAGCATAAGATAAAACAACATGAATATAATTTAGTAAAGCATAAGATAAAACAACATGAATATAATTTAGTAAAGCATAAGATAAAACAACATAAATACAATTTAATAAAGCATAGGTTAAAACAACATAAATACAATTTAATAAAGCCTAGGATAAAACAACATAAATACAATTTAATAAAGCTTAGGATAAAACAACATAAATACAATTTATTAAAACATAGGATAAAACAACATAAATTCAATTTAATAAAGCATAGGATAAAACAACATAAATACAATTTAAAAAAGCACAGGATAAAACAACATAAATAAAATTTAATAAAGCATAGGATAAAACAACATAAATAAAATTTAATAAAGCATAGGATAAAACAACATAAATACAGTTTAATAAAGCATAGGATAAAACAACATAAATAAAATTTAATAAAGCCTAGGATAAAACAACATAAATACAATTTAATAAAGCTTAGGATAAAACAACATAAATACAATTTATTAAAGCATAGGATAAAACAACATAAATACAATTTAATAAAGCATATGACAAAACAACATAAATACAATTTAATAAAGCATAGGATAAAGCAACATAAATACAATTTAATAAAGCATAGGATAAAACAACATAAATACAATTTAATAAAGCATAGGATAAGCAACATAAATACAATGTAATAAAGTATAGGACAAAACAACATAAACACAATTTAATAAAGCATATGTTAAAACAACATAAATACAATTTAATAAAGCATAGGATAAAACAACATAAATACAATTTAATAAAGCATAGGATAAAACAACATAAATACAATTTAATAAAGCATAGGTTAAAACAACATAAATACAATTTAATAAAGCATAGGACAAAACAACATAAATACAATTTAATAAAGCATAGGATAAAACAACATAAATACAATTTAATAAAGCCTAGGATAAAACAACATAAATACAATTTAATAAAGCTTAGGATAAAACAACATAAATACAATTTATTAAAACATATGATAAAACAACATAAATTCAATTTAATAAAGCATAGGATAAAACAACATAAATACAATTTAAAAAAGCACAGGATAAAACAACATAAATAAAATTTAGTAAAGCATAGGATAAAACAACATAAATAAAATTTAATAAAGCATAGGATAAAACAACATAAATACAGTTTAATAAAGCATAGGATAAAACAACATAAATAAAATTTAATAAAGCATAGGATAAAACAACATAAATACAATTTAATAATGCATAGGATAAAACAACATAAATACAATTTAATAAAGCATAGGATAAAACAACATAAATACAATTTAATAAAGCATAGGTAAAAACAACATAAATCCAATTTAATAAAGCATAGGACAAAACAACATAAATACAATTTAATAAAGCATAGGTTAAAACAACATAAATACAAGTTAATAAAGCGTAGGATAAAACAACATAAATACAATTTAATAAAGCATAGGATAAAACAATATAAATACAATTTAATAAAGCCTAGGATAAAACAACATAAATACAATTTAATAAAGCTTAGGATAAAACAACATAAATACAATTTATTAAAGCATAGGATAAAACAACATAAATACAATTTAATAAAGCATATGACAAAACAACATAAATACAATTTAATAAAGCATAGGATAAAACAACATAAATACAATTTAATAAAGCATAGGATAAAACAACATAAATACAATTTAATAAAGCATAGGATAAGCAACATAAATACAATTTAATAAAGTATAGGACAAAACAACATAAACACAATTTAATAAAGCATATGTTAAAACAACATAAATACAATTTAATAAAGCATAGGATAAAACAACATAAATACAATTTAATAAAGCATAGGATAAAACAACATAAATACAATTTAATAAAGCATAGGTTAAAACAACATAAATACAATTTAATAAAGCATAGGACAAAACAACATAAATACAATTTAATAAAGCATAGGATAAAACAACATAAATACAATTTAATAAAGCCTAGGATAAAACAACATAAATACAATTTAATAAAGCTTAGGATAAAACAACATAAATACAATTTATTAAAACATATGATAAAACAACATAAATTCAATTTAATAAAGCATAGGATAAAACAACATAAATACAATTTAAAAAAGCACAGGATAAAACAACATAAATAAAATTTAGTAAAGCATAGGATAAAACAACATAAATAAAATTTAATAAAGCATAGGATAAAACAACATAAATACAGTTTAATAAAGCATAGGATAAAACAACATAAATAAAATTTAATAAAGCATAGGAAAAAACAACATAAATACAATTTAATAAAGCATAGGATAAAACAACATAAATACAATTTAATAAAGCATAGGATAAAACAACATAAATACAATTTAATAAAGCATAGGTTAAAACAACATAAATCCAATTTAATAAAGCATAGGACAAAACAACATAAATACAATTTAATAAAGCATAGGTTAAAACAACATAAATACAAGTTAATAAAGCGTAGGATAAAACAACATAAATACAATTTAATAAAGCATAGGATAAAACAATATAAATACAATTTAATAAAGCCTAGGATAAAACAACATAAATACAATTTAATAAAGCTTAGGATAAAACAACATAAATACAATTTATTAAAGCATAGGATAAAACAACATAAATACAATTTAATAAAGCATAGGACAAAACAACATAAATACAATTTAATAAAGCATAGGATAAAACAACATAAATACAATTTAATAATGCATAGGTTAATACAACATAAATACAATTTAATAAAGCATAGGTTAAAACAACATAAATACAATTTAATAAAGCATAGGATAAAACAACATAAATACAATTTAATAAAGCATAGGATAAAACAACATAAATAAAATTTAATAAAGCATATTTTAAAACAACATAAATACAATTTAATAAAGCATAGGTAAAAACAACATAAATACAATTTAATAAAGCATAGGACAAAACAACATAAATACAATTTAATAAAGCATAGGTTAAAACAACATAAATACAATTTAATAAAGCATAGGATAAAACAACATAAATACAATTTAATAAAGCATAGGATAAAACAACATAAATACAATTTAATAAAGCACAGGATAAAACAACATAAATACAATTTAATAAAGCATATGATAAAACAACATAAATACAATTTAATAAAGCATATATTAAAACAACATAAATACAATTTAATAAAGCATAAGATAAAACAACATGAATATAATTTAGTAAAGTATAAGATAAAACAACATGAATACAATTTAATAAAGCATAGGTTAAAACAACATAAATACAATTTAATAAAGCATAGGATAAAACCGTATAAATACAATTTAATAAAGCACAGGATAAAAAAACATAAATGCAATTTAATAAAGCATAGGATAAAACAACATAAATACAATTTAATAAAGCATATGTTAAAACAACATAAATACAATTTAATAAAGTATAGGACAAAACAACATAAATACAATTTAATAAAGCATAGGTTAAAACAACATAAATACAATTTAATAAAGTATAGGACAAAACAACATAAATACAAGTTACTAAAGCGTAGGATAAAACAACATAAATACAATTTAATAAAGCATAGGATAAAACAACATAAATACAATTTAATAAAGCCTAGGATAAAACAACATAAATACAATTTAATAAAGCTTAGGATAAAACAACATAAATACAATTTATTAAAACATATGATAAAACAACATAAATTCAATTTAATAAAGCATAGGATAAAACAACATAAATACAATTTAAAAAAGCACAGGATAAAACAACATAAATAAAATTTAGTAAAGCATAGGATAAAACAACATAAATAAAATTTAATAAAGCATAGGATAAAACAACATAAATACAGTTTAATAAAGCATAGGATAAAACAACATAAATAAAATTTAATAAAGCATAGGATAAAACAACATAAATACAATTTAATAAAGCATAGGATAAAACAACATAAATACAATTTAATAAAGCATATGTTAAAACAACATAAATACAATTTAATAAAGCATAGGATAAAACAACATAAATACAATTTAATAAAGCATAGGATAAAACAACATAAATACAATTTAATAAAGCATAGGAAAAAACAACATAAATACAATTTAATAAAGCATAGGTTAAAACAACATAAATCTAATTTAATAAAGCATAGGACAAAACAAGATTAATACAATTTAATAAAGCATAGGTTAAAACAACATAAATACAAGTTAATAAAGCGTAGGATAAAACAACATAAATACAATTTAATAAAGCATAGGATAAAACAATATAAATACAATTTAATAAAGCCTAGGATAAAACAACATAAATACAATTTAATAAAGCTTAGGATAAAACAACATAAATACAATTTATTAAAGCATAGGATAAAACAACATAAATACAATTTAATAAAGCATAAGACAAAACAACATAAATACAATTTAATAACGCATAGGATAAAACAACATAAATACAATTTAATAAAGCATAGGATAAAACAACATAAATACAATTTAATAAAGCATAGGATAAGCAACATAAATACAATTTAATAAAGTATAGGACAAAACAACATAAACACAATTTAATAAAGCATATGTTAAAACAACATAAATACAATTTAATAAAGCATAGGATAAAACAACATAAATACAATTTAATAAAGCATAGGATAAAACACCATAAATACAATTTAATAAAGCATAGGTTAAAACAACATAAATCCAATTTAATAAAGCATAGGACAAAACAACATAAATACAATTTAATAAAGCATAGGTTAAAACAACATAAATACAAGTTAATAAAGCGTAGGATAAAACAACATAAATACAATTTAATAAAGCATAGGATAAAACAATATAAATACAATTTAATAAAGCCTAGGATAAAACAACATAAATACAATTTAATAAAGCTTAGGATAAAACAACATAAATACAATTTATTAAAGCATAGGATAAAACAACATAAATACAATTTAATAAAGCATAGGACAAAACAACATAAATACAATTTAATAAAGCATAGGATAAAACAACATAAATTAAATTTAATAAAGCATAGGATAAAACAACATAAATACAATTTAAAAAAGCACAGGATAAAACAACATAAATAAAATTTAATAAAGCATAGGATAAAACAACATAAATAAAATTTAATAAAGCATAGGATAAAACAACATAAATAAAATTTAATAAAGCATAGGATAAAACAACATAAATACAATTTAATAAAGCATAGGATAAAACAACATAAATAAAATTTAATAAAGCATAGGATAAAACAACATAAATACAATTTAATAAAGCATAGGATAAAACAACATAAATACAATTTAATAAAGCATAGGATAAAACAACATAAATACAATTTAATAAAACATAGGTTAAAACAACATAAATACAATTTAATAAAGCATAGGATAAAACAACATAAATACAATTTAATAAAGCATAGGTTAAAACAACATAAATACAATTTAATAAAGCATAGTATAAAACAACATAAATTCAATTTAATAAAGCATAGGATAAAACAAAATAAATACAATTTAGTAAAGCATAGGTTAAAACAACATAAATACAATTTAATAAAGCATATGTTAAAACAACATAAATACAATTTAATAAAGCATAAGATAAAACAACATGAATATAATTTAGTAAAGCATAAGATAAAACAACATGAATGCAATTTAATAAATCATAGGTTAAAACAACATAAATACAATTTAATAAAGCATAGGATAAAACAACATAAATACAATTTAATAAAGCATAGGATAAAACAACATAAATACAATTTAATAAAGCATAGGATAAGCAACATAAATACAATTTAATAAAGTACAGGACAAAACAACATAAATACAATTTAATAAAGCATATGTTAAAACAACATAAATACAATTTAATAAAGCATAGGATAAAACAACATAAATAAAATTTAATAAAGCATAGGATAAAACAACATAAATACAGTTTAATAAAGCATAGGATAAAACAACATAAATAAAATTTAATAAAGCATAAGATAAAACAACATGAATATAATTTAGTAAAGCATAAGATAAAACAACATGAATATAATTTAGTAAAGCATAAGATAAAACAACATAAATACAATTTAATAAAGCATAGGTTAAAACAACATAAATACAATTTAATAAAGCCTAGGATAAAACAACATAAATACAATTTAATAAAGCTTAGGATAAAACAACATAAATACAATTTATTAAAACATAGGATAAAACAACATAAATTCAATTTAATAAAGCATAGGATAAAACAACATAAATACAATTTAAAAAAGCACAGGATAAAACAACATAAATAAAATTTAATAAAGCATAGGATAAAACAACATAAATAAAATTTAATAAAGCATAGGATAAAACAACATAAATACAGTTTAATAAAGCATAGGATAAAACAACATAAATAAAATTTAATAAAGCCTAGGATAAAACAACATAAATACAATTTAATAAAGCTTAGGATAAAACAACATAAATACAATTTATTAAAGCATAGGATAAAACAACATAAATACAATTTAATAAAGCATATGACAAAACAACATAAATACAATTTAATAAAGCATAGGATAAAACAACATAAATACAATTTAATAAAGCATAGGATAAAACAACATAAATACAATTTAATAAAGCATAGGATAAGCAACATAAATACAATGTAATAAAGTATAGGACAAAACAACATAAACACAATTTAATAAAGCATATGTTAAAACAACATAAATACAATTTAATAAAGCATAGGATAAAACAACATAAATACAATTTAATAAAGCATAGGATAAAACAACATAAATACAATTTAATAAAGCATAGGTTAAAACAACATAAATACAATTTAATAAAGCATAGGACAAAACAACATAAATACAATTTAATAAAGCATAGGATAAAACAACATAAATACAATTTAATAAAGCCTAGGATAAAACAACATAAATACAATTTAATAAAGCTTAGGATAAAACAACATAAATACAATTTATTAAAACATATGATAAAACAACATAAATTCAATTTAATAAAGCATAGGATAAAACAACATAAATACAATTTAAAAAAGCACAGGATAAAACAACATAAATAAAATTTAGTAAAGCATAGGATAAAACAACATAAATAAAATTTAATAAAGCATAGGATAAAACAACATAAATACAGTTTAATAAAGCATAGGATAAAACAACATAAATAAAATTTAATAAAGCATAGGATAAAACAACATAAATACAATTTAATAATGCATAGGATAAAACAACATAAATACAATTTAATAAAGCATAGGATAAAACAACATAAATACAATTTAATAAAGCATAGGTAAAAACAACATAAATCCAATTTAATAAAGCATAGGACAAAACAACATAAATACAATTTAATAAAGCATAGGTTAAAACAACATAAATACAAGTTAATAAAGCGTAGGATAAAACAACATAAATACAATTTAAGAAAGCATAGGATAAAACAATATAAATACAATTTAATAAAGCCTAGGATAAAACAACATAAATACAATTTAATAAAGCTTAGGATAAAACAACATAAATACAATTTATTAAAGCACAGGATAAAACAACATAAATACAATTTAATAAAGCATAGGACAAAACAACATAAATACAATTTAATAAAGCATAGGATAAAACAACATAAATACAATTTAATAAAGCATAGGTTAATACAACATAAATACAATTTAATAAAGCATAGGTTAAAACAACATAAATACAATTTAATAAAGCATAGGATAAAACAACATAAATACAATTTAATAAAGCATAGGATAAAACAACATAAATAAAATTTAATAAAGCATAGGATAAAACAACATAAATAAAATTTAATAAAGCATAGGATAAAACAACATAAATACAATTTAATAAAGCATAGGATAAAACAACATAAATACAATTTAATAAAGCATAGGATAAAACAACATAAATACAATTTAATAAAGCATATTTTAAAACAACATAAATACAATTTAATAAAGCATAGGTAAAAACAACATAAATACAATTTAATAAAGCATAGGACAAAACAACATAAATACAATTTAATAAAGCATAGGTTAAAACAACATAAATACAATTTAATAAAGCATAGGATAAAACAACATAAATACAATTTAATAAAGCATAGGATAAAACAACATAAATACAATTTAATAAAGCACAGGATAAAACAACATAAATACAATTTAATAAAGCATATGATAAAACAACATAAATACAATTTAATAAAGCATATATTAAAACAACATAAATACAATTTAATAAAGCATAAGATAAAACAACATGAATATAATTTAGTAAAGTATAAGATAAAACAACATGAATACAATTTAATAAAGCATAGGTTAAAACAACATAAATACAATTTAATAAAGCATAGGATAAAACCGTATAAATACAATTTAATAAAGCACAGGATAAAAAAACATAAATGCAATTTAATAAAGCATAGGATAAAACAACATAAATACAATTTAATAAAGCATATGTTAAAACAACATAAATACAATTTAATAAAGTATAGGACAAAACAACATAAATACAATTTAATAAAGCATAGGTTAAAACAACATAAATACAATTTAATAAAGTATAGGACAAAACAACATAAATACAAGTTACTAAAGCGTAGGATAAAACAACATAAATACAATTTAATAAAGCATAGGTTAAAACAACATAAATCTAATTTAATAAAGCATAGGACAAAACAAGATTAATACAATTTAATAAAGCATAGGTTAAAACAACATAAATACAAGTTAATAAAGCGTAGGATAAAACAACATAAATACAATTTAATAAAGCATAGGATAAAACAATATAAATACAATTTAATAAAGCCTAGGATAAAACAACATAAATACAATTTAATAAAGCTTAGGATAAAACAACATAAATACAATTTATTAAAGCATAGGATAAAACAACATAAATAGAATTTAATAAAGCATATGACAAAACAACATAAATACAATTTAATAAAGCATAGGATAAAACAACATAAATACAATTTAATAAAGCATAGGATAAAACAACATAAATACAATTTAATAAAGCATAGGATAAGCAACATAAATACAATTTAATAAAGTATAGGACAAAACAACATAAACACAATTTAATAAAGCATATGTTAAAACAACATAAATACAATTTAATAAAGCATAGGATAAAACAACATAAATACAATTTAATAAAGCATAGGATAAAACAACATAAATACAATTTAATAAAGCATAGGTTAAAACAACATAAATACAATTTAATAAAGCAAAGGACAAAACAACATAAATACAATTTAATAAAGCATAGGATAAAACAACATAAATACAATTTAATAAAGCCTAGGATAAAACAACATAAATACAATTTAATAAAGCTTAGGATAAAACAACATAAATACAATTTATTAAAACATATGATAAAACAACATAAATTCAATTTAATAAAGCATAGGATAAAACAACATAAATACAATTTAAAAAAGCACAGGATAAAACAACATAAATAAAATTTAGTAAAGCATAGGATAAAACAACATAAATAAAATTTAATAAAGCATAGGATAAAACAACATAAATACAGTTTAATAAATCATAGGATAAAACAACATAAATAAAATTTAATAAAGCATAGGATAAAACAACATAAATACAATTTAATAAAGCATAGGATAAAACAACATAAATACAATTTAATAAAGCATAGGATAAAACAACATAAATAAAATTTAATAAAGCATAGGATAAAACAACATAAATAAAATTTAATAAAGCATAGGATAAAACAACATAAATACAATTTAATAAAGCATAGGATAAAACAACATAAATACAATTTAATAAAGCATAGGACAAAACAACATAAATACAATTTAATAAAGCATAGGATAAAACAACATAAATACAATTTAATAAAGCATAGGTTAATACAACATAAATACAATTTAATAAAGCATAGGTTAAAACAACATAAATACAATTTAATAAAGCATAGGATAAAACAACATAAATACAATTTAATAAAGCATAGGATAAAACAACATAAATAAAATTTAATAAAGCATAGGATAAAACAACATAAATAAAATTTAATAAAGCATAGGATAAAACAACATAAATACAATTTAATAAAGCATAGGATAAAACAACATAAATACAATTTAATAAAGCATAGGATAAAACAACATAAATACAATTTAATAAAGCATATTTTAAAACAACATAAATACAATTTAATAAAGCATAGGTAAAAACAACATAAATACAATTTAATAAAGCATAGGACAAAACAACATAAATACAATTTAATAAAGCATAGGTTAAAACAACATAAATACAATTTAATAAAGCATAGGATAAAACAACATAAATACAATTTAATAAAGCATAGGATAAAACAACATAAATACAATTTAATAAAGCACAGGATAAAACAACATAAATACAATTTAATAAAGCATATGATAAAACAACATAAATACAATTTAATAAAGCATATATTAAAACAACATAAATACAATTTAATAAAGCATAAGATAAAACAACATGAATATAATTTAGTAAAGTATAAGATAAAACAACATGAATACAATTTAATAAAGCATAGGTTAAAACAACATAAATACAATTTAATAAAGCATAGGATAAAACCGTATAAATACAATTTAATAAAGCACAGGATAAAAAAACATAAATGCAATTTAATAAAGCATAGGATAAAACAACATAAATACAATTTAATAAAGCATATGTTAAAACAACATAAATACAATTTAATAAAGTATAGGACAAAACAACATAAATACAATTTAATAAAGCATAGGTTAAAACAACATAAATACAATTTAATAAAGTATAGGACAAAACAACATAAATACAAGTTACTAAAGCGTAGGATAAAACAACATAAATACAATTTAATAAAGCATAGGATAAAACAACATAAATACAATTTAATAAAGCCTAGGATAAAACAACATAAATACAATTTAATAAAGCTTAGGATAAAACAACATAAATACAATTTATTAAAACATATGATAAAACAACATAAATTCAATTTAATAAAGCATAGGATAAAACAACATAAATACAATTTAAAAAAGCACAGGATAAAACAACATAAATAAAATTTAGTAAAGCATAGGATAAAACAACATAAATAAAATTTAATAAAGCATAGGATAAAACAACATAAATACAGTTTAATAAAGCATAGGATAAAACAACATAAATAAAATTTAATAAAGCATAGGATAAAACAACATAAATACAATTTAATAAAGCATAGGATAAAACAACATAAATACAATTTAATAAAGCATATGTTAAAACAACATAAATACAATTTAATAAAGCATAGGATAAAACAACATAAATACAATTTAATAAAGCATAGGATAAAACAACATAAATACAATTTAATAAAGCATAGGAAAAAACAACATAAATACAATTTAATAAAGCATAGGTTAAAACAACATAAATCTAATTTAATAAAGCATAGGACAAAACAAGATTAATACAATTTAATAAAGCATAGGTTAAAACAACATAAATACAAGTTAATAAAGCGTAGGATAAAACAACATAAATACAATTTAATAAAGCATAGGATAAAACAATATAAATACAATTTAATAAAGCCTAGGATAAAACAACATAAATACAATTTAATAAAGCTTAGGATAAAACAACATAAATACAATTTATTAAAGCATAGGATAAAACAACATAAATACAATTTAATAAAGCATAAGACAAAACAACATAAATACAATTTAATAAAGCATAGGATAAAACAACATAAATACAATTTAATAAAGCATAGGATAAAACAACATAAATACAATTTAATAAAGCATAGGATAAGCAACATAAATACAATTTAATAAAGTATAGGACAAAACAACATAAACACAATTTAATAAAGCATATGTTAAAACAACATAAATACAATTTAATAAAGCATAGGATAAAACAACATAAATACAATTTAATAAAGCATAGGATAAAACACCATAAATACAATTTAATAAAGCATAGGTTAAAACAACATAAATCCAATTTAATAAAGCATAGGACAAAACAACATAAATACAATTTAATAAAGCATAGGTTAAAACAACATAAATACAAGTTAATAAAGCGTAGGATAAAACAACATAAATACAATTTAATAAAGCATAGGATAAAACAATATAAATACAATTTAATAAAGCCTAGGATAAAACAACATAAATACAATTTAATAAAGCTTAGGATAAAACAACATAAATACAATTTATTAAAGCATAGGATAAAACAACATAAATACAATTTAATAAAGCATAGGACAAAACAACATAAATACAATTTAATAAAGCATAGGATAAAACAACATAAATTAAATTTAATAAAGCATAGGATAAAACAACATAAATACAATTTAAAAAAGCACAGGATAAAACAACATAAATAAAATTTAATAAAGCATAGGATAAAACAACATAAATAAAATTTAATAAAGCATAGGATAAAACAACATAAATAAAATTTAATAAAGCATAGGATAAAACAACATAAATACAATTTAATAAAGCATAGGATAAAACAACATAAATAAAATTTAATAAAGCATAGGATAAAACAACATAAATACAATTTAATAAAGCATAGGATAAAACAACATAAATACAATTTAATAAAGCATAGGATAAAACAACATAAATACAATTTAATAAAACATAGGTTAAAACAACATAAATACAATTTAATAAAGCATAGGATAAAACAACATAAATACAATTTAATAAAGCATAGGTTAAAACAACATAAATACAATTTAATAAAGCATAGTATAAAACAACATAAATTCAATTTAATAAAGCATAGGATAAAACAAAATAAATACAATTTAGTAAAGCATAGGTTAAAACAACATAAATACAATTTAATAAAGCATATGTTAAAACAACATAAATACAATTTAATAAAGCATAAGATAAAACAACATGAATATAATTTAGTAAAGCATAAGATAAAACAACATGAATGCAATTTAATAAATCATAGGTTAAAACAACATAAATACAATTTAATAAAGCATAGGATAAAACAACATAAATACAATTTAATAAAGCATAGGATAAAACAACATAAATACAATTTAATAAAGCATAGGATAAGCAACATAAATACAATTTAATAAAGTACAGGACAAAACAACATAAATACAATTTAATAAAGCATATGTTAAAACAACATAAATACAATTTAATAAAGCATATGATAAAACAACATAAATAAAATTTAATAAAGCATAGGATAAAACAACATAAATACAGTTTAATAAAGCATAGGATAAAACAACATAAATAAAATTTAATAAAGCATAAGATAAAACAACATGAATATAATTTAGTAAAGCATAAGATAAAACAACATGAATATAATTTAGTAAAGCATAAGATAAAACAACATAAATACAATTTAATAAAGCATAGGTTAAAACAACATAAATACAATTTAATAAAGCCTAGGATAAAACAACATAAATACAATTTAATAAAGCTTAGGATAAAACAACATAAATACAATTTATTAAAACATAGGATAAAACAACATAAATTCAATTTAATAAAGCATAGGATAAAACAACATAAATACAATTTAAAAAAGCACAGGATAAAACAACATAAATAAAATTTAATAAAGCATAGGATAAAACAACATAAATAAAATTTAATAAAGCATAGGATAAAACAACATAAATACAGTTTAATAAAGCATAGGATAAAACAACATAAATAAAATTTAATAAAGCATAGGATAAAACAACATAAATTCAATTTAATAAAGCATAGGATAAAACAACATAAATACAATTTAATAAAGCACAGGATAAAACAACATAAATAAAATTTAATAAAGCATAGGATAAAACAACATAAATAAAATTTAATAAAGCATAGGATAAAACAACATAAATACAGTTTAATAAAGCATAGGATAAAACAACATAAATAAAATTTAATAAAGCATAGGATAAAACAACATAAATACAATTTAATAAAGCATAGGATAAAACAACATAAATACAATTTAATAAAGCATATGTTAAAGCAACATAAATACAATTTAATAAAGCATAGGATAAAACAACATAAATACAATTTAATAAAGCATAGGATAAAACAACATAAATACAATTTAATAAAGCATAGGAAAAAACAACATAAATACAATTTAATAAAGCATAGGTTAAAACAACATAAATCTAATTTAATAAAGCATAGGACAAAACAAGATTAATACAATTTAATAAAGCATAGGTTAAAACAACATAAATACAAGTTAATAAAGCGTAGGATAAAACAACATAAATACAATTTAATAAAGCATAGGATAAAACAATATAAATACAATTTAATAAAGCCTAGGATAAAACAACATAAATACAATTTAATAAAGCTTAGGATAAAACAACATAAATACAATTTATTAAAGCATAGGATAAAACAACATAAATACAATTTAATAAAGCATATGACAAAACAACATAAATACAATTTAATAAAGCATAGGATAAAACAACATAAATACAATTTAATAAAGCATAGGATAAAACAACATAAATACAATTTCATAAAGCATAGGATAAGCAACATAAATACAATTTAATAAAGTATAGGACAAAACAACATAAACACAATTTAATAAAGCATATGTTAAAACAACATAAATACAATTTAATAAAGCATAGGATAAAACAACATAAATACAATTTAATAAAGCATAGGATAAAACAACATAAATACAATTTAATAAAGCATAGGTTAAAACAACATAAATACAATTTAATAAAGCATAGGACAAAACAACATAAATATAATTTAATAAAGCATAGGTTAAAACAACATAAATACAAGTTAATAAAGCGTAGGATAAAACAACATAAATACAATTTAATAAAGCATAGGATAAAACAATATAAATACAATTTAATAAAGCCTAGGATAAAACAACATAAATACAATTTAATAAAGCTTAGGATAAAACAACATAAATACAATTTATTAAAGCATAGGATAAAACAACATAAATACAATTTAATAAAGCATAGGACAAAACAACATAAATACAATTTAATAAAGCATAGGATAAAACAACATAAATACAATTTAAAAAAGCACAGGATAAAACAACATAAATAAAATTTAATAAAGCATAGGATAAAACAACATAAATAAAATTTAATAAAGCATAGGATAAAACAACATAAATACAATTTAATAAAGCATAGGATAAAACAACATAAATAAAATTTAATAAAGCATAGGATAAAACAACATAAATACAATTTAATAAAGCATAGGATAAAACAACATAAATACAATTTAATAAAGCATAGGATAAAACAACATAAATACAATTTAATAAAGCATAGGTTAAAACAACATAAATACAATTTAATAAAGCATAGGATAAAACAACATAAATACAATTTAATAAAGCATAGGTTAAAACAACATAAATACAATTTAATAAAGCATAGTATAAAACAACATAAATTCAATTTAATAAAGCATAGGATAAAACAACATAAATACAATTTAGTAAAGCATAGGTTAAAACAACATAAATACAATTTAATAAAGCATATGTTAAAACAACATAAATACAATTTAATAAAGCATAAGATAAAACAACATGAATATAATTTAGTAAAGCATAAGATAAAACAACATGAATGCAATTTAATAAATCATAGGTTAAAACAACATAAATACAATTTAATAAAGCATAGGATAAAACAACATAAATACAATTTAATAAAGCATAGGATAAAACAACATTAATACAATTTAATAAAGCATAGGATAAGCAAAATAAATACAATTTAATAAAGTACAGGACAAAACAACATAAATACAATTTAATAAGCATATGTTAAAACAACATAAATACAATTTAATAAAGCATAAGATAAAACAACATGAATATAATTTAGTAAAGCATAAGATAAAACAACATGAATACAATTTAATAAAGCATAGGTTAAAACAACATAAATACAATTTAATAAAGCCTAGGATAAAACAACATAAATACAATTTAATAAAGCTTAGGATAAAACAACATAAATACAATTTATTAAAACATAGGATAAAACAACATAAATTCAATTTAATAAAGCATAGGATAAAACAACATAAATACAATTTAAAAAAGCATAGGATAAAACAACATAAATACAATTTAATAAAGCACAGGATAAAACAACATAAATAAAATTTAATAAAGCATAGGATAAAACAACATAAATAAAATTTAATAAAGCATAGGATAAAACAACATAAATTCAATTTAATAAAGCATAGGATAAAACAACATAAATACAATTTAATAAAGCACAGGATAAAACAACATAAATAAAATTTAATAAAGCATAGGATAAAACAACATAAATACAATTTAATAAAGCATAGGATAAAACAACATAAATAAAATTTAATAAAGCATAGGATAAAACAACATAAATTCAATTTAATAAAGCATAGGATAAAACAACATAAATACAATTTAATAAAGCACAGGATAAAACAACATAAATAAAATTTAATAAAGCATAGGATAAAACAACATAAATACAATTTAATAAAGCATAGGATAAAACAACATAAATACAATTTAATAAAGCATATGTTAAAGCAACATAAATACAATTTAATAAAGCATAGGATAAAACAACATAAATACAATTTAATAAAGCATAGGATAAAACAACATAAATACAATTTAATAAAGCATAGGAAAAAACAACATAAATACAATTTAATAAAGCATAGGTTAAAACAACATAAATCTAATTTAATAAAGCATAGGACAAAACAAGATTAATACAATTTAATAAAGCATAGGTTAAAACAACATAAATACAAGTTAATAAAGCGTAGGATAAAACAACATAAATACAATTTAATAAAGCATAGGATAAAACAATATAAATACAATTTAATAAAGCCTAGGATAAAACAACATAAATACAATTTAATAAAGCTTAGGATAAAACAACATAAATACAATTTATTAAAGCATAGGATAAAACAACATAAATACAATTTAATAAAGCATATGACAAAACAACATAAATACAATTTAATAAAGCATAGGATAAAACAACATAAATACAATTTAATAAAGCATAGGATAAAACAACATAAATAAAATTTAATAAAGCATAGGATAAAACAACATAAATACAATTTAATAAAGCATAGGATAAAACAACATAAATACAATTTAATAAAGCATAGGATAAAACAACATAAATACAATTTAATAAAGCATAGGTTAAAACAACATAAATACAATTTAATAAAGCATAGGATAAAACAACATAAATACAATTTAATAAAGCATAGGTTAAAACAACATAAATCTAATTTAATAAAGCATAGGACAAAACAAGATTAATACAATTTAATAAAGCATAGGTTAAAACAACATAAATACAAGTTAATAAAGCGTAGGATAAAACAACATAAATACAATTTAATAAAGCATAGGATAAAACAATATAAATACAATTTAATAAAGCCTAGGATAAAACAACATAAATACAATTTAATAAAGCTTAGGATAAAACAACATAAATACAATTTATTAAAGCATAGGATAAAACAACATAAATACAATTTAATAAAGCATATGACAAAACAACATAAATACAATTTAATAAAGCATAGGATAAAACAACATAAATACAATTTAATAAAGCATAGGATAAAACAACATAAATACAATTTAATAAAGCATAGGATAAGCAACATAAATACAATTTAATAAAGTATAGGAGAAAACAACATAAACACAATTTAATAAAGCATATGTTAAAACAACATAAATACAATTTAATAAAGCATAGGATAAAACAACATAAATACAATTTAATAAAGCATAGGATAAAACAACATAAATACAATTTAATAAAGCATAGGTTAAAACAACATAAATACAATTTAATAAAGCATAGGACAAAACAACATAAATACAATTTAATAAAGCATAGGATAAAACAACATAAATACAATTTAAAAAAGCACAGGATAAAACAACATAAATAAAATTTAATAAAGCATAGGATAAAACAACATAAATAAAATTTAATAAAGCATAGGATAAAACAACATAAATACAATTTAATAAAGCATAGGATAAAACAACATAAATAAAATTTAATAAAGCATAGGATAAAACAACATAAATACAATTTAATAAAGCATAGGATAAAACAACATAAATACAATTTAATAAAGCATAGGATAAAACAACATAAATACAATTTAATAAAGCATAGGTTAAAACAACATAAATACAATTTAATAAAGCATAGGATAAAACAACATAAATACAATTTAATAAAGCATAGGTTAAAACAACATAAATCTAATTTAATAAAGCATAGGACAAAACAAGATTAATACAATTTAATAAAGCATAGGTTAAAACAACATAAATACAAGTTAATAAAGCGTAGGATAAAACAACATAAATACAATTTAATAAAGCATTGGATAAAACAATATAAATACAATTTAATAAAGCCTAGGATAAAACAACATAAATACAATTTAATAAAGCTTAGGATAAAACAACATAAATACAATTTATTAAAGCATAGGATAAAACAACATAAATACAATTTAATAAAGCATAGGACAAAACAAGATTAATACAATTTAATAAAGCATAGGTTAAAACAACATAAATACAAGTTAATAAAGCGTAGGATAAAACAACATAAATACAATTTAATAAAGCATAGGATAAAACAATATAAATACAATTTAATAAAGCCTAGGATAAAACAACATAAATACAATTTAATAAAGCTTAGGATAAAACAACATAAATACAATTTATTAAAGCATAGGATAAAACAACATAAATAGAATTTAATAAAGCATATGACAAAACAACATAAATACAATTTAATAAAGCATAGGATAAAACAACATAAATACAATTTAATAAAGCATAGGATAAAACAACATAAATACAATTTAATAAAGCATAGGATAAGCAACATAAATACAATTTAATAAAGTATAGGACAAAACAACATAAACACAATTTAATAAAGCATATGTTAAAACAACATAAATACAATTTAATAAAGCATAGGATAAAACAACATAAATACAATTTAATAAAGCATAGGATAAAACAACATAAATACAATTTAATAAAGCATAGGTTAAAACAACATAAATACAATTTAATAAAGCAAAGGACAAAACAACATAAATACAATTTAATAAAGCATAGGATAAAACAACATAAATACAATTTAATAAAGCCTAGGATAAAACAACATAAATACAATTTAATAAAGCATAGGTTAAAACAACATAAATACAATTTAATAAAGCATAGGATAAAACAACATAAATACAATTTAATAAAGCATAGGATAAAACAACATAAATAAAATTTAATAAAGCATAGGATAAAACAACATAAATAAAATTTAATAAAGCATAGGATAAAACAACATAAATACAATTTAATAAAGCATAGGATAAAACAACATAAATACAATTTAATAAAGCATAGGATAAAACAACATAAATACAATTTAATAAAGCATATTTTAAAACAACATAAATACAATTTAATAAAGCATAGGTAAAAACAACATAAATACAATTTAATAAAGCATAGGACAAAACAACATAAATACAATTTAATAAAGCATAGGTTAAAACAACATAAATACAATTTAATAAAGCATAGGATAAAACAACATAAATACAATTTAATAAAGCATAGGATAAAACAACATAAATACAATTTAATAAAGCACAGGATAAAACAACATAAATACAATTTAATAAAGCATATGATAAAACAACATAAATACAATTTAATAAAGCATATATTAAAACAACATAAATACAATTTAATAAAGCATAAGATAAAACAACATGAATATAATTTAGTAAAGTATAAGATAAAACAACATGAATACAATTTAATAAAGCATAGGTTAAAACAACATAAATACAATTTAATAAAGCATAGGATAAAACCGTATAAATACAATTTAATAAAGCACAGGATAAAAAAACATAAATGCAATTTAATAAAGCATAGGATAAAACAACATAAATACAATTTAATAAAGCATATGTTAAAACAACATAAATACAATTTAATAAAGTATAGGACAAAACAACATAAATACAATTTAATAAAGCATAGGTTAAAACAACATAAATACAATTTAATAAAGTATAGGACAAAACAACATAAATACAAGTTACTAAAGCGTAGGATAAAACAACATAAATACAATTTAATAAAGCATAGGATAAAACAACATAAATACAATTTAATAAAGCCTAGGATAAAACAACATAAATACAATTTAATAAAGCTTAGGATAAAACAACATAAATACAATTTATTAAAACATATGATAAAACAACATAAATTCAATTTAATAAAGCATAGGATAAAACAACATAAATACAATTTAAAAAAGCACAGGATAAAACAACATAAATAAAATTTAGTAAAGCATAGGATAAAACAACATAAATAAAATTTAATAAAGCATAGGATAAAACAACATAAATACAGTTTAATAAAGCATAGGATAAAACAACATAAATAAAATTTAATAAAGCATAGGATAAAACAACATAAATACAATTTAATAAAGCATAGGATAAAACAACATAAATACAATTTAATAAAGCATATGTTAAAACAACATAAATACAATTTAATAAAGCATAGGATAAAACAACATAAATACAATTTAATAAAGCATAGGATAAAACAACATAAATACAATTTAATAAAGCATAGGAAAAAACAACATAAATACAATTTAATAAAGCATAGGTTAAAACAACATAAATCTAATTTAATAAAGCATAGGACAAAACAAGATTAATACAATTTAATAAAGCATAGGTTAAAACAACATAAATACAAGTTAATAAAGCGTAGGATAAAACAACATAAATACAATTTAATAAAGCATAGGATAAAACAATATAAATACAATTTAATAAAGCCTAGGATAAAACAACATAAATACAATTTAATAAAGCTTAGGATAAAACAACATAAATACAATTTATTAAAGCATAGGATAAAACAACATAAATACAATTTAATAAAGCATAAGACAAAACAACATAAATACAATTTAATAAAGCATAGGATAAAACAACATAAATACAATTTAATAAAGCATAGGATAAAACAACATAAATACAATTTAATAAAGCATAGGATAAGCAACATAAATACAATTTAATAAAGTATAGGACAAAACAACATAAACACAATTTAATAAAGCATATGTTAAAACAACATAAATACAATTTAATAAAGCATAGGATAAAACAACATAAATACAATTTAATAAAGCATAGGATAAAACACCATAAATACAATTTAATAAAGCATAGGTTAAAACAACATAAATCCAATTTAATAAAGCATAGGACAAAACAACATAAATACAATTTAATAA
Organism: Phyllobates terribilis; assembly: GCF_046119375.1. Taxonomy (NCBI): domain Eukaryota; kingdom Metazoa; phylum Chordata; class Amphibia; order Anura; family Dendrobatidae; genus Phyllobates; species Phyllobates terribilis. The sequence goes on from NW_027362780.1 coordinate 1,116,178, forward strand.
AGCATAGGTTAAAACAACATAAATACAAGTTAATAAAGCGTAGGATAAAACAACATAAATACAATTTAATAAAGCATAGGATAAAACAATATAAATACAATTTAATAAAGCCTAGGATAAAACAACATAAATACAATTTAATAAAGCTTAGGATAAAACAACATAAATACAATTTATTAAAGCATAGGATAAAACAACATAAATACAATTTAATAAAGCATAGGACAAAACAACATAAATACAATTTAATAAAGCATAGGATAAAACAACATAAATTAAATTTAATAAAGCATAGGATAAAACAACATAAATACAATTTAAAAAAGCACAGGATAAAACAACATAAATAAAATTTAATAAAGCATAGGATAAAACAACATAAATAAAATTTAATAAAGCATAGGATAAAACAACATAAATAAAATTTAATAAAGCATAGGATAAAACAACATAAATACAATTTAATAAAGCATAGGATAAAACAACATAAATAAAATTTAATAAAGCATAGGATAAAACAACATAAATACAATTTAATAAAGCATAGGATAAAACAACATAAATACAATTTAATAAAGCATAGGATAAAACAACATAAATACAATTTAATAAAACATAGGTTAAAACAACATAAATACAATTTAATAAAGCATAGGATAAAACAACATAAATACAATTTAATAAAGCATAGGTTAAAACAACATAAATACAATTTAATAAAGCATAGTATAAAACAACATAAATTCAATTTAATAAAGCATAGGATAAAACAAAATAAATACAATTTAGTAAAGCATAGGTTAAAACAACATAAATACAATTTAATAAAGCATATGTTAAAACAACATAAATACAATTTAATAAAGCATAAGATAAAACAACATGAATATAATTTAGTAAAGCATAAGATAAAACAACATGAATGCAATTTAATAAATCATAGGTTAAAACAACATAAATACAATTTAATAAAGCATAGGATAAAACAACATAAATACAATTTAATAAAGCATAGGATAAAACAACATAAATACAATTTAATAAAGCATAGGATAAGCAACATAAATACAATTTAATAAAGTACAGGACAAAACAACATAAATACAATTTAATAAAGCATATGTTAAAACAACATAAATACAATTTAATAAAGCATAGGATAAAACAACATAAATAAAATTTAATAAAGCATAGGATAAAACAACATAAATACAGTTTAATAAAGCATAGGATAAAACAACATAAATAAAATTTAATAAAGCATAAGATAAAACAACATGAATATAATTTAGTAAAGCATAAGATAAAACAACATGAATATAATTTAGTAAAGCATAAGATAAAACAACATAAATACAATTTAATAAAGCATAGGTTAAAACAACATAAATACAATTTAATAAAGCCTAGGATAAAACAACATAAATACAATTTAATAAAGCTTAGGATAAAACAACATAAATACAATTTATTAAAACATAGGATAAAACAACATAAATTCAATTTAATAAAGCATAGGATAAAACAACATAAATACAATTTAAAAAAGCACAGGATAAAACAACATAAATAAAATTTAATAAAGCATAGGATAAAACAACATAAATAAAATTTAATAAAGCATAGGATAAAACAACATAAATACAGTTTAATAAAGCATAGGATAAAACAACATAAATAAAATTTAATAAAGCATAGGATAAAACAACATAAATTCAATTTAATAAAGCATAGGATAAAACAACATAAATACAATTTAATAAAGCACAGGATAAAACAACATAAATAAAATTTAATAAAGCATAGGATAAAACAACATAAATAAAATTTAATAAAGCATAGGATAAAACAACATAAATACAGTTTAATAAAGCATAGGATAAAACAACATAAATAAAATTTAATAAAGCATAGGATAAAACAACATAAATACAATTTAATAAAGCATAGGATAAAACAACATAAATACAATTTAATAAAGCATATGTTAAAGCAACATAAATACAATTTAATAAAGCATAGGATAAAACAACATAAATACAATTTAATAAAGCATAGGATAAAACAACATAAATACAATTTAATAAAGCATAGGAAAAAACAACATAAATACAATTTAATAAAGCATAGGTTAAAACAACATAAATCTAATTTAATAAAGCATAGGACAAAACAAGATTAATACAATTTAATAAAGCATAGGTTAAAACAACATAAATACAAGTTAATAAAGCGTAGGATAAAACAACATAAATACAATTTAATAAAGCATAGGATAAAACAATATAAATACAATTTAATAAAGCCTAGGATAAAACAACATAAATACAATTTAATAAAGCTTAGGATAAAACAACATAAATACAATTTATTAAAGCATAGGATAAAACAACATAAATACAATTTAATAAAGCATATGACAAAACAACATAAATACAATTTAATAAAGCATAGGATAAAACAACATAAATACAATTTAATAAAGCATAGGATAAAACAACATAAATACAATTTCATAAAGCATAGGATAAGCAACATAAATACAATTTAATAAAGTATAGGACAAAACAACATAAACACAATTTAATAAAGCATATGTTAAAACAACATAAATACAATTTAATAAAGCATAGGATAAAACAACATAAATACAATTTAATAAAGCATAGGATAAAACAACATAAATACAATTTAATAAAGCATAGGTTAAAACAACATAAATACAATTTAATAAAGCATAGGACAAAACAACATAAATATAATTTAATAAAGCATAGGTTAAAACAACATAAATACAAGTTAATAAAGCGTAGGATAAAACAACATAAATACAATTTAATAAAGCATAGGATAAAACAATATAAATACAATTTAATAAAGCCTAGGATAAAACAACATAAATACAATTTAATAAAGCTTAGGATAAAACAACATAAATACAATTTATTAAAGCATAGGATAAAACAACATAAATACAATTTAATAAAGCATAGGACAAAACAACATAAATACAATTTAATAAAGCATAGGATAAAACAACATAAATACAATTTAAAAAAGCACAGGATAAAACAACATAAATAAAATTTAATAAAGCATAGGATAAAACAACATAAATAAAATTTAATAAAGCATAGGATAAAACAACATAAATACAATTTAATAAAGCATAGGATAAAACAACATAAATAAAATTTAATAAAGCATAGGATAAAACAACATAAATACAATTTAATAAAGCATAGGATAAAACAACATAAATACAATTTAATAAAGCATAGGATAAAACAACATAAATACAATTTAATAAAGCATAGGTTAAAACAACATAAATACAATTTAATAAAGCATAGGATAAAACAACATAAATACAATTTAATAAAGCATAGGTTAAAACAACATAAATACAATTTAATAAAGCATAGTATAAAACAACATAAATTCAATTTAATAAAGCATAGGATAAAACAACATAAATACAATTTAGTAAAGCATAGGTTAAAACAACATAAATACAATTTAATAAAGCATATGTTAAAACAACATAAATACAATTTAATAAAGCATAAGATAAAACAACATGAATATAATTTAGTAAAGCATAAGATAAAACAACATGAATGCAATTTAATAAATCATAGGTTAAAACAACATAAATACAATTTAATAAAGCATAGGATAAAACAACATAAATACAATTTAATAAAGCATAGGATAAAACAACATTAATACAATTTAATAAAGCATAGGATAAGCAAAATAAATACAATTTAATAAAGTACAGGACAAAACAACATAAATACAATTTAATAAGCATATGTTAAAACAACATAAATACAATTTAATAAAGCATAAGATAAAACAACATGAATATAATTTAGTAAAGCATAAGATAAAACAACATGAATACAATTTAATAAAGCATAGGTTAAAACAACATAAATACAATTTAATAAAGCCTAGGATAAAACAACATAAATACAATTTAATAAAGCTTAGGATAAAACAACATAAATACAATTTATTAAAACATAGGATAAAACAACATAAATTCAATTTAATAAAGCATAGGATAAAACAACATAAATACAATTTAAAAAAGCATAGGATAAAACAACATAAATACAATTTAATAAAGCACAGGATAAAACAACATAAATAAAATTTAATAAAGCATAGGATAAAACAACATAAATAAAATTTAATAAAGCATAGGATAAAACAACATAAATTCAATTTAATAAAGCATAGGATAAAACAACATAAATACAATTTAATAAAGCACAGGATAAAACAACATAAATAAAATTTAATAAAGCATAGGATAAAACAACATAAATACAATTTAATAAAGCATAGGATAAAACAACATAAATAAAATTTAATAAAGCATAGGATAAAACAACATAAATTCAATTTAATAAAGCATAGGATAAAACAACATAAATACAATTTAATAAAGCACAGGATAAAACAACATAAATAAAATTTAATAAAGCATAGGATAAAACAACATAAATACAATTTAATAAAGCATAGGATAAAACAACATAAATACAATTTAATAAAGCATATGTTAAAGCAACATAAATACAATTTAATAAAGCATAGGATAAAACAACATAAATACAATTTAATAAAGCATAGGTTAAAACAACATAAATACAATTTAATAAAGCATAGGATAAAACAACATAAATACAATTTAATAAAGCATAGGTTAAAACAACATAAATCTAATTTAATAAAGCATAGGACAAAACAAGATTAATACAATTTAATAAAGCATAGGTTAAAACAACATAAATACAAGTTAATAAAGCGTAGGATAAAACAACATAAATACAATTTAATAAAGCATAGGATAAAACAATATAAATACAATTTAATAAAGCCTAGGATAAAACAACATAAATACAATTTAATAAAGCTTAGGATAAAACAACATAAATACAATTTATTAAAGCATAGGATAAAACAACATAAATACAATTTAATAAAGCATATGACAAAACAACATAAATACAATTTAATAAAGCATAGGATAAAACAACATAAATACAATTTAATAAAGCATAGGATAAAACAACATAAATACAATTTAATAAAGCATAGGATAAGCAACATAAATACAATTTAATAAAGTATAGGAGAAAACAACATAAACACAATTTAATAAAGCATATGTTAAAACAACATAAATACAATTTAATAAAGCATAGGATAAAACAACATAAATACAATTTAATAAAGCATAGGATAAAACAACATAAATACAATTTAATAAAGCATAGGTTAAAACAACATAAATACAATTTAATAAAGCATAGGACAAAACAACATAAATACAATTTAATAAAGCATAGGATAAAACAACATAAATACAATTTAAAAAAGCACAGGATAAAACAACATAAATAAAATTTAATAAAGCATAGGATAAAACAACATAAATAAAATTTAATAAAGCATAGGATAAAACAACATAAATACAATTTAATAAAGCATAGGATAAAACAACATAAATAAAATTTAATAAAGCATAGGATAAAACAACATAAATACAATTTAATAAAGCATAGGATAAAACAACATAAATACAATTTAATAAAGCATAGGATAAAACAACATAAATACAATTTAATAAAGCATAGGTTAAAACAACATAAATACAATTTAATAAAGCATAGGATAAAACAACATAAATACAATTTAATAAAGCATAGGTTAAAACAACATAAATCTAATTTAATAAAGCATAGGACAAAACAAGATTAATACAATTTAATAAAGCATAGGTTAAAACAACATAAATACAAGTTAATAAAGCGTAGGATAAAACAACATAAATACAATTTAATAAAGCATTGGATAAAACAATATAAATACAATTTAATAAAGCCTAGGATAAAACAACATAAATACAATTTAATAAAGCTTAGGATAAAACAACATAAATACAATTTATTAAAGCATAGGATAAAACAACATAAATACAATTTAATAAAGCATATGACAAAACAACATAAATACAATTTAATAAAGCATAGGATAAAACAACATAAATACAATTTAATAAAGCATAGGATAAAACAACATAAATACAATTTAATAAAGCATAGGTTAAAACAACATAAATACATTTTAATAAAGCATAGGACAAAACAACATAAATACAATTTAATAAAGCATAGGTTAAAACAACATAAATACAAGTTAATAAAGCGTAGGATAAAACAACATAAATACAATTTAATAAAGCATAGGATAAAACAATATAAATACAATTTAATAAAGCATAGGTTAAAACAACATAAATACAAGTTAATAAAGCGTAGGATAAAACAACATAAATACAATTTAATAAAGCATAGGATAAAACAATATAAATACAATTTAATAAAGCCTAGGATAAAACAACATAAATACAATTTAATAAAGCTTAGGATAAAACAACATAAATACAATTTATTAAAGCATAGGATAAAACAACATAAATACAATTTAATAAAGCATATGACAAAACAACATAAATACAATTTAATAAAGCATAGGATAAAACAACATAAATACAATTTAATAAAGCATAGGATAAAACAACATAAATACAATTTAATAAAGCATAGGTTAAAACAACATAAATACAATTTAATAAAGCATAGGACAAAACAACATAAATACAATTTAATAAAGCATAGGTTAAAACAACATAAATACAAGTTAATAAAGCATAGGATAAAACAACATAAATACAATTTAATAAAGCATAGGATAAGCAACATAAATACAATTTAATAAAGTATAGGACAAAACAACATAAACACAATTTAATAAAGCATATGTTAAAACAACATAAATACAATTTAATAAAGCATAGGATAAAACAACATAAATACAATTTAATAAAGCATAGGATAAAACAACATAAATACAATTTAATAAAGCATAGGTTAAAACAACATAAATACAATTTAATAAAGCATAGGACAAAACAACATAAATACAATTTAATAAAGCATAGGTTAAAACAACATAAATACATGTTAATAAAGCGTAGGATAAAACAACATAAATACAATTTAATAAAGCATAGGATAAAACAATATAAATACAATTTAATAAAGCCTAGGATAAAACAACATAAATACAATTTAATAAAGCTTAGGATAAAACAACATAAATACAATTTATTAAAGCATAGGATAAAACAACATAAATACAATTTAATAAAGCATAGGACAAAACAACATAAATACAATTTAATAAAGCATAGGATAAAACAACATAAATACAATTTAAAAAAGCACAGGATAAAACAACATAAATAAAATTTAATAAAGCATAGGATAAAACAACATAAATAAAATTTAATAAAGCATAGGATAAAACAACATAAATACAATTTAATAAAGCATAGGATAAAACAACATAAATAAAATTTAATAAAGCATAGGATAAAACAACATAAATACAATTTAATAAAGCATAGGATAAAACAACATAAATACAATTTAATAAAGCATAGGATAAAACAACATAAATACAATTTAATAAAGCATAGGTTAAAACAACATAAATACAATTTAATAAAGCATAGGATAAAACAACATAAATACAATTTAATAAAGCATAGGATAAAACAACATAAATAAAATTTAATAAAGCATAGGATAAAACAACATAAATACAGTTTAATAAAGCATAGGATAAAACAACATAAATAAAATTTAATAAAGCATAGGATAAAACAACATAAATTCAATTTAATAAAGCATAGGATAAAACAACATAAATACAATTTAATAAAGCACAGGATAAAACAACATAAATAAAATTTAATAAAGCATAGGATAAAACAACATAAATAAAATTTAATAAAGCATAGGATAAAACAACATAAATACAGTTTAATAAAGCATAGGATAAAACAACATAAATAAAATTTAATAAAGCATAGGATAAAACAACATAAATACAATTTAATAAAGCATAGGATAAAACAACATAAATACAATTTAATAAAGCATATGTTAAAGCAACATAAATACAATTTAATAAAGCATAGGATAAAACAACATAAATACAATTTAATAAAGCATAGGATAAAACAACATAAATACAATTTAATAAAGCATAGGAAAAAACAACATAAATACAATTTAATAAAGCATAGGTTAAAACAACATAAATCTAATTTAATAAAGCATAGGACAAAACAAGATTAATACAATTTAATAAAGCATAGGTTAAAACAACATAAATACAAGTTAATAAAGCGTAGGATAAAACAACATAAATACAATTTAATAAAGCATAGGATAAAACAATATAAATACAATTTAATAAAGCCTAGGATAAAACAACATAAATACAATTTAATAAAGCTTAGGATAAAACAACATAAATACAATTTATTAAAGCATAGGATAAAACAACATAAATACAATTTAATAAAGCATATGACAAAACAACATAAATACAATTTAATAAAGCATAGGATAAAACAACATAAATACAATTTAATAAAGCATAGGATAAAACAACATAAATACAATTTAATAAAGCATAGGATAAGCAACATAAATACAATTTAATAAAGTATAGGACAAAACAACATAAACACAATTTAATAAAGCATATGTTAAAACAACATAAATACAATTTAATAAAGCATAGGATAAAACAACATAAATACAATTTAATAAAGCATAGGATAAAACAACATAAATACAATTTAATAAAGCATAGGTTAAAACAACATAAATACAATTTAATAAAGCATAGGACAAAACAACATAAATACAATTTAATAAAGCATAGGTTAAAACAACATAAATACAAGTTAATAAAGCGTAGGATAAAACAACATAAATACAATTTAATAAAGCATAGGATAAAACAATATAAATACAATTTAATAAAGCCTAGGATAAAACAACATAAATACAATTTAATAAAGCTTAGGATAAAACAACATAAATACAATTTATTAAAGCATAGGATAAAACAACATAAATACAATTTAATAAAGCATAGGACAAAACAACATAAATACAATTTAATAAAGCATAGGATAAAACAACATAAATACAATTTAAAAAAGCACAGGATAAAACAACATAAATAAAATTTAATAAAGCATAGGATAAAACAACATAAATAAAATTTAATAAAGCATAGGATAAAACAACATAAATACAATTTAATAAAGCATAGGATAAAACAACATAAATAAAATTTAATAAAGCATAGGATAAAACAACATAAATACAATTTAATAAAGCATAGGATAAAACAACATAAATACAATTTAATAAAGCATAGGATAAAACAACATAAATACAATTTAATAAAGCATAGGTTAAAACAACATAAATACAATTTAATAAAGCATAGGATAAAACAACATAAATACAATTTAATAAAGCATATGTTAAAGCAACATAAATACAATTTAATAAAGCATAGGATAAAACAACATAAATACAATTTAATAAAGCATAGGATAAAACAACATAAATACAATTTAATAAAGCATAGGAAAAAACAACATAAATACAATTTAATAAAGCATAGGTTAAAACAACATAAATCTAATTTAATAAAGCATAGGACAAAACAAGATTAATACAATTTAATAAAGCATAGGTTAAAACAACATAAATACAAGTTAATAAAGCGTAGGATAAAACAACATAAATACAATTTAATAAAGCATAGGATAAAACAATATAAATACAATTTAATAAAGCCTAGGATAAAACAACATAAATACAATTTAATAAAGCATAGGATAAAACAACATAAATACAATTTAATAAAGCATAGGATAAGCAACATAAATACAATTTAATAAAGTATAGGACAAAACAACATAAACACAATTTAATAAAGCATATGTTAAAACAACATAAATACAATTTAATAAAGCATAGGATAAAACAACATAAATACAATTTAATAAAGCATAGGATAAAACAACATAAATACAATTTAATAAAGCATAGGTTAAAACAACATAAATACAATTTAATAAAGCATAGGACAAAACAACATAAATACAATTTAATAAAGCATAGGTTAAAACAACATAAATACAAGTTAATAAAGCGTAGGATAAAACAACATAAATACAATTTAATAAAGCATAGGATAAAACAACATAAATACAATTTAATAAAGCATAGGTTAAAACAACATAAATACAATTTAATAAAGCATAGGACAAAACAACATAAATACAATTTAATAAAGCATAGGTTAAAACAACATAAATACAAGTTAATAAAGCGTAGGATAAAACAACATAAATACAATTTAATAAAGCATAGGATAAAACAATATAAATACAATTTAATAAAGCCTAGGATAAAACAACATAAATACAATTTAATAAAGCTTAGGATAAAACAACATAAATACAATTTATTAAAGCATAGGATAAAACAACATAAATACAATTTAATAAAGCATAGGACAAAACAACATAAATACAATTTAATAAAGCATAGGATAAAACAATATAAATACAATTTAATAAAGCCTAGGATAAAACAACATAAATACAATTTAATAAAGCTTAGGATAAAACAACATAAATACAATTTATTAAAGCATAGGATAAAACAACATAAATACAATTTAATAAAGCATAGGACAAAACAACATAAATACAATTTAATAAAGCATAGGATAAAACAACATAAATACAATTTAAAAAAGCACAGGATAAAACAACATAAATAAAATTTAATAAAGCATAGGATAAAACAACATAAATAAAATTTAATAAAGCATAGGATAAAACAACATAAATACAATTTAATAAAGCATAGGATAAAACAACATAAATAAAATTTAATAAAGCATAGGATAAAACAACATAAATACAATTTAATAAAGCATAGGATAAAACAACATAAATAAAATTTAATAAAGCATAGGATAAAACAACATAAATAAAATTTAATAAAGCATAGGATAAAACAACATAAATACAATTTAATAAAGCATAGGATAAAACAACATAAATAAAATTTAATAAAGCATAGGATAAAACAACATAAATAAAATTTAATAAAGCATAGGATAAAACAACATAAATACAATTTAATAAAGCATAGGATAAAACAACATAAATACAATTTAATAAAGCATAGGATAAAACAACATAAATACAATTTAATAAAGCATAGGATAAAACAACATAAATACAATTTAATAAAGCATAGGATAAAACAACATAAATACAATTTAATAAAGCATAGGTTAAAACAACATAAATACAATTTAATAAAGCATAGGATAAAACAACATAAATACAATTTAATAAAGCATATGTTAAAGCAACATTAATACAATTTAATAAAGCCTAGGATAAAACAACATAAATACAATTTAATAAAGCTTAGGATAAAACAACATAAATACAATTTATTAAAGGATAGGATAAAACAACATAAATACAATTTAATAAAGCATAGGACAAAACAACATAAATACAATTTAATAAAGCATAGGATAAAACAATATAAATACAATTTAATAAAGCCTAGGATAAAACAACATAAATACAATTTAATAAAGCTTAGGATAAAACAACATAAATACAATTTATTAAAGCATAGGATAAAACAACATAAATACAATTTAATAAAGCATAGGACAAAACAACATAAATACAATTTAATAAAGCATAGGATAAAACAACATAAATACAATTTAAAAAAGCACAGGATAAAACAACATAAATAAAATTTAATAAAGCATAGGATAAAACAACATAAATAAAATTTAATAAAGCATAGGATAAAACAACATAAATACAATTTAATAAAGCATAGGATAAAACAACATAAATAAAATTTAATAAAGCATAGGATAAAACAACATAAATACAATTTAATAAAGCATAGGATAAAACAACATAAATACAATTTAATAAAGCATAGGATAAAACAACATAAATACAATTTAATAAAGCATAGGTTAAAACAACATAAATACAATTTAATAAAGCATAGGTTAAAACAACATAAATACAATTTAATAAAGCATAGGATAAAACAACATAAATACAATTTAATAAAGCATAGGTTAAAACAACATAAATACAATTTAATAAAGCATAGTATAAAACAACATAAATACAATTTAATAAAGCATAGGAAAAAACAACATAAATCTAATTTAATAAAGCATAGGACAAAACAAGATTAATACAATTTAATAAAGCATAGGTTAAAACAACATAAATACAAGTTAATAAAGCGTAGGATAAAACAACATAAATACAATTTAATAAAGCATAGGATAAAACAATATAAATACAATTTAATAAAGCCTAGGATAAAACAACATAAATACAATTTAATAAAGCATAGGATAAAACAACATAAATACAATTTAATAAAGCATAGGATAAGCAACATAAATACAATTTAATAAAGTATAGGACAAAACAACATAAACACAATTTAATAAAGCATATGTTAAAACAACATAAATACAATTTAATAAAGCATAGGATAAAACAACATAAATACAATTTAATAAAGCATAGGATAAAACAACATAAATACAATTTAATAAAGCATAGGTTAAAACAACATAAATACAATTTAATAAAGCATAGGACAAAACAACATAAATACAATTTAATAAAGCATAGGTTAAAACAACATAAATACAAGTTAATAAAGCGTAGGATAAAACAACATAAATACAATTTAATAAAGCATAGGATAAAACAACATAAATACAATTTAATAAAGCATAGGTTAAAACAACATAAATACAATTTAATAAAGCATAGGACAAAACAACATAAATACAATTTAATAAAGCATAGGTTAAAACAACATAAATACAAGTTAATAAAGCGTAGGATAAAACAACATAAATACAATTTAATAAAGCATAGGATAAAACAATATAAATACAATTTAATAAAGCCTAGGATAAAACAACATAAATACAATTTAATAAAGCTTAGGATAAAACAACATAAATACAATTTATTAAAGCATAGGATAAAACAACATAAATACAATTTAATAAAGCATAGGACAAAACAACATAAATACAATTTAATAAAGCATAGGATAAAACAACATAAATACAATTTAAAAAAGCACAGGATAAAACAACATAAATAAAATTTAATAAAGCATAGGATAAAACAACATAAATAAAATTTAATAAAGCATAGGATAAAACAACATAAATACAATTTAATAAAGCATAGGATAAAACAACATAAATAAAATTTAATAAAGCATAGGATAAAACAACATAAATACAATTTAATAAAGCATAGGATAAAACAACATAAATACAATTTAATAAAGCATAGGATAAAACAACATAAATACAATTTAATAAAGCATAGGTTAAAACAACATAAATACAATTTAATAAAGCATAGGATAAAACAACATAAATACAATTTAATAAAGCATATGTTAAAGCAACATAAATACAATTTAATAAAGCCTAGGATAAAACAACATAAATACAATTTAATAAAGCTTAGGATAAAACAACATAAATACAATTTATTAAAGCATAGGATAAAACAACATAAATACAATTTAATAAAGCATAGGACAAAACAACATAAATACAATTTAATAAAGCATAGGATAAAACAATATAAATACAATTTAATAAAGCCTAGGATAAAACAACATAAATACAATTTAATAAAGCTTAGGATAAAACAACATAAATACAATTTATTAAAGCATAGGATAAAACAACATAAATACAATTTAATAAAGCATAGGACAAAACAACATAAATACAATTTAATAAAGCATAGGATAAAACAACATAAATACAATTTAAAAAAGCACAGGATAAAACAACATAAATAAAATTTAATAAAGCATAGGATAAAACAACATAAATAAAATTTAATAAAGCATAGGATAAAACAACATAAATACAATTTAATAAAGCATAGGATAAAACAACATAAATAAAATTTAATAAAGCATAGGATAAAACAACATAAATACAATTTAATAAAGCATAGGATAAAACAACATAAATAAAATTTAATAAAGCATAGGATAAAACAACATAAATAAAATTTAATAAAGCATAGGATAAAACAACATAAATACAATTTAATAAAGCATAGGATAAAACAACATAAATAAAATTTAATAAAGCATAGGATAAAACAACATAAATAAAATTTAATAAAGCATAGGATAAAACAACATAAATACAATTTAATAAAGCATAGGATAAAACAACATAAATAAAATTTAATAAAGCATAGGATAAAACAACATAAATACAATTTAATAAAGCATAGGATAAAACAACATAAATACAATTTAATAAAGCATAGGATAAAACAACATAAATACAATTTAATAAAGCATAGGTTAAAACAACATAAATACAATTTAATAAAGCATAGGATAAAACAACATAAATACAATTTAATAAAGCATATGTTAAAGCAACATAAATACAATTTAATAAAGCCTAGGATAAAACAACATAAATACAATTTAATAAAGCTTAGGATAAAACAACATAAATACAATTTATTAAAGGATAGGATAAAACAACATAAATACAATTTAATAAAGCATAGGACAAAACAACATAAATACAATTTAATAAAGCATAGGATAAAACAATATAAATACAATTTAATAAAGCCTAGGATAAAACAACATAAATACAATTTAATAAAGCTTAGGATAAAACAACATAAATACAATTTATTAAAGCATAGGATAAAACAACATAAATACAATTTAATAAAGCATAGGACAAAACAACATAAATACAATTTAATAAAGCATAGGATAAAACAACATAAATACAATTTAAAAAAGCACAGGATAAAACAACATATATAAAATTTAATAAAGCATAGGATAAAACAACATAAATAAAATTTAATAAAGCATAGGATAAAACAACATAAATACAATTTAATAAAGCATAGGATAAAACAACATAAATAAAATTTAATAAAGCATAGGATAAAACAACATAAATACAATTTAATAAAGAATAGGATAAAACAACATAAATACAATTTAATAAAGCATAGGATAAAACAACATAAATACAATTTAATAAAGCATAGGTTAAAACAACATAAATACAATTTAATAAAGCATAGGATAAAACAACATAAATACAATTTAATAAAGCATAGGTTAAAACAACATAAATACAATTTAATAAAGCATAGTATAAAACAACATAAATTCAATTTAATAAAGCATAGGATAAAACAACATAAATACAATTTAGTAAAGCATAGGTTAAAACAACATAAATACAATTTAATAAAGCATATGTTAAAACAACATAAATACAATTTAATAAAGCATAAGATAAAACAACATGAATATAATTTAGTAAAGCATAAGATAAAACAACATGAATGCAATTTAATAAATCATAGGTTAAAACAACATAAATACAATTTAATAAAGCATAGGATAAAACAACATAAATACAATTTAATAAAGCATAGGATAAAACAACATTAATACAATTTAATAAAGCATAGGATAAGCAAAATAAATACAATTTAATAAAGTACAGGACAAAACAACATAAATACAATTTAATAAAGCATATGTTAAAACAACATAAATACAATTTAATAAAGCATAAGATAAAACAACATGAATATAATTTAGTAAAGCATAAGATAAAACAACATGAATACAATTTAATAAAGCATAGGTTAAAACAACATAAATACAATTTAATAAAGCCTAGGATAAAACAACATAAATACAATTTAATAAAGCATAGGATAAAACAACATAAATACAGTTTAATAAAGCATAGGATAAAACAACATAAATAAAATTTAATAAAGCATAGGATAAAACAACATAAATACAATTTAATAAAGCATAGGATAAAACAACATACATACAATTTAATAAAGCATATGTTAAAACAACATAAATACAATTTAATAAAGCACAGGATAAAACAACATAAATACAATTTAATAAAGCATAGGACAAAACAAGATTAATACAATTTAATAAAGCATAGGTTATAACAACATAAATACAAGTTAATAAAGCGTAGGATAAAACAACATAAATACAATTTAATAAAGCATAGGATAAAACAATATAAATACAATTTAATAAAGCCTAGGATAAAACAACATAAATACAATTTAATAAAGCTTAGGATAAAACAACATAAATACAATTTATTAAAGCATAGGATAAGCAACATAAATACAATTTAATAAAGTATAGGACAAAACAACATAAACACAATTTAATAAAGCATATGTTAAAACAACATAAATACAATTTAATAAAGCATAGGATAAAACAACATAAATACAATTTAATAAAGCATAGGTTAAAACAACATAAATACAATTTAATAAAGCATAGGATAAAACAACATAAATACAATTTAATAAAGCATAGGTTAAAACAACATAAATACAATTTAATAAAGCATAGTATAAAACAACATAAATTCAATTTAATAAAGCATACTATAAAACAACATAAATACAATTTAATAAAGCATAGGTTAAAACAACATGAATATAATTTAGTAAAGCATAAGATAAAACAACATGAATGCAATTTAATAACTCATAGGTTAAAACAACATAAATACAATTTAATAAAGCATAGGATAAAACAACATAAATACAATTTATTAAAGCATAGGATAAAACAACATAAATACAATTTAATAAAGCATAGGATAAAACAACATAAATACAATTTAATAAAGCATAGGATAAAACAACATAAATACAATTTAATAAAGCATAGGTTAAAACAACATAAATGCAATTTAATAAAGCATAGGATAAAACAACATAAATACAATTTAATAAAGCATAGGATAAAACAACATAAATAAAATATAATAAAGCGTAGGATAAAACAACATAAATACAATTTAATAAAGCATAGGATAAAACAACATAAATACAATTTAATAAAGCATAGGATAAAACAAATTAATACAATTTAATAAAGCATAGGATAAAACAAATTAAATACAATTTAATAAAGCATAGGATAAAACAACATAAATTCAATTTAATAAAGCATAGGATAAAACAACATAAATTCAATTTAATAAAGCATAGGATAAAACAACATAAATACAATTTAATAAAGCATAGGATAAAACAACATGAATACAATTTAATAAAGCATACGATAAAACAACATGAATACAATTTAATAAAGCATAGGTTAAAACAACATAAATACAATTTAATAAAGCATAGATTAAAACAACATAAATACAATTTAATAAAGCTTAGGTTAAAACAACATAAATACAATTTAATAAAGCATAGGATAAAACAACATAAATACAATTTAATAAAGCATAGGATAAAACAACATAAATACAATTTAATAAAGCATAGGTTAAAACAACATAAATACAATTTAATAAAGCATAGGATAAAACAACATAAATACAATTTAATAAAGCATAGGATAAAACAACATAAATACTTTTTAATAAAGCATAGGATAAAACCACATAAATACAATTTAATAAAGCACAGGATAAAACAACACATAAATACAATTTAATAATGCATAGGATAAAACAACATAAATACAATTTAATAAAGCATAGGATAAAACAACATAAATACAATTTAATAAAGCATAGGATAAAACAACATAAATACTTTTTAATAAAGCATAGGATAAAACCACATAAATACAATTTAATAAAGCACAGGATAAAACAACATAAATACAATTTAATAAAGCATAGGATAAAACAACATAAATACAATTTAATAAAGCATAGGATAAAACAACATAAATACAATTTAATAAAGCATAGGATAAAACAACATAAATACAATTTAATAAAGCATACGTTAAAACAACATAAATACAATTAAATAAAGCATAGGATAAAACAACATAAATACAATTTAATAAAGCATAGGTTAAAACAACATAAATACAATTTAATAAAGCATAAGATAAAACAACATGAATACAATTTAATAAAGCATAGGTTAAAACTACATAAATACAATTTAATAAAGCATAGGATAAAACAACATAAATACAATTTAATAAAGCATAGGATAAAACAACATAAATAAAATTTAATAAAGCATAGGTTAAAAGAACATAAATACAATTTAATAAAGCATAGGATAAAACAACATAAATACAATTTAATAAAGCATAGGATAAAACAACACATATACTTTTTAATAAAGCATAGGATAAAACCACATACATACGATTTAATAAAGCATAGGATAAAACAACATAAATAAAATTTAATAAAGCATAGGTTAAAACAACATAAATACAATTTAATAAAGCATAGGACTAAACAACATAAATACAATTTAATAAAGCATAGTTTAAAACAACATAAATACAATTTAATAAAGCATAGGATAAAACCACAGAAATACAATTTAATAAAGCATAGGATAAAACAACATAAATACAATTTAATAAAGCATAGGATAAAACAACATAAATACAATTTAATAAAGCAAAGGATAAAACAACATAAATACAATTTAGTAAAGCATAGGTTAAAACAACATAAATACAATTTAATAAAGCATATGTTAAAACAATATAAATACAATGTAATAAAGCATAAGATAAAACAACATGAATATAATTTAGTAAAGCATAAGATAAAACAACATGAATACAATTTAATAAATCATAGGTTAAAACAACATAAATACAATTTAATAAAGCATAGGATAAAACAACATAAATACAATTTAATAAAGCAAAGGATAAAACAACATAAATACAATTTAATAAAGCATAGGATAAGCAACATAAATACAATTTAATAAAGTATAGGACAAAACAACATAAACACAATTTAATAAAGCATATGTTAAAACAATATAAATACAATTTAATAAAGCATAAGATAAAATAACATGAATATAATTTTGTAAAGCATAAGATAAAACAACATGAATACAATTTAATAAAGCATAGGACAAAACAACATAAATACAATTTAATAAAGCATATGTTAAAACAACATAAATACAAGTTAATAAAGCGTAGGATAAAACAACATAAATACAATTTAATAAAGCATAGGATAAAACAACATAAATACAATTTAATAAAGCACAGGATAAAACAACATAAATACAATTTAATAAAGCATAGGATAAAACAACATAAATACAATTTAATAAAGCATATGTTAAAACAACATAAATACAATTTAATAAAGCATAAGATAAAACAACATGAATATAATTTAGCAAAGTATAAGATAAAACAACATGAATACAATTTAATAAAGCATAGGTTAAAACAACATAAATACAATTTAATAAAGCATAGGATAAAACCGTATAAATACAATTTAATAAAGCATATGTTAAAGCAACATAAATACAATTTAATAAAGCCTAGGATAAAACAACATAAATACAATTTAATAAAGCTTAGGATAAAACAACATAAATACAATTTATTAAAGCATAGGATAAAACAACATAAATACAATTTAATAAAGCATAGGACAAAACAACATAAATACAATTTAATAAAGCATAGGATAAAACAATATAAATACAATTTAATAAAGCCTAGGATAAAACAACATAAATACAATTTAATAAAGCTTAGGATAAAACAACATAAATACAATTTATTAAAGCATAGGATAAAACAACATAAATACAATTTAATAAAGCATAGGACAAAACAACATAAATACAATTTAATAAAGCATAGGATAAAACAATATAAATACAATTTAATAAAGCCTAGGATAAAACAACATAAATACAATTTAATAAAGCTTAGGATAAAACAACATAAATACAATTTATTAAAGCATAGGATAAAACAACATAAATACAATTTAATAAAGCATAGGACAAAACAACATAAATACAATTTAATAAAGCATAGGATAAAACAACATAAATACAATTTAAAAAAGCACAGGATAAAACAACATAAATAAAATTTAATAAAGCATAGGATAAAACAACATAAATAAAATTTAATAAAGCATAGGATAAAACAACATAAATACAATTTAATAAAGCATAGGATAAAACAACATAAATAAAATTTAATAAAGCATAGGATAAAACAACATAAATACAATTTAATAAAGCATAGGATAAAACAACATAAATAAAATTTAATAAAGCATAGGATAAAACAACATAAATAAAATTTAATAAAGCATAGGATAAAACAACATAAATACAATTTAATAAAGCATAGGATAAAACAACATAAATAAAATTTAATAAAGCATAGGATAAAACAACATAAATAAAATTTAATAAAGCATAGGATAAAACAACATAAATACAATTTAATAAAGCATAGGATAAAACAACATAAATAAAATTTAATAAAGCATAGGATAAAACAACATAAATACAATTTAATAAAGCATAGGATAAAACAACATAAATACAATTTAATAAAGCATAGGATAAAACAACATAAATACAATTTAATAAAGCATAGGTTAAAACAACATAAATACAATTTAATAAAGCATAGGATAAAACAACATAAATACAATTTAATAAAGCATATGTTAAAGCAACATAAATACAATTTAATAAAGCCTAGGATAAAACAACATAAATACAATTTAATAAAGCTTAGGATAAAACAACATAAATACAATTTATTAAAGGATAGGATAAAACAACATAAATACAATTTAATAAAGCATAGGACAAAACAACATAAATACAATTTAATAAAGCATAGGATAAAACAATATAAATACAATTTAATAAAGCCTAGGATAAAACAACATAAATACAATTTAATAAAGCTTAGGATAAAACAACATAAATACAATTTATTAAAGCATAGGATAAAACAACATAAATACAATTTAATAAAGCATAGGACAAAACAACATAAATACAATTTAATAAAGCATAGGATAAAACAACATAAATACAATTTAAAAAAGCACAGGATAAAACAACATATATAAAATTTAATAAAGCATAGGATAAAACAACATAAATAAAATTTAATAAAGCATAGGATAAAACAACATAAATACAATTTAATAAAGCATAGGATAAAACAACATAAATAAAATTTAATAAAGCATAGGATAAAACAACATAAATACAATTTAATAAAGAATAGGATAAAACAACATAAATACAATTTAATAAAGCATAGGATAAAACAACATAAATACAATTTAATAAAGCATAGGTTAAAACAACATAAATACAATTTAATAAAGCATAGGATAAAACAACATAAATACAATTTAATAAAGCATAGGTTAAAACAACATAAATACAATTTAATAAAGCATAGTATAAAACAACATAAATTCAATTTAATAAAGCATAGGATAAAACAACATAAATACAATTTAGTAAAGCATAGGTTAAAACAACATAAATACAATTTAATAAAGCATATGTTAAAACAACATAAATACAATTTAATAAAGCATAAGATAAAACAACATGAATATAATTTAGTAAAGCATAAGATAAAACAACATGAATGCAATTTAATAAATCATAGGTTAAAACAACATAAATACAATTTAATAAAGCATAGGATAAAACAACATAAATACAATTTAATAAAGCATAGGATAAAACAACATTAATACAATTTAATAAAGCATAGGATAAGCAAAATAAATACAATTTAATAAAGTACAGGACAAAACAACATAAATACAATTTAATAAAGCATATGTTAAAACAACATAAATACAATTTAATAAAGCATAAGATAAAACAACATGAATATAATTTAGTAAAGCATAAGATAAAACAACATGAATACAATTTAATAAAGCATAGGTTAAAACAACATAAATACAATTTAATAAAGCCTAGGATAAAACAACATAAATACAATTTAATAAAGCATAGGATAAAACAACATAAATACAGTTTAATAAAGCATAGGATAAAACAACATAAATAAAATTTAATAAAGCATAGGATAAAACAACATAAATACAATTTAATAAAGCATAGGATAAAACAACATACATACAATTTAATAAAGCATATGTTAAAACAACATAAATACAATTTAATAAAGCACAGGATAAAACAACATAAATACAATTTAATAAAGCATAGGACAAAACAAGATTAATACAATTTAATAAAGCATAGGTTATAACAACATAAATACAAGTTAATAAAGCGTAGGATAAAACAACATAAATACAATTTAATAAAGCATAGGATAAAACAACATAAATACAATTTAATAAAGCTTAGGATAAAACAACATAAATACAATTTAATAAAGCATAGGATAAAACCACATAAATACAATTTAATAAAGCACAGGATAAAACAACACATAAATACAATTTAATAATGCATAGGATAAAACAACATAAATACAATTTAATAAAGCATAGGATAAAACAACATAAATACAATTTAATAAAGCATAGGATAAAACAACATAAATACTTTTTAATAAAGCATAGGATAAAACCACATAAATACAATTTAATAAAGCACAGGATAAAACAACATAAATACAATTTAATAAAGCATAGGATAAAACAACATAAATACAATTTAATAAAGCATAGGATAAAACAACATAAATACAATTTAATAAAGCATAGGATAAAACAACATAAATACAATTTAATAAAGCATACGTTAAAACAACATAAATACAATTAAATAAAGCATAGGATAAAACAACATAAATACAATTTAATAAAGCATAGGTTAAAACAACATAAATACAATTTAATAAAGCATAAGATAAAACAACATGAATACAATTTAATAAAGCATAGGTTAAAACTACATAAATACAATTTAATAAAGCATAGGATAAAACAACATAAATACAATTTAATAAAGCATAGGATAAAACAACATAAATACAATTTAATAAAGCATAGGTTAAAACAACATAAATACAATTTAATAAAGCATAGTATAAAACAACATAAATTCAATTTAATAAAGCATAGGATAAAACAACATAAATACAATTTAGTAAAGCATAGGTTAAAACAACATAAATACAATTTAATAAAGCATATGTTAAAACAACATAAATACAATTTAATAAAGCATAAGATAAAACAACATGAATATAATTTAGTAAAGCATAAGATAAAACAACATGAATGCAATTTAATAAATCATAGGTTAAAACAACATAAATACAATTTAATAAAGCATAGGATAAAACAACATAAATACAATTTAATAAAGCATAGGATAAAACAACATTAATACAATTTAATAAAGCATAGGATAAGCAAAATAAATACAATTTAATAAAGTACAGGACAAAACAACATAAATACAATTTAATAAAGCATATGTTAAAACAACATAAATACAATTTAATAAAGCATAAGATAAAACAACATGAATATAATTTAGTAAAGCATAAGATAAAACAACATGAATACAATTTAATAAAGCATAGGTTAAAACAACATAAATACAATTTAATAAAGCCTAGGATAAAACAACATAAATACAATTTAATAAAGCATAGGATAAAACAACATAAATACAGTTTAATAAAGCATAGGATAAAACAACATAAATAAAATTTAATAAAGCATAGGATAAAACAACATAAATACAATTTAATAAAGCATAGGATAAAACAACATACATACAATTTAATAAAGCATATGTTAAAACAACATAAATACAATTTAATAAAGCACAGGATAAAACAACATAAATACAATTTAATAAAGCATAGGACAAAACAAGATTAATACAATTTAATAAAGCATAGGTTATAACAACATAAATACAAGTTAATAAAGCGTAGGATAAAACAACATAAATACAATTTAATAAAGCATAGGATAAAACAACATAAATACAATTTAATAAAGCTTAGGATAAAACAACATAAATACAATTTAATAAAGCATAGGATAAAACCACATAAATACAATTTAATAAAGCACAGGATAAAACAACACATAAATACAATTTAATAATGCATAGGATAAAACAACATAAATACAATTTAATAAAGCATAGGATAAAACAACATAAATACAATTTAATAAAGCATAGGATAAAACAACATAAATACTTTTTAATAAAGCATAGGATAAAACCACATAAATACAATTTAATAAAGCACAGGATAAAACAACATAAATACAATTTAATAAAGCATAGGATAAAACAACATAAATACAATTTAATAAAGCATAGGATAAAACAACATAAATACAATTTAATAAAGCATAGGATAAAACAACATAAATACAATTTAATAAAGCATACGTTAAAACAACATAAATACAATTAAATAAAGCATAGGATAAAACAACATAAATACAATTTAATAAAGCATAGGTTAAAACAACATAAATACAATTTAATAAAGCATAAGATAAAACAACATGAATACAATTTAATAAAGCATAGGTTAAAACTACATAAATACAATTTAATAAAGCATAGGATAAAACAACATAAATACAATTTAATAAAGCATAGGATAAAACAACATAAATAAAATTTAATAAAGCATAGGTTAAAAGAACATAAATACAATTTAATAAAGCATAGGATAAAACAACATAAATACAATTTAATAAAGCATAGGATAAAACAACACATATACTTTTTAATAAAGCATAGGATAAAACCACATACATACGATTTAATAAAGCATAGGATAAAACAACATAAATAAAATTTAATAAAGCATAGGTTAAAACAACATAAATACAATTTAATAAAGCATAGGACTAAACAACATAAATACAATTTAATAAAGCATAGTTTAAAACAACATAAATACAATTTAATAAAGCATAGGATAAAACCACAGAAATACAATTTAATAAAGCATAGGATAAAACAACATAAATACAATTTAATAAAGCATAGGATAAAACAACATAAATACAATTTAATAAAGCAAAGGATAAAACAACATAAATACAATTTAGTAAAGCATAGGTTAAAACAACATAAATACAATTTAATAAAGCATATGTTAAAACAATATAAATACAATGTAATAAAGCATAAGATAAAACAACATGAATATAATTTAGTAAAGCATAAGATAAAACAACATGAATACAATTTAATAAATCATAGGTTAAAACAACATAAATACAATTTAATAAAGCATAGGATAAAACAACATAAATACAATTTAATAAAGCAAAGGATAAAACAACATAAATACAATTTAATAAAGCATAGGATAAGCAACATAAATACAATTTAATAAAGTATAGGACAAAACAACATAAACACAATTTAATAAAGCATATGTTAAAACAATATAAATACAATTTAATAAAGCATAAGATAAAATAACATGAATATAATTTTGTAAAGCATAAGATAAAACAACATGAATACAATTTAATAAAGCATAGGACAAAACAACATAAATACAATTTAATAAAGCATATGTTAAAACAACATAAATACAAGTTAATAAAGCGTAGGATAAAACAACATAAATACAATTTAATAAAGCATAGGATAAAACAACATAAATACAATTTAATAAAGCACAGGATAAAACAACATAAATACAATTTAATAAAGCATAGGATAAAACAACATAAATACAATTTAATAAAGCATATGTTAAAACAACATAAATACAATTTAATAAAGCATAAGATAAAACAACATGAATATAATTTAGCAAAGTATAAGATAAAACAACATGAATACAATTTAATAAAGCATAGGTTAAAACAACATAAATACAATTTAATAAAGCATAGGATAAAACCGTATAAATACAATTTAATAAAGCATAGGATAAAACAACATAAATACAATTTAATAAAGCATAGGATAAAACAACATAAATACAATTTAGTAAAGCATAGGTTAAAACAACATAAATACAATTTAATAAAGCATATGTTAAAACAACATAAATACAATGTAATAAAGCATAAGATAAAACAACATGAATATAATTTAGTAAAGCATAAGATAAAACAACATGAATACAATTTAATAAATCATAGGTTAAAACAACATAAATACAATTTAATAAAGCATAGGATAAAACAACATAAATACAATTTAATAAAGCAAAGGATAAAACAACAAAAATACAATTTAATAAAGCATAGGATAAGCAACATAAATACAATTTAATAAAGTATAGGACAAAACAACATAAACCCAATTTAATAAAGCATATGTTAAAACAATATAAATACAATTTAATAAAGCATAAGATAAAATAACATGAATATAATTTTGTAAAGCATAAGATAAAACAACATGAATACAATTTAATAAAGCATAGGACAAAACAACATAAATACAATTTAATAAAGCATATGCTAAAACAACATAAATACAAGTTAATAAAGCGTAGGATAAAACAACATAAATACAATTTAATAAAGCATAGGATAAAACAACATAAATACAATTTAATAAAGCACAGGATAAAACAACATAAATACAATTTAATAAAGCATAGGATAAAACAACATAAATACAATTTAATAAAGCATATGTTAAAACAACATAAATACAATTTAATAAAGCATAAGATAAAACAACATGAATATAATTTAGTAAAGTATAAGATAAAACAACATGAATACAATTTAATAAAGCATAGGTTAAAACAACATAAATACAATTTAATAAAGCATAGGATAAAACCGTATAAATACAATTTAATAAAGCACAGGATAAAAAAACATAAATGCAACTTAATAAAGCATAGGATAAAACAACATAAATACAATTTAATAAAGCATAGGTTAAAACAACATAAATACAATTTAATAAAGCATAGGATAATACAACAGAAATACAATTTAATAAAGCATAGGATAAAACAACATAAATACAATTTAATAAAGCATAGGTTAATACAACATAAATATAATTTAATAAAGCATAGTATAAAACAACATAAATTCAATTTAATAAAGCATAGGATAAAACAACATAAATACAATTTAATAAAGCATAGGATAAAACAACATAAATACAATTTAGTAAAGCATAGGTTAAAACAACATAAATACAATTTAATAAAGCATATGTTAAAACAACATAAATACAATTTAATAAAGCATAAGATAAAACAACATGAATATAATTTAGTAAAGCATAAGATAAAACAACATGAATACAATTTAATAAAGCATAGGTTAAAACAACATAAATACAATTTAATAAAGCATAGGATAAAACAACATAAATACAATTTAATAAAGCATAGGATAAAACAACATAAATACAATTTAATAAAGCATAGGATAAACAACATAAATACAATTTAATAAAGTATAGGACAAAACAACATAAATACAATTTAATAAAGCATAGGTTAAAACAACATAAATACAATTTAATAAAGCATATGTTAAAACAACATAAATACAATTTAATAAAGCATAAGATAAAACAACATGAATATAATTTAGTAAAGCATAAGATAAAACAACATGAATACAATTTAATAAAGCATAGGTTAAAACAACATAAATACAATTTAATAAAGCATAGGATAAAACAACATAAATACAATTTAATAAAGCATAGGATAAAACAACATAAATACAATTTAATAAAGCATAGGATAAACAACATAAATACAATTTAATAAAGTATAGGACAAAACAACATAAATACAATTTAATAAAGCATATGTTAAAACAACATAAATACAATTTAATAAAGCATAGGTTAAAACAACATAAATCCAATTTAATAAAGCATAGGACAAAACAACATAAATACAATTTAATAAAGCATAGGTTAAAACAACATAAATACAAGTTAATAAAGCGTAGGATAAAACAACATAAATACAATTTAATAAAGCATAGGATAAAACAACATAAATACAATTAAATAAAGCCTAGGATAAAACAACATAATTACAATTTAATAAAGCTTAGGATAAAACAACATAAATACAATTTATGAAAACATAGGATAAAACAACATAAATTCAATTTAAAAAAGCTTAGGATAAAACAACATAAATACAATTTAAAAAAGCACAGGATAAAACAACATAAATAAAATTTAATAAAGCATAGGATAAAACAACATAAATACAAGTTAATAAAGCGTAGGATAAAACAACATAAATACAATTTAATAAAGCATAGGATAAAACAATATAAATACAATTTAATAAAGCCTAGGATAAAACAACATAAATACAATTTAATAAAGCTTAGGATAAAACAACATAAATACAATTTATTAAAGCATAGGATAAAACAACATAAATACAATTTAATAAAGCATATGACAAAACAACATAAATACAATTTAATAAAGCATAGGATAAAACAACATAAATACAATTTAATAAAGCATAGGATAAAACAACATAAATACAATTTAATAAAGCATAGGATAAGCAACATAAATACAATTTAATAAAGTATAGGACAAAACAACATAAACACAATTTAATAAAGCATATGTTAAAACAACATAAATACAATTTAATAAAGCATAGGATAAAACAACATAAATACAATTTAATAAAGCATAGGATAAAACAACATAAATCCAATTTAATAAAGCATAGGTTAAAACAACATAAATCCAATTTAATAAAGCATAGGACAAAACAACATAAATACAATTTAATAAAGCATAGGTTAAAACAACATAAATACAAGTTAATAAAGCGTAGGATAAAACAACATAAATACAATTTAATAAAGCATAGGATAAAACAATATAAATACAATTTAATAAAGCCTAGGATAAAACAACATACATACAATTTAATAAAGCTTAGGATAAAACAACATAAATACAATTTATTAAAGCATAGGATAAAACAACATAAATACAATTTAATAAAGCATAGGATAAAACAACATAAATTAAATTTAATACAGCATAGGACAAAACAACATAAATACAATTTAATAAAGCATAGGTTAAAACAACATAAATACAAGTTAATAAAGCGTAGGATAAAACAACATAAATACAATTTAATAAAGCATAGGATAAAACAACATAAATACAATTTAATAAAGCATAGGATAAAACAACATAAATACAATTTAATAAAGCATAGGATAAAACAACATAAATACAATTTAATAAAGCATAGGATAAAACAACATAAATACAATTTAATGAAGCATAGGTTAAAACAACATAAATCCAATTTAATACAGCATAGGACAAAACAACATAAATACAATTTAATAAAGCATAGGTTAAAACAACATAAATACAAGTTAATAAAGCGTAGGATAAAACAACATAAATACAATTTAATAAAGCATAGGATAAAACAATATAAATACAATTTAATAAAGCCTAGGATAAAACAACATAAATACAATTTAATAAAGCTTAAGATAAAACAACATAAATAAAATTTATTAAAGCATAGGATAAAACAACATAAATACAATTTAATAAAGCATAGGACAAAACAACATAAATACAATTTAATAAAGCATAGGATGAAACAACATAAATACAATTTAATAAAGCATAAGATAAAACAACATAAATACAATTTAATAAAGCATATGTTAAAACAACATAAATACCATTTAATAAAGCATAGGATAAAACAACATAAATACAATTTAATAAAGCATAAGATAAAACAACATAAATACAATTTAATAAAGCATATGTTAAAACAACATAAATACCATTTAATAAAGCATAGGATAAAACAACATAAATTCAATTTAATAAAGCATAGGATAAAACAACATAAATTCAATTTAATAAAGCATAGGATAAAACAACATAAATACAATTTAATAAAGCATAGGATACAACAACATAAACACAATTTAGTAAAGCATAGGTCAAAACAACATAAATACAATTTAAAAAAGCATAGGCTAAAACAACATAAATACAATTTAATAAAGCATAGGATAAAACAACATAAATACAATTTAATAAAGCATAGGATAAAACAACATAAATAAAATTTAATAAAGCATAGGATAAAACAACATAAATACAATTTAATAAAGCATAGGATAAAACAACATAAATACAATTTAATAAAGCATAGGATAAAACAACATAAATACAATTTAATAAAGCATAGGTTAAAACAACATAAATACAATTTAACAAAGCATAGGTTAAAACAACATAACTACAATTTAATAAAGCATAGGACAAAACAACATAAATACAATTTAATAAAGCATAGGTTAAAACAACATAAATACAATTTAATAAAGCATAGGATAAAACAACATAAATACAATTTAATAAAGCATAGGATAAAACAACATAAATACAATTTAATAAAGCACAGGATAAAACAACATAAATACAATTTAATAAAGCATAGGATAAAACAACATAAATACAATTTAATAAAACATATGTTAAAACAACATAAATACAATTTAATAAAGCATAAGATAAAACAACATGAATATAATTTAGTAAAGTATAAGATAAAACAACATGAATACAATTTAATAAAGCATAGGTTAAAACAACATAAATACAATTTAATAAAGCATAGGATAAAACCGCATAAATACAATTTAATAAAGCACAGGATAAAAAAACATAAATGCAATTTAATAAAGCATAGGATAAAACAACATAAATACAATTTAATAAAGCATAGGTTAAAACAACATAAATACAATTTAATAAAGCATAGGATAAAACAACATAAATACAATTTAATAAAGCATAGGATAAAACAACATAAATACAATTTAATAAAGCATAGGTTAATACAACATAAATATAATTTAATAAAGCATAGTATAAAATAACATATATTCAATTTAATAAAGCATAGGATAAAACAACATAAATACAATTTAATAAAGCATAGGATAAAACAACATAAATACAATTTAGTAAAGCATAGTTAAAACAACATAAATACAATTTAATAAAGCATATGTTAAAACAACATAAATACAATTTAATAAAGCATAATATAAAAAAAACATGAATATAATTTAATAATGCATAGGTTAAAACAACATAAATACAATTTAATAAAGCATAGGATAAAACAACATAAATACAATTTAATAAAGCATAGTATAAAACAACATAAATACAATTTAATAAAGCACAGGATAAAACAACATAAATACAATTTAATAAAGCATAGGATAAAACAACATAAATACAATTTAATAAAGCATATGTTAAAACAACATAAATACAATTTAATAAAGCATAAGATAAAACAACATGAATATAATTTAGTAAAGTATAAGATAAAACAACATGAATACAATTTAATAAAGCATAGGTTAAAACAACATAAATACAATTTAATAAAGCATAGGATAAAACCGCATAAATACAATTTAATAAAGCACAGGATAAAAAAACATAAATGCAATTTAATAAAGCATAGGATAAAACAACATAAATACAATTTAATAAAGCATAGGTTAAAACAACATAAATACAATTTAATAAAGCATAGGATAAAACAACATAAATACAATTTAATAAAGCATAGGATAAAACAACATAAATACAATTTAATAAAGCATAGGTTAATACAACATAAATATAATTTAATAAAACATAGTATAAAATAACATATATTCAATTTAATAAAGCATAGGATAAAACAACATAAATACAATTTAATAAAGCATAGGATAAAACAACATAAATACAATTTAGTAAAGCATAGTTAAAACAACATAAATACAATTTAATAAAGCATATGTTAAAACAACATAAATACAATTTAATAAAGCATAATATAAAAAAACATGAATATAATTTAGTAAAGCATAAGATAAAACAACATGAATACAATTTAATAAAGCATAGGTTAAAACAACATAAATACAATTTAATAAAGCATAGGATAAAACAACATAAATACAATTTAATAAAGCATAGGATAAAACAACATAAATACAATTTAATAAAGCATAGGTTAAAACAACATAAATCCAATTTAATAAAGCATAGGACAAAACAACATAAATACAATTTAATAAAGCATAGGTTAAAACAACATAAATACAAGTTAATAAGCGTAGGATAAAACAACATAAATACAATTTAATAAAGCATAGGATAAAACAATATAAATACAATTTAATAAAGCCTAGGATAAAACAACATAAATACAATTTAATAAAGCTTAGGATAAAACAACATAAATACAATTTATTAAAGCATAGGATAAAACAACATAAATACAATTTAATAAAGCATAGGATAAAACAACATAAATTAAATTTAATAAAGTATATGTTAAAACAACATAAATACAATTTAATAAAGCATAAGATAAAACAACATGAATATAATTTAGTAAAGCATAAGATAAAACAACATGAATACAATTTAATAAAGCATAGGTTAAAACAACATAAATACAATTTAAGAAAGCATAGGATAAAACTACATAAATACATTTTAATAAAGCATAGGATAAAACAACATAAATACAATTTAATAAAGCATAGGTTAAAACAACATAAATACAATTTAAGAAAGCATAGGACAAAACAACATAAATACAATTTTATAAAGCATAGGATAAAACAACATAAATACAATTTATAAAGCATGGGATAAAACAACATAAATACAATTGAATAAAGCATAGGATAAAACACCATAAATACAATTTAATAAAGCATAGGATAAAACAACATAAATACAATTTAATAAAGCATAGGCTAAAACTACATAAATACAATTTAATAAAGCATAGGATAAAACAAATTAAATACAATTTAATAAATCATAGGATAAAACAACATAAATTCAATTTAATAAAGCATAGGATAAAACAACATAAATACAATTTAATAAAGCATAGGATAAAACAATATAAATACAATTTAATGAAGCATAAGATAAAACAACATGAATACAATTTAATAAAGCATAGGATAAAACAACATGAATACAATTTAATAAAGCATAGGATAAAACAACATAAATACAATTTAATAAAGCATAGGTTGAAACAACATAAATACAATTTAATAAAGCATAGGACAAAACAACATAAATACAATTTATAAAGCATGGGATAAAACAACATAAATACAATTGAATAAAGCATAGGATAAAACACCATAAATACAATTTAATAAAGCATAGGATAAAACAACATAAATACAATTTAATAAAGCATAGGCTAAAACTACATAAATACAATTTAATAAAGCATAGGATAAAACAAATTAAATACAATTTAATAAATCATAGGATAAAACAACATAAATTCAATTTAATAAAGCATAGGATAAAACAACATAAATACAATTTAATAAAGCATAGGATAAAACAATATAAATACAATTTAATGAAGCATAAGATAAAACAACATGAATACAATTTAATAAAGCATAGGATAAAACAACATGAATACAATTTAATAAAGCATAGGATAAAACAACATAAATACAATTTAATAAAGCATAGGTTGAAACAACATAAATACAATTTAATAAAGCATAGGACAAAACAACATAAATACAATTTAATAAAGCATAGGATAAAACAACATAAATTCAATTTAATAAAGCATAGGATAAAACAACATAAATACAATTTAATAAAGCATAGGATAAAACAATATAAATACAATTTAATAAAGCATAAGATAAAACAACATGAATACAATTTAATAAAGCATAGGTTAAAACAACATAAATACTATTTAATAAAGCATTGGATAAAACAACATAAATACAATGTAATAAAGCATAGGTTAAAACAACATAAATACAATTTAATAAAGCATAGGATAAAACAACATAAATACAATTTAATAAAGCATAGGATAAAACCACATAAATACAATTTAATAAAGCATAGGTTAAAACAACATAATTACAATTTAATAAAGCATAGGATAAAACAACATAAATACAATTTAATAAAGCATAGGATAAAACAACATAAACACAATTTAATAAAGCATAGGATAAAACAACATGAATACAATTTAATAAAGCATAGGATAAAACAACATAAATACAATTTAATAAAGCATAGGTTAAAACAACATAAATACAATTTAATAAAGCATAGGACAAAACAACATAAATACAATTTAATAAAGCATAGGTTAAAACAACATAAATACAAGTTAATAAAGCATAGGATAAAACAACATAAATACAATTTAACAAAGCATAGGTTAAAACAACATAAATACAATTTAATAAAGCATAGGATAAAACAACATAAATCCAATTTAATAAAGCATAGGTTAAAATAACATAAATACAATTTAATAAAGCATAGTATAAAACAATATAAATTCAATTTAATAAAGCATAGGATAAAACAACATAAATACAATTTAGTAAAGCATAGGTTAAAACAACATAAATACAATTTAATAAAGCATATGTTAAAACAACATAAATACAATGTAATAAAGCATAAGATAAAACAACATGAATATAATTTAGTAAAGCATAAGATAAAACAACATGAATACAATTTAATAAAGCATAGGTTAAAACAACATAAATACAATTTAATAAAGCATAGGATAAAACAACATAAATACAATTTAATAAAGCATAGGATAAAACAACATAAATACAACTTAATAAAGCATAGGATAAAACAACATAAATACAATTTAATAAAGCATTGGATAAAACAACATAAATACAATTTAATAAAGCATAGGTTAAAACAACATAAATCCAATTTAATACAGCATAGGACAAAACAACATAAATACAATTTAATAAAGCATAGGTTAAAACAACATAAATACAAGTTAATAAAGCTTAGGATAAAACAACATAAATACAATTTAATAAAGCATAGGATAAAACAACATAAATACAATTTAATAAAGCATAGGATAAAACAACATAAATACAATTTAATAAAGCATAGGATAAAACAACATAAATACAATTTAATAAAGCATAGGATAAAACAACATAAATACAATTTAATAAAGCATAGGTTAAAACAACATAAATCCAATTTAATACAGCATAGGACAAAACAACATAAATACAATTTAATAAAGCATAGGTTAAAACAACATAAATACAAGTTAATAAAGCGTAGGATAAAACAACATAAATACAATTTAATAAAGCATAGGATAAAACAATATAAATACAATTTAATAAAGCCTAGGATAAAACAACATAAATACAATTTAATAAAGCTTAAGATAAAACAACATAAATACAATTTATTAAAGCATAGGATAAAACAACACAAATACAATTTAATAAAGCATAGGACAAAACAACATAAATACAATTTAATAAAGCATAGGATGAAACAACATAAATACAATGTAATAAAGCATAGGATAAAACAACATAAATACAATTTAATAAAGCATAAGATAAAACAACATAAATACAATTTAATAAAGCATATGTTAAAACAACATAAATACCATTTAATAAAGCATAGGATAAAACAACATAAATTCAATTTAATAAAGCATAGGATAAAACAACATAAATTCAATTTAATAAAGCATAGGATAAAACAACATAAATACAATTTAATAAAGCATAGGATAAAACAACATAAATACAATTTAGTAAAGCATAGTTAAAACAACATAAATACAATTTAATAAAGCATATGTTAAAACAACATAAATACAATTTAATAAAGCATAATATAAAAAAAACATGAATATAATTTAATAATGCATAGGTTAAAACAACATAAATACAATTTAATAAAGCATAGGATAAAACAACATAAATACAATTTAATAAAGCATAGGATAAAACAACATAAATACAATTTAATAAAGCATAGGATAAAACAACATAAATACAATTTAATAAAGCATATGTTAAAACAACATAAATACAATTTAATAAAGCATAAGATAAAACAACATGAATATAATTTAGTAAAGTATAAGATAAAACAACATGAATACAATTTAATAAAGCATAGGTTAAAACAACATAAATACAATTTAATAAAGCATAGGATAAAACCGCATAAATACAATTTAATAAAGCACAGGATAAAAAAACATAAATGCAATTTAATAAAGCATAGGATAAAACAACATAAATACAATTTAATAAAGCATAGGTTAAAACAACATAAATACAATTTAATAAAGCATAGGATAAAACAACATAAATACAATTTAATAAAGCATAGGATAAAACAACATAAATACAATTTAATAAAGCATAGGTTAATACAACATAAATATAATTTAATAAAGCATAGTATAAAATAACATATATTCAATTTAATAAAGCATAGGATAAAACAACATAAATACAATTTAATAAAGCATAGGATAAAACAACATAAATACAATTTAGTAAAGCATAGTTAAAACAACATAAATACAATTTAATAAAGCATAATATAAAAAAACATGAATATAATTTAGTAAAGCATAAGATAAAACAACATGAATACAATTTAATAAAGCATAGGTTAAAACAACATAAATACAATTTAATAAAGCATAGGATAAAACAACATAAATACAATTTAATAAAGCATAGGATAAAACAACATAAATACAATTTAATAAAGCATAGGTTAAAACAACATAAATCCAATTTAATAAAGCATAGGACAAAACAACATAAATA
Source organism: Phyllobates terribilis (assembly GCF_046119375.1). Lineage (NCBI taxonomy): Eukaryota > Metazoa > Chordata > Amphibia > Anura > Dendrobatidae > Phyllobates > Phyllobates terribilis. The sequence goes on from NW_027362780.1 coordinate 1,152,760, forward strand.
CAATTTAATAAAGCATAGGTTAAAACAACATAAATACAAGTTAATAAGCGTAGGATAAAACAACATAAATACAATTTAATAAAGCATAGGATAAAACAATATAAATACAATTTAATAAAGCCTAGGATAAAACAACATAAATACAATTTAATAAAGCTTAGGATAAAACAACATAAATACAATTTATTAAAGCATAGGATAAAACAACATAAATACAATTTAATAAAGCATAGGATAAAACAACATAAATTAAATTTAATAAAGCATATGTTAAAACAACATAAATACAATTTAATAAAGCATAAGATAAAACAACATGAATATAATTTAGTAAAGCATAAGATAAAACAACATGAATACAATTTAATAAAGCATAGGTTAAAACAACATAAATACAATTTAAGAAAGCATAGGATAAAACTACATAAATACATTTTAATAAAGCATAGGATAAAACAACATAAATACAATTTAATAAAGCATAGGTTAAAACAACATAAATACAATTTAAGAAAGCATAGGACAAAACAACATAAATACAATTTTATAAAGCATAGGATAAAACAACATAAATACAATTTATAAAGCATGGGATAAAACAACATAAATACAATTGAATAAAGCATAGGATAAAACACCATAAATACAATTTAATAAAGCATAGGATAAAACAACATAAATACAATTTAATAAAGCATAGGCTAAAACTACATAAATACAATTTAATAAAGCATAGGATAAAACAAATTAAATACAATTTAATAAATCATAGGATAAAACAACATAAATTCAATTTAATAAAGCATAGGATAAAACAACATAAATACAATTTAATAAAGCATAGGATAAAACAATATAAATACAATTTAATGAAGCATAAGATAAAACAACATGAATACAATTTAATAAAGCATAGGATAAAACAACATGAATACAATTTAATAAAGCATAGGATAAAACAACATAAATACAATTTAATAAAGCATAGGTTGAAACAACATAAATACAATTTAATAAAGCATAGGACAAAACAACATAAATACAATTTAATAAAGCATAGGATAAAACAACATAAATTCAATTTAATAAAGCATAGGATAAAACAACATAAATACAATTTAATAAAGCATAGGATAAAACAATATAAATACAATTTAATAAAGCATAAGATAAAACAACATGAATACAATTTAATAAAGCATAGGTTAAAACAACATAAATACTATTTAATAAAGCATTGGATAAAACAACATAAATACAATGTAATAAAGCATAGGTTAAAACAACATAAATACAATTTAATAAAGCATAGGATAAAACAACATAAATACAATTTAATAAAGCATAGGATAAAACCACATAAATACAATTTAATAAAGCATAGGTTAAAACAACATAATTACAATTTAATAAAGCATAGGATAAAACAACATAAATACAATTTAATAAAGCATAGGATAAAACAACATAAATACAATTTAATAAAGCATAGGATAAAACAACATGAATACAATTTAATAAACCATAGGATAAAACAACATAAATACAATTTAATAAAGCATAGGTTAAAACAACATAAATACAATTTAATAAAGCATAGGACAAAACAACATAAATACAATTTAATAAAGCATAGGTTAAAACAACATAAATACAAGTTAATAAAGCATAGGATAAAACAACATAAATACAATTTAACAAAGCATAGGTTAAAACAACATAAATACAATTTAATAAAGCATAGGATAAAACAACATAAATCCAATTTAATAAAGCATAGGTTAAAATAACATAAATACAATTTAATAAAGCATAGTATAAAACAATATAAATTCAATTTAATAAAGCATAGGATAAAACAACATAAATACAATTTAGTAAAGCATAGGTTAAAACAACATAAATACAATTTAATAAAGCATATGTTAAAACAACATAAATACAATGTAATAAAGCATAAGATAAAACAACATGAATATAATTTAGTAAAGCATAAGATAAAACAACATGAATACAATTTAATAAAGCATAGGTTAAAACAACATAAATACAATTTAATAAAGCATAGGATAAAACAACATAAATACAATTTAATAAAGCATAGGATAAAACAACATAAATACAACTTAATAAAGCATAGGATAAAACAACATAAATACAATTTAATAAAGCATAGGATAAAACAACATAAATACAATTTAATAAAGCATAGGTTAAAACAACATAAATCCAATTTAATACAGCATAGGACAAAACAACATAAATACAATTTAATAAAGCATAGGTTAAAACAACATAAATACAAGTTAATAAAGCGTAGGATAAAACAACATAAATACAATTTAATAAAGCATAGGATAAAACAACATAAATACAATTTAATAAAGCATAGGATAAAACAACATAAATACAATTTAATAAAGCATAGGATAAAACAACATAAATACAATTTAATAAAGCATAGGATAAAACAACATAAATACAATTTAATAAAGCATAGGTTAAAACAACATAAATCCAATTTAATACAGCATAGGACAAAACAACATAAATACAATTTAATAAAGCATAGGTTAAAACAACATAAATACAAGTTAATAAAGCGTAGGATAAAACAACATAAATACAATTTAATAAAGCATAGGATAAAACAATATAAATACAATTTAATAAAGCCTAGGATAAAACAACATAAATACAATTTAATAAAGCTTAAGATAAAACAACATAAATACAATTTATTAAAGCATAGGATAAAACAACACAAATACAATTTAATAAAGCATAGGACAAAACAACATAAATACAATTTAATAAAGCATAGGATGAAACAACATAAATACAATGTAATAAAGCATAGGATAAAACAACATAAATACAATTTAATAAAGCATAAGATAAAACAACATAAATACAATTTAATAAAGCATATGTTAAAACAACATAAATACCATTTAATAAAGCATAGGATAAAACAACATAAATTCAATTTAATAAAGCATAGGATAAAACAACATAAATTCAATTTAATAAAGCATAGGATAAAACAACATAAATACAATTTAATAAAGCATAGGATACAACAACATAAACACAATTTAGTAAAGCATAGGTCAAAACAACATAAATACAATTTAAAAAAGCATAGGCTAAAACAACATAAATACAATTTAATAAAGCATAGGATAAAACAACATAAATACAATTTAATAAAGCATAGGTTAAAACAACATAAATAAAATTTAATAAAGCATAGGTTAAAACAACATAAATACAATTTAATAAAGCATAGGATAAAACAACATAAATACAATTTAATAAAGCATAGGATAAAACAACATAAATAAAATTTAATAAAGCATAGGATAAAACAACATAAACACAATTTAATAAAGCATAGGATAAAACAACATAAATACAATTTAATAAAGCATAGGATAAAACAACATAAATACAATTTAATAAAGCATAGGATAAAACAACATAAATACAATTTAATAAAGCATAGGTTAAAACAACATAAATACAATTTAATAAAGCATAGGTTAAAACAACATAAATACAATTTAATAAAGCATAGGACAAAACAACATAAATACAATTTAATAAAGCATAGGTTAAAACAACATAAATCCAATTTAATACAGCATAGGACAAAACAACATAAATACAATTTAATAAAGCATAGGTTAAAACAACATAAATACAATTTAATAAAGCATAGGTTAAAACAACATAAATCCAATTTAATACAGCATAGGACAAAACAACATAAATACAATTTAATAAAGCATAGGTTAAAACAACATAAATACAAGTTAATAAAGCGTAGGATAAAACAACATAAATACAATTTAATAAAGCATAGGTTAAAACAACATAAATACAAGTTAATAAAGCATAGGATAAAACAACATAAATAAAATTTAATAAAGCATAGGATAAAACAACATAAATACAATTTAATAAAGCATAGGATAAAACAACATAAATACAATTTAATAAAGCATAGGTTAAAACAACATAAATACAATTTAATAAAGCATAGGTTAAAACAACATAAATACAATTTAATAAAGCATAGGACAAAACAACATAAATACAATTTAATAAAGCATAGGTTAAAACAACATAAATACAATTTAATAAAGCATAGGATAAAACAACATAAATACAATTTAATAAAGCATAGGATAAAACAACATAAATACAATTTAATAAAGCACAGGATAAAACAACATAAATACAATTTAATAAAGCATAGGATAAAACAACATAAATACAATTTAATAAAGCATATGTTAAAACAACATAAATACAATTTAATAAAGCATAAGATAAAACAACATGAATATAATTTAGTAAAGTATAAGATAAAACAACATGAATACAATTTAATAAAGCATAGGTTAAAACAACATAAATACAATTTAATAAAGCATAGGATAAAACCGCATATATACAATTTAATAAAGCACAGGATAAAAAAACATAAATGCAATTTAATAAAGCATAGGATAAAACAACATAAATACAATTTAATAAAGCATAGGTTAAAACAACATAAATACAATTTAATAAAGCATAGGATAAAACAACATAAATACAATTTAATAAAGCATAGGATAAAACAACATAAATACAATTTAATAAAGCATAGGTTAATACAACATAAATATAATTTAATAAAGCATAGTATAAAATAACATATATTCAATTTAATAAAGCATAGGATAAAACAACATAAATACAATTTAATAAATCATAGGATAAAACAACATAAATACAATTTAGTAAAGCATAGTTAAAACAACATAAATACAATTTAATAAAGCATATGTTAAAACAACATAAATACAATTTAATAAAGCATAATATAAAAAAACATGAATATAATTTAATAAAGCATAGGTTAAAACAACATAAATACAATTTAATAAAGCATAGGATAAAACAACATAAATACAATTTAATAAAGCATAGGATAAAACAACATAAATACAATTTAATAAAGCACAGGATAAAACAACATAAATACAATTTAATAAAGCATAGGATAAAACAACATAAATACAATTTAATAAAGCATATGTTAAAACAACATAAATACAATTTAATAAAGCATAAGATAAAACAACATGAATATAATTTAGTAAAGTATAAGATAAAACAACATGAATACAATTTAATAAAGCATAGGTTAAAACAACATAAATACAATTTAATAAAGCATAGGATAAAACCGCATAAATACAATTTAATAAAGCACAGGATAAAAAAACATAAATGCAATTTAATAAAGCATAGGATAAAACAACATAAATACAATTTAATAAAGCATAGGTTAAAACAACATAAATACAATTTAATAAAGCATAGGATAAAACAACATAAATACAATTTAATAAAGCATAGGATAAAACAACATAAATACAATTTAATAAAGCATAGGTTAATACAACATAAATTTAATTTAATAAAGCATAGTATAAAATAACATATATTCAATTTAATAAAGCATAGGATAAAACAACATAAATACAATTTAATAAAGCATAGGATAAAACAATATAAATACAATTTAATGAAGCATAAGATAAAACAACATGAATACAATTTAATAAAGCATAGGATAAAACAACATGAATACAATTTAATAAAGCATAGGATAAAACAACATAAATACAATTTAATAAAGCATAGGTTGAAACAACATAAATACAATTTAATAAAGCATAGGACAAAACAACATAAATACAATTTAATAAAGCATAGGATAAAACAACATAAATTCAATTTAATAAAGCATAGGATAAAACAACATAAATACAATTTAATAAAGCATAGGATAAAACAATATAAATACAATTTAATAAAGCATAAGATAAAACAACATGAATACAATTTAATAAAGCATAGGTTAAAACAACATAAATACTATTTAATAAAGCATAGGATAAAACAACATAAATACAATGTAATAAAGCATAGGTTAAAACAACATAAATACAATTTAATAAAGCATAGGATAAAACAACATAAATACAATTTAATAAAGCATAGGATAAAACCACATAAATACAATTTAATAAAGCATAGGTTAAAACAACATAATTACAATTTAATAAAGCATAGGATAAAACAACATAAATACAATTTAATAAAGCATAGGATAAAACAACATAAATACAATTTAATAAAGCATAAGTTAAAACAACATAAATACAATTTTAAAAAGCATAGGATAAAACAACATATATACAATTTAATACAGCATAGGACAAAACCACATAAATACAATTTAATAAAGCATAGGATAAAACAACATAAATACAATTTAATAAAGCATAGGTTAAAACAACATAAATACAATTTAATAAAGCATAGGTTAAAACAACATAAATACAATTTAATAAAGCATAGGACAAAACAACATAAATACAATTTAATAAAGCATAGGTTAAAACAACATAAATACAATTTAATAAAGCATAGGATAAAACAACATAAATACAATTTAATAAAGCATAGGATAAAACAACATAAATACAATTTAATAAAGCACAGGATAAAACAACATAAATACAATTTAATAAAGCATAGGATAAAACAACATAAATACAATTTAATAAAGCATATGTTAAAACAACGTAAATACAATTTAATAAATCATAAGATAAAACAACATGAATATAATTTAGTAAAGTATAAGATAAAACAACATGAATACAATTTAATAAAGCATAGGTTAAAACAACATAAATACAATTTATTAAAACATAGGATAAAACCGCATAAATACAATTTAATAAAGCACAGGATAAAAAAACATAAATTCAATTTAATAAAGCATAGGATAAAACAACATAAATACAATTTAATAAAGCATAGGTTAAAACAACATAAATACAATTTAATAAAGCATAGGATAAAACAACATAAATACAATTTAATAAAGCATAGGATAAAACAACATACATACAATTTAATAAAGCATAGGTTAATACAACATAAATATAATTTAATAAAGCATAGTATAAAATAACATAAATTCAATTTAATAAAGCATAGGATAAAACAACATAAATACAATTTAATAAAGCAAAGGATAAAACAACATAAATACAATTTAGTAAAGCATAGGTTAAAACAACATAAATACAATTTAATAAAGCATATGTTAAAACAACATAAATACAATTTAATAAAGCATAGGCTAAAACAACATAAATTCAATTTAATAAAGCATAGGATAAAACAACATAAATACAATTTAATAAAGCATAGGATAAAACAATATAAATACAATTTAATGAAGCATAAGATAAAACAACATGAATACAATTTAATAAAGCATAGGATAAAACAACATGAATACAATTTAATAAAGCATAGGATAAAACAACATAAATACAATTTAATAAAGCATAGGTTGAAACAACATAAATACAATTTAATAAAGCATAGGATAAAACAACATAAATTCAATTTAATAAAGCATAGGATAAAACAACATAAATACAATTTAATAAAGCATAGGATAAAACAATATAAATACAATTTAATAAAGCATAAGATAAAACAACATGAATACAATTTAATAAAGCATAGGTTAAAACAACATAAATACTATTTAATAAAGCATAGGATAAAACAACATAAATACAATGTAATAAAGCATAGGTTAAAACAACATAAATACAATTTAATAAAGCATAGGATAAAACAACATAAATACAATTTAATAAAGCATAGGATAAAACCACATAAATACAATTTAATAAAGCATAGGTTAAAACAACATAATTACAATTTAATAAAGCATAGGATAAAACAACATAAATACAATTTAATAAAGCATAGGATAAAACAACATAAATACAATTTAATAAAGCATAAGTTAAAACAACATAAATACAATTTTAAAAAGCATAGGATAAAACAACATATATACAATTTAATACAGCATAGGACAAAACCACATAAATACAATTTAATAAAGCATAGGATAAAAAAACATAAATACAATTTAATAAAGCATAGGTTAAAACAACATAAATACAATTTAATAAAGCATAGGTTAAAACAACATAAATACAATTTAATAAAGCATAGGATAAAACCGCATAAATACAATTTAATAAAGCACAGGATAAAAAAACATAAATGCAATTTAATAAAGCATAGGATAAAACAACATAAATACAATTTAATAAAGCATAGGTTAAAACAACATAAATACAATTTAATAAAGCATAGGATAAAACAACATAAATACAATTTAATAAAGCATAGGATAAAACAACATAAATACAATTTAATAAAGCATAGGTTAATACAACATAAATATAATTTAATAAAGCATAGTATAAAATAACATATATTCAATTTAATAAAGCATAGGATAAAACAACATAAATACAATTTAATAAAGCATAGGATAAAACAACATAAATACAATTTAGTAAAGCATAGTTAAAACAACATAAATACAATTTAATAAAGCATATGTTAAAACAACATAAATACAATTTAATAAAGCATAATATAAAAAAACATGAATATAATTTAATAAAGCATAGGTTAAAACAACATAAATACAATTTAATAAAGCATAGGATAAAACAACATAAATACAATTTAATAAAGCATAGGATAAAACAACATAAATACAATTTAATAAAGCACAGGATAAAACAACATAAATACAATTTAATAAAGCATAGGATAAAACAACATAAATACAATTTAATAAAGCATATGTTAAAACAACATAAATACAATTTAATAAAGCATAAGATAAAACAACATGAATATAATTTAGTAAAGTATAAGATAAAACAACATGAATACAATTTAATAAAGCATAGGTTAAAACAACATAAATACAATTTAATAAAGCATAGGATAAAACCGCATAAATACAATTTAATAAAGCACAGGATAAAAAAACATAAATGCAATTTAATAAAGCATAGGATAAAACAACATAAATACAATTTAATAAAGCATAGGTTAAAACAACATAAATACAATTTAATAAAGCATAGGATAAAACAACATAAATACAATTTAATAAAGCATAGGATAAAACAACATAAATACAATTTAATAAAGCATAGGTTAATACAACATAAATTTAATTTAATAAAGCATAGTATAAAATAACATATATTCAATTTAATAAAGCATAGGATAAAACAACATAAATACAATTTAATAAAGCATAGGATAAAACAATATAAATACAATTTAATGAAGCATAAGATAAAACAACATGAATACAATTTAATAAAGCATAGGATAAAACAACATGAATACAATTTAATAAAGCATAGGATAAAACAACATAAATACAATTTAATAAAGCATAGGTTGAAACAACATAAATACAATTTAATAAAGCATAGGACAAAACAACATAAATACAATTTAATAAAGCATAGGATAAAACAACATAAATTCAATTTAATAAAGCATAGGATAAAACAACATAAATACAATTTAATAAAGCATAGGATAAAACAATATAAATACAATTTAATAAAGCATAAGATAAAACAACATGAATACAATTTAATAAAGCATAGGTTAAAACAACATAAATACTATTTAATAAAGCATAGGATAAAACAACATAAATACAATGTAATAAAGCATAGGTTAAAACAACATAAATACAATTTAATAAAGCATAGGATAAAACAACATAAATACAATTTAATAAAGCATAGGATAAAACCACATAAATACAATTTAATAAAGCATAGGTTAAAACAACATAATTACAATTTAATAAAGCATAGGATAAAACAACATAAATACAATTTAATAAAGCATAGGATAAAACAACATAAATACAATTTAATAAAGCATAAGTTAAAACAACATAAATACAATTTTAAAAAGCATAGGATAAAACAACATATATACAATTTAATACAGCATAGGACAAAACCACATAAATACAATTTAATAAAGCATAGGATAAAACAACATAAATACAATTTAATAAAGCATAGGTTAAAACAACATAAATACAATTTAATAAAGCATAGGTTAAAACAACATAAATACAATTTAATAAAGCATAGGACAAAACAACATAAATACAATTTAATAAAGCATAGGTTAAAACAACATAAATACAATTTAATAAAGCATAGGATAAAACAACATAAATTCAATTTAATAAAGCATAGGATAAAACAACATAAATACAATTTAATAAAGCATAGGATAAAACAATATAAATACAATTTAATAAAGCATAAGATAAAACAACATGAATACAATTTAATAAAGCATAGGTTAAAACAACATAAATACTATTTAATAAAGCATAGGATAAAACAACATAAATACAATGTAATAAAGCATAGGTTAAAACAACATAAATACAATTTAATAAAGCATAGGATAAAACAACATAAATACAATTTAATAAAGCATAGGATAAAACCACATAAATACAATTTAATAAAGCATAGGTTAAAACAACATAATTACAATTTAATAAAGCATAGGATAAAACAACATAAATACAATTTAATAAAGCATAGGATAAAACAACATAAATACAATTTAATAAAGCATAAGTTAAAACAACATAAATACAATTTTAAAAAGCATAGGATAAAACAACATATATACAATTTAATAGAGCATAGGACAAAACCACATAAATACAATTTAATAAAGCATAGGATAAAACAACATAAATACAATTTAATAAAGCATAGGTTAAAACAACATAAATATAATTTAATAAAGCATAGGTTAAAACAACATAAATACAATTTAATAAAGCATAGGACAAAACAACATAAATACAATTTAATAAAGCATAGGTTAAAACAACATAAATACAATTTAATAAAGCATAGGATAAAACAACATAAATACAATTTAATAAAGCATAGGATAAAACAACATAAATACAATTTAATAAAGCACAGGATAAAACAACATAAATACAATTTAATAAAGCATAGGATAAAACAACATAAATACAATTTAATAAAGCATATGTTAAAACAACATAAATACAATTTAATAAATCATAAGATAAAACAACATGAATATAATTTAGTAAAGTATAAGATAAAACAACATGAATACAATTTAATAAAGCATAGGTTAAAACAACATAAATACAATTTATTAAAACATAGGATAAAACCGCATAAATACAATTTAATAAAGCACAGGATAAAAAAACATAAATGCAATTTAATAAAGCATAGGATAAAACAACATAAATACAATTTAATAAAGCATAGGTTAAAACAACATAAATACAATTTAATAAAGCATAGGATAAAACAACATAAATACAATTTAATAAAGCATAGGATAAAACAACATACATACAATTTAATAAAGCATAGGTTAATACAACATAAATATAATTTAATAAAGAATAGTATAAAATAACATAAATTCAATTTAATAAAGCATAGGATAAAACAACATAAATACAATTTAATAAAGCAAAGGATAAAACAACATAAATACAATTTAGTAAAGCATAGGTTAAAACAACATAAATACAATTTAATAAAGCATATGTTAAAACAACATAAATACAATTTAATAAAGCATAGGCTAAAACAACATAAATTCAATTTAATAAAGCATAGGATAAAACAACATAAATACAATTTAATAAAGCATAGGATAAAACAATATAAATACAATTTAATGAAGCATAAGATAAAACAACATGAATACAATTTAATAAAGCATAGGATAAAACAACATGAATACAATTTAATAAAGCATAGGATAAAACAACATAAATACAATTTAATAAAGCATAGGTTGAAACAACATAAATACAATTTAATAAAGCATAGGACAAAACAACATAAATACAATTTAATAAAGCATAGGATAAAACAACATAAATTCAATTTAATAAAGCATAGGATAAAACAACATAAATACAATTTAATAAAGCATAGGATAAAACAATATAAATACAATTTAATAAAGCATAAGATAAAACAACATGAATACAATTTAATAAAGCATAGGTTAAAACAACATAAATACTATTTAATAAAGCATAGGATAAAACAACATAAATACAATGTAATAAAGCATAGGTTAAAACAACATAAATACAATTTAATAAAGCATAGGATAAAACAACATAAATACAATTTAATAAAGCATAGGATAAAACAACATAAATACAATTTAATAAAGCATAGGTTAATACAACATAAATTTAATTTAATAAAGCATAGTATAAAATAACATATATTCAATTTAATAAAGCATAGGATAAAACAACATAAATACAATTTAATAAAGCATAGGATAAAACAATATAAATACAATTTAATGAAGCATAAGATAAAACAACATGAATACAATTTAATAAAGCATAGGATAAAACAACATGAATACAATTTAATAAAGCATAGGATAAAACAACATAAATACAATTTAATAAAGCATAGGTTGAAACAACATAAATACAATTTAATAAAGCATAGGACAAAACAACATAAATACAATTTAATAAAGCATAGGATAAAACAACATAAATTCAATTTAATAAAGCATAGGATAAAACAACATAAATACAATTTAATAAAGCATAGGATAAAACAATATAAATACAATTTAATAAAGCATAAGATAAAACAACATGAATACAATTTAATAAAGCATAGGTTAAAACAACATAAATACTATTTAATAAAGCATAGGATAAAACAACATAAATACAATGTAATAAAGCATAGGTTAAAACAACATAAATACAATTTAATAAAGCATAGGATAAAACAACATAAATACAATTTAATAAAGCATAGGATAAAACCACATAAATACAATTTAATAAAGCATAGGTTAAAACAACATAATTACAATTTAATAAAGCATAGGATAAAACAACATAAATACAATTTAATAAAGCATAGGATAAAACAACATAAATACAATTTAATAAAGCATAAGTTAAAACAACATAAATACAATTTTAAAAAGCATAGGATAAAACAACATATATACAATTTAATACAGCATAGGACAAAACCACATAAATACAATTTAATAAAGCATAGGATAAAACAACATAAATACAATTTAATAAAGCATAGGTTAAAACAACATAAATACAATTTAATAAAGCATAGGTTAAAACAACATAAATACAATTTAATAAAGCATAGGACAAAACAACATAAATACAATTTAATAAAGCATAGGTTAAAACAACATAAATACAATTTAATAAAGCATAGGATAAAACAACATAAATTCAATTTAATAAAGCATAGGATAAAACAACATAAATACAATTTAATAAAGCATAGGATAAAACAATATAAATACAATTTAATAAAGCATAAGATAAAACAACATGAATACAATTTAATAAAGCATAGGTTAAAACAACATAAATACTATTTAATAAAGCATAGGATAAAACAACATAAATACAATGTAATAAAGCATAGGTTAAAACAACATAAATACAATTTAATAAAGCATAGGATAAAACAACATAAATACAATTTAATAAAGCATAGGATAAAACCACATAAATACAATTTAATAAAGCATAGGTTAAAACAACATAATTACAATTTAATAAAGCATAGGATAAAACAACATAAATACAATTTAATAAAGCATAGGATAAAACAACATAAATACAATTTAATAAAGCATAAGTTAAAACAACATAAATACAATTTTAAAAAGCATAGGATAAAACAACATATATACAATTTAATAGAGCATAGGACAAAACCACATAAATACAATTTAATAAAGCATAGGATAAAACAACATAAATACAATTTAATAAAGCATAGGTTAAAACAACATAAATACAATTTAATAAAGCATAGGTTAAAACAACATAAATACAATTTAATAAAGCATAGGACAAAACAACATAAATACAATTTAATAAAGCATAGGTTAAAACAACATAAATACAATTTAATAAAGCATAGGATAAAACAACATAAATACAATTTAATAAAGCATAGGATAAAACAACATAAATACAATTTAATAAAGCACAGGATAAAACAACATAAATACAATTTAATAAAGCATAGGATAAAACAACATAAATACAATTTAATAAAGCATATGTTAAAACAACATAAATACAATTTAATAAATCATAAGATAAAACAACATGAATATAATTTAGTAAAGTATAAGATAAAACAACATGAATACAATTTAATAAAGCATAGGTTAAAACAACATAAATACAATTTATTAAAACATAGGATAAAACCGCATAAATACAATTTAATAAAGCACAGGATAAAAAAACATAAATGCAATTTAATAAAGCATAGGATAAAACAACATAAATACAATTTAATAAAGCATAGGTTAAAACAACATAAATACAATTTAATAAAGCATAGGATAAAACAACATAAATACAATTTAATAAAGCATAGGATAAAACAACATACATACAATTTAATAAAGCATAGGTTAATACAACATAAATATAATTTAATAAAGAATAGTATAAAATAACATAAATTCAATTTAATAAAGCATAGGATAAAACAACATAAATACAATTTAATAAAGCAAAGGATAAAACAACATAAATACAATTTAGTAAAGCATAGGTTAAAACAACATAAATACAATTTAATAAAGCATATGTTAAAACAACATAAATACAATTTAATAAAGCATAGGCTAAAACAACATAAATTCAATTTAATAAAGCATAGGATAAAACAACATAAATACAATTTAATAAAGCATAGGATAAAACAATATAAATACAATTTAATGAAGCATAAGATAAAACAACATGAATACAATTTAATAAAGCATAGGATAAAACAACATGAATACAATTTAATAAAGCATAGGATAAAACAACATAAATACAATTTAATAAAGCATAGGTTGAAACAACATAAATACAATTTAATAAAGCATAGGACAAAACAACATAAATACAATTTAATAAAGCATAGGATAAAACAACATAAATTCAATTTAATAAAGCATAGGATAAAACAACATAAATACAATTTAATAAAGCATAGGATAAAACAATATAAATACAATTTAATAAAGCATAAGATAAAACAACATGAATACAATTTAATAAAGCATAGGTTAAAACAACATAAATACTATTTAATAAAGCATAGGATAAAACAACATAAATACAATGTAATAAAGCATAGGTTAAAACAACATAAATACAATTTAATAAAGCATAGGATAAAACAACATAAATACAATTTAATAAAGCATAGGATAAAACCACATAAATACAATTTAATAAAGCATAGGTTAAAACAACATAATTACAATTTAATAAAGCATAGGATAAAACAACATAAATACAATTTAATAAAGTATAGGATAAAACAACATAAATACAATTTAATAAAGCATAAGTTAAAACAACATAAATACAATTTTAAAAAGCATAGGATAAAACAACATATATACAATTTAATACAGCATAGGACAAAACCACATAAATACAATTTAATAAAGCATAGGATAAAACAACATAAATACAATTTAATAAAGCATAGGATAAAACAACATAAATACAATTTAATAAAGCATAGGATAAAACAACATAAATACAATTTAATAAAGCATAGGACAAAACAACATAAATACAATTTAATAAAGCATAGGTTAAAACAACATAAATACAATTTAATAAAGCATAGGATAAAACAACATAAATACAATTTAATAAAGCATAGGATAAAACAACATAAATACAATTTAATAAAGCACAGGATAAAGCAACATAAATACAATTTAATAAAGCATAGGATAAAACAACATAAATACAATTTAATAAAGCATATGTTAAAACAACATAAATACAATTTAATAAATCATAATATAAAACAACATGAATATAATTTAGTAAAGTATAAGATAAAACAACATGAATACAATTTAATAAAGCATAGGTTAAAACAACATAAATACAATTTAATAAAGCATAGGATAAAACAACATAAATACAATTTAATAAAGCATAGGATAAAACAACATAAATACAATTTAATAAAGCACAGGATAAAACAACATAAATACAATTTAATAAAGCATAGGATAAAACAACATAAATACAATTTAATAAAGCATATGTTAAAACAACATAAATACAATTTAATAAAGCATAAGATAAAACAACATGAATATAATTTAGTAAAGTATAAGATAAAACAACATGAATACAATTTAATAAAGCATAGGTTAAAACAACATAAATACAATTTAATAAAGCATAGGATAAAACCGCATAAATACAATTTAATAAAGCACAGGATAAAAAAACATAAATGCAATTTAATAAAGCATAGGATAAAACAACATAAATACAATTTAATAAAGCATAGGTTAAAACAACATAAATACAATTTAATAAAGCATAGGATAAAACAACATAAATACAATTTAATAAAGCATAGGATAAAACAACATAAATACAATTTAATAAAGCATAGGTTAATACAACATAAATATAATTTAATAAAGCATAGTATAAAATAACATATATTCAATTTAATAAAGCATAGGATAAAACAACATAAATACAATTTAATAAAGCATAGGATAAAACAA
Organism: Phyllobates terribilis; assembly: GCF_046119375.1. NCBI lineage: Eukaryota > Metazoa > Chordata > Amphibia > Anura > Dendrobatidae > Phyllobates > Phyllobates terribilis. The sequence continues at coordinate 1,169,380 of NW_027362780.1, forward strand.
CATAAATACAATTTAGTAAAGCATAGTTAAAACAACATAAATACAATTTAATAAAGCATATGTTAAAACAACATAAATACAATTTAATAAAGCATAATATAAAAAAACATGAATATAATTTAATAAAGCATAGGTTAAAACAACATAAATACAATTTAATAAAGCATAGGATAAAACAACATAAATACAATTTAATAAAGCATAGGATAAAACAACATAAATACAATTTAATAAAGCACAGGATAAAACAACATAAATACAATTTAATAAAGCATAGGATAAAACAACATAAATACAATTTAATAAAGCATATGTTAAAACAACATAAATACAATTTAATAAAGCATAAGATAAAACAACATGAATATAATTTAGTAAAGTATAAGATAAAACAACATGAATACAATTTAATAAAGCATAGGTTAAAACAACATAAATACAATTTAATAAAGCATAGGATAAAACCGCATAAATACAATTTAATAAAGCACAGGATAAAAAAACATAAATGCAATTTAATAAAGCATAGGATAAAACAACATAAATACAATTTAATAAAGCATAGGTTAAAACAACATAAATACAATTTAATAAAGCATAGGATAAAACAACATAAATACAATTTAATAAAGCATAGGATAAAACAACATAAATACAATTTAATAAAGCATAGGTTAATACAACATAAATTTAATTTAATAAAGCATAGTATAAAATAACATATATTCAATTTAATAAAGCATAGGATAAAACAACATAAATACAATTTAATAAAGCATAGGATAAAACAATATAAATACAATTTAATGAAGCATAAGATAAAACAACATGAATACAATTTAATAAAGCATAGGATAAAACAACATGAATACAATTTAATAAAGCATAGGATAAAACAACATAAATACAATTTAATAAAGCATAGGTTGAAACAACATAAATACAATTTAATAAAGCATAGGACAAAACAACATAAATACAATTTAATAAAGCATAGGATAAAACAACATAAATTCAATTTAATAAAGCATAGGATAAAACAACATAAATACAATTTAATAAAGCATAGGATAAAACAATATAAATACAATTTAATAAAGCATAAGATAAAACAACATGAATACAATTTAATAAAGCATAGGTTAAAACAACATAAATACTATTTAATAAAGCATAGGATAAAACAACATAAATACAATGTAATAAAGCATAGGTTAAAACAACATAAATACAATTTAATAAAGCATAGGATAAAACAACATAAATACAATTTAATAAAGCATAGGATAAAACCACATAAATACAATTTAATAAAGCATAGGTTAAAACAACATAATTACAATTTAATAAAGCATAGGATAAAACAACATAAATACAATTTAATAAAGCATAGGATAAAACAACATAAATACAATTTAATAAAGCATAAGTTAAAACAACATAAATACAATTTTAAAAAGCATAGGATAAAACAACATATATACAATTTAATACAGCATAGGACAAAACCACATAAATACAATTTAATAAAGCATAGGATAAAACAACATAAATACAATTTAATAAAGCATAGGTTAAAACAACATAAATACAATTTAATAAAGCATAGGTTAAAACAACATAAATACAATTTAATAAAGCATAGGACAAAACAACATAAATACAATTTAATAAAGCATAGGTTAAAACAACATAAATACAATTTAATAAAGCATAGGATAAAACAACATAAATTCAATTTAATAAAGCATAGGATAAAACAACATAAATACAATTTAATAAAGCATAGGATAAAACAATATAAATACAATTTAATAAAGCATAAGATAAAACAACATGAATACAATTTAATAAAGCATAGGTTAAAACAACATAAATACTATTTAATAAAGCATAGGATAAAACAACATAAATACAATGTAATAAAGCATAGGTTAAAACAACATAAATACAATTTAATAAAGCATAGGATAAAACAACATAAATACAATTTAATAAAGCATAGGATAAAACCACATAAATACAATTTAATAAAGCATAGGTTAAAACAACATAATTACAATTTAATAAAGCATAGGATAAAACAACATAAATACAATTTAATAAAGCATAGGATAAAACAACATAAATACAATTTAATAAAGCATAAGTTAAAACAACATAAATACAATTTTAAAAAGCATAGGATAAAACAACATATATACAATTTAATACAGCATAGGACAAAACCACATAAATACAATTTAATAAAGCATAGGATAAAACAACATAAATACAATTTAATAAAGCATAGGTTAAAACAACATAAATACAATTTAATAAAGCATAGGTTAAAACAACATAAATACAATTTAATAAAGCATAGGACAAAACAACATAAATACAATTTAATAAAGCATAGGTTAAAACAACATAAATACAATTTAATAAAGCATAGGATAAAACAACATAAATACAATTTAATAAAGCATAGGATAAAACAACATAAATACAATTTAATAAAGCACAGGATAAAACAACATAAATACAATTTAATAAAGCATAGGATAAAACAACATAAATACAATTTAATAAAGCATATGTTAAAACAACATAAATACAATTTAATAAATCATAAGATAAAACAACATGAATATAATTTAGTAAAGTATAAGATAAAACAACATGAATACAATTTAATAAAGCATAGGTTAAAACAACATAAATACAATTTATTAAAACATAGGATAAAACCGCATAAATACAATTTAATAAAGCACAGGATAAAAAAACATAAATGCAATTTAATAAAGCATAGGATAAAACAACATAAATACAATTTAATAAAGCATAGGTTAAAACAACATAAATACAATTTAATAAAGCATAGGATAAAACAACATAAATACAATTTAATAAAGCATAGGATAAAACAACATACATACAATTTAATAAAGCATAGGTTAATACAACATAAATATAATTTAATAAAGAATAGTATAAAATAACATAAATTCAATTTAATAAAGCATAGGATAAAACAACATAAATACAATTTAATAAAGCAAAGGATAAAACAACATAAATACAATTTAGTAAAGCATAGGTTAAAACAACATAAATACAATTTAATAAAGCATATGTTAAAACAACATAAATACAATTTAATAAAGCATAGGCTAAAACAACATAAATTCAATTTAATAAAGCATAGGATAAAACAACATAAATACAATTTAATAAAGCATAGGATAAAACAATATAAATACAATTTAATGAAGCATAAGATAAAACAACATGAATACAATTTAATAAAGCATAGGATAAAACAACATGAATACAATTTAATAAAGCATAGGATAAAACAACATAAATACAATTTAATAAAGCATAGGTTGAAACAACATAAATACAATTTAATAAAGCATAGGACAAAACAACATAAATACAATTTAATAAAGCATAGGATAAAACAACATAAATTCAATTTAATAAAGCATAGGATAAAACAACATAAATACAATTTAATAAAGCATAGGATAAAACAATATAAATACAATTTAATAAAGCATAAGATAAAACAACATGAATACAATTTAATAAAGCATAGGTTAAAACAACATAAATACTATTTAATAAAGCATAGGATAAAACAACATAAATACAATGTAATAAAGCATAGGTTAAAACAACATAAATACAATTTAATAAAGCATAGGATAAAACAACATAAATACAATTTAATAAAGCATAGGATAAAACCACATAAATACAATTTAATAAAGCATAGGTTAAAACAACATAATTACAATTTAATAAAGCATAGGATAAAACAACATAAATACAATTTAATAAAGTATAGGATAAAACAACATAAATACAATTTAATAAAGCATAAGTTAAAACAACATAAATACAATTTTAAAAAGCATAGGATAAAACAACATATATACAATTTAATACAGCATAGGACAAAACCACATAAATACAATTTAATAAAGCATAGGATAAAACAACATAAATACAATTTAATAAAGCATAGGATAAAACAACATAAATACAATTTAATAAAGCATAGGATAAAACAACATAAATACAATTTAATAAAGCATAGGTTAAAACAACATAAATACAATTTAATAAAGCATAGGTTAAAACAACATAAATACAATTTAATAAAGCATAGGACAAAACAACATAAATACAATTTAATAAAGCATAGGTTAAAACAACATAAATACAATTTAATAAAGCATAGGACAAAACAACATAAATACAATTTAATAAAGCATAGGTTAAAACAACATAAATACAAGTTAATAAAGCATAGGATAAAACAACATAAATACAATTTAACAAAGCATAGGTTAAAACAACATAAATACAATTTAATAAAGCATAGGATAAAACAACATAAATCCAATTTAATAAAGCATAGGTTAAAATAACATAAATACAATTTAATAAAGCATAGGATAAAACAACATAAATACAATTTAATAAAGCATAGGATAAAACAACATAAATACAATTTAATAAAGCATAGGATAAAACAACATAAATACAATTTAATAAAGCATAGGTTAAAACAACATAAATCCAATTTAATACAGCATAGGACAAAACAACATAAATACAATTTAATAAAGCATAGGTTAAAACAACATAAATACAAGTTAATAAAGCGTAGGATAAAACAACATAAATACAATTTAATAAAGCATAGGATAAAACAATATAAATACAATTTAATAAAGCCTAGGATAAAACAACATAAATACAATTTAATAAAGCTTAAGATAAAACAACATAAATACAATTTATTAAAGCATAGGATAAAACAACACAAATACAATTTAATAAAGCATAGGACAAAACAACATAAATACAATTTAATAAAGCATAGGATGAAACAACATAAATACAATGTAATAAAGCATAGGATAAAACAACATAAATACAATTTAATAAAGCATAAGATAAAACAACATAAATACAATTTAATAAAGCATATGTTAAAACAACATAAATACCATTTAATAAAGCATAGGATAAAACAACATAAATTCAATTTAATAAAGCATAGGATAAAACAACATAAATTCAATTTAATAAAGCATAGGATAAAACAACATAAATACAATTTAATAAAGCATAGGATAAAACAACATAAATACAATTTAATAAAGCATAGGTTAAAACAACATAAATTCAATTTAATAAAGCATAGGATAAAACAACATAAATACAATTTAATAAAGCATAGGATAAAACAATATAAATACAATTTAATGAAGCATAAGATAAAACAACATGAATACAATTTAATAAAGCATAGGATAAAACAACATGAATACAATTTAATAAAGCATAGGATAAAACAACATAAATACAATTTAATAAAGCATAGGATAAAACAACATAAATACAATTTAATAAAGCATAGGATAAAACAACATACATACAATTTAATAAAGCATAGGTTAATACAACATAAATATAATTTAATAAAGAATAGTATAAAATAACATAAATTCAATTTAATAAAGCATAGGATAAAACAACATAAATACAATTTAATAAAGCAAAGGATAAAACAACATAAATACAATTTAGTAAAGCATAGGTTAAAACAACATAAATACAATTTAATAAAGCATATGTTAAAACAACATAAATACAATTTAATAAAGCATAGGCTAAAACAACATAAATTCAATTTAATAAAGCATAGGATAAAACAACATAAATACAATTTAATAAAGCATAGGATAAAACAATATAAATACAATTTAATGAAGCATAAGATAAAACAACATGAATACAATTTAATAAAGCATAGGATAAAACAACATGAATACAATTTAATAAAGCATAGGATAAAACAACATAAATACAATTTAATAAAGCATAGGTTGAAACAACATAAATACAATTTAATAAAGCATAGGACAAAACAACATAAATACAATTTAATAAAGCATAGGATAAAACAACATAAATTCAATTTAATAAAGCATAGGATAAAACAACATAAATACAATTTAATAAAGCATAGGATAAAACAATATAAATACAATTTAATAAAGCATAAGATAAAACAACATGAATACAATTTAATAAAGCATAGGTTAAAACAACATAAATACTATTTAATAAAGCATAGGATAAAACAACATAAATACAATGTAATAAAGCATAGGTTAAAACAACATAAATACAATTTAATAAAGCATAGGATAAAACAACATAAATACAATTTAATAAAGCATAGGATAAAACCACATAAATACAATTTAATAAAGCATAGGTTAAAACAACATAATTACAATTTAATAAAGCATAGGATAAAACAACATAAATACAATTTAATAAAGTATAGGATAAAACAACATAAATACAATTTAATAAAGCATAAGTTAAAACAACATAAATACAATTTTAAAAAGCATAGGATAAAACAACATATATACAATTTAATACAGCATAGGACAAAACCACATAAATACAATTTAATAAAGCATAGGATAAAACAACATAAATACAATTTAATAAAGCATAGGATAAAACAACATAAATACAATTTAATAAAGCATAGGATAAAACAACATAAATACAATTTAATAAAGCATAGGTTAAAACAACATAAATACAATTTAATAAAGCATAGGTTAAAACAACATAAATACAATTTAATAAAGCATAGGACAAAACAACATAAATACAATTTAATAAAGCATAGGTTAAAACAACATAAATACAATTTAATAAAGCATAGGACAAAACAACATAAATACAATTTAATAAAGCATAGGTTAAAACAACATAAATACAAGTTAATAAAGCATAGGATAAAACAACATAAATACAATTTAACAAAGCATAGGTTAAAACAACATAAATACAATTTAATAAAGCATAGGATAAAACAACATAAATCCAATTTAATAAAGCATAGGTTAAAATAACATAAATACAATTTAATAAAGCATAGGATAAAACAACATAAATACAATTTAATAAAGCATAGGATAAAACAACATAAATACAATTTAATAAAGCATAGGATAAAACAACATAAATACAATTTAATAAAGCATAGGTTAAAACAACATAAATCCAATTTAATACAGCATAGGACAAAACAACATAAATACAATTTAATAAAGCATAGGTTAAAACAACATAAATACAAGTTAATAAAGCGTAGGATAAAACAACATAAATACAATTTAATAAAGCATAGGATGAAACAACATAAATACAATGTAATAAAGCATAGGATAAAACAACATAAATACAATTTAATAAAGCATAAGATAAAACAACATAAATACAATTTAATAAAGCATATGTTAAAACAACATAAATACCATTTAATAAAGCATAGGATAAAACAACATAAATTCAATTTAATAAAGCATAGGATAAAACAACATAAATTCAATTTAATAAAGCATAGGATAAAACAACATAAATACAATTTAATAAAGCATAGGATAAAACAACATAAATACAATTTAATAAAGCATAGGTTAAAACAACATAAATACAATTTAATAAAGCATAGGTTAAAACAACATAAATACAATTTAATAAAGCATAGGACAAAACAACATAAATACAATTTAATAAAGCATAGGTTAAAACAACATAAATACAATTTAATAAAGCATAGGATAAAACAACATAAATACAATTTAATAAAGCATAGGATAAAACCGCATAAATACAATTTAATAAAGCACAGGATAAAAAAACATAAATGCAATTTAATAAAGCATAGGATAAAACAACATAAATACAATTTAATAAAGCATAGGTTAAAACAACATAAATACAATTTAATAAAGCATAGGATAAAACAACATAAATACAATTTAATAAAGCATAGGATAAAACAACATAAATACAATTTAATAAAGCATAGGTTAATACAACATAAATATAATTTAATAAAGCATAGTATAAAATAACATATATTCAATTTAATAAAGCATAGGATAAAACAACATAAATACAATTTAATAAAGCATAGGATAAAACAACATAAATACAATTTAGTAAAGCATAGTTAAAACAACATAAATACAATTTAATAAAGCATATGTTAAAACAACATAAATACAATTTAATAAAGCATAATATAAAAAAACATGAATATAATTTAATAAAGCATAGGTTAAAACAACATAAATACAATTTAATAAAGCATAGGATAAAACAACATAAATACAATTTAATAAAGCATAGGATAAAACAACATAAATACAATTTAATAAAGCACAGGATAAAACAACATAAATACAATTTAATAAAGCATAGGATAAAACAACATAAATACAATTTAATAAAGCATATGTTAAAACAACATAAATACAATTTAATAAAGCATAAGATAAAACAACATGAATATAATTTAGTAAAGTATAAGATAAAACAACATGAATACAATTTAATAAAGCATAGGTTAAAACAACATAAATACAATTTAATAAAGCATAGGATAAAACCGCATAAATACAATTTAATAAAGCACAGGATAAAAAAACATAAATGCAATTTAATAAAGCATAGGATAAAACAACATAAATACAATTTAATAAAGCATAGGTTAAAACAACATAAATACAATTTAATAAAGCATAGGATAAAACAACATAAATACAATTTAATAAAGCATAGGATAAAACAACATAAATACAATTTAATAAAGCATAGGTTAATACAACATAAATTTAATTTAATAAAGCATAGTATAAAATAACATATATTCAATTTAATAAAGCATAGGATAAAACAACATAAATACAATTTAATAAAGCATAGGATAAAACAATATAAATACAATTTAATGAAGCATAAGATAAAACAACATGAATACAATTTAATAAAGCATAGGATAAAACAACATGAATACAATTTAATAAAGCATAGGATAAAACAACATAAATACAATTTAATAAAGCATAGGATAAAACAACATAAATACAATTTAATAAAGCACAGGATAAAACAACATAAATACAATTTAATAAAGCATAGGATAAAACAACATAAATACAATTTAATAAAGCATATGTTAAAACAACATAAATACAATTTAATAAAGCATAAGATAAAACAACATGAATATAATTTAGTAAAGTATAAGATAAAACAACATGAATACAATTTAATAAAGCATAGGTTAAAACAACATAAATACAATTTAATAAAGCATAGGATAAAACCGCATAAATACAATTTAATAAAGCACAGGATAAAAAAACATAAATGCAATTTAATAAAGCATAGGATAAAACAACATAAATACAATTTAATAAAGCATAGGTTAAAACAACATAAATACAATTTAATAAAGCATAGGATAAAACAACATAAATACAATTTAATAAAGCATAGGATAAAACAACATAAATACAATTTAATAAAGCATAGGTTAATACAACATAAATTTAATTTAATAAAGCATAGTATAAAATAACATATATTCAATTTAATAAAGCATAGGATAAAACAACATAAATACAATTTAATAAAGCATAGGATAAAACAACATAAATACAATTTAGTAAAGCATAGTTAAAACAACATAAATACAATTTAATAAAGCATATGTTAAAACAACATAAATACAATTTAATAAAGCATAATATAAAAAAACATGAATATAATTTAATAAAGCATAGGTTAAAACAACATAAATACAATTTAATAAAGCATAGGATAAAACAACATAAATACAATTTAATAAAGCATAGGATAAAACAACATAAATACAATTTAATAAAGCATAGGATAAAACAACATAAATACAATTTAATAAAGCATAGGTTAAAACAACATAAATCCAATTTAATACAGCATAGGACAAAACAACATAAATACAATTTAATAAAGCATAGGTTAAAACAACATAAATACAAGTTAATAAAGCGTAGGATAAAACAACATAAATACAATTTAATAAAGCATAGGATAAAACAATATAAATACAATTTAATAAAGCCTAGGATAAAACAACATAAATACAATTTAATAAAGCTTAAGATAAAACAACATAAATACAATTTATTAAAGCATAGGATAAAACAACACAAATACAATTTAATAAAGCATAGGACAAAACAACATAAATACAATTTAATAAAGCATAGGATGAAACAACATAAATACAATGTAATAAAGCATAGGATAAAACAACATAAATACAATTTAATAAAGCATAAGATAAAACAACATAAATACAATTTAATAAAGCATATGTTAAAACAACATAAATACCATTTAATAAAGCATAGGATAAAACAACATAAATTCAATTTAATAAAGCATAGGATAAAACAACATAAATTCAATTTAATAAAGCATAGGATAAAACAACATAAATACAATTTAATAAAGCATAGGATAAAACAACATAAATACAATTTAATAAAGCATAGGTTAAAACAACATAAATTCAATTTAATAAAGCATAGGATAAAACAACATAAATACAATTTAATAAAGCATAGGATAAAACAATATAAATACAATTTAATGAAGCATAAGATAAAACAACATGAATACAATTTAATAAAGCATAGGATAAAACAACATGAATACAATTTAATAAAGCATAGGATAAAACAACATAAATACAATTTAATAAAGCATAGGATAAAACAACATAAATACAATTTAATAAAGCATAGGATAAAACAACATACATACAATTTAATAAAGCATAGGTTAATACAACATAAATATAATTTAATAAAGAATAGTATAAAATAACATAAATTCAATTTAATAAAGCATAGGATAAAACAACATAAATACAATTTAATAAAGCAAAGGATAAAACAACATAAATACAATTTAGTAAAGCATAGGTTAAAACAACATAAATACAATTTAATAAAGCATATGTTAAAACAACATAAATACAATTTAATAAAGCATAGGCTAAAACAACATAAATTCAATTTAATAAAGCATAGGATAAAACAACATAAATACAATTTAATAAAGCATAGGATAAAACAATATAAATACAATTTAATGAAGCATAAGATAAAACAACATGAATACAATTTAATAAAGCATAGGATAAAACAACATGAATACAATTTAATAAAGCATAGGATAAAACAACATAAATACAATTTAATAAAGCATAGGTTGAAACAACATAAATACAATTTAATAAAGCATAGGACAAAACAACATAAATACAATTTAATAAAGCATAGGATAAAACAACATAAATTCAATTTAATAAAGCATAGGATAAAACAACATAAATACAATTTAATAAAGCATAGGATAAAACAATATAAATACAATTTAATAAAGCATAAGATAAAACAACATGAATACAATTTAATAAAGCATAGGTTAAAACAACATAAATACTATTTAATAAAGCATAGGATAAAACAACATAAATACAATGTAATAAAGCATAGGTTAAAACAACATAAATACAATTTAATAAAGCATAGGATAAAACAACATAAATACAATTTAATAAAGCATAGGATAAAACCACATAAATACAATTTAATAAAGCATAGGTTAAAACAACATAATTACAATTTAATAAAGCATAGGATAAAACAACATAAATACAATTTAATAAAGTATAGGATAAAACAACATAAATACAATTTAATAAAGCATAAGTTAAAACAACATAAATACAATTTTAAAAAGCATAGGATAAAACAACATATATACAATTTAATACAGCATAGGACAAAACCACATAAATACAATTTAATAAAGCATAGGATAAAACAACATAAATACAATTTAATAAAGCATAGGATAAAACAACATAAATACAATTTAATAAAGCATAGGATAAAACAACATAAATACAATTTAATAAAGCATAGGTTAAAACAACATAAATACAATTTAATAAAGCATAGGTTAAAACAACATAAATACAATTTAATAAAGCATAGGACAAAACAACATAAATACAATTTAATAAAGCATAGGTTAAAACAACATAAATACAATTTAATAAAGCATAGGACAAAACAACATAAATACAATTTAATAAAGCATAGGTTAAAACAACATAAATACAAGTTAATAAAGCATAGGATAAAACAACATAAATACAATTTAACAAAGCATAGGTTAAAACAACATAAATACAATTTAATAAAGCATAGGATAAAACAACATAAATCCAATTTAATAAAGCATAGGTTAAAATAACATAAATACAATTTAATAAAGCATAGGATAAAACAACATAAATACAATTTAATAAAGCATAGGATAAAACAACATAAATACAATTTAATAAAGCATAGGATAAAACAACATAAATACAATTTAATAAAGCATAGGTTAAAACAACATAAATCCAATTTAATACAGCATAGGACAAAACAACATAAATACAATTTAATAAAGCATAGGTTAAAACAACATAAATACAAGTTAATAAAGCGTAGGATAAAACAACATAAATACAATTTAATAAAGCATAGGATGAAACAACATAAATACAATGTAATAAAGCATAGGATAAAACAACATAAATACAATTTAATAAAGCATAAGATAAAACAACATAAATACAATTTAATAAAGCATATGTTAAAACAACATAAATACCATTTAATAAAGCATAGGATAAAACAACATAAATTCAATTTAATAAAGCATAGGATAAAACAACATAAATTCAATTTAATAAAGCATAGGATAAAACAACATAAATACAATTTAATAAAGCATAGGATAAAACAACATAAATACAATTTAATAAAGCATAGGTTAAAACAACATAAATACAATTTAATAAAGCATAGGTTAAAACAACATAAATACAATTTAATAAAGCATAGGACAAAACAACATAAATACAATTTAATAAAGCATAGGTTAAAACAACATAAATACAATTTAATAAAGCATAGGATAAAACAACATAAATACAATTTAATAAAGCATAGGATAAAACCGCATAAATACAATTTAATAAAGCACAGGATAAAAAAACATAAATGCAATTTAATAAAGCATAGGATAAAACAACATAAATACAATTTAATAAAGCATAGGTTAAAACAACATAAATACAATTTAATAAAGCATAGGATAAAACAACATAAATACAATTTAATAAAGCATAGGATAAAACAACATAAATACAATTTAATAAAGCATAGGTTAATACAACATAAATATAATTTAATAAAGCATAGTATAAAATAACATATATTCAATTTAATAAAGCATAGGATAAAACAACATAAATACAATTTAATAAAGCATAGGATAAAACAACATAAATACAATTTAGTAAAGCATAGTTAAAACAACATAAATACAATTTAATAAAGCATATGTTAAAACAACATAAATACAATTTAATAAAGCATAATATAAAAAAACATGAATATAATTTAATAAAGCATAGGTTAAAACAACATAAATACAATTTAATAAAGCATAGGATAAAACAACATAAATACAATTTAATAAAGCATAGGATAAAACAACATAAATACAATTTAATAAAGCACAGGATAAAACAACATAAATACAATTTAATAAAGCATAGGATAAAACAACATAAATACAATTTAATAAAGCATATGTTAAAACAACATAAATACAATTTAATAAAGCATAAGATAAAACAACATGAATATAATTTAGTAAAGTATAAGATAAAACAACATGAATACAATTTAATAAAGCATAGGTTAAAACAACATAAATACAATTTAATAAAGCATAGGATAAAACCGCATAAATACAATTTAATAAAGCACAGGATAAAAAAACATAAATGCAATTTAATAAAGCATAGGATAAAACAACATAAATACAATTTAATAAAGCATAGGTTAAAACAACATAAATACAATTTAATAAAGCATAGGATAAAACAACATAAATACAATTTAATAAAGCATAGGATAAAACAACATAAATACAATTTAATAAAGCATAGGTTAATACAACATAAATTTAATTTAATAAAGCATAGTATAAAATAACATATATTCAATTTAATAAAGCATAGGATAAAACAACATAAATACAATTTAATAAAGCATAGGATAAAACAATATAAATACAATTTAATGAAGCATAAGATAAAACAACATGAATACAATTTAATAAAGCATAGGATAAAACAACATGAATACAATTTAATAAAGCATAGGATAAAACAACATAAATACAATTTAATAAAGCATAGGATAAAACAACATAAATACAATTTAATAAAGCACAGGATAAAACAACATAAATACAATTTAATAAAGCATAGGATAAAACAACATAAATACAATTTAATAAAGCATATGTTAAAACAACATAAATACAATTTAATAAAGCATAAGATAAAACAACATGAATATAATTTAGTAAAGTATAAGATAAAACAACATGAATACAATTTAATAAAGCATAGGTTAAAACAACATAAATACAATTTAATAAAGCATAGGATAAAACCGCATAAATACAATTTAATAAAGCACAGGATAAAAAAACATAAATGCAATTTAATAAAGCATAGGATAAAACAACATAAATACAATTTAATAAAGCATAGGTTAAAACAACATAAATACAATTTAATAAAGCATAGGATAAAACAACATAAATACAATTTAATAAAGCATAGGATAAAACAACATAAATACAATTTAATAAAGCATAGGTTAATACAACATAAATATAATTTAATAAAGCATAGTATAAAATAACATATATTCAATTTAATAAAGCATAGGATAAAACAACATAAATACAATTTAATAAAGCATAGGATAAAACAACATAAATACAATTTAGTAAAGCATAGTTAAAACAACATAAATACAATTTAATAAAGCATATGTTAAAACAACATAAATACAATTTAATAAAGCATAATATAAAAAAACATGAATATAATTTAATAAAGCATAGGTTAAAACAACATAAATACAATTTAATAAAGCATAGGATAAAACAACATAAATACAATTTAATAAAGCATAGGATAAAACAACATAAATACAATTTAATAAAGCACAGGATAAAACAACATAAATACAATTTAATAAAGCATAGGATAAAACAACATAAATACAATTTAATAAAGCATATGTTAAAACAACATAAATACAATTTAATAAAGCATAAGATAAAACAACATGAATATAATTTAGTAAAGTATAAGATAAAACAACATGAATACAATTTAATAAAGCATAGGTTAAAACAACATAAATACAATTTAATAAAGCATAGGATAAAACCGCATAAATACAATTTAATAAAGCACAGGATAAAAAAACATAAATGCAATTTAATAAAGCATAGGATAAAACAACATAAATACAATTTAATAAAGCATAGGTTAAAACAACATAAATACAATTTAATAAAGCATAGGATAAAACAACATAAATACAATTTAATAAAGCATAGGATAAAACAACATAAATACAATTTAATAAAGCATAGGTTAATACAACATAAATTTAATTTAATAAAGCATAGTATAAAATAACATATATTCAATTTAATAAAGCATAGGATAAAACAACATAAATACAATTTAATAAAGCATAGGATAAAACAATATAAATACAATTTAATGAAGCATAAGATAAAACAACATGAATACAATTTAATAAAGCATAGGATAAAACAACATGAATACAATTTAATAAAGCATAGGATAGAACAACATAAATACAATTTAATAAAGCATAGGTTGAAACAACATAAATACAATTTAATAAAGCATAGGACAAAACAACATAAATACAATTTAATAAAGCATAGGATAAAACAACATAAATTCAATTTAATAAAGCATAGGATAAAACAACATAAATACAATTTAATAAAGCATAGGATAAAACAATATAAATACAATTTAATAAAGCATAAGATAAAACAACATGAATACAATTTAATAAAGCATAGGTTAAAACAACATAAATACTATTTAATAAAGCATAGGATAAAACAACATAAATACAATGTAATAAAGCATAGGTTAAAACAACATAAATACAATTTAATAAAGCATAGGATAAAACAACATAAATACAATTTAATAAAGCATAGGATAAAACCACATAAATACAATTTAATAAAGCATAGGTTAAAACAACATAATTACAATTTAATAAAGCATAGGATAAAACAACATAAATACAATTTAATAAAGTATAGGATAAAACAACATAAATACAATTTAATAAAGCATAAGTTAAAACAACATAAATACAATTTTAAAAAGCATAGGATAAAACAACATATATACAATTTAATACAGCATAGGACAAAACCACATAAATACAATTTAATAAAGCATAGGATAAAACAACATAAATACAATTTAGTAAAGCATAGGTTAAAACAACATAAATACAATTTAATAAAGCATAGGTTAAAACAACATAAATACAATTTAATAAAGCATAGGACAAAACAACATAAATACAATTTAATAAAGCATAGGTTAAAACAACATAAATACAATTTAATAAAGCATAGGATAAAACAACATAAATACAATTTAATAAAGCATAGGATAAAACAACATAAATACAATTTAATAAAGCACAGGATAAAACAACATAAATACAATTTAATAAAGCATAGGATAAAACAACATAAATACAATTTAATAAAGCATATGTTAAAACAACATAAATACAATTTAATAAATCATAAGATAAAACAACATGAATATAATTTAGTAAAGTATAAGATAAAACAACATGAATACAATTTAATAAAGCATAGGTTAAAACAACATAAATACAATTTATTAAAACATAGGATAAAACCGCATAAATACAATTTAATAAAGCACAGGATAAAAAAACATAAATGCAATTTAATAAAGCATAGGATAAAACAACATAAATACAATTTAATAAAGCATAGGTTAAAACAACATAAATACAATTTAATAAAGCATAGGATAAAACAACATAAATACAATTTAATAAAGCATAGGATAAAACAACATACATACAATTTAATAAAGCATAGGTTAATACAACATAAATATAATTTAATAAAGCATAGTATAAAATAACATAAATTCAATTTAATAAAGCATAGGATAAAACAACATAAATACAATTTAATAAAGCAAAGGATAAAACAACATAAATACAATTTAGTAAAGCATAGGTTAAAACAACATAAATACAATTTAATAAAGCATATGTTAAAACAACATAAATACAATTTAATAAAGCATAGGCTAAAACAACATAAATTCAATTTAATAAAGCATAGGATAAAACAACATAAATACAATTTAATAAAGCATAGGATAAAACAATATAAATACAATTTAATGAAGCATAAGATAAAACAACATGAATACAATTTAATAAAGCATAGGATAAAACAACATGAATACAATTTAATAAAGCATAGGATAAAACAACATAAATACAATTTAATAAAGCATAGGTTGAAACAACATAAATACAATTTAATAAAGCATAGGACAAAACAACATAAATACAATTTAATAAAGCATAGGATAAAACAACATAAATTCAATTTAATAAAGCATAGGATAAAACAACATAAATACAATTTAATAAAGCATAGGATAAAACAATATAAATACAATTTAATAAAGCATAAGATAAAACAACATGAATACAATTTAATAAAGCATAGGTTAAAACAACATAAATACTATTTAATAAAGCATAGGATAAAACAACATAAATACAATGTAATAAAGCATAGGTTAAAACAACATAAATACAATTTAATAAAGCATAGGATAAAACAACATAAATACAATTTAATAAAGCATAGGATAAAACCACATAAATACAATTTAATAAAGCATAGGTTAAAACAACATAATTACAATTTAATAAAGCATAGGATAAAACAACATAAATACAATTTAATAAAGCATAGGATAAAACAACATAAATACAATTTAATAAAGCATAAGTTAAAACAACATAAATACAATTTTAAAAAGCATAGGATAAAACAACATATATACAATTTAATACAGCATAGGACAAAACCACATAAATACATTTAATAAAGCATAGGATAAAACAACATAAATACAATTTAATAAAGCATAGGATAAAACAACATAAATACAATTTAATAAAGCATAGGATAAAACAACATAAATACAATTTAATAAAGCATAGGTTAAAACAACATAAATACAATTTAATAAAGCATAGGTTAAAACAACATAAATACAATTTAATAAAGCATAGGACAAAACAACATAAATACAATTTAATAAAGCATAGGTTAAAACAACATAAATACAATTTAATAAAGCATAGGATAAAACAACATAAATACAATTTAATAAAGCATAGGATAAAACAACATAAATACAATTTAATAAAGCACAGGATAAAACAACATAAATACAATTTAATAAAGCATAGGATAAAACAACATAAATACAATTTAATAAAGCATATGTTAAAACAACATAAATACAATTTAATAAAGCATAAGATAAAACAACATGAATATAATTTAGTAAAGTATAAGATAAAACAACATGAATACAATTTAATAAAGCATAGGTTAAAACAACATAAATACAATTTAATAAAACATAGGATAAAACCGCATAAATACAATTTAATAAAGCACAGGATAAAAAAACATAAATGCAATTTAATAAAGCATAGGATAAAACAACATAAATACATTTTAATAAAGCATAGGTTAAAACAACATAAATACAATTTAATAAAGCATAGGATAAAACAACATAAATACAATTTAATAAAGCATAGGATAAAACAACATAAATACAATTTAATAAAGCATACGATAAAACAATATAAATACAATTTAATGAAGCATAAGATAAAACAACATGAATACAATTTAATAAAGCATAGGATAAAACAACATGAATACAATTTAATAAAGCATAGGATAAAACAACATAAATACAATTTAATAAAGCATAGGTTGAAACAACATAAATACAATTTAATAAAGCATAGGACAAAACAACATAAATACAATTTAATAAAGCATAGGATAAAACAACATAAATTCAATTTAATAAAGCATAGGATAAAACAACATAAATACAATTTAATAAAGCATAGGATAAAACAATATAAATACAATTTAATAAAGCATATGTTAAAACAACATAAATACAATTTAATAAAGCATAGGCTAAAACAACATAAATTCAATTTAATAAAGCATAGGATAAAACAACATAAATACAATTTAATAAAGCATAGGATAAAACAATATAAATACAATTTAATGAAGCATAAGATAAAACAACATGAATACAATTTAATAAAGCATAGGATAAAACAACATGAATACAATTTAATAAAGCATAGGATAAAACAACATAAATACAATTTAATAAAGCATAGGTTGAAACAACATAAATACAATTTAATAAAGCATAGGACAAAACAACATAAATACAATTTAATAAAGCATAGGATAAAACAACATAAATTCAATTTAATAAAGCATAGGATAAAACAACATAAATACAATTTAATAAAGCATAGGATAAAACAATATAAATACAATTTAATAAAGCATAAGATAAAACAACATGAATACAATTTAATAAAGCATAGGTTAAAACAACATAAATACTATTTAATAAAGCATAGGATAAAACAACATAAATACAATGTAATAAAGCATAGGTTAAAACAACATAAATACAATTTAATAAAGCATAGGATAAAACAACATAAATACAATTTAATAAAGCATAGGATAAAACCACATAAATACAATTTAATAAAGCATAGGTTAAAACAACATAATTACAATTTAATAAAGCATAGGATAAAACAACATAAATACAATTTAATAAAGCATAGGA
Organism: Phyllobates terribilis; assembly: GCF_046119375.1. NCBI lineage: Eukaryota > Metazoa > Chordata > Amphibia > Anura > Dendrobatidae > Phyllobates > Phyllobates terribilis. Next base: position 1,189,238 of record NW_027362780.1, read on the forward strand.
TAAAACAACATAAATACAATTTAATAAAGCATAAGTTAAAACAACATAAATACAATTTTAAAAAGCATAGGATAAAACAACATATATACAATTTAATACAGCATAGGACAAAACCACATAAATACATTTAATAAAGCATAGGATAAAACAACATAAATACAATTTAATAAAGCATAGGATAAAACAACATAAATACAATTTAATAAAGCATAGGATAAAACAACATAAATACAATTTAATAAAGCATAGGTTAAAACAACATAAATTCAATTTAATAAAGCATAGGATAAAACAACATAAATACAATTTAATAAAGCATAGGATAAAACAATATAAATACAATTTAATAAAGCATAAGATAAAACAACATGAATACAATTTAATAAAGCATAGGTTAAAACAACATAAATACTATTTAATAAAGCATAGGATAAAACAACATAAATACAATGTAATAAAGCATAGGTTAAAACAACATAAATACAATTTAATAAAGCATAGGATAAAACAACATAAATACAATTTAATAAAGCATAGGATAAAACCACATAAATACAATTTAATAAAGCATAGGTTAAAACAACATAATTACAATTTAATAAAGCATAGGATAAAACAACATAAATACAATTTAATAAAGCATAGGATAAAACAACATAAATACAATTTAATAAAGCATAAGTTAAAACAACATAAATACAATTTTAAAAAGCATAGGATAAAACAACATATATACAATTTAATACAGCATAGGACAAAACCACATAAATACATTTAATAAAGCATAGGATAAAACAACATAAATACAATTTAATAAAGCATAGGATAAAACAACATAAATACAATTTAATAAAGCATAGGATAAAACAACATAAATACAATTTAATAAAGCATAGGTTAAAACAACATAAATACAATTTAATAAAGCATAGGTTAAAACAACATAAATACAATTTAATAAAGCATAGGACAAAACAACATAAATACAATTTAATAAAGCATAGGTTAAAACAACATAAATACAATTTAATAAAGCATAGGATAAAACAACATAAATACAATTTAATAAAGCATAGGATAAAACAACATAAATACAATTTAATAAAGCACAGGATAAAACAACATAAATACAATTTAATAAAGCATAGGATAAAACAACATAAATACAATTTAATAAAGCATATGTTAAAACAACATAAATACAATTTAATAAAGCATAAGATAAAACAACATGAATATAATTTAGTAAAGTATAAGATAAAACAACATGAATACAATTTAATAAAGCATAGGTTAAAACAAAATAAATACAATTTAATAAAACATAGGATAAAACCGCATAAATACAATTTAATAAAGCACAGGATAAAAAAACATAAATGCAATTTAATAAAGCATAGGATAAAACAACATAAATACATTTTAATAAAGCATAGGTTAAAACAACATAAATACAATTTAATAAAGCATAGGATAAAACAACATAAATACAATTTAATAAAGCATAGGATAAAACAACATAAATACAATTTAATAAAGCATAGGTTAATACAACATAAATATAATTTAATAAAGCATAGTATAAAATAACATAAATTCAATTTAATAAAGCATAGGATAAAACAACATAAATACAATTTAATAAAGCAAAGGATAAAACAACATAAATACAATTTAGTAAAGCATAGGTTAAAACAACATAAATACAATTTAATAAAGCATATGTTAAAACAACATAAATACAATTTAATAAAGCATAAGATAAAAAAACATGAATATAATTTAGTAAAGCATAAGATAAAACAACATGAATACAATTTAATAAAGCATAGGTTAAAACAACATCAATACAATTTAATAAAGCATAGGATAAAACAACATAAATACAATTTAATAAAGCATAGGATAAAACAACATAAATACAATTTAATAAAGCATAGGATAAAACAACATAAATACAATTTAATAAAGCATAGGTTAAAACAACATAAATACAATTTAATAAAGCATAGGTTAAAACAACATAAATACAATTTAATAAAGCATAGGACAAAACAACATAAATACAATTTAATAAAGCATAGGTTAAAACAACATAAATACAATTTAATAAAGCATAGGATAAAACAACATAAATACAATTTAATAAAGCATAGGATAAAACAACATAAATACAATTTAATAAAGCACAGGATAAAACAACATAAATACAATTTAATAAAGCATAGGATAAAACAACATAAATACAATTTAATAAAGCATATGTTAAAACAACATAAATACAATTTAATAAAGCATAAGATAAAACAACATGAATATAATTTAGTAAAGTATAAGATAAAACAACATGAATACAATGTAATAAAGCATAGGTTAAAACAACATAAATACAATTTAATAAAACATAGGATAAAACCGCATAAATACAATTTAATAAAGCACAGGATAAAAAAACATAAATGCAATTTAATAAAGCATAGGATAAAACAACATAAATACAATTTAATAAAGCATAGGTTAAAACAACATAAATACAATTTAATAAAGCATAGGATAAAACAACATAAATACAATTTAATAAAGCATAGGATAAAACAACATAAATACAATTTAATAAAGCATAGGTTAATACAACATAAATATAATTTAATAAAGCATAGTATAAAATAACATAAATTCAATTTAATAAAGCATAGGATAAAACAACATAAATACAATTTAATAAAGCAAAGGATAAAACAACATAAATACAATTTAGTAAAGCATAGGTTAAAACAACATAAATACAATTTAATAAAGCATATGTTAAAACAACATAAATACAATTTAATAAAGCATAAGATAAAAAAACATGAATATAATTTAGTAAAGCATAAGATAAAACAACATGAATACAATTTAATAAAGCATAGGTTAAAACAACATCAATACAATTTAATAAAGCATAGGATAAAACAACATAAATACAATTTAATAAAGCATAGGTTAATACAACATAAATATAATTTAATAAAGCATAGTATAAAATAACATAAATTCAATTTAATAAAGCATAGGATAAAACAACATAAATACAATTTAATAAAGCAAAGGATAAAACAACATAAATACAATTTAGTAAAGCATAGGTTAAAACAACATAAATACAATTTAATAAAGCATATGTTAAAACAACATAAATACAATTTAATAAAGCATAAGATAAAAAAACATGAATATAATTTAGTAAAGCATAAGATAAAACAACATGAATACAATTTAATAAAGCATAGGTTAAAACAACATCAATACAATTTAATAAAGCATAGGATAAAACAACATAAATACAATTTAATAAAGCATAGGATAAAACCACATAAATACAATTTAATAAAGCATAGGTTAAAACAACATAATTACAATTTAATAAAGCATAGGATAAAACAACATAAATACAATTTAATAAAGCATAGGATAAAACAACATAAATACAATTTAATAAAGCATAAGTTAAAACAACATAAATACAATTTTAAAAAGCATAGGATAAAACAACATATATACAATTTAATACAGCATAGGACAAAACCACATAAATACATTTAATAAAGCATAGGATAAAACAACATAAATACAATTTAATAAAGCATAGGATAAAACAACATAAATACAATTTAATAAAGCATAGGTTAAAACAACATAAATACAATTTAATAAAGCATAGGACAAAACAACATAAATACAATTTAATAAAGCATAGGTTAAAACAACATAAATACAATTTAATAAAGCATAGGATAAAACAACATAAATACAATTTAATAAAGCATAGGATAAAACAACATAAATACAATTTAATAAAGCACAGGATAAAACAACATAAATACAATTTAATAAAGCATAGGATAAAACAACATAAATACAATTTAATAAAGCATATGTTAAAACAACATAAATACAATTTAATAAAGCATAAGATAAAACAACATGAATATAATTTAGTAAAGTATAAGATAAAACAACATGAATACAATGTAATAAAGCATAGGTTAAAACAACATAAATACAATTTAATAAAACATAGGATAAAACCGCATAAATACAATTTAATAAAGCACAGGATAAAAAAACATAAATGCAATTTAATAAAGCATAGGATAAAACAACATAAATACAATTTAATAAAGCATAGGTTAAAACAACATAAATACAATTTAATAAAGCATAGGATAAAACAACATAAATACAATTTAATAAAGCATAGGATAAAACAACATAAATACAATTTAATAAAGCATAGGTTAATACAACATAAATATAATTTAATAAAGCATAGTATAAAATAACATAAATTCAATTTAATAAAGCATAGGATAAAACAACATAAATACAATTTAATAAAGCAAAGGATAAAACAACATAAATACAATTTAGTAAAGCATAGGTTAAAACAACATAAATACAATTTAATAAAGCATATGTTAAAACAACATAAATACAATTTAATAAAGCATAAGATAAAAAAACATGAATATAATTTAGTAAAGCATAAGATAAAACAACATGAATACAATTTAATAAAGCATAGGTTAAAACAACATCAATACAATTTAATAAAGCATAGGATAAAACAACATAAATACAATTTAATAAAGCATAGGATAAAACAACATAAATACAATTTAATAAAGCATAGGATAAACAACATAAATACAATTTAATAAAGTATAGGACAAAACAACATAAATACAATTTAATAAAGCATAGGTTAAAACAACATAAATACAATTTAATAAAGCATATGTTAAAACAACATAAATACAGTTTAATAAAGCATAAGATAAAACAACATGAATATAATTTAGTAAAGCATAAGATAAAACAACATGAATACAATTTAATAAAGCATAGGTTAAAACAACATAAATACAATTTAATAAAGCATAGGATAAAACAACATAAATACAATTTAATAAAGCATAGGATAAAACAACATAAATACAATTTAATAAAGCATAGGATAAACAACATAAATACAATTTAATAAAGTATAGGACAAAACAACATAAATACAATTTAATAAAGCATATGTTAAAACAACATAAATACAATTTAATAAAGCATAGGTTAAAACAACATAAATCCAATTTAATAAAGCATAGGACAAAACAACATAAATACAATTCAATAAAGTATAGGTTAAAACAACATAAATACAAGTTAATAAAGCGTAGGATAAAACAACATAAATACAATTTAATAAAGCATAAGATAAAACAACATGAATATAATTTAGTAAAGTATAAGATAAAACAACATGAATACAATTTAATAAAGCATAGGTTAAAACAACATAAATACAATTTAATAAAACATAGGATAAAACCGCATAAATACAATTTAATAAAGCACAGGATAAAAAAACATAAATGCAATTTAATAAAGCATAGGATAAAACAACATAAATACATTTTAATAAAGCATAGGTTAAAACAACATAAATACAATTTAATAAAGCATAGGATAAAACAACATAAATACAATTTAATAAAGCATAGGATAAAACAACATAAATACAATTTAATAAAGCATAGGTTAAAACAACATAAATACAATTTAATAAAGCATAGGTTAAAACAACATAAATACAATTTAATAAAGCATAGGACAAAACAACATAAATACAATTTAATAAAGCATAGGTTAAAACAACATAAATACTATTTAATAAAGCATAGGATAAAACAACATAAATACAATGTAATAAAGCATAGGTTAAAACAACATAAATACAATTTAATAAAGCATAGGATAAAACAACATAAATACAATTTAATAAAGCATAGGATAAAACCACATAAATACAATTTAATAAAGCATAGGTTAAAACAACATAATTACAATTTAATAAAGCATAGGATAAAACAACATAAATACAATTTAATAAAGCATAGGATAAAACAACATAAATACAATTTAATAAAGCATAAGTTAAAACAACATAAATACAATTTTAAAAAGCATAGGATAAAACAACATATATACAATTTAATACAGCATAGGACAAAACCACATAAATACATTTAATAAAGCATAGGATAAAACAACATAAATACAATTTAATAAAGCATAGGATAAAACAACATAAATACAATTTAATAAAGCATAGGATAAAACAACATAAATACAATTTAATAAAGCACAGGATAAAACAACATAAATACAATTTAATAAAGCATAGGATAAAACAACATAAATACAATTTAATAAAGCATATGTTAAAACAACATAAATACAATTTAATAAATCATAAGATAAAACAACATGAATATAATTTAGTAAAGTATAAGATAAAACAACATGAATACAATTTAATAAAGCATAGGTTAAAACAACATAAATACAATTTATTAAAACATAGGATAAAACCGCATAAATACAATTTAATAAAGCACAGGATAAAAAAACATAAATGCAATTTAATAAAGCATAGGATAAAACAACATAAATACAATTTAATAAAGCATAGGTTAAAACAACATAAATACAATTTAATAAAGCATAGGATAAAACAACATAAATACAATTTAATAAAGCATAGGATAAAACAACATACATACAATTTAATAAAGCATAGGTTAATACAACATAAATATAATTTAATAAAGCATAGTATAAAATAACATAAATTCAATTTAATAAAGCATAGGATAAAACAACATAAATACAATTTAATAAAGCAAAGGATAAAACAACATAAATACAATTTAGTAAAGCATAGGTTAAAACAACATAAATACAATTTAATAAAGCATATGTTAAAACAACATAAATACAATTTAATAAAGCATAGGCTAAAACAACATAAATTCAATTTAATAAAGCATAGGATAAAACAACATAAATACAATTTAATAAAGCATAGGATAAAACAATATAAATACAATTTAATGAAGCATAAGATAAAACAACATGAATACAATTTAATAAAGCATAGGATAAAACAACATGAATACAATTTAATAAAGCATAGGATAAAACAACATAAATACAATTTAATAAAGCATAGGTTGAAACAACATAAATACAATTTAATAAAGCATAGGACAAAACAACATAAATACAATTTAATAAAGCATAGGATAAAACAACATAAATTCAATTTAATAAAGCATAGGATAAAACAACATAAATACAATTTAATAAAGCATAGGATAAAACAATATAAATACAATTTAATAAAGCATAAGATAAAACAACATGAATACAATTTAATAAAGCATAGGTTAAAACAACATAAATACTATTTAATAAAGCATAGGATAAAACAACATAAATACAATGTAATAAAGCATAGGTTAAAACAACATAAATACAATTTAATAAAGCATAGGATAAAACAACATAAATACAATTTAATAAAGCATAGGATAAAACCACATAAATACAATTTAATAAAGCATAGGTTAAAACAACATAATTACAATTTAATAAAGCATAGGATAAAACAACATAAATACAATTTAATAAAGCATAGGATAAAACAACATAAATACAATTTAATAAAGCATAAGTTAAAACAACATAAATACAATTTTAAAAAGCATAGGATAAAACAACATATATACAATTTAATACAGCATAGGACAAAACCACATAAATACATTTAATAAAGCATAGGATAAAACAACATAAATACAATTTAATAAAGCATAGGATAAAACAACATAAATACAATTTAATAAAGCATAGGATAAAACAACATAAATACAATTTAATAAAGCATAGGTTAAAACAACATAAATACAATTTAATAAAGCATAGGTTAAAACAACATAAATACAATTTAATAAAGCATAGGACAAAACAACATAAATACAATTTAATAAAGCATAGGTTAAAACAACATAAATACAATTTAATAAAGCATAGGATAAAACAACATAAATACAATTTAATAAAGCATAGGATAAAACAACATAAATACAATTTAATAAAGCACAGGATAAAACAACATAAATACAATTTAATAAAGCATAGGATAAAACAACATAAATACAATTTAATAAAGCATATGTTAAAACAACATAAATACAATTTAATAAAGCATAAGATAAAACAACATGAATATAATTTAGTAAAGTATAAGATAAAACAACATGAATACAATTTAATAAAGCATAGGTTAAAACAACATAAATACAATTTAATAAAACATAGGATAAAACCGCATAAATACAATTTAATAAAGCACAGGATAAAAAAACATAAATACATTTTAATAAAGCATAGGATAAAACAACATAAATACAATTTAATAAAGCATAGGATAAAACAACATAAATACAATTTAATAAAGCATAGGTTAATACAACATAAATATAATTTAATAAAGCATAGTATAAAATAACATAAATTCAATTTAATAAAGCATAGGATAAAACAACATAAATACAATTTAATAAAGCAAAGGATAAAACAACATAAATACAATTTAGTAAAGCATAGGTTAAAACAACATAAATACAATTTAATAAAGCATATGTTAAAACAACATAAATACAATTTAATAAAGCATAAGATAAAAAAACATGAATATAATTTAGTAAAGCATAAGATAAAACAACATGAATACAATTTAATAAAGCATAGGTTAAAACAACATCAATACAATTTAATAAAGCATAGGATAAAACAACATAAATACAATTTAATAAAGCATAGGATAAAACCACATAAATACAATTTAATAAAGCATAGGTTAAAACAACATAATTACAATTTAATAAAGCATAGGATAAAACAACATAAATACAATTTAATAAAGCATAGGATAAAACAACATAAATACAATTTAATAAAGCATAAGTTAAAACAACATAAATACAATTTTAAAAAGCATAGGATAAAACAACATATATACAATTTAATACAGCATAGGACAAAACCACATAAATACATTTAATAAAGCATAGGATAAAACAACATAAATACAATTTAATAAAGCATAGGATAAAACAACATAAATACAATTTAATAAAGCATAGGATAAAACAACATAAATACAATTTAATAAAGCATAGGTTAAAACAACATAAATTCAATTTAATAAAGCATAGGATAAAACAACATAAATACAATTTAATAAAGCATAGGATAAAACAATATAAATACAATTTAATAAAGCATAAGATAAAACAACATGAATACAATTTAATAAAGCATAGGTTAAAACAACATAAATACTATTTAATAAAGCATAGGATAAAACAACATAAATACAATGTAATAAAGCATAGGTTAAAACAACATAAATACAATTTAATAAAGCATAGGATAAAACAACATAAATACAATTTAATAAAGCATAGGATAAAACCACATAAATACAATTTAATAAAGCATAGGTTAAAACAACATAATTACAATTTAATAAAGCATAGGATAAAACAACATAAATACAATTTAATAAAGCATAGGATAAAACAACATAAATACAATTTAATAAAGCATAAGTTAAAACAACATAAATACAATTTTAAAAAGCATAGGATAAAACAACATATATACAATTTAATACAGCATAGGACAAAACCACATAAATACATTTAATAAAGCATAGGATAAAACAACATAAATACAATTTAATAAAGCATAGGATAAAACAACATAAATACAATTTAATAAAGCATAGGATAAAACAACATAAATACAATTTAATAAAGCATAGGTTAAAACAACATAAATACAATTTAATAAAGCATAGGTTAAAACAACATAAATACAATTTAATAAAGCATAGGACAAAACAACATAAATACAATTTAATAAAGCATAGGTTAAAACAACATAAATACAATTTAATAAAGCATAGGATAAAACAACATAAATACAATTTAATAAAGCATAGGATAAAACAACATAAATACAATTTAATAAAGCACAGGATAAAACAACATAAATACAATTTAATAAAGCATAGGATAAAACAACATAAATACAATTTAATAAAGCATATGTTAAAACAACATAAATACAATTTAATAAAGCATAAGATAAAACAACATGAATATAATTTAGTAAAGTATAAGATAAAACAACATGAATACAATTTAATAAAGCATAGGTTAAAACAACATAAATACAATTTAATAAAACATAGGATAAAACCGCATAAATACAATTTAATAAAGCACAGGATAAAAAAACATAAATGCAATTTAATAAAGCATAGGATAAAACAACATAAATACATTTTAATAAAGCATAGGTTAAAACAACATAAATACAATTTAATAAAGCATAGGATAAAACAACATAAATACAATTTAATAAAGCATAGGTTAAAACAACATAAATACAATTTAATAAAGCATAGGACAAAACAACATAAATACAATTTAATAAAGCATAGGTTAAAACAACATAAATACAATTTAATAAAGCATAGGATAAAACAACATAAATACAATTTAATAAAGCATAGGATAAAACAACATAAATACAATTTAATAAAGCACAGGATAAAACAACATAAATACAATTTAATAAAGCATAGGATAAAACAACATAAATACAATTTAATAAAGCATATGTTAAAACAACATAAATACAATTTAATAAAGCATAAGATAAAACAACATGAATATAATTTAGTAAAGTATAAGATAAAACAACATGAATACAATTTAATAAAGCATAGGTTAAAACAACATAAATACAATTTAATAAAACATAGGATAAAACCGCATAAATACAATTTAATAAAGCACAGGATAAAAAAACATAAATACATTTTAATAAAGCATAGGATAAAACAACATAAATACAATTTAATAAAGCATAGGATAAAACAACATAAATACAATTTAATAAAGCATAGGTTAATACAACATAAATATAATTTAATAAAGCATAGTATAAAATAACATAAATTCAATTTAATAAAGCATAGGATAAAACAACATAAATACAATTTAATAAAGCAAAGGATAAAACAACATAAATACAATTTAGTAAAGCATAGGTTAAAACAACATAAATACAATTTAATAAAGCATATGTTAAAACAACATAAATACAATTTAATAAAGCATAAGATAAAAAAACATGAATATAATTTAGTAAAGCATAAGATAAAACAACATGAATACAATTTAATAAAGCATAGGTTAAAACAACATCAATACAATTTAATAAAGCATAGGATAAAACAACATAAATACAATTTAATAAAGCATAGGATAAAACCACATAAATACAATTTAATAAAGCATAGGTTAAAACAACATAATTACAATTTAATAAAGCATAGGATAAAACAACATAAATACAATTTAATAAAGCATAGGATAAAACAACATAAATACAATTTAATAAAGCATAAGTTAAAACAACATAAATACAATTTTAAAAAGCATAGGATAAAACAACATATATACAATTTAATACAGCATAGGACAAAACCACATAAATACATTTAATAAAGCATAGGATAAAACAACATAAATACAATTTAATAAAGCATAGGATAAAACAACATAAATACAATTTAATAAAGCATAGGATAAAACAACATAAATACAATTTAATAAAGCATAGGTTAAAACAACATAAATTCAATTTAATAAAGCATAGGATAAAACAACATAAATACAATTTAATAAAGCATAGGATAAAACAATATAAATACAATTTAATAAAGCATAAGATAAAACAACATGAATACAATTTAATAAAGCATAGGTTAAAACAACATAAATACTATTTAATAAAGCATAGGATAAAACAACATAAATACAATGTAATAAAGCATAGGTTAAAACAACATAAATACAATTTAATAAAGCATAGGATAAAACAACATAAATACAATTTAATAAAGCATAGGATAAAACCACATAAATACAATTTAATAAAGCATAGGTTAAAACAACATAATTACAATTTAATAAAGCATAGGATAAAACAACATAAATACAATTTAATAAAGCATAGGATAAAACAACATAAATACAATTTAATAAAGCATAAGTTAAAACAACATAAATACAATTTTAAAAAGCATAGGATAAAACAACATATATACAATTTAATACAGCATAGGACAAAACCACATAAATACATTTAATAAAGCATAGGATAAAACAACATAAATACAATTTAATAAAGCATAGGATAAAACAACATAAATACAATTTAATAAAGCATAGGATAAAACAACATAAATACAATTTAATAAAGCATAGGTTAAAACAACATAAATACAATTTAATAAAGCATAGGTTAAAACAACATAAATACAATTTAATAAAGCATAGGACAAAACAACATAAATACAATTTAATAAAGCATAGGTTAAAACAACATAAATACAATTTAATAAAGCATAGGATAAAACAACATAAATACAATTTAATAAAGCATAGGATAAAACAACATAAATACAATTTAATAAAGCACAGGATAAAACAACATAAATACAATTTAATAAAGCATAGGATAAAACAACATAAATACAATTTAATAAAGCATATGTTAAAACAACATAAATACAATTTAATAAAGCATAAGATAAAACAACATGAATATAATTTAGTAAAGTATAAGATAAAACAACATGAATACAATTTAATAAAGCATAGGTTAAAACAACATAAATACAATTTAATAAAACATAGGATAAAACCGCATAAATACAATTTAATAAAGCACAGGATAAAAAAACATAAATGCAATTTAATAAAGCATAGGATAAAACAACATAAATACATTTTAATAAAGCATAGGTTAAAACAACATAAATACAATTTAATAAAGCATAGGATAAAACAACATAAATACAATTTAATAAAGCATAGGATAAAACAACATAAATACAATTTAATAAAGCATAGGTTAATACAACATAAATATAATTTAATAAAGCATAGTATAAAATAACATAAATTCAATTTAATAAAGCATAGGATAAAACAACATAAATACAATTTAATAAAGCAAAGGATAAAACAACATAAATACAATTTAGTAAAGCATAGGTTAAAACAACATAAATACAATTTAATAAAGCATATGTTAAAACAACATAAATACAATTTAATAAAGCATAAGATAAAAAAACATGAATATAATTTAGTAAAGCATAAGATAAAACAACATGAATACAATTTAATAAAGCATAGGTTAAAACAACATCAATACAATTTAATAAAGCATAGGATAAAACAACATAAATACAATTTAATAAAGCATAGGATAAAACAACATAAATACAATTTAATAAAGCATAGGATAAAACAACATAAATACAATTTAATAAAGCATAGGTTAAAACAACATAAATACAATTTAATAAAGCATAGGTTAAAACAACATAAATACAATTTAATAAAGCATAGGACAAAACAACATAAATACAATTTAATAAAGCATAGGTTAAAACAACATAAATACAATTTAATAAAGCATAGGATAAAACAACATAAATACAATTTAATAAAGCATAGGATAAAACAACATAAATACAATTTAATAAAGCACAGGATAAAACAACATAAATACAATTTAATAAAGCATAGGATAAAACAACATAAATACAATTTAATAAAGCATATGTTAAAACAACATAAATACAATTTAATAAAGCATAAGATAAAACAACATGAATATAATTTAGTAAAGTATAAGATAAAACAACATGAATACAATGTAATAAAGCATAGGTTAAAACAACATAAATACAATTTAATAAAACATAGGATAAAACCGCATAAATACAATTTAATAAAGCACAGGATAAAAAAACATAAATGCAATTTAATAAAGCATAGGATAAAACAACATAAATACAATTTAATAAAGCATAGGTTAAAACAACATAAATACAATTTAATAAAGCATAGGATAAAACAACATAAATACAATTTAATAAAGCATAGGATAAAACAACATAAATACAATTTAATAAAGCATAGGTTAATACAACATAAATATAATTTAATAAAGCATAGTATAAAATAACATAAATTCAATTTAATAAAGCATAGGATAAAACAACATAAATACAATTTAATAAAGCAAAGGATAAAACAACATAAATACAATTTAGTAAAGCATAGGTTAAAACAACATAAATACAATTTAATAAAGCATATGTTAAAACAACATAAATACAATTTAATAAAGCATAAGATAAAAAAACATGAATATAATTTAGTAAAGCATAAGATAAAACAACATGAATACAATTTAATAAAGCATAGGTTAAAACAACATCAATACAATTTAATAAAGCATAGGATAAAACAACATAAATACAATTTAATAAAGCATAGGATAAAACAACATAAATACAATTTAATAAAGCATAGGATAAACAACATAAATACAATTTAATAAAGTATAGGACAAAACAACATAAATACAATTTAATAAAGCATAGGTTAAAACAACATAAATACAATTTAATAAAGCATATGTTAAAACAACATAAATACAGTTTAATAAAGCATAAGATAAAACAACATGAATATAATTTAGTAAAGCATAAGATAAAACAACATGAATACAATTTAATAAAGCATAGGTTAAAACAACATAAATACAATTTAATAAAGCATAGGATAAAACAACATAAATACAATTTAATAAAGCATAGGATAAAACAACATAAATACAATTTAATAAAGCATAGGATAAACAACATAAATACAATTTAATAAAGTATAGGACAAAACAACATAAATACAATTTAATAAAGCATATGTTAAAACAACATAAATACAATTTAATAAAGCATAGGTTAAAACAACATAAATCCAATTTAATAAAGCATAGGACAAAACAACATAAATACAATTCAATAAAGTATAGGTTAAAACAACATAAATACAAGTTAATAAAGCGTAGGATAAAACAACATAAATACAATTTAATAAAGCATAGGATAAAACAACATAAATACAATTTAATAAAGCCTAGGATTAAACAACATAAATACAATTTAATAAAGCTTAGGATAAAACAACATAAATACAATTTATTAAAACATAGGATAAAACAACATAAATTCAATTTAATAAAGCATAGGATAAAACAACATAAATACAATTTAAAAAAGCACAGGATAAAACAACATAAATAAAATTTAATAAAGCATAGGATAAAACAACATAAATAAAATTTAATAAAGCATACGATAAAACAACATAAATACAGTTTAATAAAGCATATGATAAAACAACATAAATAAAATTGAATAAAGCATAGGATAAAACAACATAAATACAATTTAATAAAGCATAGGATAAAACAACATAAATACAATTTAATAAAGCATATGTTAAAACAACATAAATACAATTTAATAAAGCATAGGATAAAACAACATAAATACAATTTAATAAAGCATAGGATAAAACAACATAAATACAATTTAATAAAGCATAGGATAAAACAACATAAATACAATTTAATAAAGCATAGGTTAAAACAACATAAATCAAATTTAATAAAGCATGGGACAAAACAGCATAAATACAATTTAATAAAGCATAGGTTAAAACAACATAAATACAAGTTAATAAAGCGTAGGATAAAACAACATAAATACAATTTAATAAAGCATAGGATAAAACAATATAAATACAATTTAATAAAGCCTAGGATAAATCAACATAAATACAATTTAATAAAGCTTAGGATAAAACAACATAAATACAATTTATTAAAGCATAGGATAAAACAACATGAATACAATTGAATAAAGCATAGGACAAAACAACATAAATACAATTTAATAAAGCATAGGATAAAACAACATAAATACAATTTAATAAAGCATAGGATAAAACAACATAAATACAATTTAATAAAGCATAGGATAAGCAACATAAATACAATTTAAAAAAGCACAGGATAAAACAACATAAATAAAATTTAATAAAGCATAGGATAAAACAACATAAATAAAATTTAATAAAGCATAGGATAAAACAACATAAATACAATTTAATAAAGCATAGGATAAAACAACATAAATAAAATTTAATAAAGCATAGGATAAAACAACATAAATACAATTTAATAAAGCATAGGATAAAACAACATAAATAAAATTTAATAAAGCATAGGATAAAACAACATAAATACAATTTAATAAAGCATAGGATAAAACAACATAAATAAAATTTAATAAAGCATATGTTAAAACAACATAAATACAATTTAATAAAGCATAAGATAAAACAACATGAATATAATTTAGTAAAGCATAAGATAAAACAACATGAATACAATTTAATAAAGCATAGGTTAAAACAACATAAATACAATTTAAGAAAGCATAGGATAAAACTACATAAATACATTTTAATAAAGCATAGGATAAAACAACATAAATACAATTTAATAAAGCATAGGTTAAAACAACATAAATACAATTTAATAAAGCATAGGACAAAACAACATAAATACAATTTTATAAAGCATAGGATAAAACAACATAAATACAATTTATAAAGCATAGGATAAAACAACATAAATACAATTTAATAAAGCATAGGATAAAACAACATAAATAAAATTTAATAAAGCATAGGATAAAACAACATAAATACAATTTAATAAAGCATAGGCTAATACTACATAAATACAATTTAATAAAGCATAGGACAAAACAAATTAAATACAATTTAATAAAGCATAGGATAAAACAACATAAATTCAATTTAATAAAGCATAGGATAAAACAACATAAATACAATTTAATAAAGCATAGGATAAAACAATATAAATACAATTTAATAAAGTATAAGATAAAACAACATGAATACAATTTAATAAAGCATAGGTTAAAACAACATAAATACTATTTAATAAAGCATAGGATAAAACAACATAAATACAATTTAATAAAGCATAGGTTAAAACAACATAAATACAATTTAATAAAGCATAGGATAAAACAACATAATTACAATTTAATAAAGCATAGGATAAAACAACATAAATACAATTTAATAAAGCATAGGATAAAACAACATAAATACAATTTAATAAACCATAAGTTAAAACAACATAAATACAATTTTAAAAAGCATAGGATAAAACAACATATATACAATTTAATACAGCATAGGACAAAACCACATAAATACAATTTAATAAAGCATAGGATAAAACAACATGAATACAATTTAATAAAGCATAGGATAAAACAACATAAATACAATTTAATAAAGCATAGGTTAAAACAACATAAATACAATTTAATAAAGCATAGGACAAAACAACATAAATACAATTTAATAAAGCATAGGTTAAAACAAAATAAATACAAGTTAATAAAGCATAGGATAAAACAACATAAATACAATTTAATAAAGCATAGGATAAAACAACATGAATACAATTTAATAAAGCATAGGATAAAACAACATAAATACAATTTAATAAAGCATAGGTTAAAACAACATAAATACAAGTTAATAAAGCATAGGATAAAACAACATAAATACAATTTAATAAAGCATAGGATAAAACAACATGAATACAATTTAATAAAGCATAGGATAAAACAACATAAATACAATTTAATAAAGCATAGGTTAAAACAACATAAATACAATTTAATAAAGCATAGGATAAAACAACATAAATTCAATTTAATAAAGCATAGGATAAAACAACATAAATACAATTTAAAAAAGCACAGGATAAAACAACATAAATAAAATTTAATAAAGCATAGGATAAAACAACATAAATAAAATTTAATAAAGCATAGGATAAAACAACATAAATACAATTTAATAAAGCATAGGATAAAACAACATAAATAAAATTTAATAAAGCATAGGATAAAACAACATAAATACAATTTAATAAAGCATAGGATAAAACAACATAAATACAATTTAATAAAGCATAGGATAAAACAACATAAATAAAATTTAATAAAGCATAGGATAAAACAACATAAATACAATTTAATAAAGCATAGGCTAATACTACATAAATACAATTTAATAAAGCATAGGACAAAACAAATTAAATACAATTTAATAAAGCATAGGATAAAACAACATAAATTCAATTTAATAAAGCATAGGATAAAACAACATAAATACAATTTAATAAAGCATAGGATAAAACAATATAAATACAATTTAATAAAGTATAAGATAAAACAACATGAATACAATTTAATAAAGCATAGGTTAAAACAACATAAATACTATTTAATAAAGCATAGGATAAAACAACATAAATACAATTTAATAAAGCATAGGTTAAAACAACATAAATACAATTTAATAAAGCATAGGATAAAACAACATAATTACAATTTAATAAAGCATAGGATAAAACAACATAAATACAATTTAATAAAGCATAGGATAAAACAACATAAATACAATTTAATAAACCATAAGTTAAAACAACATAAATACAATTTTAAAAAGCATAGGATAAAACAACATATATACAATTTAATACAGCATAGGACAAAACCACATAAATACAATTTAATAAAGCATAGGATAAAACAACATGAATACAATTTAATAAAGCATAGGATAAAACAACATAAATACAATTTAATAAAGCATAGGTTAAAACAACATAAATACAATTTAATAAAGCATAGGACAAAACAACATAAATACAATTTAATAAAGCATAGGTTAAAACAAAATAAATACAAGTTAATAAAGCATAGGATAAAACAACATAAATACAATTTAATAAAGCATAGGATAAAACAACATGAATACAATTTAATAAAGCATAGGATAAAACAACATAAATACAATTTAATAAAGCATAGGTTAAAACAACATAAATACAAGTTAATAAAGCATAGGATAAAACAACATAAATACAATTTAATAAAGCATAGGATAAAACAACATGAATACAAATTAATAAAGCATAGGATAAAACAACATAAATACAATTTAATAAAGCATAGGTTAAAACAACATAAATACAATTTAATAAAGCATAGGATAAAACAACATAAATTCAATTTAATAAAGCATAGGATAAAACAACATAAATACAATTTAAAAAAGCACAGGATAAAACAACATAAATAAAATTTAATAAAGCATAGGATAAAACAACATAAATAAAATTTAATAAAGCATAGGATAAAACAACATAAATACAATTTAATAAAGCATAGGATAAAACAACATAAATAAAATTTAATAAAGCATAGGATAAAACAACATAAATACAATTTAATAAAGCATAGGATAAAACTACATAAATACAATTTAATAAAGCATAGGTTAAAACAACATAAATACAATTTAATAAAGCATAGGATAAAACAACATAAATACAATTTAATAAAGCATAGGATAAAACTACATAAATACAATTTAATAAAGCATAGGATAAAACAACATAAATAAAATTTAATAAAGCATAGGATAAAACAACATAAATACAATTTAATAAAGCTTAGGATAAAACAACATAAATAAAATTTAATAAAGCATAGGATAAAACAACATAAATACAATTTAATAAAGCATAGGACAAAACAACATGAATACAATTTAATACAGCATAGTTTAAAACAACATAAATACAATTTAATAAAGCATAGGATAAAACAACATAAATACAATTTAATGAAACATAGGATAAACAACATAAATACAATTTAATAAAGCATAGGACAAAACAACATAAATACAATTTAATAAAGCATATGTTAAAACAAAATAAATACAATTTAATAAAGCATTTGACAAAACAACATAAATACAATTTAATAAAGCATATGTTAAAACAACATAAATACAATTTATTAAAGCATAAGATAAAACAACATGAATATAATTTAGTAAAGCATAAGATAAAACAACATGAATACAATTTAATAAAGCATAGGTTAAAACAACATAAATACAATTTAAGAAACATAGGATAAAACTACATAAATACATTTTAATAAAGCATAGGATAAAACAACATAAATTCAATTTAATAAAGCATAGGATAAAACAACATAAATACAATTTAATAAAGCATAAGATAAAACAACATGAATACAATTTAACAAAGCATAGGTTAAAACCACATAAATACAATTTAATAAAGCATAGGATAAAAGAACATAAATACAATTTAATAAAGCATAGGTTAAAACAACATAAATACAATTTAATAACGCATAGGATAAAACAATATAAATACAATTTAATAAAGCATAGGACAAAACAACATAAATAAAATTTAATAAAGCATAGTTTAAAACAACATAAATACAATTTAATAAAGCATAGGATAAAACAACATAAATACAATTTAATAAAGCATATGTTAAAACAACATAAATACAATTTAATAAAGCATAGGCTAAAACTACATAAATACAATTTAATAAAGCATAGGATAAAACAAATTAAAGACAATTTAATAAAGCATAGGATAAAACAACATAAATTCAATTTAATAAAGCATAGGATAAAACAACATAAATACAATTTAATAAAGCATAGGATAAAACAATATAAATACAATTTAATGAAGCATAAGATAAAACAACATGAATACAATTTAATAAAGCATAGGATAAAACAACATGAATACAATTTAATAAAGCATAGGATAAAACAACATAAATACAATTTAATAAAGCATAGGTTGAAACAACATAAATACAATTTAATAAAGCATAGGACAAAACAACATAAATACAATTTAATAAAGCATAGGATAAAACAACATAAATTCAATTTAATAAAGCATAGGATAAAACAACATAAATACAATTTAATAAAGCATAGGATAACACAATATAAATACAATTTAATAAAGCATAAGATAAAACAACATGAATACAATTTAATAAAGCATAGGTTAAAACAACATAAATACTATTTAATAAAGCATAGGATAAAACAACATAAATACAATGTAATAAAGCATAGGTTAAAACAACATAAATACAATTTAATAAAGCATAGGATAAAACAACATAAATACAATTTAATAAAGCATAGGATAAAACCACATAAATACAATTTAATAAAGCATAGGTTAAAACAACATAATTACAATTTAATAAAGCATAGGATAAAACTACATAAATACAATTTAATAAAGCATAGGATAAAACAACATAAATACAATTTAATAAAGCATAAGTTAAAACAACATAAATACAATTTTAAAAAGCATAGGATAAAACAACATATATACAATTTAATACAGCATAGGACAAAACCACATAAATACAATTTAATAAAGCATAGGATAAAACAACATAAATACAATTTAATAAAGCATAGGATAAAACAACATAAATACAATTTAATAAAGCATAGGATAAAACAACATAAATACAATTTAATAAAGCATAGGTTAAAACAACATAAATACAATTTAATAAAGCATAGGTTAAAACAACATAAATACAATTTAATAAAGCATAGGACAAAACAACATAAATACAATTTAATAAAGCATAGGTTAAAACAACATAAATACAATTTAATAAAGCATAGGATAAAACAACATAAATACAATTTAATAAAGCATAGGATAAAACAACATAAATACAATTTAATAAAGCACAGGATAAAACAACATAAATACAATTTAATAAAGCATAGGATAAAACAACATAAATACAATTTAATAAAGCATATGTTAAAACAACATAAATACAATTTAATAAAGCATAAGATAAAACAACATGAATATAATTTAGTAAAGTATAAGATAAAACAACATGAATACAATTTAATAAAGCATAGGTTAAAACAACATAAATACAATTTAATAAAACATAGGATAAAACCGCATAAATACAATTTAATAAAGCACAGGATAAAAAAACATAAATGCAATTTAATAAAGCATAGGATAAAACAACATAAATAGAATTTATTAAAGCATAGGTTAAAACAACATAAATACAATTTAATAAAGCATAGGATAAAACAACATAAATACAATTTAATAAAGCATAGGATAAAACAACATAAATACAATTTAATAAAGCATAGGTTAATACAACATAAATATAATTTAATAAAGCATAGTATAAAATAACATAAATGCAATTTAATAAAGCATAAGATAAAAAAACATGAATATAATTTAGTAAAGCATAAGATAAAACAACATGAATACAATTTAATAAAGCATAGGTTAAAATAACATAAATACAATTTAATAAAGCATAGGATAAAACAACATAAATACAATTTAATAAAGCATAGGATAAAACAACATAAATACAATTTAATAAAGCATAGGATAAACAACATAAATACAATTTAATAAAGTATAGGACAAAACAACATAAATACAATTTAATAAAGCATAGGTTAAAACAACATAAATACAATTTAATAAAGCATATGTTAAAACAACATAAATACAATTTAATAAAGCATAAGATAAAACAACATGAATATAATTTAGTAAAGCATAAGATAAAACAACATGAATACAATTTAATAAAGCATAGGTTAAAACAACATAAATACAATTTAATAAAGCATAGGATAAAACAACATAAATACAATTTAATAAAGCATAGGATAAAACAACATAAATACAATTTAATAAAGCATAGGATAAACAACATAAATACAATTTAATAAAGTATAGGACAAAACAACATAAATACAATTTAATAAAGCATATGTTAAAACAACATAAATACAATTTAATAAAGCATAGGTTAAAACAACATAAATCCAATTTAATAAAGCATAGGACAAAACAACATAAATACAATTCAATAAAGTATAGGTTAAAACAACATAAATACAAGTTAATAAAGCGCAGGATAAAACAACATAAATACAATTTAATAAAGCATAGGATAAAACAACATAAATACAATTTAATAAAGCCTAGGATAAAACAACATAAATACAATTTAATAAAGCTTAGGATAAAACAACATAAATACAATTTATTAAAACATAGGATAAAACAACATAAATTCAATTTAATAAAGCATAGGATAAAACAACATAAATACAATTTAAAAAAGCACAGGATAAAACAACATAAATAAAATTTAATAAAGCATAGGATAAAACAACATAAATACAATTTAATAAAGCATAGGATAAAACAACATAAATACAATTTAATAAAGCATATGTTAAAACAACATAAATACAATTTAATAAAGCATAGGATAAAACAACATAAATACAATTTAATAAAGCATAGGATAAAACAACATAAATACAATTTAATAAAGCATAGGATAAAACAACATAAATACAATTTAATAAAGCATAGGTTAAAACAACATAAATCAAATTTAATAAAGCATGGGACAAAACAGCATAAATACAATTTAATAAAGCATAGGTTAAAACAACATAAATACAAGTTAATAAAGCGTAGGATAAAACAACATAAATACAATTTAATAAAGCATAGGATAAAACAATATAAATACAATTTAATAAAGCCTAGGATAAATCAACATAAATACAATTTAATAAAGCTTAGGATAAAACAACATAAATACAATTTATTAAAGCATAGGATAAAACAACATGAATACAATTGAATAAAGCATAGGACAAAACAACATAAATACAATTTAATAAAGCATAGGATAAAACAACATAAATACAATTTAATAAAGCATAGGATAAAACAACATAAATACAATTTAATAAAGCATAGGATAAGCAACATAAATACAATTTAAAAAAGCACAGGATAAAACAACATAAATAAAATTTAATAAAGCATAGGATAAAACAACATAAATACAATTTAATAAAGCATAGGATAAAACAACATAAATACAATTTAATAAAGCATAGGTTAAAACAACATAAATAGTATTTAATAAAGCATAGGATAAAACAACATAAATACAATGTAATAAAGCATAGGTTAAAACAACATAAATACAATTTAATAAAGCACAGGATAAAACAACATAAATACAATTTAATAAAGCATAGGATAAAACAACATAAATACAATTTAATAAAGCATATGTTAAAACAACATAAATACAATTTAATAAAGCATAAGATAAAACAACATGAATATAATTTAGTAAAGTATAAGATAAAACAACATGAATACAATTTAATAAAGCATAGGTTAAAACAACATAAATACAATTTAATAAAACATAGGATAAAACCGCATAAATACAATTTAATAAAGCACAGGATAAAAAAACATAAATGCAATTTAATAAAGCATAGGATAAAACAACATAAATACAATTTAATAAAGCATAGGTTAAAACAACATAAATACAATTTAATAAAGCATAGGATAAAACAACATAAATACAATTTAATAAAGCATAGGATAAAACAACATAAATACAATTTAATAAAGCATAGGTTAATACAACATAAATATAATTTAATAAAGCATAGTATAAAATAACATAAATTCAATTTAATAAAGCATAGGATAAAACAACATAAATACAATTTAATAAAGCAAAGGATAAAACAACATAAATACAATTTAGTAAAGCATAGGTTAAAACAACATAAATACAATTTAATAAAGCATATGTTAAAACAACATAAATACAATTTAATAAAGCATAAGATAAAAAAACATGAATATAATTTAGTAAAGCATAAGATAAAACAACATGAATACAATTTAATAAAGCATAGGTTAAAACAACATAAATACAATTTAATAAAGCATAGGATAAAACAACATAAATACAATTTAATAAAGCATAGGATAAAACAACATAAATACAATTTAATAAAGCATAGGATAAACAACATAAATACAATTTAATAAAGTATAGGACAAAACAACATAAATACAATTTAATAAAGCATAGGTTAAAACAACATAAATACAATTTAATAAAGCATATGTTAAAACAACATAAATACAATTTAATAAAGCATAAGATAAAACAACATGAATATAATTTAGTAAAGCATAAGATAAAACAACATGAATACAATTTAATAAAGCATAGGTTAAAACAACATAAATACAATTTAATAAAGCATAGGATAAAACAACATAAATACAATTTAATAAAGCATAGGATAAAACAACATAAATACAATTTAGTAAAGCATAGGATAAACAACATAAATACAATTTAATAAAGTATAGGACAAAACAACATAAATACAATTTAATAAAGCATAGGTTAAAACAACATAAATCCAATTTAATAAAGCATAGGACAAAACAACATAAATACAATTCAATAAAGTATAGGTTAAAACAACATAAATACAAGTTAATAAAGCGTAGGATAAAACAACATAAATACAATTTAATAAAGCATAGGATAAAACAACATAAATACAATTTAATAAAGCCTAGGATAAAACAACATAAATACAATTTAATAAAGCTTAGGATAAAACAACATAAATACAATTTATTAAAACATAGGATAAAACAACATAAATTCAATTTAATAAAGCATAGGATAAAACAACATAAATACAATTTAAAAAAGCACAGGATAAAACAACATAAATAAAATTTAATAAAGCATAGGATAAAACAACATAAATAAAATTTAATAAAGCATAGGATAAAACAACATAAATACAGTTTAATAAAGCATATGATAAAACAACATAAATAAAATTTAATAAAGCATAGGATAAAACAACATAAATACAATTTAATAAAGCATAGGATAAAACAACATAAATACAATTTAATAAAGCATATGTTAAAACAACATAAATACAATTTAATAAAGCATAGGATAAAACAACATAAATACAATTTAATAAAGCATAGGATAAAACAACATAAATACAATTTAATAAAGCATAGGATAAAACAACATAAATACAATTTAATAAAGCATAGGTTAAAACAACATAAATCAAATTTAATAAAGCATGGGACAAAACAGCATAAATACAATTTAATAAAGCATAGGTTAAAACAACATAAATACAAGTTAATAAAGCGTAGGATAAAACAACATAAATACAATTTAATAAAGCATAGGATAAAACAATATAAATACAATTTAATAAAGCCTAGGATAAATCAACATAAATACAATTTAATAAAGCTTAGGATAAAACAACATAAATACAATTTATTAAAGCATAGGATAAAACAACATGAATACAATTGAATAAAGCATAGGACAAAACAACATAAATACAATTTAATAAAGCATAGGATAAAACAACATAAATACAATTTAATAAAGCATAGGATAAAACAACATAAATACAATTTAATAAAGCATAGGATAAGCAACATAAATACAATTTAAAAAAGCACAGGATAAAACAACATAAATAAAATTTAATAAAGCATAGGATAAAACAACATAAATAAAATTTAATAAAGCATAGGATAAAACAACATAAATACAGTTTAATAAAGCATATGATAAAACAACATAAATACAATTTAAGAAACATAGGATAAAACTACATAAATACATTTTAATAAAGCATAGGATAAAACAACATAAATTCAATTTAATAAAGCATAGGATAAAACAACATAAATACAATTTAATAAAGCATAAGATAAAACAACATGAATACAATTTAACAAAGCATAGGTTAAAACCACATAAATACAATTTAATAAAGCATAGGATAAAAGAACATAAATACAATTTAATAAAGCATAGGTTAAAACAACATAAATACAATTTAATAAAGCATAGGATAAAACAATATAAATACAATTTAATAAAGCATAGGACAAAACAACATAAATAAAATTTAATAAAGCATAGTTTAAAACAACATAAATACAATTTAATAAAGCATAGGATAAAACAACATAAATACAATTTAATAAAGCATATGTTAAAACAACATAAATACAATTTAATAAAGCATAGGCTAAAACTACATAAATACAATTTAATAAAGCATAGGATAAAACAAATTAAATACAATTTAATAAAGCATAGGATAAAACAACATAAATTCAATTTAATAAAGCATAGGATAAAACAACATAAATACAATTTAATAAAGCATAGGATAAAACAATATAAATACAATTTAATGAAGCATAAGATAAAACAACATGAATACAATTTAATAAAGCATAGGATAAAACAACATGAATACAATTTAATAAAGCATAGGATAAAACAACATAAATACAATTTAATAAAGCATAGGTTGAAACAACATAAATACAATTTAATAAAGCATAGGACAAAACAACATAAATACAATTTAATAAAGCATAGGATAAAACAACATAAATTCAATTTAATAAAGCATAGGATAAAACAACATAAATACAATTTAATAAAGCATAGGATAAAACAATATAAATACAATTTAATAAAGCATAAGATAAAACAACATGAATACAATTTAATAAAGCATAGGTTAAAACAACATAAATACTATTTAATAAAGCATAGGATAAAACAACATAAATACAATGTAATAAAGCATAGGTTAAAACAACATAAATACAATTTAATAAAGCACAGGATAAAACAACATAAATACAATTTAATAAAGCATAGGATAAAACAACATAAATACAATTTAATAAAGCATATGTTAAAACAACATAAATACAATTTAATAAAGCATAAGATAAAACAACATGAATATAATTTAGTAAAGTATAAGATAAAACAACATGAATACAATTTAATAAAGCATAGGTTAAAACAACATAAATACAATTTAATAAAACATAGGATAAAACCGCATAAATACAATTTAATAAAGCACAGGATAAAAAAACATAAATGCAATTTAATAAAGCATAGGATAAAACAACATAAATAGAATTTATTAAAGCATAGGTTAAAACAACATAAATACAATTTAATAAAGCATAGGATAAAACAACATAAATACAATTTAATAAAGCATAGGATAAAACAACATAAATACAATTTAATAAAGCATAGGTTAATACAACATAAATATAATTTAATAAAGCATAGTATAAAATAACATAAATGCAATTTAATAAAGCATAAGATAAAAAAACATGAATATAATTTAGTAAAGCATAAGATAAAACAACATGAATACAATTTAATAAAGCATAGGTTAAAATAACATAAATACAATTTAATAAAGCATAGGATAAAACAACATAAATACAATTTAATAAAGCATAGGATAAAACAACATAAATACAATTTAATAAAGCATAGGATAAACAACATAAATACAATTTAATAAAGTATAGGACAAAACAACATAAATACAATTTAATAAAGCATAGGTTAAAACAACATAAATACAATTTAATAAAGCATATGTTAAAACAACATAAATACAATTTAATAAAGCATAAGATAAAACAACATGAATATAATTTAGTAAAGCATAAGATAAAACAACATGAATACAATTTAATAAAGCATAGGTTAAAACAACATAAATACAATTTAATAAAGCATAGGATAAAACAACATAAATACAATTTAATAAAGCATAGGATAAAACAACATAAATACAATTTAATAAAGCATAGGATAAACAACATAAATACAATTTAATAAAGTATAGGACAAAACAACATAAATACAATTTAATAAAGCATATGTTAAAACAACATAAATACAATTTAATAAAGCATAGGATAAAACAACATAAATCCAATTTAATAAAGCATAGGACAAAACAACATAAATACAATTCAATAAAGTATAGGTTAAAACAACATAAATACAAGTTAATAAAGCGTAGGATAAAACAACATAAATACAATTTAATAAAGCATAGGATAAAACAACATAAATACAATTTAATAAAGCCTAGGATAAAACAACATAAATACAATTTAATAAAGCTTAGGATAAAACAACATAAATACAATTTATTAAAACATAGGATAAAACAACATAAATTCAATTTAATAAAGCATAGGATAAAACAACATAAATACAATTTAAAAAAGCACAGGATAAAACAACATAAATAAAATTTAATAAAGCATAGGATAAAACAACATAAATACAATTTAATAAAGCATAGGATAAAACAACATAAATACAATTTAATAAAGCATATGTTAAAACAACATAAATACAATTTAATAAAGCATAGGATAAAACAACATAAATACAATTTAATAAAGCATAGGATAAAACAACATAAATACAATTTAATAAAGCATAGGATAAAACAACATAAATACAATTTAATAAAGCATAGGTTAAAACAACATAAATCAAATTTAATAAAGCATGGGACAAAACAGCATAAATACAATTTAATAAAGCATAGGTTAAAACAACATAAATACAAGTTAATAAAGCGTAGGATAAAACAACATAAATACAATTTAATAAAGCATAGGATAAAACAATATAAATACAATTTAATAAAGCCTAGGATAAATCAACATAAATACAATTTAATAAAGCTTAGGATAAAACAACATAAATACAATTTATTAAAGCATAGGATAAAACAACATGAATACAATTGAATAAAGCATAGGACAAAACAACATAAATACAATTTAATAAAGCATAGGATAAAACAACATAAATACAATTTAATAAAGCATAGGATAAAACAACATAAATACAATTTAATAAAGCATAGGATAAGCAACATAAATACAATTTAAAAAAGCACAGGATAAAACAACATAAATAAAATTTAATAAAGCATAGGATAAAACAACATAAATACAATTTAATAAAGCATAGGATAAAACAACATAAATACAATTTAATAAAGCATAGGTTAAAACAACATAAATAGTATTTAATAAAGCATAGGATAAAACAACATAAATACAATGTAATAAAGCATAGGTTAAAACAACATAAATACAATTTAATAAAGCACAGGATAAAACAACATAAATACAATTTAATAAAGCATAGGATAAAACAACATAAATACAATTTAATAAAGCATAGGTTAAAACAACATAAATAGTATTTAATAAAGCATAGGATAAAACAACATAAATACAATGTAATAAAGCATAGGTTAAAACAACATAAATACAATTTAATAAAGCATAGGATAAAACAACATAAATACAATTTAATAAAGCATAGGATAAAACCACATAAATACAATTTAATAAAGCATAGGTTAAAACAACATAATTACAATTTAATAAAGCATAGGATAAAACAACATAAATACAATTTAATAAAGCATAGGATAAAACAACATAAATACAATTTAATAAAGCATAAGTTAAAACAACATAAATACAATTTTAAAAAGCATAGGATAAAACAACATATATACAATTTAATACAGCATAGGACAAAACCACATAAATACAATTTAATAAAGCATAGGATAAAACAACATAAATACAATTTAATAAAGCATAGGATAAAACAACATAAATACAATTTAATAAAGCATAGGATAAAACAACATAAATACAATTTAATAAAGCATAGGTTAAAACAACATAAATACAATTTAATAAAGCAAAGGTTAAAACAACATAAATACAATTTAATAAAGCATAGGACAAAACAACATAAATACAATTTAATAAAGCATAGGTTAAAACAACATAAATACAATTTAATAAAGCATAGGATAAAACAACATAAATACAATTTAATAAAGCATAGGATAAAACAACATAAATACAATTTAATAAAGCACAGGATAAAACAACATAAATACAATTTAATAAAGCATAGGATAAAACAACATAAATACAATTTAATAAAGCATATGTTAAAACAACATAAATACAATTTAATAAAGCATAAGATAAAACAACATGAATATAATTTAGTAAAGTATAAGATAAAACAACATGAATACAATTTAATAAAGCATAGGTTAAAACAACATAAATACAATTTAATAAAACATAGGATAAAACCGCATAAATACAATTTAATAAAGCACAGGATAAAAAAACATAAATGCAATTTAATAAAGCATAGGATAAAACAACATAAATACAATTTAATAAAGCATAGGTTAAAACAACATAAATACAATTTAATAAAGCATAGGATAAAACAACATAAATACAATTTAATAAAGCATAGGATAAAACAACATAAATACAATTTAATAAAGCATAGGTTAATACAACATAAATATAATTTAATAAAGCATAGTATAAAATAACATAAATTCAATTTAATAAAGCATAGGATAAAACAACATAAATACAATTTAATAAAGCAAAGGATAAAACAACATAAATACAATTTAGTAAAGCATAGGTTAAAACAACATAAATACAATTTAATAAAGCATATGTTAAAACAACATAAATACAATTTAATAAAGCATAAGATAAAAAAACATGAATATAATTTAGTAAAGCATAAGATAAAACAACATGAATACAATTTAATAAAGCATAGGTTAAAACAACATAAATACAATTTAATAAAGCATAGGATAAAACAACATAAATACAATTTAATAAAGCATAGGATAAAACAACATAAATACAATTTAATAAAGCATAGGATAAACAACATAAATACAATTTAATAAAGTATAGGACAAAACAACATAAATACAATTTAATAAAGCATAGGTTAAAACAACATAAATACAATTTAATAAAGCATATGTTAAAACAACATAAATACAATTTAATAAAGCATAAGATAAAACAACATGAATATAATTTAGTAAAGCATAAGATAAAACAACATGAATACAATTTAATAAAGCATAGGTTAAAACAACATAAATACAATTTAATAAAGCATAGGATAAAACAACATAAATACAATTTAATAAAGCATAGGATAAAACAACATAAATACAATTTAGTAAAGCATAGGATAAACAACATAAATACAATTTAATAAAGTATAGGACAAAACAACATAAATACAATTTAATAAAGCATATGTTAAAACAACATAAATACAATTTAATAAAGCATAGGTTAAAACAACATAAATCCAATTTAATAAAGCATAGGACAAAACAACATAAATACAATTCAATAAAGTATAGGTTAAAACAACATAAATACAAGTTAATAAAGCGTAGGATAAAACAACATAAATACAATTTAATAAAGCATAGGATAAAACAACATAAATACAATTTAATAAAGCCTAGGATAAAACAACATAAATACAATTTAATAAAGCTTAGGATAAAACAACATAAATACAATTTATTAAAACATAGGATAAAACAACATAAATTCAATTTAATAAAGCATAGGATAAAACAACATAAATACAATTTAAAAAAGCACAGGATAAAACAACATAAATAAAATTTAATAAAGCATAGGATAAAACAACATAAATAAAATTTAATAAAGCATAGGATAAAACAACATAAATACAGTTTAATAAAGCATATGATAAAACAACATAAATAAAATTTAATAAAGCATAGGATAAAACAACATAAATACAATTTAATAAAGCATAGGATAAAACAACATAAATACAATTTAATAAAGCATATGTTAAAACAACATAAATACAATTTAATAAAGCATAGGATAAAACAACATAAATACAATTTAATAAAGCATAGGATAAAACAACATAAATACAATTTAATAAAGCATAGGATAAAACAACATAAATACAATTTAATAAAGCATAGGTTAAAACAACATAAATCAAATTTAATAAAGCATGGGACAAAACAGCATAAATACAATTTAATAAAGCATAGGTTAAAACAACATAAATACAAGTTAATAAAGCGTAGGATAAAACAACATAAATACAATTTAATAAAGCATAGGATAAAACAATATAAATACAATTTAATAAAGCCTAGGATAAATCAACATAAATACAATTTAATAAAGCTTAGGATAAAACAACATAAATACAATTTATTAAAGCATAGGATAAAACAACATGAATACAATTGAATAAAGCATAGGACAAAACAACATAAATACAATTTAATAAAGCATAGGATAAAACAACATAAATACAATTTAATAAAGCATAGGATAAAACAACATAAATACAATTTAATAAAGCATAGGATAAGCAACATAAATACAATTTAAAAAAGCACAGGATAAAACAACATAAATAAAATTTAATAAAGCATAGGATAAAACAACATAAATAAAATTTAATAAAGCATAGGATAAAACAACATAAATACAGTTTAATAAAGCATATGATAAAACAACATAAATAAAATTTAATAAAGCATAGGATAAAACAACATAAATACAATTTAATAAAGCATAGGATAAAACAACATAAATACAATTTAATAAAGCATATGTTAAAACAACATAAATACAATTTAATAAAGCATAGGATAAAACAACATAAATACAATTTAATAAAGCATAGGATAAAACAACATAAATACAATTTAATAAAGCATAGGATAAAACAACATAAATACAATTTAATAAAGCATAGGTTAAAACAACATAAATCAAATTTAATAAAGCATGGGACAAAACAGCATAAATACAATTTAATAAAGCATAGGTTAAAACAACATAAATACAAGTTAATAAAGCGTAGGATAAAACAACATAAATACAATTTAATAAAGCATAGGATAAAACAATATAAATACAATTTAATAAAGCCTAGGATAAATCAACATAAATACAATTTAATAAAGCTTAGGATAAAACAACATAAATACAATTTATTAAAGCATAGGATAAAACAACATGAATACAATTGAATAAAGCATAGGACAAAACAACATAAATACAATTTAATAAAGCATAGGATAAAACAACATAAATACAATTTAATAAAGCATAGGATAAGCAACATAAATACAATTTAAAAAAGCACAGGATAAAACAACATAAATAAAATTTAATAAAGCATAGGATAAAACAACATAAATAAAATTTAATAAAGCATAGGATAAAACAACATAAATACAATTTAATAAAGCATAGGATAAGCAACATAAATACAATTTAATAAAGCATAGGATAAAACAACATGAATACAATTTAATAAAGCATAGGATAAAACAACATAAATACAATTTAATAAAGCATAGGTTAAAACAACATAAATACAAGTTAATAAAGCATAGGATAAAACAACATAAATACAATTTAATAAAGCATAGGATAAAACAACATGAATACAATTTAATAAAGCATAGGATAAAACAACATAAATACAATTTAATAAAGCATAGGTTAAAACAACATAAATACAATTTAATAAAGCATAGGATAAAACAACATAAATTCAATTTAATAAAGCATAGGATAAAACAACATAAATACAATTTAAAAAAGCACAGGATAAAACAACATAAATAAAATTTAATAAAGCATAGGATAAAACAACATAAATAAAATTTAATAAAGCATAGGATAAAACAACATAAATACAATTTAATAAAGCATAGGATAAAACAACATAAATAAAATTTAATAAAGCATAGGATAAAACAACATAAATACAATTTAATAAAGCATAGGATAAAACTACATAAATACAATTTAATAAAGCATAGGTTAAAACAACATAAATACAATTTAATAAAGCATAGGATAAAACAACATAAATACAATTTAATAAAGCATAGGATAAAACAACATAAATAAAATTTAATAAAGCATAGGATAAAACAACATAAATACAATTTAATAAAGCATAGGACAAAACAACATAAATACAATTTAATACAGCATAGTTTAAAACAACATAAATACAATTTAATAAAGCATAGGATAAAACAACATAAATACAATTTATAAAGCATAGGATAAAACAACATAAATACAATTTAATAAAGCATAGGATAAAACAACATAAATACAATTTAATAAAGCATAGGATAAAACAACATAAATACAATTTAATAAAGCATAGGCTAAAACTACATAAATACAATTTAATAAAGCATAGGCTAAAACTACATAAATACAATTTAATAAAGCATAGGATAAAACAAATTAAATACAATTTAATAAAGCATAGGATAAAACAACATAAATTCAATTTAATAAAGCATAGGATAAAACAACATAAATACAATTTAATAAAGCATAGGATAAAACAATATAAATACAATTTAATGAAGCATAAGATAAAACAACATGAATACAATTTAATAAAGCATAGGATAAAACAACATGAATACAATTTAATAAAGCATAGGATAAAACAACATAAATACAATTTAATAAAGCATAGGTTGAAACAACATAAATACAATTTAATAAAGCATAGGACAAAACAACATAAATACAATTTAATAAAGCATAGGATAAAACAACATAAATTCAATTTAATAAAGCATAGGATAAAACAACATAAATACAATTTAATAAAGCATAGGATAAAACAATATAAATACAATTTAATAAAGTATAAGATAAAACAACATGAATACAATTTAATAAAGCATAGGTTAAAACAACATAAATACTATTTAATAAAGCATAGGATAAAACAACATAAATACAATTTAATAAAGCATAGGATAAAACCACATAAATACAATTTAATAAAGCATAGGTTAAAACAACATAATTACAATTTAATAAAGCATAGGATAAAACAACATAAATACAATTTAATAAAGCATAGGATAAAACAACATAAATACAATTTAATAAAGCACAGGATAAAACAACATAAATACAATTTAATAAAGCATAGGATAAAACAACATAAATTCAATTTAATAAAGCATAGGATAAAACAACATAAATACAATTTAAAAAAGCACAGGATAAAACAACATAAATACAATTTAATAAAGCATAGGTTAAAACAACATAAATCAAATTTAATAAAGCATGGGACAAAACAGCATAAATACAATTTAATAAAGCATAGGTTAAAACAACATAAATACAAGTTAATAAAGCGTAGGATAAAACAACATAAATACAATTTAATAAAGCATAGGATAAAACAATATAAATACAATTTAATAAAGCCTAGGATAAATCAACATAAATACAATTTAATAAAGCTTAGGATAAAACAACATAAATACAATTTATTAAAGCATAGGATAAAACAACATGAATACAATTGAATAAAGCATAGGACAAAACAACATAAATACAATTTAATAAAGCATAGGATAAAACAACATAAATACAATTTAATAAAGCATAGGATAAAACAACATAAATACAATTTAATAAAGCATAGGATAAGCAACATAAATACAATTTAAAAAAGCACAGGATAAAACAACATAAATAAAATTTAATAAAGCATAGGATAAAACAACATAAATAAAATTTAATAAAGCATAGGATAAAACAACATAAATACAATTTAATAAAGCATAGGATAAAACAACATAAATAAAATTTAATAAAGCATAGGATAAAACAACATAAATACAATTTAATAAAGCATAGGATAAAACAACATAAATACAATTTAATAAAGCATATGTTAAAACAACATAAATACAATTTAATAAAGCATAAGATAAAACAACATGAATATAATTTAGTAAAGCATAAGATAAAACAACATGAATACAATTTAATAAAGCATAGGTTAAAACAACATAAATACAATTTAAGAAAGCATAGGATAAAACTACATAAATACATTTTAATAAAGCATAGGATAAAACAACATAAATACAATTTAATAAAGCATAGGTTAAAACAACATAAATACAATTTAATAAAGCATAGGACAAAACAACATAAATACAATTTTATAAAGCATAGGATAAAACAACATAAATACAATTTATAAAGCATAGGATAAAACAACATAAATACAATTTAATAAAGCATAGGATAAAACAACATAAATACAATTTAATAAAGCATAGGCTAATACTACATAAATACAATTTAATAAAGCATAGGATAAAACAAATTAAATACAATTTAATAAAGCATAGGATAAAACAACATAAATTCAATTTAATAAAGCATAGGATAAAACAACATAAATACAATTTAATAAAGCATAGGATAAAACAATATAAATACAATTTAATAAAGCATAAGATAAAACAACATGAATACAATTTAATAAAGCATAGGTTAAAACAACATAAATACTATTTAATAAAGCATAGGATAAAACAACATAAATACAATTTAATAAAGCATAGGTTAAAACAACATAAATACAATTTAATAAAGCATAGGATAAAACAACATAATTACAATTTAATAAAGCATAGGATAAAACAACATAAATACAATTTAATAAAGCATAGGATAAAACAACATAAATACAATTTAATAAAGCATAAGTTAAAACAACATAAATACAATTTAATAAAGCATAGGATAAAACAACATAAATACAATTTAATAAAGCATAGGATAAGCAACATAAATACAATTTAAAAAAGCACAGGATAAAACAACATAAATAAAATTTAATAAAGCATAGGATAAAACAACATAAATAAAATTTAATAAAGCATAGGATAAAACAACATAAATACAATTTAATAAAGCATAGGATAAAACAACATAAATAAAATTTAATAAAGCATAGGATAAAACAACATAAATACAATTTAATAAAGCATAGGATAAAACAACATAAATACAATTTAATAAAGCATATGTTAAAACAACATAAATACAATTTAATAAAGCATAAGATAAAACAACATGAATATAATTTAGTAAAGCATAAGATAAAACAACATGAATACAATTTAATAAAGCATAGGTTAAAACAACATAAATACAATTTAAGAAAGCATAGGATACAACTACATAAATACATTTTAATAAAGCATAGGATAAAACAACATAAATACAATTTAATAAAGCATAGGTTAAAACAACATAAATACAATTTAATAAAGCATAGGACAAAACAACATAAATACAATTTTATAAAGCATAGGATAAAACAACATAAATACAATTTATAAAGCATAGGATAAAACAACATAAATACAATTTAATAAAGCATAGGATAAAACAACATAAATACAATTTAATAAAGCATAGGATAAAACAACATAAATACAATTTAATAAAGCATAGGCTAATACTACATAAATACAATTTAATAAAGCATAGGATAAAACAAATTAAATACAATTTAATAAAGCATAGGATAAAACAACATAAATTCAATTTAATAAAGCATAGGATAAAACAACATAAATACAATTTAATAAAGCATAGGATAAAACAATATAAATACAATTTAATAAAGCATAAGATAAAACAACATGAATACAATTTAATAAAGCATAGGTTAAAACAACATAAATACTATTTAATAAAGCATAGGATAAAACAACATAAATACAATTTAATAAAGCATAGGTTAAAACAACATAAATACAATTTAATAAAGCATAGGATAAAACAACATAATTACAATTTAATAAAGCATAGGATAAAACAACATAAATACAATTTAATAAAGCATAGGATAAAACAACATAAATACAATTTAATAAAGCATAAGTTAAAACAACATAAATACAATTTTAAAAAGCATAGGATAAAACAACATATATACAATTTAATACAGCATAGGACAAAACCACATAAATACAATTTAATAAAGCATAGGATAAAACAACATGAATACAATTTAATAAAGCATAGGATAAAACAACATAAATACAATTTAATAAAGCATAGGTTAAAACAACATAAATACAATTTAATAAAGCATAGGACAAAACAACATAAATACAATTTAATAAAGCATAGGTTAAAACAAAATAAATACAAGTTAATAAAGCATAGGATAAAACAACATAAATACAATTTAATAAAGCATAGGATAAAACAACATGAATACAATTTAATAAAGCATAGGATAAAACAACATAAATACAATTTAATAAAGCATAGGATAAAACAACATAAATACAATTTAATAAAGCATAGGATAAAACAACATAAATAAAATTTAGTAAAGCATAGGTTAAAACAACATAAATACAATTTAATAAAGCATAGGACAAAACAACATAAATACAATTTAATAAAGCATAGGATAAAACAACATTAATAAAATTCAGTAAAGCATAGGTTAAAACAACATAAATACAATTTAATAAAGCATAGGTCAAAACAACATAAATACAATTTAATACAGCATAGTTTAAAACAACATAAATACAATTTAATAAAGCATAGGATAAAACCACAGAAATACAATTTAATAAAGCATAGGATAAAACAACATAAATACAATTTAATAAAGCATAGGATAAAACAACATGAATACAATTTAATAGAGCATAGGATAAAACAACATAAATACAATTTAATAAAGCATAGGTTGAAACAACATAAATACAATTTAATAAAGCATAGGACAAAACAACATAAATACAATTCAATAAAGCATAGGTTAAAACAACATAAATACAAGTTAATAAAGCATAGGCTAAAACAACATAAATACAATTTAATAAAGCATAGGATAAAACAACATGAATACAATTTAATAAAGCATAGGATAAAACAACATAAATACAATTTAATAAAGCATAGGATAAAACAACATGAATACAATTTAATAAAGCATAGGATAAAACAACATAAATACAATTTAATAAAGCATAGGTTAAAACAACATAAATACAAGTTAGTAAAGCATAGGATAAAACAACATAAATACAATTTAATAAAGCATAGGTTAAAACAACATAAATACAATTTAATAAAGCATAGGACAAAACAACATAAATACAATTTAATAAAGCATAGGTTAAAACAACATAAATACAAGTTAATAGCGCATAGGATAAAACAACATAAATACAATTTAATAAAGCATTTGACAAAACAACATAAATACAATTTAATAAAGCATATGTTAAAACAACATAAATACAATTTATTAAAGCATAAGATAACACAACATGAATATAATTTAGTAAAGCATAAGATAAAACAACATGAATACAATTTAATAAAGCATAGGTTAAAACAACATAAATACAATTTAAGAAACATAGGATAAAACTAGATAAATACATTTTAATAAAGCATAGGATAAAACAACATAAATACAATTTAATAAAGCATAGGTTAAAACAACATAAATACAATTTAATAAAGCATAGGACAAAACAACATAAATACAATTTAATAAAGCATAGGATAAAACAACATAAATACAATTTATAAAGCATAGGATAAAACAACATAAATACAATTTAATAAAGCATAGGATAAAACAACATAAATACAATTTAATAAAGCATAGGATAAAACAACATAAATACAATTTAATAAAGCATAGGCTAAAACT
Source organism: Phyllobates terribilis (assembly GCF_046119375.1). Taxonomy (NCBI): domain Eukaryota; kingdom Metazoa; phylum Chordata; class Amphibia; order Anura; family Dendrobatidae; genus Phyllobates; species Phyllobates terribilis. The sequence goes on from NW_027362780.1 coordinate 1,229,346, forward strand.
ACATAAATACAATTTAATAAAGCATAGGATAAAACAAATTAAATACAATATAATAAAGCATAGGATAAAACAACATAAATTCAATTTAATAAAGCATAGGATAAAACAACATAAACACAATTTAATAAAGCATAAGATAAAACAACATGAATACATTTTAACAAAGCATAGGTTAAAACCACATAAATACAATTTAATAAAGCATAGGATAAAAGAACATAAATACAATTTAATAAAGCATAGGTTAAAACAACATAAATACAATTTAATAAAGCATAGGATAAAACAATATAAATACAATTTAATAAAGCATAGGACAAAACAACATAAATAAAATTTAATATAGCATATGTTAAAGCAACATAAATAAAATTTAATAAAGCATAGTTTAAAACAACATAAATACAATTTAATAAAGCATAGGATAAAACAACATAAATACAATTTAATAAAGCATAGGATAAAACAACATAAATACAATTTAATAAAGCATAGGATAAAACAACATAAATACAATTTAATAAAGCATAGGATAAAACAACATGAATACAATTTAATAGAGCATAGGATAAAACAACATAAATACAATTTAATAAAGCATAGGTTGAAACAACATAAATACAATTTAATAAAGCATAGGACAAAACAACATAAATACAATTCAATAAAGCATAGGTTAAAACAACATAAATACAAGTTAATAAAGCATAGGATAAAACAACATAAATACAATTTAATAAAGCATAGGATAAAACAACATGAATACAATTTAATAAAGCATAGGATAAAACAACATAAATACAATTTAATAAAGCATACGATAAAACAACATGAATACAATTTAATAAAGCATAGGATAAAACAACATAAATACAATTTAATAAAGCATAGGTTAAAACAACATAAATACAAGTTAATAAAGCATAGGATAAAACAACATAAATACAATTTAATAAAGCATAGGTTAAAACAACATAAATACAATTTAATAAAGCATAGGACAAAACAACATAAATACAATTTAATAAAGCATAGGTTAAAACAACATAAATACAAGTTAATAACGCATAGGATAAAACAACATAAATACAATTTAATAAAGCATAGGATAAAACAACATAAATACAATTTAATAAAGCATAGGATAAAACAACATAAATACAATTTAATAAAGCATAGGATAAAACAACATAAATACAATTTAATAAAGCATACGATAAAACAACATAAATAAAATTTAATAAAGCATAGGATAAAACAACATAAAAACAATTTAATAAAGCATAGGATAAAACAACATAAATAAAATTTAGTAAAGCATAGGTTAAAACAACATAAATACAATTTAATAAAGCATAGGACAAAACAACATAAATACAATTTAATAAAGCATAGGATAAAACAACATAAATACAATTTAATAAAGCATAGGATAAAACAACATAAATACAATTTAATAAAGCATAGGATAAAACAACATAAATAAAATTTAGTAAAGCATAGGTTAAAACAACATAAATACAATTTAATAAAGCATAGGATAAAACCACAGAAATACAATTTAATAAAGCATAGGATAAAACAACATAAATACAATTTAATAAAGCATAGGACAAAACAACATAAATACAATTTAATAAAGCATATGTTAAAACAAAATAAATACAATTTAATAAAGCATTTGACAAAACAACATAAATACAATTTAATAAAGCATATGTTAAAACAACATAAATACAATTTATTAAAGCATAAGATAAAACAACATGAATATAATTTAGTAAAGCATAAGATAAAACAACATGAATACAATTTAATAAAGCATAGGTTAAAACAACATAAATACAATTTAAGAAACATAGGATAAAACTACATAAATAAATTTTAATAAAGCATAGGATAAAACAACATAAATACAATTTAATAAAGCATAGGTTAAAACAACATAAATACAATTTAATAAAGCATAGGACAAAACAACATAAATACAATTTAATAAAGCATAGGATAAAACAACATAAATACAATTTATAAAGCATAGGATAAAACAACATAAATACAATTTAATAAAGCATAGGATAAAACAACATAAATACAATTTAATAAAGCATAGGATAAAACAACATAAATACAATTTAATAAAGCATAGGCTAAAACTACATAAATACAATTTATTAAAGCATAGGATAAAACAAATTAAATACAATATAATAAAGCATAGGATAAAACAACATAAATTCAATTTAATAAAGCATAGGATAAAACAACATAAATACAATTTAATAAAGCATAAGATAAAACAACATGAATACAATTTAACAAAGCATAGGTTAAAACCACATAAATACAATTTAATAAAGCATAGGATAAAACAACATAAATACAATTTAATAAAGCATAGGATAAAACAACATAAATACAATTTAATAAAGCATAGGACAAAACAACATAAATAAAATTTAATATAGCATATGTTAAAGCAACATAAATAAAATTTAATAAAGCATAGTTTAAAACAACATAAATACAATTTAATAAAGCATAGGATAAAACATCATAAATACAATTTAATAAAGCATAGGACAAAACAACATAAATAAAATTTAATATAGCATATGTTAAAGCAACATAAATAAAATTTAATAAAGCATAGTTTAAAACAACATAAATACAATTTAATAAAGCATAGGATAAAACAACATAAATACAATTTAATAAAGCATAGGATAAAACAACATAAATACAATTTAATAAAGCATAGGACAAAACAACATAAATACAATTCAATAAAGCATAGGTTAAAACAACATAAATACAAGTTAATAAAGCATAGGATAAAACAACATAAATACAATTTAATAAAGCATAGGATAAAACAACATGAATACAATTTAATAAAGCATAGGATAAAACAACATAAATACAATTTAATAAAGCATAGGTTAAAACAACATAAATACAAGTTAATAAAGCATAGGATAAAACAACATAAATACAATTTAATAAAGCATAGGTTAAAACAACATAAATACAATTTAATAAAGCATAGGACAAAACAACATAAATACAATTTAATAAAGCATAGGTTAAAACAACATAAATACAATTTAATAAAGCATACGATAAAACAACATAAATAAAATTTAATAAAGCATAGGATAAAACAACATAAAAACAATTTAATAAAGCATAGGATAAAACAACATAAATAAAATTTAGTAAAGCATAGGTTAAAACAACATAAATACAATTTAATAAAGCATAGGACAAAACAACATAAATACAATTTAATAAAGCATAGGATAAAACAACATAAATACAATTTAATAAAGCATAGGATAAAACAACATAAATACAATTTAATAAAGCATAGGATAAAACAACATAAATAAAATTTAGTAAAGCATAGGTTAAAACAACATAAATACAATTTAATAAAGCATAGGATAAAACCACAGAAATACAATTTAATAAAGCATAGGATAAAACAACATAAATACAATTTAATAAAGCATAGGACAAAACAACATAAATACAATTTAATAAAGCATATGTTAAAACAAAATAAATACAATTTAATAAAGCATTTGACAAAACAACATAAATACAATTTAATAAAGCATATGTTAAAACAACATAAATACAATTTATTAAAGCATAAGATAAAACAACATGAATATAATTTAGTAAAGCATAAGATAAAACAACATGAATACAATTTAATAAAGCATAGGTAAAAACAACATAAATACAATTTAAGAAACATAGGATAAAACTACATAAATACATTTTAATAAAGCATAGGATAAAACAACATAAATACAATTTAATAAAGCATAGGTTAAAACAACATAAATACAATTTAATAAAGCATAGGATAAAACAACATAAATACAATTTAATAAAGCATAGGATAAAACAACATAAATACAATTTAATAAAGCATAGGCTAAAACTACATAAATACAATTTATTAAAGCATAGGATAAAACAAATTAAATACAATATAATAAAGCATAGGATAAAACAACATAAATTCAATTTAATAAAGCATAGGATAAAACAACATAAATACAATTTAATAAAGCATAAGATAAAACAACATGAATACAATTTAACAAAGCATAGGTTAAAACCACATAAATACAATTTAATAAAGCATAGGATAAAAGAACATAAATACAATTTAATAAAGCATAGGTTAAAACAACATAAATACAATTTAATAAAGCATAGGATAAAACAATATAAATACAATTTAATAAAGCATAGGACAAAACAACATAAATAAAATTTAATATAGCATATGTTAAAGCAACATAAATAAAATTTAATAAAGCATAGTTTAAAACAACATAAATACAATTTAATAAAGCATAGGATAAAACAACATAAATACAATTTAATAAAGCATAGGATAAAACAACATAAATACAATTTAATAAAGCATAGGATAAAACAACATAAATACAATTTAATAAAGCATAGGATAAAACAACATGAATACAATTTAATAGAGCATAGGATAAAACAACATAAATACAATTTAATAAAGCATAGGTTGAAACAACATAAATACAATTTAATAAAGCATAGGACAAAACAACATAAATACAATTCAATAAAGCATAGGTTAAAACAACATAAATACAAGTTAATAAAGCATAGGATAAAACAACATAAATACAATTTAATAAAGCATAGGATAAAACAACATGAATACAATTTAATAAAGCATAGGATAAAACAACATAAATACAATTTAATAAAGCATAGGATAAAACAACATGAATACAATTTAATAAAGCATAGGATAAAACAACATAAATACAATTTAATAAAGCATAGGTTAAAACAACATAAATACAATTTAATAAAGCATAGGACAAAACAACATAAATACAATTTAATAAAGCATAGGATAAAACAACATAAATACAATTTATAAAGCATAGGATAAAACAACATAAATACAATTTAATAAAGCATAGGATAAAACAACATAAATACAATTTAATAAAGCATAGGATAAAACAACATAAATACAATTTAATAAAGCATAGGCTAAAACTACATAAATACAATTTATTAAAGCATAGGATAAAACAAATTAAATACAATATAATAAAGCATAGGATAAAACAACATAAATTCAATTTAATAAAGCATAGGATAAAACAACATAAATACAATTTAATAAAGCATAAGATAAAACAACATGAATACAATTTAACAAAGCATAGGTTAAAACCACATAAATACAATTTAATAAAGCATAGGATAAAAGAACATAAATACAATTTAATAAAGCATAGGTTAAAACAACATAAATACAATTTAATAAAGCATAGGATAAAACAATATAAATACAATTTAATAAAGCATAGGACAAAACAACATAAATAAAATTTAATATAGCATATGTTAAAGCAACATAAATAAAATTTAATAAAGCATAGTTTAAAACAACATAAATACAATTTAATAAAGCATAGGATAAAACAACATAAATACAATTTAATAAAGCATAGGATAAAACAACATAAATACAATTTAATAAAGCATAGGATAAAACAACATAAATACAATTTAATAAAGCATAGGATAAAACAACATGAATACAATTTAATAGAGCATAGGATAAAACAACATAAATACAATTTAATAAAGCATAGGTTGAAACAACATAAATACAATTTAATAAAGCATAGGACAAAACAACATAAATACAATTCAATAAAGCATAGGTTAAAACAACATAAATACAAGTTAATAAAGCATAGGATAAAACAACATAAATACAATTTAATAAAGCATAGGATAAAACAACATGAATACAATTTAATAAAGCATAGGATAAAACAACATAAATACAATTTAATAAAGCATAGGATAAAACAACATGAATACAATTTAATAAAGCATAGGATAAAACAACATAAATACAATTTAATAAAGCATAGGTTAAAACAACATAAATACAAGTTAATAAAGCATAGGATAAAACAACATAAATACAATTTAATAAAGCATAGGTTAAAACAACATAAATACAATTTAATAAAGCATAGGACAAAACAACATAAATACAATTTAATAAAGCATAGGTTAAAACAACATAAATACAAGTTAATAACGCATAGGATAAAACAACATAAATACAATTTAATAAAGCATAGGATAAAACAACATAAATACAATTTAATAAAGCATAGGATAAAACAACATAAATACAATTTAATAAAGCATAGGTTAAAACAACATAAATACAATTTAATAAAGCATACGATAAAACAACATAAATAAAATTTAATAAAGCATAGGATAAAACAACATAAAAACAATTTAATAAAGCATAGGATAAAACAACATAAATAAAATTTAGTAAAGCATAGGTTAAAACAACATAAATACAATTTAATAAAGCATAGGACAAAACAACATAAATACAATTTAATAAAGCATAGGATAAAACAACATAAATACAATTTAATAAAGCATAGGATAAAACAACATAAATACAATTTAATAAAGCATAGGATAAAACAACATAAATAAAATTTAGTAAAGCATAGGTTAAAACAGCATAAATACAATTTAATAAAGCATAGGATAAAACAACATAAATAACATTTAATAAAGCATAGGATAAAACAACATAAATTCAATTTAATAAAGCATAGGATAAAACAACATAAATACAATTTAATAAAGCATAGGATAAAACAACATGAATACAATTTAATAAAGCATAGGTTAAAACAACATAAATACAATTTAAGAAAGCATAGGATAAAACTACATAAATACATTTTAATAAAGCATAGGATAAAACAACATAAATACAATTTAATAAAGCATAGGTTAAAACAACATAAATACAATTTAATAAAGCATAGGACAAAACAACATAAATACAATTTAATAAAGCATAGGATAAAACAACATAAATACAATTTATAAAGCATAGGATAAAACAACATAAATACAATTTAATAAAGCATAGGATAAAACAACATTAATACAATTTAATAAAGCATAGGATAAAACAACATAAATACAATTTAATAAAGCATAGGCTAAAACTACATAAATACATTTTAATAAAGCATAGGATAAAACAAATTAAATACAATATAATAAAGCATAGGATAAAACAACATAAATTCAATTTAATAAAGCATAGGATAAAACAACATAAATACAATTTAATAAAGCATAAGATAAAACAACATGAATACAATTTAATAAAGCATAGGATAAAACAAGATAAATACAATTTAATAGAGCATAGGATAAAACAACATAAATACAATTTATAAAGCATAGGATAAAACAACATAAATACAATTTAATAAAGCATAGGATAAAACAACATAAATACAATTTAATAAATCATAGGATAAAACAACATAAATACAATTTAATAAAGCATAGGATTAAACAACATAAATACTATTTAATAAAGCATAGGATAAAACCACATAAATACAATTTAATAAAGCACAGGATAAAACAACATAGATACAATTTAATTAAGCAAAGGATACAACAACATAAATACAATTTAGTAAAGCATAGGTCAAAATAACATAAATACAATTTAATAAAGCATAGGATAAAACAACATAAATAAAAATTTAATAAAGCATAGGATAAAACAACATAAATACAATTTAATAAAGCATAGGATAAAACAACATAAATACAATTTAATAAAGCATAGGATAAAACAACATAAATACAATTTAATAAAGCATAGGATAAAACAACATAAATACAATTTAATTAAGCATAGGTTAAAACAACATAAATACAATTTAATAAAGCATAGGATAAATCAACATAAATACAATTTAATAAAGCATAAGATAAAACAACATGAATACAATTTATTAAAGCATAGGATAAAACAACATAAATACAATTTAATAAAGCATAGGTTAAAACAACATAAATACAATTTAATAAAGCATAGGATAAAACAACATAAATTCAATTTAATAAAGCATAGGATAAAACAACATAAATACAATTTAATAAAGCACAGGATAAAACAAAATTAATAAAATTTAATAAAGCATAGGATAAGACAACATAAATAAAATTTAATAAAGCATAGGATAAAACAACATAAATACAATTTAATAAAGCATAGGATAAAACAACATAAATACAATTTAATAAAGCATAGGATAAAACAACATAAATACAATTTAATAAAGAATAGGATAAAACAACATAAATAAAATTTAATAAAGCATAAGTTAAAATAACATAAATACAATTTAATAAAGCATAGGACAAAACAACATAAAAACAATTTAATAAAGCATAGTTTAAAACAACATAAATACAATTTAATAAAGCATAGGATAAAACCACAGAATTACAATTTAATAAAGCATAGGATAAAACAACATAAATACAATTTAATAAAGCATAGGATAAAACAACATAAATACAATTTAATAAAGCATAGGATAAAACAACATAAATACAATTTAATAAAGCATAGGATAAAACAACATAAATAAAATTTAATAAAGCATAGGATAAAACAACATAAATACAATTTAATAAAGCATAGGATAAAACAACATAATTAAAATTTAATAAAGCATAGGATAAAACAACATAAATACAATTTAATAAAGCATAGGATAAAACAACATAAATACAATTTAATAAAGCATAGGATAAAACAACATAAATAAAATTTAATAAAGCATAGGATAAAACAACATAAATACAATTTAATAAAGCATAGGATAAAACAACATAATTAAAATTTAATAAAGCATAGGATAAAACAACATAAATACAATTTAATAAAGCATAGGATAAAACAACATAAATACAATTTAATAAAGCATAGGATAAAACAACATAAATACAATTTAATAAAGCATAGGATAAAACAACATAAATACAATTTAATAAAGCATAGGATTAAACAACATAAATACTATTTAATAAAGCATAGGATAAAACCACATAAATACAATTTAATAAAGCACAGGATAAAACAACATAGATACAATTTAATTAAGCAAAGGATACAACAACATAAATACAATTTAGTAAAGCATAGGTCAAAATAACATAAATACAATTTAATAAAGCATAGGATAAAACAACATAAATACAATTTAATAAAGCATAGGATAAAACAACATAAATAACATTTAATAAAGCATAGGATAAAACAACATAAATTCAATTTAATAAAGCATAGGATAAAACAACATAAATGCAATTTAATTAAGCATAGGTTAAAACAACATAAATACAATTTAATAAAGCATAGGACAAACAACATAAATACAATTCAATAAAGCATAGGTTAAAACAACATAAATACAAGTTAATAAAGCATAGGATAAAACAACATAAATACAATTTAATAAAGCATAGGATAAAACAATATAAATAAAATTTAATAAAGCATAGGATAAAACAACATAAGTAAAAATTTAATAAAGCATAGGATAAAACAAATTAAATACAATATAATAAAGCATAGGATAAAACAACATAAATTCAATTTAATAAAGCATAGGATAAAACAACATAAATACAATTTAATAAAGCATAAGATAAAACAACATGAATACAATTTAATAAAGCATAGGATAAAACAACATAAATACAATTTAATAGAGCATAGGATAAAACAACATAAATACAATTTATAAAGCATAGGATAAAACAACATAAATACAATTTAATAAAGCATAGGATAAAACAACATAAATACAATTTAATAAAGCATAGGATAAATCAACATAAATACAATTTAATAAAGCATAGGTTAAAACAACATAAATACAATTTAATAAAGCATAGGATAAAACAACATAAATTCAATTTAATAAAGCATAGGATAAAACAACATAAATACAATTTAATAAAGCATAGGATAAAACAACATAAATACAATTTAATTAAGCATAGGTTAAAACAACATAAATACAATTTAATAAAGCATAGGATAAATCAACATAAATACAATTTAATAAAGCATAAGATAAAACAACATGAATACAATTTATTAAAGCATAGGATAAAACAACATAAATACAATTTAATAAAGCATAGGTTAAAACAACATAAATACAATTTAATAAAGCATAGGATAAAACAACATAAATTCAATTTAATAAAGCATAGGATAAAACAACATAAATACAATTTAATAAAGCACAGGATAAAACAAAATTAATAAAATTTAATAAAGCATAGGATAAAACAACATAAATAAAATTTAATAAAGCATAGGATAAAACAACATAAATACAATTTAATAAAGCTTAGGATAAAACAACATAAATAAAATTTAATAAAGCATAGGATAAAACAACATAAATACAATTTAATAAAGCATATGATAAAACAACATAAATACAATTTAATAAAGCATATGATAAAACAACATAAATACAATTTAATAAAGCATAGGTTAAAACAACATAAATACAATTTAATAAACCATAGGATAAAACAACATAAATACAATTTAATAAAGCATAGGATAAAACAACATAAATAAAATTTAATAAAGCATAGGATAAAACAACATAAATACAATTTAATAAAGCATAGGATAAAACAACATAAATACAATTTAATAAAGCATAGGATAAAACAACATAAATACAATATAATAAAGCATAGGATAAAACAACATAAATACAATTTAATAAAGCATAGGATAAAACAACATAAATAAAATTTAATAAAGCAAAAGTTAAAATAACATAAATACAATTTAATAAAGCATAGGACAAAACAACATAAAAACAATTTAATAAAGCATAGTTTAAAACAACATAAATACAATTTAATAAAGCATAGGATAAAACCACAGAATTACAATTTAATAAAGCATAGGATAAAACAACATAAATACAATTTAATAAAGCATAGGATAAAACAACATAAATACAATTTAATAAAGCATAGGATAAAACAACATAAATACAATTTAATAAAGCATAGGATAAAACAACATAAATAAAATTTAATAAAGCATAGGATAAAACAACATAAATACAATTTAATAAAGCATAGGATAAAACAACATAATTAAAATTTAATAAAGCATAGGATAAAACAACATAAATTCAATTTAATAAAGCATAGGATAAAACAACATAAATGCAATTTAATTAAGCATAGGTTAAAACAACATAAATACAATTTAATAAAGCATAGGACAAAACAACATAAATACAATTCAATAAAGCATAGGTTAAAACAACATAAATACAAGTTAATAAAGCATAGGATAAAACAACATAAATACAATTTAATAAAGCACAGGATAAAACAAAATAAATAAAATTTAATAAAGCATAGGATAAAACAACATAAATAAAATTTAATAAAGCATAGGATAAAACAACATAAATACAATTTAATAAAGAATAGGATAAAACAACATAAATAAAATTTAATAAAGCATAAGTTAAAATAACATAAATACAATTTAATAAAGCATAGGACAAAACAACATAAAAACAATTTAATAAAGCATAGTTTAAAACAACATAAATACAATTTAATAAAGCATAGGATAAAACCACAGAATTACAATTTAATAAAGCATAGGATAAAACAACATAAATACAATTTAATAAAGCATAGGATAAAACAACATAAATACAATTTAATAAAGCATAGGATAAAACAACATAAATAAAATTTAATAAAGCATAGGATAAAACAACATAAATACAATTTAATAAAGCATAGGATAAAACAACATAATTAAAATTTAATAAAGCATAGGATAAAACAACATAAATACAATTTAATAAAGCATAGGATAAAACAACATAAATACAATTTAATAAAGCATAGGATAAAACAACATAAATACAATTTAATAAAGCATAGGATAAAACAACATAAATACAATTTAATAAAGCATAGGATTAAACAACATAAATACTATTTAATAAAGCATAGGATAAAACCACATAAATACAATTTAATAAAGCACAGGATAAAACAACATAGATACAATTTAATTAAGCAAAGGATACAACAACATAAATACAATTTAGTAAAGCATAGGTCAAAATAACATAAATACAATTTAATAAAGCATAGGATAAAACAACATAAATACAATTTAATAAAGCATAGGATAAAACAACATAAATAACATTTAATAAAGCATAGGATAAAACAACATAAATTCAATTTAATAAAGCATAGGATAAAACAACATAAATGCAATTTAATTAAGCATAGGTTAAAACAACATAAATACAATTTAATAAAGCATAGGACAAAACAACATAAATACAATTCAATAAAGCATAGGTTAAAACAACATAAATACAAGTTAATAAAGCATAGGATAAAACAACATAAATACAATTTAATAAAGCATAGGATAAAACAATATAAATAAAATTTAATAAAGCATAGGATAAAACAACATAAGTAAAAATTTAATAAAGCATAGGATAAAACAAATTAAATACAATATAATAAAGCATAGGATAAAACAACATAAATTCAATTTAATAAAGCATAGGATAAAACAACATAAATACAATTTAATAAAGCATAAGATAAAACAACATGAATACAATTTAATAAAGCATAGGATAAAACAACATAAATACAATTTAATAGAGCATAGGATAAAACAACATAAATACAATTTATAAAGCATAGGATAAAACAACATAAATACAATTTAATAAAGCATAGGATAAAACAACATAAATACAATTTAATAAATCATAGGATAAATCAACATAAATACAATTTAATAAAGCATAGGTTAAAACAACATAAATACAATTTAATAAAGCATAGGATAAAACAACATAAATTCAATTTAATAAAGCATAGGATAAAACAACATAAATACAATTTAATAAAGCATAGGATAAAACAACATAAATACAATTTAATTAAGCATAGGTTAAAACAACATAAATACAATTTAATAAAGCATAGGATAAATCAACATAAATACAATTTAATAAAGCATAAGATAAAACAACATGAATACAATTTATTAAAGCATAGGATAAAACAACATAAATACAATTTAATAAAGCATAGGTTAAAACAACATAAATACAATTTAATAAAGCATAGGATAAAACAACATAAATTCAATTTAATAAAGCATAGGATAAAACAACATAAATACAATTTAATAAAGCACAGGATAAAACAAAATTAATAAAATTTAATAAAGCATAGGATAAAACAACATAAATAAAATTTAATAAAGCATAGGATAAAACAACATAAATACAATTTAATAAAGCTTAGGATAAAACAACATAAATAAAATTTAATAAAGCATAGGATAAAACAACATAAATACAATTTAATAAAGCATATGATAAAACAACATAAATACAATTTAATAAAGCATATGATAAAACAACATAAATACAATTTAATAAAGCATAGGTTAAAACAACATAAATACAATTTAATAAACCATAGGATAAAACAACATAAATACAATTTAATAAAGCATAGGATAAAACAACATAAATAAAATTTAATAAAGCATAGGATAAAACAACATAAATACAATTTAATAAAGCATAGGATAAAACAACATAAATACAATTTAATAAAGCATAGGATAAAACAACATAAATACAATTTAATAAAGCATAGGATAAAACAACATAAATACAATTTAATAAAGCATAGGATAAAACAACATAAATAAAATTTAATAAAGCAAAAGTTAAAATAACATAAATACAATTTAATAAAGCATAGGACAAAACAACATAAAAACAATTTAATAAAGCATAGTTTAAAACAACATAAATACAATTTAATAAAGCATAGGATAAAACCACAGAATTACAATTTAATAAAGCATAGGATAAAACAACATAAATACAATTTAATAAAGCATAGGATAAAACAACATAAATACAATTTAATAAAGCATAGGATAAAACAACATAAATACAATTTAATAAAGCATAGGATAAAACAACATAAATAAAATTTAATAAAGCATAGGATAAAACAACATAAATACAATTTAATAAAGCATAGGATAAAACAACATAATTAAAATTTAATAAAGCATAGGATAAAACAACATAAATTCAATTTAATAAAGCATAGGATAAAACAACATAAATGCAATTTAATTAAGCATAGGTTAAAACAACATAAATACAATTTAATAAAGCATAGGACAAAACAACATAAATACAATTCAATAAAGCATAGGTTAAAACAACATAAATACAAGTTAATAAAGCATAGGATAAAACAACATAAATACAATTTAATAAAGCATAGGATAAAACAATATAAATAAAATTTAATAAAGCATAGGATAAAACAACATAAGTAAAAATTTAATAAAGCATAGGATAAAACAAATTAAATACAATATAATAAAGCATAGGATAAAACAACATAAATTCAATTTAATAAAGCATAGGATAAAACAACATAAATACAATTTAATAAAGCATAAGATAAAACAACATGAATACAATTTAATAAAGCATAGGATAAAACAACATAAATACAATTTAATAGAGCATAGGATAAAACAACATAAATACAATTTATAAAGCATAGGATAAAACAACATAAATACAATTTAATAAAGCATAGGATAAAACAACATAAATACAATTTAATAAAGCATAGGATAAATCAACATAAATACAATTTAATAAAGCATAGGTTAAAACAACATAAATAAAATTTAATAAAGCATAGGATAAAACAACATAAATACAATTTAATAAAGCTTAGGATAAAACAACATAAATAAAATGTAATAAAGCATAGGATAAAACAACATAAATACAATTTAATAAAGCATATGATAAAACAACATAAATACAATTTAATAAAGCATATGATAAAACAACATAAATACAATTTAATAAAGCATAGGATAAAACAACATAAATAAAATTTAATAAAGCATAGGATAAAACAACATAAATACAATTTAATAAAGCATAGGATAAAACAACATAATTAAAATTTAATAAAGCATAGGATAAAACAACATAAATACAATTTAATAAAGCATAGGATAAAACAACATAAATACAATTTAATAAAGCATAGGATAAAACAACATAAATACAATTTAATAAAGCATAGGATAAAACAACATAAATACAATTTAATAAAGCATAGGATTAAACAACATAAATACTATTTAATAAAGCATAGGATAAAACCACATAAATACAATTTAATAAAGCACAGGATAAAACAACATAGATACAATTTAATTAAGCAAAGGATACAACAACATAAATACAATTTAGTAAAGCATAGGTAAAATAACATAAATACAATTTAATAAAGCATAGGATAAAACAACATAAATACAATTTAATAAAGCATAGGATAAAACAACATAAATAACATTTAATAAAGCATAGGATAAAACAACATAAATTCAATTTAATAAAGCATAGGATAAAACAACATAAATGCAATTTAATTAAGCATAGGTTAAAACAACATAAATACAATTTAATAAAGCATAGGACAAAACAACATAAATACAATTCAATAAAGCATAGGTTAAAACAACATAAATACAAGTTAATAAAGCATAGGATAAAACAACATAAATACAATTTAATAAAGCATAGGATAAAACAATATAAATAAAATTTAATAAAGCATAGGATAAAACAACATAAGTAAAAATTTAATAAAGCATAGGATAAAACAAATTAAATACAATATAATAAAGCATAGGATAAAACAACATAAATTCAATTTAATAAAGCATAGGATAAAACAACATAAATACAATTTAATAAAGCATAAGATAAAACAACATGAATACAATTTAATAAAGCATAGGATAAAACAACATAAATACAATTTAATAGAGCATAGGATAAAACAACATAAATACAATTTATAAAGCATAGGATAAAACAACATAAATACAATTTAATAAAGCATAGGATAAAACAACATAAATACAATTTAATAAAGCATAGGATAAATCAACATAAATACAATTTAATAAAGCATAGGTTAAAACAACATAAATACAATTTAATAAAGCATAGGATAAAACAACATAAATTCAATTTAATAAAGCATAGGATAAAACAACATAAATACAATTTAATAAAGCATAGGATAAAACAACATAAATACAATTTAATTAAGCATAGGTTAAAACAACATAAATACAATTTAATAAAGCATAGGATAAATCAACATAAATACAATTTAATAAAGCATAAGATAAAACAACATGAATACAATTTATTAAAGCATAGGATAAAACAACATAAATACAATTTAATAAAGCATAGGTTAAAACAACATAAATACAATTTAATAAAGCATAGGATAAAACAACATAAATTCAATTTAATAAAGCATAGGATAAAACAACATAAATACAATTTAATAAAGCACAGGATAAAACAAAATTAATAAAATTTAATAAAGCATAGGATAAAACAACATCAATAAAATTTAATAAAGCATAGGATAAAACAACATAAATACAATTTAATAAAGCTTAGGATAAAACAACATAAATAAAATTTAATAAAGCATAGGATAAAACAACATAAATACAATTTAATAAAGCATATGATAAAACAACATAAATACAATTTAATAAAGCATATGATAAAACAACATAAATACAATTTAATAAAGCATAGGTTAAAACAACATAAATACAATTTAATAAACCATAGGATAAAACAACATAAATACAATTTAATAAAGCATAGGATAAAACAACATAAATAAAATTTAATAAAGAATAGGATAAAACAACATAAATACAATTTAATAAAGCATAGGATAAAACAACATAAATACAATTTAATAAAGCATAGGATAAAACAACATAAATACAATTTAATAAAGCATAGGATAAAACAACATAAATACAATTTAATAAAGCATAGGATAAAACAACATAAATAAAATTTAATAAAGCAAAAGTTAAAATAACATAAATACAATTTAATAAAGCATAGGACAAAACAACATAAAAACAATTTAATAAAGCATAGTTTAAAACAACATAAATACAATTTAATAAAGCATAGGATAAAACCACAGAATTACAATTTAATAAAGCATAGGATAAAACAACATAAATACAATTTAATAAAGCATAGGATAAAACAACATAAATACAATTTAATAAAGCATAGGATAAAACAACATAAATACAATTTAATAAAGCATAGGATAAAACAACATAAATAAAATTTAATAAAGCATAGGATAAAACAACATAAATACAATTTAATAAAGCATAGGATAAAACAACATAATTAAAATTTAATAAAGCATAGGATAAAACAACATAAATTCAATTTAATAAAGCATAGGATAAAACAACATAAATGCAATTTAATTAAGCATAGGTTAAAACAACATAAATACAATTTAATAAAGCATAGGACAAAACAACATAAATACAATTCAATAAAGCATAGGTTAAAACAACATAAATACAAGTTAATAAAGCATAGGATAAAACAACATAAATACAATTTAATAAAGCATAGGATAAAACAATATAAATAAAATTTAATAAAGCATAGGATAAAACAACATAAGTAAAAATTTAATAAAGCATAGGATAAAACAAATTAAATACAATATAATAAAGCATAGGATAAAACAACATAAATTCAATTTAATAAAGCATAGGATAAAACAACATAAATACAATTTAATAAAGCATAAGATAAAACAACATGAATACAATTTAATAAAGCATAGGATAAAACAACATAAATACAATTTAATAGAGCATAGGATAAAACAACATAAATACAATTTATAAAGCATAGGATAAAACAACATAAATACAATTTAATAAAGCATAGGATAAAACAACATAAATACAATTTAATAAAGCATAGGATAAATCAACATAAATACAATTTAATAAAGCATAGGTTAAAACAACATAAATAAAATTTAATAAAGCATAGGATAAAACAACATAAATACAATTTAATAAAGCTTAGGATAAAACAACATAAATAAAATGTAATAAAGCATAGGATAAAACAACATAAATACAATTTAATAAAGCATATGATAAAACAACATAAATACAATTTAATAAAGCATATGATAAAACAACATAAATACAATTTAATAAAGCATAGGTTAAAACAACATAAATACAATTTAATAAACCATAGGATAAAACAACATAAATACAATTTAATAAAGCATAGGATAAAACAACATAAATAAAATTTAATAAAGCATAGGATAAAACAACATAAATACAATTTAATAAAGCATAGGATAAAACAACATAAATACAATTTAATAAAGCATAGGATAAAACAACATAAATACAATTTAATAAAGCATAGGATAAAACAACATAAATACAATTTAATAAAGAATAGGATAAAACAACATAAATAAAATTTAATAAAGCATAAGTTAAAATAACATAAATACAATTTAATAAAGCATAGGACAAAACAACATAAAAACAATTTAATAAAGCATAGTTTAAAACAACATAAATACAATTTAATAAAGCATAGGATAAAACCACAGAATTACAATTTAATAAAGCATAGGATAAAACAACATAAATACAATTTAATAAAGCATAGGATAAAACAACATAAATACAATTTAATAAAGCATAGGATAAAACAACATAAATACAATTTAATAAAGCATAGGATAAAACAACATAAATAAAATTTAATAAAGCATAGGATAAAACAACATAAATACAATTTAATAAAGCATAGGATAAAACAACATAAATACAATTTAATAAAGCATAGGATAAAACAACATAAATACAATTTAATAAAGCATAGGATAAAACAACATAAATACAATTTAATAAAGCATAGGATTAAACAACATAAATACTATTTAATAAAGCATAGGATAAAACCACATAAATACAATTTAATAAAGCACAGGATAAAACAACATAGATACAATTTAATTAAGCAAAGGATACAACAACATAAATACAATTTAGTAAAGCATAGGTCAAAATAACATAAATACAATTTAATAAAGCATAGGATAAAACAACATAAATACAATTTAATAAAGCATAGGATAAAACAACATAAATAAAATTTAATAAAGCATAGGATAAAACAACATAAATTCAATTTAATAAAGCATAGGATAAAACAACATAAATGCAATTTAATTAAGCATAGGTTAAAACAACATAAATACAATTTAATAAAGCATAGGACAAACAACATAAATACAATTCAATAAAGCATAGGTTAAAACAACATAAATACAAGTTAATAAAGCATAGGATAAAACAACATAAATACAATTTAATAAAGCATAGGATAAAACAATATAAATAAAATTTAATAAAGCATAGGATAAAACAACATAAGTAAAAATTTAATAAAGCATAGGATAAAACAAATTAAATACAATATAATAAAGCATAGGATAAAACAACATAAATTCAATTTAATAAAGCATAGGATAAAACAACATAAATACAATTTAATAAAGCATAAGATAAAACAACATGAATACAATTTAATAAAGCATAGGATAAAACAACATAAATACAATTTAATAGAGCATAGGATAAAACAACATAAATACAATTTATAAAGCATAGGATAAAACAACATAAATACAATTTAATAAAGCATAGGATAAAACAACATAAATACAATTTAATAAAGCATAGGATAAATCAACATAAATACAATTTAATAAAGCATAGGTTAAAACAACATAAATACAATTTAATAAAGCATAGGATAAAACAACATAAATTCAATTTAATAAAGCATAGGATAAAACAACATAAATACAATTTAATAAAGCATAGGATAAAACAACATAAATACAATTTAATTAAGCATAGGTTAAAACAACATAAATACAATTTAATAAAGCATA
This sequence comes from Phyllobates terribilis, assembly GCF_046119375.1. Lineage (NCBI taxonomy): Eukaryota > Metazoa > Chordata > Amphibia > Anura > Dendrobatidae > Phyllobates > Phyllobates terribilis. The sequence continues at coordinate 1,249,272 of NW_027362780.1, forward strand.
GGATAAATCAACATAAATACAATTTAATAAAGCATAAGATAAAACAACATGAATACAATTTATTAAAGCATAGGATAAAACAACATAAATACAATTTAATAAAGCATAGGTTAAAACAACATAAATACAATTTAATAAAGCATAGGATAAAACAACATAAATTCAATTTAATAAAGCATAGGATAAAACAACATAAATACAATTTAATAAAGCACAGGATAAAACAAAATTAATAAAATTTAATAAAGCATAGGATAAAACAACATAAATAAAATTTAATAAAGCATAGGATAAAACAACATAAATACAATTTAATAAAGCTTAGGATAAAACAACATAAATAAAATTTAATAAAGCATAGGATAAAACAACATAAATACAATTTAATAAAGCATATGATAAAACAACATAAATACAATTTAATAAAGCATATGATAAAACAACATAAATACAATTTAATAAAGCATAGGTTAAAACAACATAAATACAATTTAATAAACCATAGGATAAAACAACATAAATACAATTTAATAAAGCATAGGATAAAACAACATAAATAAAATTTAATAAAGCATAGGATAAAACAACATAAATACAATTTAATAAAGCATAGGATAAAACAACATAAATACAATTTAATTAAGCATAGGTTAAAACAACATAAATACAATTTAATAAAGCATAGGATAAATCAACATAAATACAATTTAATAAAGCATAAGATAAAAC